>NC_080398.1:27041935-27660117 GCF_030265065.1 Corythoichthys intestinalis | reverse complement strand
AGAGTAGAAAAAAAAACGGTGTTCCTCCCAAATGTGCTACACTGGCGAAACATCCTACAAGAGGCGAATTTGACACCTAAAGTACCACCGGGCACTTTCAGCTTGTTTTGTTTAGATGCAAACAGAGAGAACATTAAAGATAGCTTAAGAAAATACTTAAACGTAGTCATATCAAATAAGGGTGGTTTAAATATGCTACGTGACCCTGTGGTCAACAGATCAACCATATGCTTTAAAGCTACCACAAGAAAACAATGCTTAAAAGTCTGAGAGGGAAACACATACAAAAAGTATTTTGAGGCAATCAAAAGGTAATAAAAGAATCAATAAAAACACAAATAGTAAGTACTCGCCACTAAGCCTGTCGCAATATGCAATAATTCCATTTATCGCGCGATATATAAAAATGGAGGCGATAACTTTTCCGCGCGATTTATCGCCTCGCGTGCACGTGTGTGTGCGCGTGCGGCAGACGTGCTGTTAAAAGTTCGTTACCAACTGCGCAAAATGCATCTTCGTTCCAGGTCCGCCAAAAACTAGCGCCAGAGCCAATTGTTCCCATTATATCCTATTGTTCAACGTATACCGGCCGCGTCAGTGCTCCGGAGTGACTGTGGACCATCTATGGCGCGCCGGTGTTCGGCCATTCCTTACTACGCGGCGAAACGTCTACACAATGCTCAGGGCGCTTGCGCATGCATTCACACGCATGCGCACATCTGTTAGAGGCGGCGATTACTCACTATTTTTGTTTTTATTTAGTTATTTAGAACCTTTTCACAGCCTCAAAGAAACTTTTTGCATGTATTACCCTCTCATACTTTTAACCATTGTGTTTTTTTGTGTTAGCTTTGAAGCAGTTGACCACATTAGTCACGTAGCGTGTTTAAACCGTCCTTATTTGATATAACTACATTTAAGTATTTTCTGCAGGCATTTTTTTAGTACCTTATTCCTGTATGCATCTAAACAAAACAAGTTTAGAGCGCACGGTAGTACTTTAGGTCTCAAATTCGACTAATGTAGGACGTTTCGCCGATGTAGATATTTTGGCAGAACACCGGTGTTGTTGACGTGCGGGCGCTCCCGTCAGGAGTGACATTTCACGCGGGGCGGCTATTTTTCGGCACAACGCTGGATATTTACAATTAAGTCCGCCAAAACATTGTTACCGACTTGGCTGCTACGAATAACCTCACTTTGACAAAGAACAGCTGAATGAAATTACCGGTAAGAGCGCTGTGCTTCAAACTCGTCCTGTATATGAAAGCCCTCATATGCTGGTGTTGTGTAGTAATGAGCAGACGTGACTTCAGCGGCGCTTGCTAACTTTTTTAATGCGCGCACACACTAGATATCATGAAATGGCAAACTAGATGTGCTACTTCCCATGCCATTGGCTACGTGAGCCCAGAGTGATTATGGGACATGTAGTCCATATACTACATCGATGAATTCTAAACTGTCATTTGTCACATGAGATTAAGAAGGCCAAATCAATCCATACCAGTGCCTATAGATAATGTTGCAAGTATTGTTAATTCAGTATGTGACGCAAATGGATTCGGACCATAAATAGGATGTCTTGCTCATGTAGTAAACCTAGCTACTAAGAGAGCTGTAGCAATCAACGGTGTGCCCTGCCTCACTTTACAAACAGTAAAGATTGTTCTCAGCACTTTTATGCAAATTTTTTTCATATCAGTAAGAAGTAAGCACATAAATATTATGCACTAAAATGCATGTTTATATGATGGCAATTTAATTTTTGCTCGTTAGCAAAAAAAAAACAAAAAATACAATTGTTTTTTGTTTTTTTACAGAGCATTAAATGTATTGAATCGGATCGAAAATCATGTCCCTCGTATCAAAATTCGTACCGAACCATGACTTAACTGTATCATTGCATCCCTATGGAACACCATTGCAGAAGCTATGACGGGAAAAATTTTTCTAAATGCTGAAGTTGTTAAGTGCATTTTTTTTTTTTAAACACATTTTATTTATTCTGTGTTTCTGTGCGGTATAAATATTGTTGTTTTTTACTTAAGAGGTATGGTCTATTGTTTTTAGTTGTGATTTCTTAAAAAGTAGATTTGAATTTAAGAGTAAATATCGCGTTTAAATGGGTGTACTTCATCTATTAATATATACTGTATTCGCACTGTGTTATTGTAAATTGGTTTAAAAAATTGGGGGGGGGGCAATAATATCACATATCGCAATAATTTATGAGAATAATTATCGCACACTAAAATTTGTTATCGCGACAGGCCTACTCGCCACTTTTAACCGATGAGCGCATGTGTTGGACGTCTCGCCGCGTAGAAGGAATTGCAGCAACTCGGTAGTATTCACCGAGTTACAGTGACAATCTACGTCATCACTTGAGCGTCCATTGCGCGCTTAAAACCTGGCGCCCTCCGTAGGTCAAAACAAGTACTAAATTTTATAGATTTTTATATCAATGGCAATATTTTATGTGTTTCTAATAACATATTTTAGTAAAAGAGAACAAGAAAATCTAACTATAATTCACCAAAATATATCTGTACGGCTATATTTATAAATCACACAGTTGTCACACTTGGTGGGAGGGTGCATCTTGGGCAGAGGACGAACTTTTTGATTATTATTATTATTAAATGGTCAAGAAATAGCCTCAAAATTGATTTAAAAAATTATATAAATCAGACAAAAATAATGTTTTCCAGCTTGACCACCAGGCATTGCCATCACAACGGGAACCATTGAAACAAATCAATCCTTATTGACTGAAAGAAAGAATTTATTAATGTATATATTTTAAAAATAAAAAAATATGGCGAGGAAAATCAATGCGATAAATTACCTTGCCGTTGTAAATTGTGTCAGTGCTATCCAAACGCATGTATCACTTATGTTTCACAGGCATCTAAATACATGTAGTCCCCGGGTTACGAATGAGTTCTGTTCCTAGACTGGCGATGTAACCCGAATTTCCGCGTAAATTGGAATTAAGTCTTTAAGTACCTCGAAATAAAAAATAACTGTCCAAAAACATGTTTAATATGTCATGTTAATAAGATCAAATTAAAGAAATAAGATATTGTGAGGTAAGTTGTGTTGAATGCCGTTATCTTGAATGACTTTTCGGGCTTAAAATAAAAAATATATATATATCCGGGCTTTACTCGCGAGTTAGTCTCTTTGCTGAGAGAAAAGAGCGCTATGGAAAGAGTAGGGAGGTGAGAGAGGGGGGATATCATGGCCGCTCCGGTCATCTCTCTTAACGCATGCCAGCCGTCCGAACTCAAAAAAAAAAAAAAAAAAAACGGATCAGGACTCGCAAGAGGAGTCGGCGGAAGTGGAGCAGCAGCAGCAGCAGCGTCATGAGAACAAGGAAGTAGGAAGTCTGAAAAAGGCGCATTGTCGGCAGCCAGGGAAGAACCGGAGGTTGGGGCGGGTGTCATGACGCTCCCAAGCTGAAAAAGCCGCTTATCGGGCAGACACGTGAGAGATGATAGCGGGTGGGACCTGATGCCTTCAGGAGCTGCAGGACGATGGCGACGCTGCTTGGGAAGGAGGCTCTGCAAGAACTAGGTACTAATTGAGCAACTAAAAAAAAAAACACACAACTGGAGACAGAATGGCGGACAAGACTTTGGCGTCGTAAAGTCGAAATCACGTAAGTCAGATACGTTGTAACCCGGGGACTAGGGGTGTAACAATATATCAAAATGATGATATATCTTGATACTTTGTATCCCAAAAGGTTATCGATATGCTCCTGCCAAAAAGCGAAATATCGTTTTAAAAAGGTGTCAATGTCAAAAAAAAAAATAAAAAAATCAATAAAAATTAACCAATATGTTGCTACCAAAATCTTCCACCATAATAGTGTCTAAATTAACTCTAAGGCTGCATTGACGGTGGTTGACGCGCAATCCATTTAGACTGGGGACGTTTGTTCATTCAAACCAGAGCATTCAGTCACTCTTTCCGATTTTCAGGGCATTTACAGGTCACTTGCTGTACATTTTAGGGAATTTACAGGTCATTTCCTGTTGAGTTTAAGTCACTGCCTATTCATTTGGGTGATTCCCAGGTCACTTCCTGTTCTGTAACTCAAAATAAACAGGAAGTGACCCATAAAATACCCCAAAATCAACAGGAAGTTACTGCAAATCAACAGGTAAATAACCTTAAATAGCCCAAAATGACCTCATTGCCTGGCATTGGCTGCCACTGGCGGCCATAGACGTTCAATCCGTTTGAAGTGGATTGGACGTCTACTAGTGATAAACTCATTCCAATTCACAGCAGAAGCTTGTTTTTCTTTTTATTAATTGTTTGTAGAATATCCTAGAATGATTTCCTGACCAATGTATCGATAATCGTTGTATTACCATATCGTCAAATCATCGTTATCGTGAGCTTTGTATCGCAAATCGTATCGTGAGGTACCAAGAGGTTCCCACTCCTACCGTGGACTACCTGTACAATCAATATTCACTAACAACTTGATGGACTCGTTTTAGTGTGACATTAAAGTTGCACTCTTCCATTTTTCTATCCACATTTGAACAGCTTTGCCCTCAACTTACAAAAAGCTTTATTATTGGACGAGTGGACAAAGGCAGTGTTCACCCCACGACCTGGCAACCCACGGCATACATCCCTGGTGTGTATAATGCTTGTCCATAATGGCCAAGGGCTGTATTTTATTGATGGACCGTATGAAATAAAAAAACATACAACTGAAAGTGGAGGCTTCCAACCACACAAGAGGCTGATGTAATCAGCGTGTGTAGGGGTGGGTGAGATAATGCTTTCTAGCCTATTCATGTTCCATGTCAAATTTGTAAGAGAACACGTCGCTTGATGTGCACACAGGGCATTAAAGATGCACCAAAGCTATAGTTAACATCCCATCTCTTACTTCCTGTTCCAACTGCTCCTGGTTTAAATTCTGTTGATCTCCTCACCGCGTGTTCCTTCCTCTTCACACCTGTATAAAAGCCACATGGACTCCAGGAGACGAGCGAGAACAGCGAAAGGCTTTTATCAGGTGATTCGCTAGCTATTCTCCCTCTTCCTGTTCCTTCCTCTCCCGCCACGCTGTGACTTAACAAGTGTGCGCACGCACACACATCCCACGTGCCAGCTTTAAGACAAGTTGGGGACGAGATTGTATAAATAAGGTCAGGTGGAGCATGAAGGAAACACAGACACGCATAGCCATTTTTTTACACCCACGGAATCCGTTGAAAACAAGGCGCATGTTTTGTTTCCTGTTGATTTGTGTGTTTTTCTTGCGGCAAATGCAAGTCACACTTTTCGGGGATCCCCTAACACCGGCTCGTATCTTAAAGCTAAATCTGATTTCATAAAGACATTTTGGTGACTCTACAAACTGAGCATGATGTTAACTCATTGGCAGCCCTTGACAGGCTGTCTGTCAACTTCCCACTTCGAATTGATTGGATGTCTCCTCGTGTCAAACACATTGAAATTCATTGAGATTTTCTGAGGTAAGAGTTTATTCATCCATACATTTTGACTGTTGTCATCATTGGCAGGCGATGAATTAAGTGGCAATTAAGTTTTCTTTGAAATCCATTAAAGTGCTTCTTTTTAGCACAGTTGAGTTTTATTTAACTTTTAAGTACAATACATTCGCAAATAATCATTTACAATTGCTTGTGTTCAAAAAATTAGATTTGGGTTGTATTTCAGTTTATGCGTAATGCATTTTGAAATATGTAGTTTTTTTTCCTACCATTTTCAGATTTTGAAGTGTTTAGTAATATTTTAAGAAGTATTTGAGTACTGTTCATCAGAGTAGCTTAGTTTCAGTGAGTAAGTTCATTTGAAAGTACTGTATTTATTTCACTTTTAGTCAGTATTTAGGTTCATATCATAGTATTTGAAGGAATTGGTGGGGGCCAAAATTCCGTGCGCTCACTCCAGTGTTAACCCTTTGTACTGACTCCGTCTTCCAAAAGTTTGAAGAAGGCTCACCGAAAACAGGTTGACAATTTATTTGTCGACAATGGTCAAAACAAGGCAAAAACAGACGACGGAGAGACCCTGCTGGATCCAGGGTCGGCAAAACAAGGATACATAGAGATGTTCCCGAGCAGCGACCGTGTTATCTAAATGTTCAGTTCTTTTTGAAAGCTGCGGTGGAGAGGGCCGGGCCGAAGGCGTGGCTGGTTTGTCTTGGGATCATCCCTCTATGTCAGGTCAGGTTCGTGCGTCATCCTTCGTGGCTGGGACGTGGTTGCCACGGCGACCGATGCAGGTCTTGACGTCCAAGGCACCCGCGCTATCAACTTGTTATCCTGGTTAGGCGGGGGTGTTCTCCGATGCTACTTGTTTTAGGACATAGCGCCCTGCTCTTTGGCCTGGAGTGCCCAGGAGAACTGATTGCAAGAGTTGGTGCGTCAGTCTTGCTCATGACGCGTTGCGCTTCTGTGATAAGATGGCGTTGTGTATCTTTTATGCCCTCTATTCTGCTTCTTTTCATTAAGCTATGGTGTAAGTGCTATTTATTTTATATTAGGTGTGTTAGAGTAATACAAACAGTCCTACAGTAAATCTGAGAAATGATACTATTCCCTGATTAATTGTATTACGTGTGTTAGAGTAATGCAAACCGTTATATGGTGTGTGCGAGAAAGATAACCATTCCCTTCATATTTATATTACTTTTACAGAGTATTTCATTAGGTTTAAGTGTTTAGATCATTTTTTGGGAGTATTTCTGTACATTTGGGAAGATTTGAGTACATTAGGGAGAGTATTTGAATAACGTTTAAGTTATATTTCAATACATGTAAAAGTAGTAAAATTAAGTATTTCAGTACATACATCTACACATTTATCTTACTTTTATTCAGTATTTCAATGCAATTAAAAGTGTTTATCTCTCTTTTTAAGGAGTATCTCAGAAATTTTAAGCGTACAGTGATACCTCGACATCCGATCGCTTCAACACACAATCTTTTCGACTTCCGACAAAAAAATTGACCTGCCATTTGTTGCTCCATCCGACGACATGCTCAAAATACGACGATTTATGACAGCGTCGCAATTTCTTTGTTTTCCCGCAAGACAGACGCATGGCGGATTTTCTTGTGAGAGAAATCAACATGGGTTCAAAGAATGTTAATGCAGGTGGTGAAAAGGAGAAAAAGGTGAGGCTTACCATTGAAATGAAGATGGAAATGATAGAAAAATATGAGTTTGGTGTGGGCGCCCATGAACTGCCTCGACAATATAGCTGTAGCATGTCTCTATAATAATATATAAAATAATGTATTTAAGAGTATTTGAATAATATTTAGGGAATATTATTAGATAATAAGTATTTAGATTAATATATATTATTTGTTCAATTTATTTTAGCAGTATTTTAGCCAATTAAAAAATATTTAGGATACTTTTAAGAAGTATTTGAGTAGAGTCTAGATGTGTTTAAGTCATGTTTTTTCATGAAGACCTTGTTGCAATACGTATTTTCTTTCTTTCTTTCTTTTTCCCTTCAGGCATGACAAATCCAAACAAACATACAGCATTTATATGTGTTTACAATTAATTCAACCCGAAAAGAAAAGGCAGACGGGAGAAGCCGAAGCTTATTGAATCCGGCCCCCAGTATACAATAGAACGCAAAAAATATCAAATAATAAATTTTGACATTCTGATGGCGTAGTGATTACAAGGTTGTTGTCCCCCCCCCCCCCCACATTTATTTATTTATTAAATTTAACCATCCCCCTTGATTGTTCATTTTCCCAACAGTCCATTGTCGATCATGTGCACGTTATGTTGATTAGATCCAGTAGATTAGTTCATAATTCAGTGGTTAGTTTATTCAGTTGATTCGATCCAGAAGATAGGGAATAGCTGAGGACTGATGGCAGGCCGTGTCCGCCACCCCCCTTTCGTCGACCTAATTCTCGTCGCAGTTTTCATTCCTTGCTGCCTCCCAACGGACATTCATCTCAAGGTTGCGCAGCTTCGTAGTGAGTTTCATCGCCATTCCAGTTGTGGCCGTGTTGGATGCCGCCAGGCCATTCTTCACCTGTAATATATCATCACAGGCCTTGTTGAGGCTGACATTCACTCCAGCGATAGCATTGACCGCAGTAGTTGCCAATTCCACCGATCGCTTTTGGCTATTTTCATGATGGTTGTTTTGGTGCTCCTTAAAAATGCCTGTTGATTAACATTACAATTACAAACAACACCTAAAAAAAATACAGATTAAAAATCTGTAAAAATCCCATTCCATGTAAGACTCTTCCTTTCTATATAAAGAGGCTGTTAAAAACATTTTTGTATAGTTTTTACACCTCCTACATGCTTGAAAGTGCCAGTGCCACCCTGACGCACCTAAACATGTTTGCATTCCAGAACACTAAATTCTCCATAGGTGTAAAATTTAGTGTGAATGTTTTTTCTTTGCTGATATGACCCTAATGATGACATGTGCTATAGAAAATGACTGGCTGAATGGAACCCAAGAAATAATCATTCCGGGCCTTATATGCTTCTAAACATATACCGCATGTCATTTCAAATCACTAGAGCAGCACTTTATCCAACACTGATTGATTTGATTTGCCTCAAGGCACACCGCAGTCATAAAAGCATATCGTGACTGCAAAAGAGGCAATTAGGATTTCCATGGAATTTTTAGAAGGCAGTAGCAAGTCTGAAAATATTTAAATCAGGGAATTTAAACCAGTGTTCTTGCTTCTTTTTTAATGTTTCCTCACTTTAAGGAAGAGCAGTACGCGACACTGAATTGGTTGGCAGCTAATCCCAGAAAACTTTTTATTATTTATTTTATTTTTTTATTTTTTTACAGTTGACATACTAAACGGAGCGCTTTGGGTGCTGACATATAAACACGGCGTTTGCTAAAATAGCAGCACATCAACACTCAATCGTCTCACAGAGGCACCCAGGACAAACAAGGCCGCGGGTGCGTCGTACAATGCGTTTAGCCTTGACCTCGGAGCTTAGCCGCCACATTTATGACATTAACACTCGACTCATAGGCCACATTTTAAACTGTAAACTTTAGTCGATAGATCGCTGCCAACCCTCCCAGTTCAAATGGATTAGATGTCCATCGACATCAATGACAGCCAATGAGTTAATGTCAATGTAAGCTTTTTGATTTCTGAGCCAAAACTGCAAAAATTAGAACCGCAGCTAAGAAGGATTATAGCCGTCATTCCAAATAGGTCACCTCTGCCCTCAGAAAAACAACATGGCGGCAACCAAAACACCATGTGGGCCTCTTATGTACACAGACAAGGCAGCCAATGGCTTGGCAGTGAACTCCAGACTATTTTAGTCCGTTAACGCCAGAACAGCGCTTTGCCGCTTCAAGCCAGTGACTAATAACAGAGCTCACTGTTGACCACTAATTCACAAGAATTTGTTGCTCAGCCCCCAATAATTATTGCTGTGGTTGAATTTATCCATGATGAAGAATACCAAACTGCTCGTGTATATCAGACAAAGAAGTCGAAGGGTTACACTAGGCTACAGTATGTATAGAAACAGTATATATAGTTGTAATTTGATAGTAATCATTTTACCATGTTTTTGGGGGGAAAAAGCTAAAAGGTCAAGTTAAATTTTTAGGAATAAAAATGTGTAATTTTGCACATTTTAAAGTTGTATTTTTAGTGTGAAAAAGATCTTAAGTTTTGAAAAATCAGATTTTCCACAAAACATGTTTTCAGTTTAAACAGCAAAGTTGTATCTATTTATAGTCATATTTATTTATTATTATCAAACTCATAAAGTTATAGCAACTAAATCCTTTTTAAGACAACAAATAATTGTAACTATTAATAATTCATTTGAATAGTAAAGTTGTAGTATTTAGCAAACCTGTATTATCCTAATGTACCGTAGTTCTTTGAGGATTTTTTATTACATAAAGGCAGACTATAACAACAATGAAGTTGTATTTTGTGTATTTTTATTTCATTACATTTAACTTTTTCAAAAGCCAGAATGTTGTAAGAACAAAGTCAATTTCGAGAATAAAATGCTTTATTATTGTATTAATAAATCATTAGAATAATAATGTTTTATTATATATATTTTTTGAATATATATAGAGAGAGTATATTTGAAAAATAAAAAAGGCTGACTATAACAGGAATGAAGTATTTTTAAGCAATTTTTTTCAGATGAAAAATAACTATTCCTTTTGGAATTTCTCACATATCTGCATAAAATCACCAGCAAATGTGATCTGGTCTTTGTCAAAATCACACAGATGATAAAACAGTGTCTGCTTTAGCAAAAACCACCCAAACATTTATAGGTTTTCATATTTTAATGAGGATAGAATGCAAACAATGACAGAAGGGGGAAAAATAACTAAGTGAACCCCCTGCCTAAGGAGACTTGAAGAGCAATTAAAACACAATTTTTACCAACCATCTTAAGTTAGGTGTGTGCCCAATCACTGAAGAGTGGTTTAAAGCTCCCTTGCCCAATAAAAAACACACACCTGCTATGAATTGTCTTGATGAGGAATATTTTCTGATGTGCAACATGGCTCGGTCAAAAGAGCTGTCTGAAGACCTACGATCAAAGATTGTTGATTTGTATAAATCTGGGAAAGGACACAAAACCATCTCTAAAAGTCTGGATGTTCATCAATTGACAGTCAGAGAAGTTGTCTACCAATGGAGAGAGTTTGGCATTGTTGCTTCTCTCCCAAGGAGTGGCCGTCCACCAAAGATGACGTCAAGAGTTCAGCGCAGAATACTCAGAGAGGTAAAAAAGAACCCTAGAGTGTCCGCTAAAGACATACAGAAATCATTTGCACAGTCCAATATCTCTGTGCACACATCAACTTTATGTAAAACTATGGGCACGAATGTGTTTATGGGAGGACTCCACGGAGGAATCCTGTCTAAAAAAAAAAACATTGTTGCTCGTTTAAAAGGCACTTGGACACTCCACAGAAGTTTTGGCAAAATATTTTGTGGACTGATTAAACCAAAGTTTAATTGTTTGAGAGTAACACACAACGCCATGTGTGGAGGAAAAATTTAACAGCTCACCAACATCAACACCTCATCCCCACCATGAAATATAGTGGAGGGAGCATCACGATTTAGAGCTGTTTTGCTGCCTCAGGGCCTGGAAAACTTGTAATCAATAAAGGAAGAATGAATTCAAATGTTTATCAGGATGTTTTGCAGGAAAACCCGAGGCCGTCTGTCAGAGAGTTGTAGCTAAAAAGAGAATGGATGCTGCAACAAGACTATGATCCAAAACACAGAAGTAAATCAACTTCAAAATGGTTTCAGAAGAACAAAATACACGTTCTGGAGTGGCCAAGTCAAAGTCCAGACTTGAACCCCATTGAGATTCTGTAGCATGACCTAAAGACAGCAATTCATGACAGACATCCCAGGATCCTGACTGAACTACAGCAGTTTTGAAGAGAACAATGGGCCACGATTAGTCCTGATCGATGTCTTTTCTTCTGGAAGCAATAATTTGATGAATTCTTGAGTTTTGGCTTCAACAGACCATTCAATACACAGGTCGCAAACTCCTGCCCTATCATAAATTAGCTCTCTGACACTATCGTTCGAAACTCAGCATCATTATCGTTCTAAAAGCAGAAACCCTAATTAAAAATGAACCGTATGATCAAATTAAAAGTTAAATGATTAAAAACTCTGAGTAAAACCCTGCTTGTTTCTTCCCGCAGCCTGTCCAGTTGGCTACTTCAAACCAGCTTCAGGCCCCGGCCCCTGTTCAGTGTGTCCCTCCAACAGCCGAACCAGTCGCGAAGGGTCCAGCGTGTGCGAATGTCGCAGCAGCTTTTACCGTGCGGCCGGCGACGACAATTCCTCTGCCTGCACAAGTGAGCTTTTGTCCAAAAACTACATCCGTTATCTCCCAGTGTCCTTGAATTAAACTTAGTTTCTTTGTCTTCACAGCACCACCCAGTGCTCCAGAGTCTTTGTCCTGGGAATACGAGAGCGGCGACGGTGGGGTGTCTCTAAGGTGGCGCCCTCCAGTGGACATGGGGGGCCGCAGCGAAGTCTGGTACGGGGTGGTGTGTCGCATCTGCCCGTCGCCCATTATCACCAACCCGGCATTATGCTCCTGGTGCGGAGAGGGTGTCACCTTCAGCCCCGTCCAGAACAACCTCAGACAAACCAGTGTGACCCTCAACAACCTGCTTACTAGAGTGACTTATCTTATACAGGTGCGCTAGGGTTAGGGGGAAGCCCTTAGGTTTTAAGGCACGGGTTTCAAACTCAAGGGCTTGGGGCCATATCGTTCAAAATAAAATTTAAACTGTGACAGGGTACTCATTTAACACATTGGCTGCCATTAACAGTGATAGACGTCTAATTCATTTTGAATGAGAAAAGTTCAAAGAAGTTCAAAGAACGATAATTCGCAGTCTTCTTAGTCAAAATGGATTGGACGTGTAGCGCCATCAATAGTATAGAAAAACTAAGCATTCACAGTCAGTCCTCCAGTTTAAACGAATTGGATGCCTATTGTTGCCAATGGCAAGCAATGCGTTAAATAAAAATAAACACATGGCTCTAACAATTGCTGTCAACCTTCCCTATCCAAATGGATTGGACGTCTTTAGCTGTCAATGGCAGCCAATGAATGAATACTTAAAAATACAGTGATCCCTTGTTTTTTGCGGTTAATGGGGAACAGAACCTGCCGCCATAAGTGAACCCCCCCCCCCAAAAAAAAAAAAAAAAAGTTGGTGTGTGTGTGTTCAATGTATTTATTCAGATTTTGGAGACTTTTTTCCCCAAAGTACAGTGGTACCTCTACATACGATCGCTTCGACACACGAACTTTTCGACATCCGACGTAAAATTTGACTCGCCATTTGTTTCTACATCCGACGACATGCTCGAAATACGACGACAATGGCAGCACCGCAGACGAATGCACGGCGGATTTTCTTGTGTGACAAATCAACACTGGTTTCAGAAAAGGCTGGTACAGGGGGTGAAACAAGGAAAAAGTTGACGCTTACCTTCTAAATGAAGATGCAAATGACAGAAAAATATGAGCGTAGGGTGGGCATCCGTGAAATGGCTCAAAAATACATCTCCACGGTCCTCCTATGACCATCGTTCGCCAGTCTTTATAAGTTAAGCTGACAACTCCTTTTGTGGTAACATCTCCAGAGAAATCGCCAACTTCGCCACGTTTTTATCATTTATTTCACAACTTATTCAAAACAAAAACACCTTCTGTCTGCCGCAATTGAGGTGTTCTCAAGAAAACATTCAAAGTGAAAGTGAAACTCAAGCTCACCGGTCTGTCTCTGGCACGTGAGCCTCACGGTGCGTTCAGGGTCAGCAAAAAACGTCCGCCACATTAGAACCCGATTCGTTACATTAATACAGGAATTATTATTATTATTATTATTATTATTATTATTATTACGATTTTGATTTATAATTTATTTGTTTTGCTATGTGTAATTGCCATTTGTAATAGTACCAGCAGTATTTTTTAAGGATTTAGTGAAGGTTTTTGGGCTGTGGAACGAATTAATGGAATTATAATGTATTCTATTCCTATGGGAAAATCCTGCTCGACATACGACCATTTCGACTTACAAACAAGGTCCTGGAACGGATTAACTTCGTATGTAGAGGTACCACTGTATAATTAAAAAAAAAAAAAAAAAAAAAATTATAGTATATATTAAGTATATATATATATATATATATTTTTTTTTTTAAGTGATCCTCTAACTTAAATACATGTAGGCTCTAATAAACCACAATTGTTCTCTTGTACTAAAATATGTTGTTAGAAACACATAAAATGTTAAATCAATGGCAATATTTTATAATATTTAGTCCATATTTTGACCATTAGTTGGCGCCATGGTTTGCGGGCTCGCAGTGATGACGTCATTGGTATCTTTCGTGTTCAACAATTGCTTATTGCTGCCTAAACTCGCGAAGTAAAATGCCACGATGTGCTCCTTTTGGATGCAATTTCCAGTCAAATTGAAACAAGGGGAGTGAAGTGAGTGGTCAAGGTGGAATTATTATTTTTAGTGAATAAATGTGCATAAGTGGAAGCTTCTCCCCCTTTTTGGTCCCTGTATGCACGCATCCTACCCACCACGCGTTAAAACTAGCGCCCGAACATTTTTCCTGGATCCTCAGTCAAGTAAGGGATCCGTCTATTTTCTGGATCCGACAGTCCCACCGCGTCTGCAATATTGGTTTCGGATCTGTCCATTTTTTTTTGATTCGTCGGTCCCACAGCAGGTTTTCAGATCAGTCTATTTTGTGGAATCGACGGCCTAATCGCGGCTGCGACATTGCCATGGTATCGGTCTAATTCCTGGATCTTCGAGTGAGTAAAAAACGCAGATTTGGATTACTATTGCTATCTTTTTTGTTGACTATTCTTCGTGGGAGTTCTCCCCAAATCATACTAAATAATTAAAGCACAATGGCACGCTACAGTGATGACAGTGACTATGACGTGGACCTTACAACAATGTTGGGAGTTCGTCAGGGAACGCGTGTTTGCGTACTGCTGAGCTCCCGAGTGAAGAGTGGTCAAGGTGGAAATATTATTTTTTGTGAATAAATGTGCATAAGTGGAAGCTTCTCCCCTTTTTGGTACTTTTATACACGTATCCTAGCTACCACGCGTTACAATGTACAAGACATGGATTACACAAGGTGTGCTCTTTGGCCTGTACTGTAAGCACACGACAGCTCTGGATGCTAACAATCTACATAATTATATTGGGATAAGTTTGAAAACGCAATATGCTTACCTTGCATATCTGCTAATAAAACCGGATAGCATACACTTTCGCTCCCAACCGGACTTCCCAACAGGACTCTCTCGCATCACCAGTTTTGCCCAACTTTTGTCTTATCAGGTATTTGCTGCACGCATTTTTCCCTGAAGCTCGTCTTGTGAACGACCGACAGTGCTGTCCTGTTCTTCACTTTTCAGATGTGGTTCAAATAGGAAGGGTATAACTGACAATATGTTGGGAAAGCTAACGAGTGACACGCTGGAATTTCCGCAACGGGACCAGTGACGTCACACACTGCGACGTAACAAGAATGGCGACCTGTCACTTAAAATAATTTTACAAACTTTATTAAAACAAAAACATTAAGAGGGGTTTTAATATCAATTTATTATAACTCATACTAACATGTATCTTTTAAGAATTACTTGTCTTAAAAACAGAGGATCCTTTTAATAAATGGTTTTTAGGCACTTCCACTGCAATAATTATGATAAGTTTTAAACATGTTACTTTCCCATCGAAATATTTTTAAACAAGAATAAAGTAAAATAGGGCTTGTCTTTATTAAATGCTTCACTGAGTGAGTCCACTCATATCCGCTCAAGTTGCCACAGCATCTGTTTAACAAGTTAAACAATGACTGACGCATACAGTGTTTTGAGGTTTTGGCTTTTAAGCGTCCCTGGCAAGATCAAACCTTAACGTCTGTCAATCATTGTTAACTTTAATAAGCAACTCCAGTGCACTGCCTGACCAAGAAAATTGGCAAGAGCAAGAGTGAGAGACAACGTGATCGGATCAGGACAGCTTTACAAAATACTGCATTTATATATTATTTATTTATTTCCTTTTTACAATCCGCAATGAGGGCCCGAAGTTTGAAGCGCGAAGTAGAGAGGGATCACTGTAAATACATTTTGAAAGCCCAATCTTTTTTACCCGATTCCAATCCTTTGTTTAACAAATGAAAGTGGAAGCATTTCAAGTTGGCCCGTGCATCCTTTGATTATTAAAAATTGTTGTAAATTCCATAATTGATTAGTTGTCGATTCATCGTGGCAGCCCTAATTGGCAGACATCATGACCCTCCAACGAAACCATAACTACGATGTGGCCCATGAGTTTGACACTTTTGGGTTAAGGATAGGGAGTCAGGGGTGAGCTGAAGGGTATAAATTAAGATTTGGGATCCAAATTAGTGGTTTTAAGAGAGGATAATCACTGTTTAGGTTTTGGGAAAGCTTACAAATTAATATCAAAGGTACATAAATGTTAATAAAAAAATGCATGTCTTCTTGTTGTGACAGGTGCAAGCAATGAATGAGGTGTCCGCTCTGAGCCCTTTCCCAGCTCGCTACACAAGCATCAATTTTACCACGAGCCAGTCAGGTGAGCACAGAAAAAAAAGAATGAAACAGCAGAGATGAAAGCGAAGTCTGGTTTTGATGCTAATGTATTTGTGTTTGGCTCTGGCATGGAGAGCGCCCCCCCTCCTGCCTTCTTTCCGCTCCTGCTGTCCAGGCAGGAAGGTTGCTCGAGGTTACAATATCCCGTCAGATCCCATTATAGTCTCTACGGGATGACAAAAAAGACAAGAGACGAATGAGGAAGGGATTATGTTTCTTGTTGTCTTCATGCGCTGTGAAATAACTCCTTTGGATTCTGCAACAGTGCTCTCTTGTGGTCACTCAGATTTTACTCTGATATGGTCTCCTCAGTTCCCAGTACAGTCCCCATGATGCACCAACTGAGCCGTGCGCCGGACTCCATCACACTGTCTTGGCCCCAGCCTGACCGACCCAATGGCGATATCCTGGAGTACCAGCTCAGATACTTCGATAAGGTGATCTCACAAAATTGTATATGGTGCAGGAACTCAGTCAGTCATCCTTAAGTTGGACTTTTTACACTTTGGACTGCGTTAAATAAAACTGAACTTGACTTTACATGACTTTTCGCAGCAATGTAGATACTGTAATATTGTGCTCATCTACTTTCTTCAATGGCAGCCAATGAGGTAAAATTACACATTCACCATTCCCTGCCATAACCTAGTCTTTTCTGTCTTCCCTATCGGTTATCTACACCCTTTCCTGTCACACACTAGTCTTTACTGTTCTCCCGCTTGGATGCCTATTTTATCGTACACTAGTCTTTTCTGTCCTGCCTCCTGAACAGCCATCACAATCAATGGCAGCCGTTGAATTTAAAGGTCACACTCACCCTTCCTGTCATTTCCTATAGTCTTGACTGTCTTGCATCGGGAAGAAGTTCAGGGTCAAATCCTTTAATGGTCCATAGGTCCATGACTAACATTTAATTGTCAAAATTTGTAGTTCACATATAGAGCGATGCAGAACTCGCACTTTGTTGTGATAGCAAATCTACAAACAGCTACGGTTACAAGCAAACATGCAGAGGCATAGCTCGTACTCAAGGCCAGGAGACTGAGGGGATCCCCTGCAGAATGACAAGGCAGAAAGGTCTTGGGTCGGCAACAGAACATCAAACTTCAAAAAAGCACGAAAGGGGCTTGGGGCGAAACACACAATCTAGCAACGAGTCATCAAGAGAGGCTTAAATACCGTGGGCATGAGTGGCTGACTGGCAACTTGACTTGACCAGACTTGCTTAATTTTTTTTGCTATTATAACTTGTGTGCTAAGGAACTTGCTTGAAACTTCATTATGTCACTGTGTCAAAGTATGGACATCTTACTGACTCTGTGCTTCTGACAGGGTTCAGACGTGGACAGCGCGGTCAGTGTGTACAGCGAGACCAACACACTTACTGTCAATTCCCTCCTCGCGGGGTCCATCTACGCCTTCCAGATCCGAGCTCGGAACGAGCGAGGATTCGGTCCCTACAGCAACACCATCTATTTCACCACACTGCCTCTTGGTAAAGCCAAAGATACCAGACAATATCGTTCTAATACCTTATCTTTCATTTTCCATTTTGTCTTTCTCAGAAGAACATTCCCAGCAGGTCCAAAGTCAGCTTCCTCTGTTGGTAGGATCAGTGATGGGAGGGGCGGCGTTTCTGCTAGTTGTGGTGGCTATAATAGTCGTGGTGGTGTTTCGCAGGTGATAAGGGCGAGTTCAGCAATTTAACCAGGCCAAGCGTATACAGGCGCTAACTGTAATTCCTTTTGTGCTTCAGTAAAAGGAGGGCGAGTCCGTACAGTGACAGGCTTCAGAGGTACATCAGTAACAGAGGTGGGATGTTTTACTTTTAATCAACTTTACGGTGACTCCCTCTTGTGCCACTCTGGGATTCACTGACTTGGAAATTACAACTTGTTTGTCCAGGCGGTGTTAAATATTACGTAGATCCATCAACTTATGAGGACCCTAGCGAGGCAGTCAAAGAGTTTGCCCGAGAGATTGAGTCAACCCACCTGAAGATCGAGGAGGTGATCGGTGCGGGTAAGTCTCATTCACTCTGTACTCCAATTTTGGTTAAAAGTGAAAAATTTAATCATTTCCTGTCCTCTGAAGCCCAGTTTGGTGAGGTGTCCCGGGGCCGCTACCGCCCACCGGGGCGCCGAGAAGTGCTGGTCGCCGTCAAGACTTTGCGTTGGGGAGCGTCTGACAGAGAAAGAGGCATGTTCCTCAGTGAGGCAGGAGTCTTGGGTCAGTTTGACCACCCCAACGTGCTCAAGTTAGAGGGTGTGATTACCCGTGTCCCTCCAGCAAGAATTATCACAGAGTTCATGGAGAACGGGCCCTTGGATTCCTTCCTCAGGGTAAGCACATCAAACAAATGTTAATTTAAGTGCAAGTCCTTGCTGAGGGTAAGCACATCAAACAAATGTTAATTTAAGTGCAAGTCCTTGATGATCTTTGGCACCTCTGTAGGAAAACGAGGGTCAATTCAGCGTTCTCCAACTAGTCGGAATGCTCCGGGGCGTCGGCGCTGGGATGCGTTACCTGTCAGAGAGAAACTTTGTCCACAGGGACTTGGCAGCCAGGAATGTGCTTGTCAACTCCAACCTGGTGTGCAAAGTATCTGATTTCGGCTTGTCCAGACTCATGAGAGGCTTGGACCACAACATGCCAACTTACACAGCCTCACTGGTGTGTACCGTCAGTTGCAAGATTGCTCTTTGGCCCCCCTCCGCAAGTGCTGGCCTGGATAACTGCCCTTGTTGCACCTCTAATGAACCGGTGCTTTTGTTCAATCGTAGGGGAGTAAGATTCCTGTGAGGTGGACCGCACCGGAGGCATTTCAACATCGCAAGTTCAGCTCGGCTAGTGATGTCTGGAGCTTCGGCATCCTAATGTGGGAAGTGATGTCCTACGGAGAAAGACCCTACTGGGACATGAGTAATCAGGAAGTACGTACAGAATATAATGTTGATGGGTTGAAAATTGGAGAATCCAGAATTGGATGACATTTTAGATCTCACAAAAACCTTTCCCGGTGATCTGTAAACTAAGCTAATCAATACTGATTTGAAGTCAAACGGTCTTCCAATTCTGGAACAACCCGGAAATTTTTTCACTCTACCTTTAAGCAAACACGGAGATTAAGGGAGGCCTAAATGTCATTGCATATTATTGACTTTCCAATATATGAAGTTAAAATTAAGACTTTGCCGGTAAAATGTTGTCTATAAAAGTTGTAAAGCAATAAAACAAACAACAAAAATTAATTAAATGAACAAAACAATTTTTTTTTTAAATGGGTCAAAATTATTTTTCAAACAGATCATGTTACTAGCACCTTTGAGACGGTCATTTGCTTTGCTTAGCCCCCCAAAAAACACCGGAGGACAAAAGAGGCAAGATGGATATACGTAATTGTTTCTCAAACTTAAGCTTTCAAAAGCGACAACTACTACTGAGCAAGAACCAAGGATTGAAGATGTGGACATGAAACGTCAAAGAGTACCGCCAAAATGAGCGGAGTTTCAGTTTGCTTCACGAAAGACGTTAACCCTAAAAACAAACAAAAAAAAGAAACGCTCATTTTCAACTTATTAATATAAATGTTCCTGGTAGAAATATTTTGTCAAAACGGATGCGGCGTCTACTTTTCCACTAGGTAAGACAGAAAAATGTGCGCACTCACATACAGCTGGGATGCCTGTATGTTCGAGCATCGGCTAAGCTACTATCCGAGCATATATCTTGTAAGTTAATTTTATAACTTTCAGGGTTTCAGGGTCATCAACATTTTTGCCCCTCTTGCCACAAAAGTCAAACTCCGCCTATGCCTTTAAGGTGTATCCGAACAAACATTTTTTAAAACCATTGGAAAACATTCGACATCTATCCACAGGTAATGAAAGCAGTAGCGGACCAATACCGCCTCCCCGCCCCTACTAGCTGTCCCTCAGCCCTCCACTCGCTCATGCTTCAGTGTTGGCAAGCCGACCGAGGGGACCGGCCAGGTTTCGAGTCCATCCTGTCCTCTATGGACCGCCTCATCAGGCATCCTGTGTCCCTCAAGACAGAGATGACCCGGTGAGACTAATGCACAGTGACCAAATCTTCACACACTATTATTTACCAGATTATCGTTTATTTTCAGAAGCTGCTCGCAACCATTGCTAAGCCCAACCCCCACAGACTTTTCATCAGTGGCCACAGTTAGTGACTGGCTGAGGGCGCTTAGAATGGAGCGATACCAAGACGAGTTCGACCGAGCGCACTTGGACACGCTGGACAGAGTTAGCCGCCTCACCGTGGAGTGAGTAAACACTCATGTTTCATCATATATCTCTACTGCTTGATTGTCTAATTGTGTTTTCCACAGTTTTTTTGGGCAGCCCATTTAGTCTTTAGTCTTTTGGATGAAAATCAGGGGTGAAAGTGGTTAGAATTTCTTGCCGGAACTCCCTGTCAAGAAGGTCGCCACGGAGCCAGAATTTTTTTTATTTAAAAAAAAAATTTTGGGGGGGGGGGGGGGGGGGGGGCGTTAAACCTCCTCAAACCACTGAAATGCAGATAAAACTGCTTTTGGCACAGTAATTCCTATACCATATACAAACAAAAAATCATTTTCATTCAAAATACCGTAATATTTTTTCAATGATTTTCAAAATAAGTCAACAAAAACAGAAGTAACCACAACCTCTGTCTAATCCCCCCCCCCACACACACACATTTCCGATATGCAAATCCTCAATTTTAACTAGTTAAGAACATTGAATGTACATTAAAATTGAAGCTAATGTTTACTTTTTTTTTTTTTTTTTTTAAATAAGGATATAACTAACATGCAGTACAGGCCATAAGACACACCTCATTCAATGCATCACAAATGAAGGTCCCTACCCCACTGATAAAGCAATAAATTCCACTAACCAACCCTGAAAAGGCATACCTGTGAAGTCAAATACCATTCTAGGTGACTCCCTCTTGAAACTCATCAAGAGAATAGCAAGAGTGTACAAAAATAATCGGAGCAAAAGGAAGCTACTTTAAAGATGCAAGAATTTTATACATGTTTCAGTTTTTTCACCTGTTTTTTCTAATTACATAGTTCCACACATGTTCATTCATACTTCTTTTACATTAAGTGGGAATTTACAATGAAACTTGATGGGTCTAAATAAATGATGGCCAGTAGATCAAATAAACAAGCCTCTTCAACTCTTTCCTTTCTCTTAAAGAGCTGATCAATCTTCTGTTGCATTGCTCTTTTTTATTGCATCAATTCACCAAGCGTTTTATTTTTATTTTTATTTTTTTTACGTAGTGTTCTGTCCTCACTAAACGTGAATTTATTTAGGTTGACAGACAGCAAAACGAGGCAATAATAGATATTTTTCATTTGAAGCTTTTACTTCTTCACTTTTGACTAATCATAAAGCTGTAACACATACATGCACTCATGTTCAAAATGACACACATATTAACAATAAACATTTTACACAAAACAATTGGTGATCATACGTTCCTCCAGTACGATCAATATGTAAATTTAGTAAATCAATTCAGCCCAGTCTGCATAATAAAGTCCACTAGCTTAGATGCTACGAATGCTAACGTATTCACACTTCTCTCATTGCAAATCGCTAAACATAACCAAGCAAACAGTATCTCCAAACTGAACTACAAATGCCAACACCAACATACATCAACTGAAACAACTTACAGCTTCAAGTGGGCCGAACGAGAGTAAATAGCTGTCCCTTAGCCATGTCAGAAACATCTGCTTCTCAGTCATAAAAGCCTAGAGTTCAGACACACCCAACTCCGCCACCAGAGGGCATCATTTGACATAATACAATACTTTAAACAAACCATCACACATAGGATTTTGACAGTTGCCGTCATATTTTCAGGAAGTGCCGTCGGAACGGCGTTCCGGGTCGAAAACTCATGCCGGTATGGAGATCCGGCTCGTTCTGGTCCACTTTCACCCCTGATGAAAATACATGTTCATATTCAAGTCATTTCTAAATGTGTTAGTCTAGTTTTCGTCAACGAATACTCAAAAAGTTTAGTCAGTGTTAATGCAATGATTTCACTCTAGATTTAGTCTAAAAAATGTTTGTACGAGCTGATATGCTGACATCAGTAACGTAAACAAGCTAAAATTTTAGCATGAACTCGGCACTACATTTACATGACGAAAATTTTTATATAATGAAATTTTCCATTCATTGAATGAAATTGTAGATTTGGGATTTTTTACAATTTACCTTTGAGTAAATATAGACGTCGTTAACACAAACACCGGTGCTATCTCCATCAGAGACATCCAAAACCTTGGAGTGAACCTACTGGGTCACCAGAGGAAGATTTTCAACGCCGCCCAGCAGCTCAAAGCCCATTTGAGTCAGGGCCAGGTGGAGGTGTGACTGCCAAAAAGCTGAAGGAAACTAGCAAGGACTACCACTGACTGTTGCTGCCACATTCCAAGACATATCCAGGACAAATATGAAAGAAGAGGTGTACTATGGGAAATGTTGTCCAGCTCAAAGCAGCAAAGGGAACTCGTTTCGCATAGATTTCATTTTATTGTTGTCTTTCTTTTCACTATCCGTCCACTCCACGAACTATGGGTTTTTGCGAAATTTTGTCACCTTTAAAGTTTCAAATTGTTTTAAAACCTGGCGTGAATACTTGAGTCACAATATTTGTCAACTTAAAGCAACTCTAGGTAACTTTTCAACCCTTGTAAAATATTTTCCTAACATTTGTGACAACTCGTTGAATGACACCTCTTTTATATCTCTTGAGGGGGTCTGTATCGATTTCACCGGCACTAATTAACTTTGAGGAGGGTGGCAGGAACCCTGCCACACAAAAAAAACTACAAATGTGCTGACTGCTTTACGGCATACATCACTTCGCCCTTTCCCCATTCATTATAAAGACGGAAGTCGATGCGAACGCTTTTGCGCAAATTCTGCAAAGATGGCAGAGCAACAAAAAAGACAAAACGTTTTGTCTGAGGAGGGGAAAAAAGGGGAAGCTACTAGGATATGTAGAATAAACATTGGCCCGGCTTTCACTCGCTGGCGTGATACACCCCAACCCCAATCTAACTCCTCAGCGCTAACGAGTTTAGCAACGCTAAGCCACACGGTTGCTAACCGTGATATGCTATTGTTTAGTCACAATCGAATTCATTACCTTATCAGTATTCATCTTTCACACAGGCGCTGGAAACAGATATGTTGTTTAATGCATCTGCAGGCGACCGGGAGATGATTTTTGAATGATTGATGATTTTACAACACTGTGCGGGTGTGCGCTGGTCCTCATGGGAAACGCAGTCTTCCTTAAGGCAAAACACTACGGCTTTTGTCCAATGGCGTCGCTAAAATCGACTAAAACTGAAAAGTAACCAAGTGTTGCTTTAAATAAAAAATCCCAAAATTAAATGTTTCATCTAATTGATAAATCTAAATATTATCTCAAACATAGGTAAAAATATATTATGATATAATTTTATATATTTATTAGGGCTGTCAAACGATTAAAATTTTTAATCGAGTTAATTACAGCTTAAAAATTAATTAATCGTAATTAATCGCAATTCAAACCATCTATAAAATATGCCATATTTTTCTGTAAATTATTGTTGGAATGAGAAGATAAGACACAAGACGGATATATACATTTAACATACGTTGAATACATAAGTACTGTATTTGTTTATTATAACAATAAATCAAGAAGATGGCATTAACATTATTCACATTTTCTTAAAGCGATCCATTGATAGAAAAACTTGTAGTTCTTAAAAGTTAAATGTTAGTACAAGTTATAGAAATTTTATATTAAAACCCCTCATAATGTTTTCGTTTTATTAAAAACTGTAAAATTTTCAGTCAAAAAATAAACTACCTCGCCCCGCCATTGTTCATGTCTATAATTACACCATGCTCACTCCCCAAACCCATAAAATTATTTGGACCCAAGCGCCAGCAGAGGGCGCCAAACAACAAAAAACAAGTAACAAGCAGACATTACACTACTGTCATTTTATTCTGTTTGAGTGGGGCATGTGCTTTAATTGCGTCAAATATTTTAACGTGATTAATTTAAAAAATTAATTACCGCCCGTTAACGCGATAATTTTGAAAGCCCTAATATTTATATATTATCTATTATTTACATTATCTTTAAAAGAAAAAAAAAATAAGATAAAGCTATGCAAATTCATAGGTCTGTAACCAGAAGTACCCAGTTTCAACCGCAATGTTTAGATTTAGATCTAGATTGTACGTTTAGATTTACAGTAATATTTAGATATAAATTCAGTAATTTAGTTTTCACATTTCCGATTTAACTTTGTATTTAACGTTTGGATTTAATATCTACAGTACATTATTTAAATTCAACAAATAATGTTGTAAATGTGCAAAAAAGTGACTCTCAAATATTCACGCTAGGTTTTTAAACATTGTTTAATCTTAAATGCGACGAAATGTTGCTGTTATCGTCAGCAACAGCCATTTTACTTACATTGCCCAAAATAGAAACGTGTTAATTTTATTTTCGATAATTTCAATATTATACCAGTGTGGTTTCTTACAAAAAATTGCGTTAAGACAATGCTAATAATGTTTTCATGTGTGTGAATCTATGTCGCCAAAAGCTGGAAAGTGTTATATTGTGCTGCTTTTGAAGGTCTTGTGCATAGTTGCTTCAAAAAGTCATCAAAAAGATGATTTTAAATACCCGAAAGCCATGGTTGGGTCTATTTTTTCGTGGCCAGACACTTCCTCCCACTTTCTGAGACAAAAATTGCTTTTGTCAAACAAGCGTCCACTTGCCACGAGGTTACGTACTGTATAAAAGTCACACACTTCACTTTGTTTTGGTTTTGACTGCCAGCGTTAAAATACTGAGAGCTTTGTGAATGTGTGGCACAATCAGATCCGACTAACACTTGAAGGGAATGGCCCCTGTGTGCTTGAGAAAGAGAGCGAATGTATATGCTGAAAGTGTATGCTGCCACATTGCTGTGTGTGCGTGTGTGCCAGCTTACACACATAAATAGCTGTTTACATGTATGAGTGTTCACCACTATTGTGTAATTGTGGAACATTTGTAAAATAAATGAAGACTTTATTTAACAAATAAATATCACTGGCATCTTTTTCAAATTATTTTTTTTACAGAACATTATCAAATGGGTTTGTAGCAATAACTAAGTTGACTGCATAATAGATTGGTATGTCAAACAAAGCATGATTTTTTTTGGCTGCTTATTTGGACTGTATTGCAAATCAAGTGTTTCGTGCATGCAATGGATTTTGTTCTCAATTTCATTGAAATGTTTTGATTGTTTAAAGATGTTTTGTTTTTTTTTGCTACACTTTATCCCTTCTTCAACCTTAGTTTACCTTAGTCAACCTTAGTGTTTGATTTTCACTATTTTTCACTTTGACAGGGGCTCAAGTTTAATTAATTTTTCAAGTGAAACAGCTAATTACAAAAAAAAAAAATCAAAAATTTCCACTTGCTCAAAACCAGTTTTAGTTTGTCAGTTAAATGAAAATGAACCCGTGACACTGAAATTAATCATTTCAGGCATGAAAATCTCTCAGCTTTCGGCGAAATTCGCCGTTTTGAAGTCAAAAAGGATGACCTACTTGAATCGTGTAGATCCGAGGAGAATTTTTTTTAAGGGGGGTGGGGGGGTGGGTAGGCATGTGCCGGTTACCTTCACGGTTTACCATGCTATGAAAACGTCGCAGTCACAAAACCACTAAAATTTTCCGTCATACAGTTGTACGTATTCGTTATTTTTCATGTGTCGAAAATGCAGCCAGAAGTGGCTTTGCGCAGTGGCTGGCGCGGCAACGCTTACCCCTTTCCGTTTGATGCTGCGTGTGTCAGTGACGCTATTCCAGCAAACCCAAAAACAAACACTCCAAACACAAGGCGTAAATTCTTCAATTTATTGATCTCTCAAATCGTGGTAACTGAAATATACCAAATAAATACATTTAAAACGTTGTACAATCGTGTTTTTCCCCGTGTGAGTAGCTTCAACAGTTAAGCTTCATGAAAAAGTTCGCCAAAAACAAAACACACATTTCCTTTCAAATTCAATAGACAAAGTTACTAAAAACTTACAAAGACGAATGATAGACAAGGCTTAGCTAGGAGAGCAACTTCATTGAGGTTAATCACAGCCGCTGAGAGAGAAACAAGTTTGTATGCGGGGAGGGGAAAAAAAGAGCTTCAAAGATCGCTAATAGAGACAGATGATCTTGTCCTAAGCACAAATTCACGTTCGCTGGACGAGGTGAGGTCTCACTCCCAATTTTTTTTTTTTTTAGATGAATGCATTTGCCTGCATATTGAATTTGGTGAGTAATGGATCGTTTTCATATTTTGCGGTATGACAAAGTTACTGCCGTTCGTTGCAGCTTGCGTTGAACACTTCCAGAGCGTCCGGTGAAAAAATAGATCCCGTTAAGGTAGCGTCAAGCTTGTGTATTTAACGGTAATATAAAAGCAGTGTTGTCAGTAAAGCGTTATGTGAGTAATGCGTAACTGTAATCTGATTATTGTCTTTCAGTAAAGAACAATCTAACGCGTTCATTTTTCTAAATCAGTAATCTGATTAAAATTACTTTCCTTGATGCCTGTGCGTTTCTATTTTGTTATTGCCCCATAATGTATGTAGAATGAAGAATACTGTAGTCATGGGAGTGACATCACATGTCACATTTTCTAATTGGGGATGGAAAAAAAAAAACGGGTCACGTGTATTACCATGATTCGTGAGCCGTGAGCGCTGGGAGTTTGCGGCCATACAACATAGCCTTGCTACCTCGCCAGGATGCAGTGAAATAGGCAGGAGATATACTACAAACAGCTGCATTTGCACACTGGAAACACAGCCATTACTTCACATTTTTGTCCAATAAAGATGACCAAAATATCTCCGTGCGCTGCGAACTTTGCACTGGCTCAAAAAGACTGTCGACCGCTATAAGCATCCAATTCAAGTACCACTTGGAATTACAGCACAACAGGTAACACGACAGCCAGGACTTTTTGATACTGCTCGTGCTCAATCCTCGGTTCAAGCTCAGTTATTGTTGATGGTTTTGAAAGCTTAGGTTTAAAGAAATTCTAAATATCCATCTTGCCTCCTCAGCTGTAGTTTTGGCTAAGCAATGCAAACGGCTGTCTCTAAGGTGCTATAGTCACATGATCTGTTCGAAAAATAATTTGGACCCATTATGAAATACTTTGAAGGATTCTTGTTCATTTCATTCATTTTTGTTGTTTGTTTTATTGCTCTAAAACTTTTATAGACAACATTTTAATGGCCATATTCAATGGTCTTTATTTTAAAGGGGAAGTTCAGAATTTTTTACATTAGGATTAATCTTTGAGTTAGCCGGGGTTTAATTAGTCGTTGGAGTTGATTTGAACAAACTCTGTGCAGTTTGCCAGTTATTTGTTAGTTTCAGGACTCCGGAGATGCTAAGCTAGCGCGAGTCAATGGTGGTTGAAATCAACTCCAACTAATTAAACACCAGCTAACTCGAATATTAAGCCTTATGTGAAAAATTGTCAAATTCGTCACATGTAGCACGTTTCGCCGACGGAGGACATTTTGGCAGAACGCCGGAACATATTTCCTCCACACCTTTCTCACCTTTTTAACCCCTGACCCATTTTCATGCCTGATCATTACACCATATAACATTTTGTTCCCAGGTTCTAAGTGGTATTTCCTAGTTTGTTTCGTGTATATATATATATGTACATTTTCCTCATTTCATAGACTCAGTTTGACTTTAAACACGAAGAAATGACATTTGATATAAAAAATTTCTGCATAGCTAAGACGTAAAATGGGAAATTTTTATTTTTTTTAATTTTAGCAAAACCAAACATTTAACATTTTAGTGGCACTTTTTCATTTAGTTTGGACCCAAGCAACACAAATTAAATGATTACCAAAAAAAAAAAAAAAAAAATTGACCATGCTCTAACATGGTGTTATCAACAGCAGCATTAGTATTGGTAGTCCCCGGGTTACGGCATACCCAATTTACGTGATTTCGACTTTACGACGCCTGAGTCTCGTTTTTTTGTTTTTATTTTTATTTTTTTAATATTGACCTTTGTTTTGTGATACCTGCTTTTATTTAGGCGCAGGAAACCTGGAGCAGGTAGTATTTCCGCACACAAGCACATGTACACACGAAGAAGAGCTCACGTGCACGCACGAGGAAGAGCTCAGTCCAGTGAGGGGTGACATGTCTCCAAGCATAATTGTTGCTTGTGAAGCATCAACGGCAACAGCTTTTTTTTTACTGTTTATTGTGTGTTTTCAGAGGTGGGTAGTAATGCGTTACGTGTACTCTGTCACATTTACTTGAGTAACATTTTGAGAAAAATGCACTCCTAAGAGTAGTTTTACTAAGCCATACTTTTTACTTTTACTTGAGGAGATTGGTAAAGAAAAAAGCGCTACTCTTACTCCGCTACTTTGGGTTAAACAAGAGTCGTTACATATTTCCTCTTTATTCAACATATTAAGATTTTATTTATTTTCTTGCCAGCAATGCCAAGAGTAGCTATTCCAATTTCACCAATGACACGTTGCAACAATAATCACATGACTCCATTATACAAATCAAACACAAGCTTGCCGTTCTATGATCATGCCAGTCTGTTCATTTCTGTGGCATCTTTAAAGCACCGTAAATTGAATTGAAAGCGTGGATTTAAACCTCCCAGTTATTTTGGGCACCGATTGACCGCGGAAAAACGGAGATATGATCCTTTCAATTTCATGATTGGGAGGAACTAATCACTATACAAAGTAGGAACTATTTTGTCCACCAGAGGGCACTCATGCTCTTTGGACCAATAATGCTTCATTTCAGTCATTTTTTTTCTCTCACCGGAATTCAATGTTTTTTTTTTTTTCCTTTGGCTTAATGTGATTATGTAAATGTTTATTGTACAGTATCATTATAGCAACAGTTCATATAGATAACTTGCTCTACTAAGAAGGAAAAATCCCATTGTAAAAAAAAAAAAAAAATCTAAGCAATGGCTTACAGTGTTACTCATTACTTGAGTATTCTTTTCACTGGATACTTTTTTATTTGTACTTGAGTACATTTTTTGGATGGCTACTTTTATGTCAGGGACGAGGGGCAGGCAGGTGGTGTGGACCCAAATGCAGGGAAACAAAAAAACGCAGCAAGGCAGGTGGCAGTGAACTCAAAAAATGTTTTAACAATAACTAACAAAATCACAAAGTACAACCAAAAGGAGAAGGGATCAAAAAGGCAATGTTCAAACAAAAACTTACTTTATCGGAGGGTTTAGTATACGAGGGCCAGGGCAGGACTTCGACACAGACAATGACGCAACAAGGAGTGAAAAGAAACTGGGCGCTTATATACACACAGAGACGAGGGGTAACGAGACAACGAGGAACAGATGGGCGACACAGAAGGATGCAGATTGGCGATACGCTAGGAGCAGGCACAACAGGTGAAATCAATGGGCAATCACATGAACACACTAGGAGGAAACCAACACAAAACCTAACATTTAATTTGTACTTGAGTAATATTATTTTGAACGCTACTCTTACTTGAGTAAAATTTTGGGCTACTCTACCCACCTCTGTATGTTTTCCAAATGTCGCCGAGTACTTGGGGCTAGTTTTTGTGATTGTTTTTGATGATGTGCGGACGATAACTGATACATGCTAATCGTTTATGTGGTTTGTTATTTGTAAATTTGAATTGCTGTTATTGACTGATTGAATTTCATTCTGCAAGTGTTGATGTCGTGTGCAGCTGAATGAAGTCCTCAAACCACACGGACGTCTGACATCGTTATTTGGGAACCTAGCTCACTGTCTAGCTAGGACCTCCAACGTCTTGGCGAGAGTAGTACAATGACGTATAATACATGTTTTTGGAAAGTTATTTGGGGAGTATGTAAGGGTACTTATAGGGTGAATTCCAACTTATGCAAAAATTCGGTTTACGTCGCCAGGAACGGAACTCGTTCGTAACAACGTGGACTACCTGTATTGATTTTATCAATATTTGGATTGTTCTAACCAGCACTATGAAGCCCACTGTGTGCAGATGAAGATCGGATCTAACTGGACCACCGATACATCAATTGTAAATGAAATTCTAAGCACATACACAGTCGTGGATGTGTTCTTCCTGAAAGCACTTGACATTGACGACCCTGGATCACCTTCACGGGTGTGGCGGTGTTCTATGTGGTGGTCAGCTTTTTTGGAGTGGAATCACAGTTGGGGATCTGCTGGCCTCAGCATCAGTTAGACAAGACTTTAGCGAGCTGGCATGGTGGTACCTTTGCGGGGACATTGCAACTGATCAGCACTGATAGCAAGACTGCTTACATAATCTCATTTGAGACTAGGAATGATACTTTCTATCACTGTTACTGCACTTCCTGAGATTTTGCACTAGCAGTTCGTGCAAAACTAGATGCTTCTAGAAAAAGTGATAACAAAGACTCTAGATTTTGTTGTTGTAAATTTCCCAAACGATTTGTGAGTAAACTCTCACCACAGTAACTTTCACCTCTAACTTGGTATCCTAAGGTTGTGAATAGGGTTGTTCCGATCATGTTTTTTGCTCCCGATCCGATCCCGATCGTTTTAGTTTGAGTATCTGCTGATCCCGATATTTCCCGATCCGATTGCTTTTTTTTTTTTGCTCCCAATTCAATTCCAATCATTCCCGATAATTTTTCCCGATCATATACATTTTGGCATTGCATTAAGAAAAAAACGAATAAAACTCGGACGAATATATACAGTACATTCAACATACAGTACATAAGTACTGTATTTGTTTATTATGACAATAAATCCTCAAGATGGCATTTACATTATTAACATTCTTTCTGTGAGAGGGATCCACGGATAGAAAGACTTGTAATTTTTAAAGGATAAATGTGACTTTGTATATTGTGACTAAATATTGCCATCTAGTGTATTTGTTGAGCTTTCAGTAAATGATACTTTAGCCATTAAACTGTTCTGCCCAAACGCATGATGGGAAGTGCAACCATGACTGTGCGTAGTGGCACCAATTGATATATCTTCTCTGCGTTGGGAAATAACATAGGGTCTACAGAAAAAGATCAACTACAACCTTTCTTCCCCACATTGCTTTCCCACGATATTTCTAATTGTTGAAAATGGGATTTTAAGGCTTTAGCCAATTAAAAAAAGGCTCCTAAGACTGCCAAAATTCACTCTACTCATTCGACACTGCCTTTTAGCTCTATATATAAGTAAATCGGCACCATTATAGATTGACCGCGACAATGCGTGAGTGGGTCGTGCAGCGCATGCGTTAATTGCGTTAAATATTTTAACGTGATTAATTTTTTAAAAATTAATTACCACCATTAACGCGATAAATTTGATAGCCCTACCTTAAGCCAAAACTAAAGACTCTGGATGAGTGTAAGACATTTTGTCTGTAACGTTAAATACAATTAGAAAACGATTTAATAATATATATATATATATATATATATATATATATATATATATATATATATATATATATATATATATATATATATATATATATTTTTTTTTTTTTTTTTTTTTAAAGGCATGTCCGATATTTTTTTGCCGATTCCGATACTTTTAAAATGACGTGATCGGACCCGATCGATCGGCATCCCCATCTTTAGTTGTGATAGTGCATTTTTGTGTTAGTTGACCCATCATTAAACTTTATGAAAACACCCCAAATTTACCGGTTTGGTTGGTATTTTTTAAAACGATTTACGACTAAACTCTCACATTCACCTCAAAGTTTAAATCCTAAGGTTGTATTTGACTATAAGTCACAGGTATGTAGCACCAATTTTCCAGGAATTATCAACGTAAGGGTCGATAAAGATTGTTTCGTAAAGCCTAATTCCTTCTTTGGCAAGTATTCTAAGAATTAAAGGGGGAAAATTACTATTTATAATGATAATTTCGTCAACACTAATCGAACTTTAACATTTTTGCAATTTTATAAAGCTCATCAAAAGCATAAAAAGTACAGCAAAAGTTGTTTTTGTTTTTTTACGCCTGGGTGATTTCAATAGGTCTCATTATTTGTTACATTTTGTTTTTCTATTACCTGTCTTAAAAACACAAAGCAACGGTGTAACTTTCAAATATAAAAATACTAAGCAATCATTTCTATTACAGCATGAAATACAAAATTCAACGTAAAATTAAATATTATCATACAAAATTTTCGAGCACAGAATGTCAACTTTAAATGGAAATACCATTCAGTGTTGTAGAGATATTTATTTCACTTTCTTGTGAGCCACTTCATTGGTTAACATGGGAGCCTGCCTAATCGCATGTAGAATAACAAAAAGTGTATGCATTGGAAGGTTGGGGCAGATCTTCTCGAAGGCACCTGGGCACACGAGGACATTTGTCCTGGCCGGACAGTTTTTAATTATTCTTTTCTTAATAAATGTATCTAGCTTAAGTGATGGTTATTTTCTTTTTATTCCTGAATTGTGTGTCGTCATCTCCTGTTCTTTAAGAGAGCCTGCAGATCTCTCAGAGTGCAGACAATTAAAAAACCGTGTGGCATTTGCCAAGGCGAACAGCCTGTAAAAAGGATGGACGCTGAAAAAGTGGCAAAAGGGGGATTTTTCTGATGAATCTTCCATTGAATTACACCACAGTCGCCGCAAATATTGCAGGAGACCTACTGGAGACCACATGGATCCGAGATTCACTCAGAAAACAGTGAAGTTTGGTGGTGGCAAAATCATGGTCTTGGGGTTACATCCAGTATGGGGTGTGCGAGAGATCTGCAGGGTGGAAGGCAACATAAATAGTCTGAAATATCAACAAATCTTAGCTGCCTCTTACATTCCTAACCATAAAAAGGGAAAAATTCTGCAGCAGGATGGTGCTCCATCGCATACTTCAATCTCTACCTCAAAGTTCCTCAAGGCACAGAAGATCAAGATCCTCCAGGTCTGGCCAGCCCAGTCACCAGACATGAACAGGATGAAAGAGGAAGCATGGAAGACGAAACCCAAGAATGTTGATGATCTCTGGGAGGCATGCAGGACTGCTTTCTTTGATGTTTCTGATGACTCCATCAATAAATTGTAAGAATCCTTGCAGAACCGCATGGATGCAGTCCTTCAAGCCCATAGAAGTCATACAAAATATTAAATTTGGATCTCACACCACCACTACTTAATTCGCCTATGTTATGTAACATATTTTTGTATTTGTACATTTTTAATTCAATTTTCACACTACTTTCTGTAGGCAACCAAACTTTTGTCTTGCCAAAATTTGACCTTTATGTCTTCATTAAATGATAAATGCCCATTTCTTCTGTTTGTTTCCACAGCCTCTAAATGCACTTTTCACTATGTTGCCGTTCTTCAGTAAAGACTCCGTAGATTGATGCTGCGTTCAAAGAGGGTGGGAAGTCGGAGTTTTCCAACTTTCGACCAGGAAAAAGCTGGGAGTCAAACTGGAGGGCCGTAGTCGCAAAGTCTGAAAAAAAGTACCCCAACTTCATGAGTTGCTTCAAACAGACGTCACTCGACTCAGTTAATATCATTTTTTATTGGCATGTTAGGATGGGACCATTGACTCGCGCTAGTTTAGCCACTCCGGAGCCCTGAAATTAATAAATAACTAACAAACTGCACGGAATTTGTTGAAATCAACTCCACTGATTAATTAAACCCCCGCTAACTGGAAGATTAAGCCTAATGTAAAAAATTCTGAACTTCCGCTTTAAGTTCTTTGCAAAGTGAGAGGAATCATGCCTGTTGAAGCCAACATCAAGGTGTTCCTCACTTCATATCTGATTGAAAAGCTTGCAAATTCCAAACTGGTTTTACCTAAATGTGCTACTTGAACAATGACCTGTCATGATGCCGCAGAATTTGCCATAGCGGTTGTCTAACCTGTCTCCTCCTTCATGGCGGTGGCGTATAAAAGGACTCTCACCTCCGTTTCGGGGACATTGGTGGAATTTTACCCAACATTGGACGTCCATGTCTCCCGCTTTGGCCAGGTCAGCTCCCAGCGAGCTTAACCACTGGTGGAGTCAGCTGAAATTTCGCTTTCAGCACAAGAAAGGATGGAATGAAATGCTGGATGAGACTTTTCTGCAGCATACTAAGTGGTAACAAATTGAGTTTCCGTCATTGGATGCCATTGACGACAATCGACGCCCAATTCCATTTTGATTGGAAGAGGCTGGCAACAGTAATCACTGTCAGCCCTCTCAGTCAAAATGGACGTCCATTGCAGTCAATTGTTGTTTTTAATAGGAATATTCTTATTTTACCAACTAGCATAACAACATACATATTCTGTGAATATTCTGTGAGTTAACATTGAAAATATTTTTTTTTACCATCAATTAGAGGGAATGTAAATGTCAACACATCCCTGTTGAAATGATTTTGATTACGGCAATATTCTTTTCTTTTTTTTTTTTAGCCGTATATACTGTACATTATCCTACTCAAGGTTATTATAATTTAAGAAAATGAGCTAAAAATGAAAAAAATTAACGAATTGAAAAAAACATTTTAGTTAACTAAAATGAATGAAAACTATGATTAAAAGAATAAAATACTAAAAATAATACTAACACTACAATAAAACTGATTAAAAGTTAACAGAGTTAAAAGAGAACTAAAACTAATAATTTTAAGAAAAATGAAAATTTACAAAAATGTGCACATTAGCTCCATTAACGAATTATTTTATTATTATATATTATATTCATACATTTATTATTATATATTACTGTATATGTATATATATATATATATATAATTATATTATATTTAATTAATTTATTATTCAATTTTCCACAATTTATTTGCAATTATTTGATAATTCAATTATTTTAATAATTTCAATCTTTTTCTGTGGTTATCTAATTATTCACCATTATATGTTTTTCACGACCATCCTGTTTTTGCATTTTTTCAATTATTTTTTTTAATTATTCACAATTATTCAATTCTTTTCCCAATTTTAATTGCCAATTGGCAAATATTCGTTTTCATGCGATTGTTAGCGACTAATTTTTTCACAATTATTCAATTATTCGCATCTCTTTCTATTTGCCTCTAATTATTCTGGATTGTTTAATTTTTTGCAATCAATCGGTTCACCGCCATTTTTTTTTTTTTCCTGTACCGTAATTTTCGGACTATAAGCCGCCACCCATCAAATTTGACACAAAAACAACATTGGTTCATAGATAAGTCGCACTGGGCTATAAGCTGCAGCTGTCCTCACTGTATTATGGGATATTTACACCAAAATATATTAACCGGTAACACGTTATTTGACAGTGGCGTCATAAGACAGTCATAATTATGACATGACAGTGTCATGATGATACTGTCATGAGCATTGATGAATGCTTATGACAGATGTCTTTAAGTGTCATCCGGCAAAATTTTCTCATTTTGAATGGACGTAAAAGATCCGAGCTGGACATAAATGGAGTTATTGACAAAATTTGCCGTATGACACTTAATGACATCTATCATAAGCATTCATTAATGCACAGGACAGTGTCATAATTATGAGTCTTATGATGCTGCTGTCAAATAAAGTGTTACCTCTTAACTTAAATAATTCAATAAATAAGCTGCAGTGGACTATAAGCCACAGGATTCAAAATGATGGAAAAAGTAGCGGTTTATATTCCAAAAATTACGGTAATCAAAAAATATTACTATCTCGGTCTAACTGTCTTCCAGTACCAATGACATTCCTCTATTCTACGCGGCGAAAAACAACAGCACGGGCTGCATCAAAAAGTTGCTCGGCTGCTCCTCCACCAACATCTTTGAGAGAGGTACACCTGTCAACCTCCTTTTTTTAACTCTCTGTCTGACACACAAATGAAAGTCACCACGTCCGATTCTCCTATAGGCGCTCTTGGTGAGACAGCACTCCACGTGGCCGCCATGAATGACAACCTGGACGCCGCCGTGGCCTTGATGGACGGCGCCCCAGAACTCATCAACGAGCCCATGACCACTGACCTTTTCCAAGGTTAATATGCTTAAATATCATTAAAAATGAACATCTTGGAAAGGTATTGTACAATTTTTCAACCGTAAACTGCTTTTATCTCAGGTGTTACTCCTCTCCATATTGCTGTGGTGAATCAGAACTTCTACTTGGCACATCATCTGGTTAGTCGCGGGGCAGATGTATCCACGCCCAGAGTCACTGGCCTCTACTTTCGAAAGCGAATTGGAGGACTTATATATTATGGTGAGACAAATTTTGTGCAGTTGTGTGGTATTCATTGAATAATTTTTGATAACCTCTCTGATCATCCAATTTAGGGGAATGAGTTCAGCTTAATAAATAAAACAGACTGACCACATACTCTATCTGTGTTGTTTTTAGCAGTCCTTTTAATTTTTGTCTTAGTATTAGTCTTTTGGACGAAAATACTTTCAAGTCTTCGTCATATTTTCGTCATTTCAAAATGTTTTCATCTTTGTCCAGTTTTAGTAGATGAAATCTCATACAAATTTTGTCTAGTTTTAGTAAACAATTACTCTATACAGTATATTTTCGTCTGTAAAATTTAAATTCCAGTGTTTTAATCCAAAAATAAATAAAGGTTTCCAACAATTTCAAATGACCATAGAAAGATGAGCACATATTGAAGCGCCAACTTTGTGATGATAATAAACACTCAACAGGAAAAGTAGTATATTATTTTCAATTAAACCTACAGTGTATCATAAAAAGTAAGTACACTCCTCGCATTTCTGCAGATATTTAGGTATATCTTTTCATTGGACAACACTGACAAAATGACACTTTGACACAATGAAAAGTAGTCTGTGTGCTGCTTATATAATAGAGTTAATTTATTTTCCCCTCAAAATAACTCAAAATGTAGCCATCAATATCCAAACCCCTGGAAACACCACTTAGAAACTACGTACATCCCTAAATGTCCAAATTGAGTACTGCTTGTCATTTTCCTTCCAAAATGTCATGTGACTCGTTACAGGAGTGCTGTCAGCATTGCTGCAGAGATTGTTAAGGTGGAGGGTCAGCCTCTCAGTGCTCAGACTATACGCCGCACTCTACATCAAATTGGTGTGCATGGCTGCCACCCCAGGAGGAAGCCTCTTTTGAAGACGGTACACAAGAAAGCCCGCAAACATTTTGCTGAAGACATGTCAACAAAGCACATGGATTACTGGAACCTTGTCCTATGGCAGTGGTCTCAAAACTATTGCACATAGGGCTGCAGTGGGTGCAGGATTTCACTCCAAGAAAACAAGACCACACCTTTTCACCAATCTGGTGTTTTATTAGTGTAATCAGTTGATTGCATTCAGGTGCTGCTTGTTTTAGTAAAAAAACCATTTGGTTAAAAGGTCTGTGCTTGATCGGTAAGAACAAAAAACAGGACCCACAGCGGCCCTCGAGGACCGGTTTGGAGACCCCTGTTCTATGGTCTGATGAGACGGGCAGGCTTTCTTGTGTACCGTCTTCAGAAGAGGCTTCCTCCTGGGGTGACAGCCATGCACACCTATTTGATGTAGAGTGCAGCGTATGGTCTGAGCACTAACAGGCTGACCCCCCACCACTTCAATCTCTGCAGCAATGCTGACAGCACTCTTGTAACGAGTCACATGACATTTTGAAGGGAAAATGACAAGCAGTACTTAATTTGGACATTTAGGGATGTACATAGTTTCTAAGGGGTGTACTCACTTTTGTTGCCAGGGGTTTGGATATTAATGGCTACATTTTGAGTTATTTTGAGGGGAAAATAAATTAACTGTATTATATAAGCACCACACAGACTACTTTTCATTGTGTCAAAGTGTCATTTTGTCAGTGTTGTCCTATGAAAAGATATACTTAAGTACCTACAGAAATGCGAGGGGTGTACTCACTTTTGGTGAAACACTGTACCTAGAAACCACAAACTGCAGGTTAAAAAAAAAAATTGTCCGAGCGTTTAACATGTTCTAGACTCTAGAGGAAAACTCTAGGGTTACTTCCTGTTGATTTTGGAGCATTTCTGGCCCACTTCCTGTGGATTTGGGGGTCATTTTCTGTCGATTTTGGGGCAATTATCAGATGTTTTTTGTCAAAACTAATGACTGCAAATGGAGATTTCCGCTGCTAGTTTTTATTTTTGCTGGTCTGAGTTGAAAACTAATAGGAGTGAATGGAAACATTTTTGTGGGTGTTACCATTAGAAATAGACACACTCTAAATGAATGGAGCCATTAAAAATGTATGCAGAGGGGTTTTTTGTGTTTTTTTTTTTTTCAAAAACTTGCTGATCGTAACTTATGTAATAGGTTGTTGTACAGAACAATAATAACAGTCCATATAGAAAATTTTGTGCTCAGAAAAAAATACCTTTGGAAAAAAAAAATTCAAACATCGTAAGCAGTTACTCATAATGTTACTCATTACTTGAGTGTTCTTTTCACCAAATACTTGTACTTGAGTACATTTTTTGGATGACAACTATTACTTTTACTTGACTAATATCATTTTGAAGCCATGTTACTCTTACATGAGTAAAATTTTTGGCTACTCTTCACACCTCTGCATATATTACCTCACTAAAGAAGCAATGTACTTTGTGGACAATTTGTATAAGAGCGTAAATTAACCAATTTTGAATATATATGGTCTCCAGGCGAACACATTCTTTCTTTTGCTGCATGTGCTGGCAACGAAGACATCATTTCTTTGATCATTAACTCCGGGGCCAGCACCAGAGTCCAAGACTATCGTGGTATGTGAATTTTTCAAAGTAAAATACAGTATATTATATCCATCTGCACTATTTCTCTACAACTCGCTTGTCTCACGTATTTCACCATTCAAAGGTAACACGGTACTTCATGTTTTGGTGCTGCAACCCAACAAGACGATTGCGTGCCAGGCTATGGACCTCATAATGGCCCGCGATGCAGAGCTTGACCAGTCGGTACCGCTGGACATGGTTCCCAACTCCAGAGGCCTGACGCCTTTTAAACTGGCAGCTAAAGAGGGCAACACAGTGGTAAGTGCTTTTAATGCCCTAACTGCTGGAGAAGGGTTTTACTTCACCTCTCTTATTTTTATCTTTGTCTCTACTCAGGCTTTTCAGCACCTGGTTAACAAAAGGCGTTTAGTCCAGTTGAGTCTTGGACCATTGACTTCGCACCTCTACGATCTGAGCGAGATTGATTCATGGGCTGACAACATGTCGGTGCTGGAGCTCATCGTGGGAAGCCCACAGAAAGAGGTTCGATGACATAGTAGTTCATTCGCCCCTCCCAGTCAAAAACTGATCAAACCAAGGGCGTAGGCTTGCATAGGGACGGTAGGGACATAACACTACCAACTTTTCAGGATGCTCAAATTGTTCCTACCAACTTTTAACCCTATATTGCCAAATGTATCACATTTGATACACCTAAAATTTCATGATTTTGAGACTTATTCAGAATTTTGACATTTTTCTTTTGAATAAAAAAATGATGGATGCAAGTCAACACATGCATCTTCAGGTTCCATGAGAAAAAAAACAGGTGTTAGCAAGGGTTAAAGATATTAGAGCGCTTATTACACGTATGCATTTTGACTTTTCTTTTTACAAATTTGAAAAAAAAGTTTCATTAAGACCTTATTTTTCAAATCTTGTGATTCTCTGATAATTGCTTCATATTGCAGGCATTAAAGGGTTAAGCAACCTTATTTGCATTATATAATGACTTCAGTTATATAGGCAATTTAGATTGTCTTCCCATTTCTTGTAAGGATATAACTGACCCTACCATTATTAAGTGAAGTATTTTCATTATGTTCAGTCTTACATTTACACTTTTTCACATGTTGAATGTGCGGGTCAATTTTTTTCCCCTCAAACGCACGTTTGATTGGCTGATGACTAGACCCCCCCCCCCCCCCACACACACACACACACACACACATGCACACTCACACCACCCCGACAGAAATACATGTCAGCATACCACCGCCTCCTCCGCCCCCTTCAAAGAAGAGAGATGTTAGTAGTTTTTTTTTTTTTTTTGCCAGCAGCAACAGCAGCCACTGTAAGTAACGTAAAAGACATCAATGTTGTGAATGTGGGGAGCACACCACTAATTTTCAAGAATGACTTTACCCCATGAAAATAACAATTTAACTTTTTTCCTTTTTACGTGGTAAACACATCAGCATATTCATGAGAACCTGACCTCGTTCACCTAATCTGTTTGGTCTTATTAATAATGTCCCGTACGCAGCAAAAAGTGTACATCCAGGTTATGCTGTTATAGCGTCCCTACCAATATTGAGACCAAACCTACGCTCTTGGATCGGATGTCTAGTTTCGTCAATGGCATCCAAAGATGAGCATCACAGCGAGACCTCCCAGTTTAAATTAACTTAATGCCAATCGTCATCAATGGCAGGCAATGAGTTATCTTTGGGTCACTTTTTAAAATTTTTAGAGTATCTAGCGTTCACTTGATTTTGGGTTACTTGCAGCCAGTGTTTCTAATAACGGCGTTAGAATATAACGGCGTTACTAACGGCATTATTTTCTTCAGTAGTGAGTAATTTAATTAATTACTTTTCTCATCTTGGCAACGCCGTTACCGTTACTGAGGTGGGAAGGGCTTGCGTTACTATGCGTTGCGATGTTGGTTGACTGATGCGAGAAAAGTCTGAAAAAGACGGACTCACGGAGACGAGAGAGCAGAGCAGGAGTCGGGGGGAGGCAAGGGAGTGTGACGCCGTTGCTAACGCGATGCTACTATGCTAGGTGGCTCCAATAATACCTTACTGTAGCAGATAGCCTACAAACTAAGCCCACATGATACTTCGGTAGATATCACATATATACAGAACTAGATGCAAATGACAGACACGGCGGCATTAGCAACAAGTATAATAAAGAACTAGATGCGTTAGTAAACAGCCATAATCTTAAAGCAGTAGACTTCTCAAGAAGGCTCTGTTGTAGAGAACCTTCCTGGGGAACCTAAGTAAATTTTTATCTAAAATACTCCTAAATCAGCCAAACTTAACTTAAATCTATCTTTAAATGATGAAACAGTTTTAAAACTTACACATGTGGAAAGTAGACAGAAGGGAACTAATGCAATAAATGGAGCAATTTAAACAACTTTAACGGTTGATTCACAACATTAAATGACTTCCACCCATAGCAAAGGTTACTATCTCGTTATCGCAATATCTGCAATACCCCTCTGTCTATTTAAGTTTAGGGTAAACAATTGGGCTAGAGCCAATTGTCCCGAAAACCCTTTAAACTTCACATTGACCTTTTTTTTTTTTTTTTTTTGGTAGAAAAGGATGATCATTTACTTTGCCAAGTAACTAATTACTCTTACATTCAGGTAACTGAGTTACTAATGCAATTACTTTTCGGGAGAAGTAATTTGTAACTGTAATTAATCACTTTTTTTAAAGTAAGATTAACAACACTGCTTGAATTTTGAATAATTTCCAATTCACTACAGGGCATTTCTAGGTCAGTTCCTGTAGATTTTGGGGCTTTTTCAGCTCACTTACTGTTGGTATTGGTTTTGGTTGATTTTGGTGTCCAGGCCAGAAGAATACTTGAAGTGACCCCTGTGAGGCAGCTGGTGAGCCTCAAGTGGAACCTGTATGGAAAACATTACTTCAGGTATACTTGAACTCAAGTTTGAAAAAAAAAAAAAAAAAAAAAAAAACTGTACTTTCTTCTTTTGTTTCTTCATACTTGTTTTTCCCCTCTATGTCATTTCGTCCAGACTCCTCATGGTTTTTTATCTGCTCTACATTGGAATGTTCACACTATGCTGCACATATCGCCCCTTAAAGGACATTCCGGAGAACTACACATCATCAGATATGGACAAAACTATCAGAGTCCAGAAAACACTGCGGGTGCGTTATCACAAGATATACATCACATAAGCATCAGTGTCATTTTCTATAGCGTGTGTCATCAAATTCTGCTTTATTCAGGAAAGTTATGTGACACATGAGGACAAGTTGCGTCTGGTAGGAGAGATCCTCAGCGTCCTCGGAGCTTTGGTCATCTTGTTGCTGGAGGTATGGCCTAATGTGCATATGGCATCTGAACAATGCTTTTGTATCACATACTACAACAGTGGCGCGGGAAGTGGGGTGCTGAGGGTGCTGTAGCACCCTCTAGTGTTGTTGATAAAAAATTGTGTTTTGGCAGATTCTTTTATTTATTTATTTATTTATTTTAAAAAACAATAAAACAATAGCATATTTATCTTTGGGGATTAAATGCATATGTTGAAAAACACTGACCTTGCTTGCTACCAAGTCAGGTTGGATAAGGTGGTACTGAAATGGAAAAGTTAACCAGAGGTAAGTAGAGTAGCTAAAAAATTTACTCAAGTAAAAGTATCGTTACTTCAAAATAATGTTACTCAAATAAAAGTAGTCATCCAAAAAATGTACTCAAGTACAAGTGAAAAAATATTCAGTGAAAAGAATTCTCAAGTATTAAGTAACATTGTGAGCAACTGCATTTTTTCTTTTTTTTTTAACAATGGTATATTTTTTTTCTCTCAGCATAAACGTATCTATATGAACTGTTGGTATAATTATACTGTACAATAACCCACTCCGGTGAGAGAAAAAAAAAGACAGAAATGAAGCATTAGTCGTCCAAACGACATGAGTGTCCTCTAGCGGAGAAAATAGTTCCTCGTTTGAATAGTGAATACTTCCTTCGTAGTTACTATTATGAAATTAAAAGGATCATATCTCCAGTTTTCCGTGGTCAATCGGTTCCAAATAAAAACTGTGAGTAAGGTTTAAATCTGCGCTTTCGATTCATGTTGAGGGCAGCGCTCTATGTCAAATACTTCATTTTTTCACGGTAAAATCCTTAGAACCCCTTGCTGTGAGTGACTTCCAGCGCCCCTGTACTACAAGTTGGTGTTACAAAAAAAAAAAAAAAAAAAATCACTAACATTTTTGCTTTGCCCAAAATCAGATCCCTGACATCCTGAGGGTGGGAGCAAAACGCTACTTTGGTCAAACGGCGATGGGTGGCCCTTTCCATTTCATCCTGTATGTTAATATAATCACCACTAAAGCTTTTGAGATGTTAACACACAGTAAATGCGCATTTTTGGTGCCTTCGCAGTGTGAGCTACGCATGCCTGGTGGTGCTGCTTTGCATATTCCGAGCCTGCGGCGTGCAGGGCGAGGCCGAGGTCATGGCTGTGTGTTTAGTGCTGGGATGGACCAACGTCACGTTCTTTGCCCGTGGCTTTGAAATGCTCGGCCCGTACGTCATTATGATCCAGAAGGTATTAAAATAAAGTGACATTCTAACTGACACTATGAATTCGGAGTAGGTTTCTCTACCTAAAAAATCTTGGTTGACCAAGAATAGGCTGCTGTTAGTTTGTGAAATACAGAATCCGAAGAAAATTATTGTGTCTAATACTACTACTAATAATATTAAATGGGTGCAAAAAGTCAAAAATGTGTTCTTTTTCAAAAATAGCTGATTTGAGAATGCGGCTAAATTCAATGACACCAAAAATATCAAAGATTTACGATACTGGTGCCTGCATACGAGTTTAAATTCAATGTTTTTTTTTTTTTTTTAAACTTCACTGATCCAGGATTTAAAACTAAAGGTAGGAAAAAAGAAGAATCAACTAACAATTATCCCGCCAAATAATATTCTTTTTAAAGCTTTAGTTCATTCAACTAAGATTATTTAATTAATTTGCATGAATTAATGTTCATTATATTGAATGAATAAAAAGACCAATCCATCAAAGATTTATACATGCACTACTGGTTGTTTTTGTGATTTTTAAAAATCGGTGAACACTCGTTTTTCCCGATTAATGGCGACCAGAACCCGCCGCGATAACTGAAAAACCGTCAAGTAAGTTTTTTTTTTTTTTTTCAATGTATTTATTCAGATTTAGCATTGAAAAGAGATGCTGTACATTAAGACATATTTTTTCACTTTTTTTCCCCCCAAAGTATAATAAAAAAAAAAACTTTTGTGTATATGTATGAATATATTTTTTTAATAAATGTTTTTTAAGTACTTCAAATGTAATAAGTATGATAGGTTTTAAATATGTTACTGTCCCACCAAAATATTTTTAAAACAAGAATAAAGTAGAGTGCTTGTCGTTATTAAATGCTTCATTGAGTGAGTCCACTCAAATCCGCTCAAGCTGCTCACTTACACAATGAGTTGCCACAGCAACTGTTTAACAATTTAAACAATGACTGACACATGCGTCGCTTTAAAGCTTCGGCTTCCAAGCATCCAAGCTCAAACATTTAACATCTATCAATCATCGTTAACTTTAAAAAGCAACTCTAGTGCACAACTGACCAACAAAGAGCAGCAGGAAGGAGAGTGAGACTAGGTGATCGGCTCGGGATGGTTCATCTGTATTTATTTATTCATTTTTTAATTGAAGAAAAAAAAAATCTGCGATGGATAATGCTTTTAACAGATTTTAGCTGCAGCGCTTTTCTATTTTTATTTATTTATTTATTTATTTTAACATTTCTGTTCAAAATCTGAGAGTCTTAATAGCCTGAACAGCTTTAATGTGCCACATGGGAGTTTGGTGTCATCCCATATTGTTGTTTATCCTGTGTTGTTTTTTCAAAGAAGGTGAACATAACTTTGGCAGCCTTTTTTTTTTTCTTTTTTCGCACATTTAGTATTATTTTGTTCACTTGACCACATTCTTGGCTTCATTTCTTCCTAGATTATATTTGGGGACCTGACAAAGTTTATGTGGCTGAGCGTCATTGTACTTCTTGGTTTTTCAACTTGTAAGTACATCCACTCCAAACTTCATGTATCTTATAAGTCTCAACCCTTATATTTTTCCAAATTTCTTCTATTTTTAATTATTTCTTTTCGTGGGCAACAAAGACGAACATTCATTCGCCCCTTCCAGTCCAAATATATGAGACTGTGAATGCCAGTCAATGATTTAAATGTTTGACTCTCTTTTAAATTCCCAGCCCTATGGATGGTGTACATGACTCAGGATCCAGAGTCCCTCCCAGCGTACCGCTCCTTTCCCATCACGCTTTTCTCCCAGTTCGAGCTCAGCGTAGGCCTCATTGACCTGCCGGTGGACCACACCTTCACCACGCCCCCTATTGTCCATGTGCTGCACTGCGCCTTCTCTGTGGTGTCTTACATACTTTTGCTCAACTTGCTGATCGCCATGATGAGCGACACCCACTGGCGGGTGGCTCAGGAGCGAGACGAGCTCTGGAGGACTCAGGTGAGAATCAAAAGAAATCATATTGGCGCTGTCATGGTGATCGTGACCGTATTGTAGGTGGTGGCAACAACGCTGATGCTAGAGAGGAGGCTGCCACGCTGCCTTTGGCCTCGACTCGGAGTGTGCGGGCTGAGCTACGGCCTGACCGAGCGCTGGTATCTTCGGTAAGACGTGTCATTACTTTACACGAGGGAACAATTAGAAGACAAAAAAAAAAATCTGTTAAATGTAGATTTTCAACATTAATCAAACTCGAATTTACGATGGAAGAATAAGGCCAAAAAGGCTGGGGGGGGGGAACAGGACTACGTAAGTATAAAGTTTCAACATTACGAAATGAAGTCGTAATATTACGAGAATAGAGTTGTAAAATTATAATGTTGTATTACTATGAGAATAAATTCATAATTTTAGGAAAATATAATCGTACACTGTAATACTGCGAGATTAAAAAAAAAGTTGCAAAATGATGAGATTAAAATCGCAACACTAAGTAATTGTATGGAATATTATGAAAAAGAATCAAAATTTTTCATAATTTTACTAGAGCTGTCAAACGATTACAATTTTTAATCGAGTTAATCACAGCTTAAAAATTAATTAATCATAATTAATCGCAATTCAAATCATCTAGAAATTATGCCATATTTTTCTGTAAATTATTGTTGGAATGGAAAGATAAGACACAAGACGGATATATATATTCAACATACTGTACATAAGTACTATATTTGTTTATTATAACAATAAATCAACAAGATGGCATTAACATTCTGTTAAAGCGATCCATGGATAGAAAGACTTGTAGTTCTTAAAAGATAAATGTTAGTACAAGTTATAGAAATTTTATATTAAAACCACTCTTAATGTTTTCGTTTTAATAAAATTTGTAAAATTTTCAATCAAAAAATTGTTGTCGCCATTGTTGATGTCAATAATTACACAATGCTCATGGTGCTTAAACCCATAAAATCAGTCGCACTCAAGCGCCAGCAGAGGGCTGAAAAACACCAAAAAGCACAAGTAACAAGTGGAAATGACACTTTGGTGTCATTTTAATCTGTTTGAGCGGGGCCTGTGCATTAAATGCGTCAAATATTTTAATATGTAATATCAAATATTTATACGTGGTTAATTTAAAAAATCAATTAACGCCAGTTAATGCGATAATTTTGACAGCCCTAAATTTTACGTTGTAACTAGGGCTGTCAAAATTATCGCGTTAATAGGCAGTAATTATTTTTTTTAATTAATCACGTTAAAATATTTGACGCAATTAACGCACATGCCCCGCTCAAACAGATTAAAATGACCGTACAGTGTGATGTCCGCTTGTTACTTGGTTTTTGGTGTTTAGCGCCCTCTGCTGGTGCTTGGGTCCAACTGATTTTATGGGTTAGTACCATGAGTGAGCATGGTGTAATTATTGACATCAACAATGGCGAGCTACTAGTTTATTTTTTGATTGAAAATTTTACAAATTTTAATAAAACGAAAACATTTAGAGGGGTTTTAATATAAAATTTCTAGAACTTGTAGTAACATTTATCTTTTAAGAACTACAAGGCTTTCTATCCATGGATCGCTTTAAGAGAATGTTAATAATGTTAATGCCTTCTTGTTGATTTATTGTTATAATAAACAAATACAGTACTTACAGTGGGGAGAACAAGTATTTGATACACTGCCAAGGCAGTGTATCAAATACTTGTTCTCCCCACTGTATGTACCGTATGTTGAATGTATATATCCGTCTTGTGTCTTATCTTTCTATTCCAACCATAATTTACAGAAAAATATGGCATATTTTATAGATGGTTTGAATTGCGATTAATTACGATTAATTAATTTTTAAGCTGTAATTAACTCGATTAAAAATTTTAATCGTTTGACAGCCCTAGTTGTAACGAAATCAAACATTATAGTTGTTATAATACATTGCATCTAATATAGCTAAATTAGCCATGCATTACGTGAACCTCCGGCAAATTTTGTCACTAACTCCATTTTTGTCCAGCTCAGATCTTTTACAGCCATTTAAAGTAAGATAATTTGCCAGATGTCACTAAATGACATCTGTCATAAGCATTCATTAATGCTTATGATAGTCTTACATACCTGTCAAGTTGTACAGTTTTGGCGTAATTAGTACAACTGAGCACTGATTTTTAAATGTGTACGCCGTACTTTCAAAATCTGTACATTTTTCGTGCATTACGTTTTTTTTTCTCTGTTTGGATTTTGTCACCATTTCGGCAACGAGACAATGTGCATTACTACGTTGGTTGAATGGCTCGAGAAAAGTCAGAGACACCGAGAGAGAAAAGCGGGAGTGGGAAGGAGGGAAGAGTGTTGTGACGCTGTTAAAAATGCGATGCTAGGCGAGGTGGATCCAATATTTCCTGACTGTAGCCGACAGCACACTAGATATCACACGCATATAGAACTACATGCGAAACGACAGACTCGGCGGCATTAGTAAACAGCTGCCATTTTAAAGCAGTAAACTTCTCAGAAAGGCTCTGTTGTAGTGAATCTTCCTAGCGAACCTATGTACTTTTTATCTAAAATACTCCTAAATTGGCAAAATATTGACTTGAAGCTATCTTTAAATGTTAACAGTTTTAAAACTTTCACTGACGAAAGTAGACAGAAGGGAACTAATGTAAAAATGGGAGCAATTTTAACAACTTTAACAGTAATTGGACACAATAACGAACTACCTTCAAGTCGAACTGAATTGCGAGCTGAAGTGCAGCCATCAAAAGACGTGATAGAAATTGCCAAAAGTCACTGTTAAACTTTAGTAATCATGATGTCGCTGAAGATATTGATTGTTCTTTGATTGCACCAGGTTATATTACCATTTACCAATAAATTCATATTATTTTAAAAATTGAATTTTATTTTTGTTTCATATTGCACGCTATATAAAACGCAAGATTAGTCACCTATTTGTAAGGGCATACGTCACGATTTGTAAGATTGCCAACGGCCTCGGGTTGAAAGGAATGGTTTTATGACACCGCTGTCAAAAAAATGATACCAGTTAATATCTTTGGGTGTGAATATCCCATAATACAGTGAGGACAGCTGCGGCTTATCTATGAACAAATGCCGTTTAGATGTCAAATTTGGTGGGTGGCGGCTTATAGTCAGGTGCGCCTTATCAGCCGAAAATTACGGTAGCTAATTTAGCTATACTGCATTCATACGTTATTACCGGGTATGTAAAGATACGCAAGGTAATGACTTCAATTTCACACACACATCACATTTTATGTTTTCACATTTCTACATGCTCGCTGTCACGTTTTACATGATTACCATGTTTTACATGATCGATATCATGTATTATATTGTCATGTGTTTACATGATAATGACATAATAAACAATAAATAAAAAAAGTAAATAAATAAATAACACAGTACTCACCGTGAAAAAACATGAAAATGATCATGTCTAAGCATGATATTCCACTTTATTATATAGCGTGGTAGCAATAAACGTGCATACACTAAAGATGCATGTTCATTCTTGAGTAAAACAAACTCCACCCACTCCCCACTCTAAGACCACAACCCACTCCAAATCACTAAATAGATAAAGCATCTCCAACAAATACCTAATCGCGGACTTTCTTTACAGAGTGGAAGACAGGAACGACCCCATGATGCAGAAGATGCGCCGATATGTTAAAATGCTCACCAATGAAGACGAAAAAGAGGGATCGGAAAAGCCTGATGTGAACACAAAGGTTCGACCAAGAAATAGGAGATCCATGGGAGGCTGGAAGATGATTCGTGAAAGTGCTTTGGGCGCAGATGTGGAGGTGGAGATGGATGAGCCCGAGCCTGAGGAGGAGGGAGACATTCACTTTGTCTAATCGAGACATTTTAACATTTTAGTCTTTTATATAAAATGGTGCAATTTTTCTTGCAGTGTTACACAGTAGAGAAGTGTCATGTTTTTATAACAAAATAGGCACAAATAGCAGAAATATAAGCAGAGAGAACTATGAGTAACACAGGCAAAATTGGCAAAATGGTTATAATAATAATAACTACGTAGACCTTCAAGCAGGACTGAACGGGCCCTCGCAGGTTGGAGCAACTCGGACGTACACTGCGAAAAGTAGGGGAATACATTGAAAAATGTTATCGTTGTATTCTCTTGTTTTATTTCCCTGGTTTTTGCGGTGTTCGCGTTTTTTTTTCTATACGAAAAACGTGAAAACCGCGAAAAACGAGAGAATACAGCGAAAAAAATGTCACTGTATTCCCCCGCTTTTCCGCTGAATTTTTTTTTTTTTTTGTTACTGTATCCCCTCGTTTTTCGTGTTTTTCGCGGAAATGCGGGGGAATGCGTCCATGAAAAAAAATCTGATTTCTTTCGAACAGAGAGTCATCATGGCAACAGAGACATGTGGACATGGGCCTTAAAATGTCGCCTTACAAAAGGTCTTGTAAATACAATGACCAAAACTGAAAATAACTGGACATGTATAATAGGAGTGGGAACCTCTGGGCACCTCACGATACGATACGATTCGCGATACAAGGCTCACGATAACGATTATCTCACGACATCACAATATAGCAATTATCAATATATTGGTCAGAAATGTGATACATGATATTCTACGATACAACAGTTGAAACGAAAAAAAAAAGATATTTCAAAATAGAAGGAGCACTGTTTAAGTCATTTATTAAACAGTGATACCTTTTCTGTGCAACATTGCTGTAAAATATGAATCTACTGCAAATTGTGTACCTGCATGTAGAGGAAACAAACCACAACCACTGATATCTCTTGGAGAAATCATGATGAATGGCACCCTTCATTTCTTTAGAGTTTTAAATCTTTAAAAAAAATAATAATAATAACAGTGCTGTAGGCGTCAGTCAGCAGTTGAGCTTGGAGTGGGGCGATTATAAAATTGGTGGGTCTTTTATTCGTATATGACCTTTGTTGCCAAAAGCATTGGTTTGAGCACTTCCACCATCTGCTTCAGCATTTGAGATGTCGGACTCAGTCACAATTTTCCTCACCTTAAAAACAACAAAATAAAACAAAAAAAATATTAGTTACTTAATAGCTTTTGTGTTGAAATCCTGATTTTTTGTGTTGGAAGTATTGAGTGAATTAAAACATTTTGAATTGAATGTATAGAAATTAAAAATGCAATAATTACCTATTTTTAATACGTAGGCTACATTAATTATCATGCACATCACCTTATATATCTTAGCTAGTCAAACCATTTTTATAGCTTATTGCATCAAAATGGCAGTAATAACAGTTTGTGTAGTAAACTAGATGGAAAGTGGTTCTAAAATGATATCAAATAAATCAGAAAGTTCATGTAGGCTTGTTCGATATTTATTTTCATCTAGTTTAGGGTCCTGGTTTATTTTATATCACTCAACACCAAATGTCATCAAAATAATACATGTAAAATAAAAAATCAATTACATTGCAAAACTTTCTTACCTCAAGTGATGAAAGTGAAGCAGTGAAGAAATCCGTGTCCACTTCGTCACAAGCTGGCAGTGAGCCTTATTTTTGTTAGACAATTCTTGCATACAGCAAAGTCCTTGTTCACCTTACTTCCTTTCTTGTTGGTGTAAAATCTAAAGTGTGTCCACATGTGTGATTTGTAGCAATATTTTTGTCACTTTTTCTCCACCGTTCCCACGAAGCTTTATTTTTTTCAACCCACTTGGACCTTCCTCTCTTCTTCTCTAGGCGGCTTGTACGCACTTTACCTTCACCGCAACTCTTGAGCGCCCCTAGTGGACCGCCAAGGAATTGCTCAACAAACACAGCAGTTTACAGCATCCAATGGCCAATATGTCAAATAAAAGTATCGATATTTGGCGGGAGCATATCGATAACCAATCGGGTTGCAAAATATCGCGATATATCGCTGTATCGAGATATTGTCACACTCTTAATGTATAAGTATAACAGTGACTTCCTGTTGCCACTAGTAAGGGAAAATAAATTTACTCGATTATACAGTATAAGCTGCACACAGACTACTTTTCATTGTGGCAAAGTGTCATTTTTTTTGTCAGTGTTGTCATAAGCGGAGTTTGACTTTTGGGGCAGGGGGGACACAACATGTTGATGACCCCGAAATGCAGTGTCAGCAATAAAATTAATTTACAAGAATATTTATAATAATAAGTTGAAAATTTGCGTTTTTTGTTTCCCCTCATTCTTGAGGGGAATTCTAAATCAGGCTGCTTAGGACAGCTATACTTTTGGCCAAGATCGTCGTCCATTGAATTTAGTACAACACCGGCGGTGTCATGCCATTGTATTTACGCTCATCAAAAATTGTACCCCCACTGCGCTGCTGGGATTTGCTTGATTTCTATGTTTTGGTTGTGTAGTTATCTAGATGGTTTTAAAACATGGCCCATGCATCCAAAAAAAAAAAAAAAGTTTTTTTCTTCTGTTGTATCACATCACATACGCAATGAATGTAAAAATAGGCAAGGTTTTACTGTTTTACTCGTAGGATGACATATAACTGTTACTACTGTAATTCAAGTCCTGTATGGAGTTTCCCCAGTTTTATAAACGTCGATGTCCAAGATATATAACTGTGGTTCTTTTCTGGCTTAAATTATAAGTGGACATAACTCATAACTAATGTTTGTGTGTGTGTGTGGGGGGGGGGGGGGGTGCCAAGAAACCGGTGGTGGCTCTGTTATACAATTAGGCTACGTTCATACTACAGGTCTTAATGCACAAATCCGATTTTTTCGTGTTTTTCCGACTCGAGTGAGGCATTAACTTGACGGTCTGAACGTGACAAGTCGCATAGAACGGGACCATTTCAAATCCGATCTGGGTCACTTTCGTATGTGGTCTAAATCCGATCTGGGCCACATTTTTCCAGACTGTCGCGGCGGTCTGTACTGGTTAGTCCCGCAAATCAGATTTAATGCAGCAATTACGTCATCAAATAGCGAGAGAGTCGTTACCGTAGCGATGCACCTGTGCGTTATTAGCGCCTAGCTTGAAGTGAACACGGCTTTTGGGGAAAGGCTGAGCTTGACAACAGTCATAAAAAATAAAAATGGGTTGAGGATAAGCCTGAGAATGCTCAGTTTTCTCTCTGTTCCAAGTGAGCAATATTTCAACATTGCCTCCACGGCCGAGAGTCGGGACAAACTGCCTGTATGTGTGTGTGACGTGCACGGACAGTGCGTGCATGCTATCGTTCCATATAAACTTTGAATATAAGCCTAAACGGGGATTATTTATGTCTGTTATTTGTGTCCACCTTTTGAAAAGCAAAATATGATATCCCTGGAATGACGGATGACGTCTGTCATTTGTTTTGATGCTTCTGCGCATGCGGGTCTTCTTGCTTAGCGCGTGTCAGACTGCGAATTAGTGCGCATGCGTAATACTTGAACGGTCTCAATGGATAAAGGCAGTCTGAACGGGCACGCCAAAAAAATGGATATGACAAAAAATCGGATTCGTGCATTAAGACCTGTAGTATGAACGTAGCCTTAGAATCTTTAGTGGGGCAAATTGAAACTCCGCTCACCATTTTGGCGGTGCTCTCTGGTGGTTCGTGGTCCACATTTTCAATCCTTGGTTCTTACTCAGTAGTTGTTGTCGCTTTTGAAAGCTTAGGTTTGAAAAGCAAATGACCGTCTATGGTGCTAGTCACATTATCAGTTCGAATAATAATTTCGTGAGGATGTGCGCCCAGTGCAGCTGAAGAAGCGATGCATACGAAGCGACTCAAATGTTCTTTGTCAAGTAAAAACGAACCAAAAGACTCGAAAACGTATTCACAACGGAACAAACAAAATGAGTACATTGCTTTCGAGCACAATGCATTAAGCCATGGTCATAAACTGTTTTGCCCTCCTAAAGACTGAGTTATACTCCCGCGTTGCGGTGACGGCGCAGCGACTACGGCGTCATTCGACATTCGATAGTTCTGCGGTGAGGGAACGCGTTGCTCTGTAATTCACCGCCAAGCCACTAGAGGGGTGTGGCGTTATGTTTGTACGGTTTTGGGCCATATTTGTTGACTTTCGCTAGTCTAGTTTAAGGGAGAAAAAATAAACAATGCAAGATGGAACTCTTGAAAGTAAATATTCTGCTCATCAACATTGAATAAATATTGAACATACAAACGTTGAGGGGCAGGCGACGCAGAAGACTGTTTCGAGGCGGTCTGGCCGACTTTTGATGCCGCACAGAGAGTTTTTGTTATGAACGGCAAGCCGTTGATGTGGATCCCAAAAACAGACAAGGAGATCAGGTAGAGCTAATGTTTGTATTTAATAAGTACAACAAAAGGGAGCACGCCAAAATGCGAGTAGAACTGAGAGAGCACGCCAATAAACGCGGATATAATAAAATACAACAAAGGGAGCACGCCAATAAACGCGGATATAATAAAATACAACAAAGGGAGCACGCGAATAAACGCGGATATAATAAAATACAACAAAGGGAGCACGCGAAAAATGCGAGTTTAACAAAGTACAACTAAGAGAGCACGCTAGAATGCATGAATATAACACTGTACAAGAATCTGACTACAAAGCCCAAAAGAGCACTAAAGTAAAGATGACCAAACCAGAATACGACCGTAGAACGTCGGGAAACTCGAAGGATGACGATGAACACACAGGCGGTAAGCAAGGCAAATAGCAAGCAATAGTCCGACACTTGCAGATGGTGACAAGCTTCCTTAAATACTGAGCTTTCCTAATCAAGCACAGGTGTGTCACATTACCCCGCCAATCTGGCTCAATCAGGTGCTGCATAAAGGAAAGAAAAAGAACTGAGACACACACAAATATGACAGAACCCCCCCCTCAACGGACGCCCCCTGGCGGACCACCTGGTTTCGCGGGATGAAGGGAGTGGAAATCCCGCAGCAGCGACGGATCGAGGATCCAGGAGCGGGGGACCCATTGGCGTTCCTCCGGGCCATAACCTTCCCAGTCGACCAGGTACTGCACCCCCCTACCCCGCCTCCTAGAATCGAGAATGGAACGCACCGTATACACTGGCCCACCGTCGACCACACGAGGAGCAGGAGGAGGCACTGGCGGGGGGTTCAAGGGACTGGTGGAGACCGGCTTGAGCAGGGAGACGTGGAAAACCGGGTGGACCTTCATGGAGCTCGGAAGCTTCAGCCTGACAGAGACCGGATTCACCACAGCATCCACAGCGAACGGACCGACGTATCTCGGGCTCAGCTTCTTAGAAGTCCCAGCGAGGTGCAAATCTCGTGACGACAGCCAGACCATCTGGCCCGGACGATAGACCGGAGCAGGCCTTCTGTGGCGGTCAGCAATCTGGCGGTTGCGGGCTGCCGTGCGGACGAGTGCATCCCTTGCGTTCCTCCAGACTCTATGGGCCCTCCGCAGGTGGACCTGGACAGACGGCACAACTACCTCCGCTTCTTGCGACGGAAACAACGGGGGTTGGAACCCGTACGCGGTCATGAATGGCGACCTCCCAGTGGCTGAGCAAATGAGGGTGTTGTGGGCATACTCCACCCACGGGAGATGTGATGACCAGGAGGCCGGATGCAGCTGACAAACACAGCGAAGGGCGGCCTCCAGCTCCTGGTTGACCCGTTCAGTCTGTCCATTCGACTGTGGGTGATAACCGGAAGACCGGCTCGACGTGGCCCCCAAGGCCTTGCAGAACGCTCCCCAAACTTTCGACACGAATTGTGGCCCCCTATCGGAGACAAGGTCACTCGGAATGCCATGACTCCGGAATACGTGCACCACCAACAGGTCAGCAGTCTCCAAAGCAGAGGGCAACTTGGGGAGTGCGATGAAATGCGCCATCTTTGAGAACCGGTCCACGACGGTCAAGATGACAGAATGACCCTTTGATCGCGGGAGTCCAGTGACGAAGTCCAGTGCCACATGGGACCAAGGGCGAGATGGGACAGGCAGTGGATGCAGCAATCCAGCTGGAGGGCGGTGAACCGCCTTGCCTCGAGCGCAGATGGTACAAGCAGCAACATAGTCCATGACGTCCTTGCGCATACCCGGCCACCAAAACCTCTGTGAAATGAGGAAGAACGTGCGGGACACACCCGGGTGGCAGGCGAACTTGGAAACATGACCCCACTTCAGCACTCCTGCACGTTGAGCATCTGGAACGAATAACTTGCCCGTGGGGCAGCCTCCAGGCACAGTTACACCCCGCAGGGCCTCCTCCACCAGACGTTCGATCTCCCACCGTAGTGTCCCTACAATCAGGTTGTCAGGAACGACCGGCTCGTCGGAAGGCCCTTCCTCCACTGGCTCATGGATCCTCGAGAGTGCATCGGGCTTCCCATTCCTTGACCCTGGACGGTAAGTAATAATGTAGTTAAAGCGGGTCAGGAACAATGACCAACGGGCCTGACGAGAGTTGAGGCGCCTGGCTGCCCGAAGGTACTCCAAGTTTTTGTGGTCCGTGAGTATCTGGAACGGCTCTTCTGTCCCCTCCAACCAGTGCCTCCATTCTTGCAAAGCCTGCACAATGGCGAGCAGCTCCCTGTTGCCGACATCATAGTTCGCTTCCGCCGGGCTGAGGCGGCGGGAGTAGAAAGCGCAGGGGTGCAGTTTCTGGTCGACCGAAGACCTCTGGGACAGGATGGCCCCCACTCCGGAACTCGATGCGTCAACCTCGACCACAAAAGGAAGATTAGCATCAGCATGGACCAGGACAGGTGAACTCGTAAACGCTCGTTTTAGGCCTACAAATGCGGCCTCTGCCACCGATGACCACATAAATGGCTGTTTGTTAGAGGTCAGCCTAGTAAGAGGCTCGGCCCTCATGCTATAATTACGGATGAAACGTCTATAAAAGTTGGCGAACCCGAGAAATCTTTGTAATTGCTTACGCGATGTCGGAGTTGGCCACTCGGCCACTGCCTGGATTTTAGCGGGATCGGGCCTGAGCTGTCCCTTTTCCACAATGAACCCCAGAAACTGTATTGAAACTCGGTGAAATTCGCACTTCTCTGCCTTGACAAACAATCGGTTTTCCAGAAGTCTTTGGAGAACAAGGCGAACATGTTGCCGATGTTCTTGCAGGCTTCTTGAGAATATTAAAATATCATCCAGATATACGAAACAGAATATGTTCAACATGTCACGCAGTACATCGTTTATGAGACTCTGGAACACGGCAGGTGCATTTGTGAGGCCGAAAGGCATAACAAGGTACTCAAAATGCCCGAGCGGGGTTTTAAAAGCGGTTTTCCACTCATCTCCCTCACGAATCCGGACCAAGTGGTAAGCACTGCGCAAATCTAATTTTGTGAAAATGGTGGCTGATTTCAATGGAGCGAAAGCTGAATCTAACAACGGTAGCGGGTATTTGTTTTTAATAGTAATGTCATTGAGACCCTGGTAGTCAATGCACGGCCTAAGACCCCCATCTTTTTTGCCAACAAAGAAAAACCCCGCTCCCAACGGAGAAGATGAAGGGCGAATAAGGCCAGCAGCCAAGGAAGAGGAGATGTATTCCCTCATTGCCTCCTGCTCTGGTTTAGAGACCTGGTATAACCTTGAGTTGGGCAGCGTGGCATTGGGCTGCAAGTTAATGGCACAGTCGTAAGGGCGGTGCGGCGGTAAGGTTTTAGCATGCTCTTCACTAAAAACGCGCTTGAGATCATGATAATCAGAAGGAACATTGTCCAAATTAACTGGCTCTGTAGCAGTGTGTGCATGACTGGGAAGCAGACACGCCGACCGTAAACAGTGTGCATAACAAAAAGTACTCCAAGTTACTATTTGCGTTTTAGCCCAGTCAATATTGGGGTTATGTACTTTCAACCAGGGGAGCCCCAGCACTACTGGAGCAGATTTACACGGCATTACCAAAAAGCTACGGACCTCAAAATGATTTCCGGACAGTTTTGTTTTGAGCGGAGGCGTAATAAACCTCACGTCCGCCAGGGGTCGCCCATCGAGATCTAAAACCCGTTTGGGCCTAGCGAGTCTTATTAATGTACATTTAAGAGCGTCCACAACACTCTGGTCAACAAAACAATCATCAGCCCCCGAATCGATTAGAGCAGAAAACTTAATATTAACCCCACCGTGTGACAATTCACCCGGCAGTTGCAGTCTCATAACACCTTGGGGTTCGCTGGGTTCCTTTATCACGTCGCGGGGCAATTCACTTGACTGATTACTGTCATGTACGAACCTCGGCCCCCCTCGGGCAAGGGGAACCCCTGGGACCGAAGATCCAGATAGACGCGAAGGGAAAGCGTCACAGGCGGCGATATGGTGCCCCGGCGAGCCACAATAAAGACACAAGCCTGCCTCCAACCGCCTCCGTCGCTCCGCAGCAGAAAGGCGCCCGCCACCGAGTTGTGTAGGCTCCCCTCCTATCGGGACCGGACTCCGCGTCGGCGTAGAAACGAACGGCGGTTTGACGAAGCTGTCCCCACGGACCGCAGTCGGACCGCTCCGCGGCGATGACCAACGACGTCTCCGAGGCTCCATGGCACGTTCCCTCTCACGCGCTTTCAGGCGATTGTCCAAAAGCACGGACAAAGAAATCAGGTCTTCCAGATTCGATGAATCATCCCGAACCGCCAACTCGTCCTTCACCGCAGAAGACAGCCCACGCCGAAAAATCCCACACAGCGCCGCTTCCCCAAAACCGCACTCAGCGGCCAAAATGCGAAACTGAATAGAGTAGTCTGCAACAGTTAGATCGCCCTGAAAAAAATCCAACAGGCGGCTGGCTGCCTCCTTGCCTCTAACTGGATGATCAAAAACTCTTACAAACTCAGTCTCAAAAGTTTCAAAAGAATTACGGATCGCGGGCCTTGTGTTGCTTACCGCCATGGCCCATGTAGCCGCTTTACCGGCGAGGAGACTCATTACATAAGCTACACGGGATCTGTCACTCGCAAACGTACAAGGCTGCTGGTCAAAAATTAGGGAGCACTGATGCAAAAACTGTCGGCAAGCACCTGGCTCTCCCTCATAACGATGAGGGTGTGGCAACATCGGCTCCCGAAAAGAAGCCGACGGGCTCATCGGGGGCGGGGCGGGTAGATCGGGCGCCGCAGCAGCGTCAATTATACCACCGGGCTTTACAGGCGAAGCCATATTCGCAACTCTTGTGGTGAGCGAGCCGATCACATCCACTAATTTGCGTATGGATTGCTCGTGTTGACTGATCATATGGTAGTGACCAACGAGAGCACGGCAAAGACCCTCCGAGTCCGTGGGATCCATGTGGTCGGACTATTCTGTTATGAACGGCAAGCCGTTGATGTGGATCCCAAAAACAGACAAGGAGATCAGGTAGAGCTAATGTTTGTATTTAATAAGTACAACAAAAGGGAGCACGCCAAAATGCGAGTAGAACTGAGAGAGCACGCCAATAAACGCGGATATAATAAAATACAACAAAGGGAGCACGCCAATAAACGCGGATATAATAAAATACAACAAAGGGAGCACGCGAATAAACGCGGATATAATAAAATACAACAAAGGGAGCACGCGAAAAATGCGAGTTTAACAAAGTACAACTAAGAGAGCACGCTAGAATGCATGAATATAACACTGTACAAGAATCTGACTACAAAGCCCAAAAGAGCACTAAAGTAAAGATGACCAAACCAGAATACGACCGTAGAACGTCGGGAAACTCGAAGGATGACGATGAACACACAGGCGGTAAGCAAGGCAAATAGCAAGCAATAGTCCGACACTTGCAGATGGTGACAAGCTTCCTTAAATACTGAGCTTTCCTAATCAAGCACAGGTGTGTCACATTACCCCGCCAATCTGGCTCAATCAGGTGCTGCATAAAGGAAAGAAAAAGAACTGAGACACACACAAATATGACAGTTTTAGACTCGGGTGGAGAGAGCTAGCTGTGGCGGCTAGCTTCAAACCGGCGTCGAGCACTGCGTTCAAGGTCTGCAAAGCCCTCCAGCCCGATTTGTTTGCCGTGTCCTACAACCAGCCAGTGGGAAGCCATAGCAGATTTCTGGCGTCTATGGAACTTCCCAAACTGCGTTGGGAGCCTTGATTTTAATGTTATCATAAAAAGCACCGAGGCACTCTGAATCAGTGATGATGAGTGTGTGAACTGTCTTTTATTGAAAATTAAAGATCAAAACAACTCTTTTGACACCAAATCGATGCTTTATTCTCATATACTTGAAGTGTGACACGTAAATAAGTCACAGACTCACAGCAAACATATGTATACAATAAATGATGACGTGCACCAACCAAAAATACGACATAAAGTGATAAAAAGTTGGCAGTTTTTGGCCGACTGGGTCACCGCTTCATGTGGCCACTCGATTCCGAACACACACGTCTCGGTGGTTCTTCCACTTTTTTTTTTTTTTTTTTTTCAATCGCCGACCTTGCCATTTGGCAATCACACGACTCCAAGTCAGTGGAAAGAAACGTTTGGCAGCCTCTAGTGGCAAGGAGTAAAATTACAATAATAACACAAATCGGGTAAATGGCTTATACAAATTTTTACTAGGGCTGTCAAACGATTAAAATTTTTAATCGAGTTAATTACAGCTTAAAAATTAATTAATCGTAATTAATCGCAATTAATCGCAATTCAAACCATCTCTAAAATATGCCATATTTTTATGTAAATTATTGTTGGAATGGAAAGATAAGACACACGACGGATATATACATACAACATACTGTACGTCAGTACTGTATTTGTTTATTGTAACAATAAATCCACACATGGCATTATTAACATTCTTTCTGTTAAAGTGATCCACGGATAGAAAGACTTGTAGTTCTTAAACGATAAATGTTAAAGTTACAAGTTATAGTAATTTTATATTAAAAGTAAAAACCCCTCTTCATGTTTTCGTTTTAATAAAATTTGTAAAATTTTCAATCAAAAGTAGAGTTAATATAATAATAAGAAGAATAAAAATAACAATATTAAAAACAGAGTGAAAAGTTTTACGTGTATTTTGCATAGCTATTTTGAAATGGAATGCCAGTTCATTTTGCATTGTTGTTTAACTGTGTGTCAGAATAGGGCCTCATTACTATAGACTGAAGTGCTTTTCTTTTTGTGAACATTATTTTTTTTTTTGAGAGATAGGAAAATTATTTTTGTTGTGCTTTCACTAAACGATACTTATGTTTGTTGTGAAGGAGTTGCTGAAGCTTATGCCAATAAACGGCGCGGTCCAAAGAACGCCTGTGTCCACTTGCCTTTACTGTATAACATGTACAGAGGGGAGAACAAGTATTTGATACACTGCCAACATTGGCAGTGTATCTTGTTTTCCCCACTGTATCTGTACATATCTTACCCAAAATACAACAAGAGACACATAATTGCCACTAAAAGAAAGAAAACTTACCGAAATATGTGTGAAGCACAAATAGCAATTAGCATTGCATTGTGAATACAGCATAAACGTCTCACAACTACTAATTCTCCCACGTTTAGAAGAAATAACATGAGTATGGAACAGCGCTACCCCCAAGCGGCCGGTGGCATTCTCTTCACTCTTAATGTCCATAAACGGTCTCATTGTAATCTGTTTGAGGCAATATGCGAGCGGGTCATTCATTGCATGCGTTAATTGCGTCAAATATTTCAACGTGATTAATTTTAAAAATTAACGCCCGTTAACGCGATAATTTTGACAGCCCTAATTTTTATTTATCTTTTTTGTTCATTTCATTCATTTTTGTTGTTTGTTTTATTGCTTTACCAGTTTTATATACAATTTTTACTGGAAAACTCTTAATTTTAAAATCATTTTAGAAAAGTCAATTACATTAAATGACACTATTCGGCCACCAGGCATTATTTATAACCAGGGGTGCACATAATTTTTTTGCCCAGGTTCTCAGAGGAGGACGTGGAGATGTGACTTGGTCCTCATTGAGCTTGAGAGCCGACCCGCCTGATGCGATAAATTTATGACAAGCTTTACTTAGAGCCAATTAACTTTAATTAATTATATTAACAATTAATGCTTGATTAACATCAACTGGCACAATAAAATTGCCATTACTTTGAAGTGAAATGTAAAGAAATAAAAAGCACCAATTCAAAATAAAGCATTATGCGGCTCCCACATTAACTCCAAGCCTTTTTAAAAGTGGGATGTCCTCCTCATAAGACCTCATTGAATGTGCATGTTTAGCTTTGTAAAATGCGAGCAAAAACACGTTTGTCAGTGCATGTCGCTGTTCATTACCTTTATTCCGCCAACTTGTCCATAGGGCGAGTGGGGTCCTGTTTGACATCGATAGTTTGCTTAATTGCCACATGCTTTGTTTTTTTCGTGCTTTTCAAAGTTTGGATGGCTGAAATTCCTTGACCCTACATAGAATGCGCTGCTCTTATCGGCGACATTGGGATTCTCACGGCACATTTTGTACCGCATTTCCGTGCGAGCATCATTTGCTTCTAGCCATGGTACCTCCTGTAGCCACTTTTCAGCAAAAGTCCTTTTTTTTCGGTAGCTCCGGTGACGTCTCTGTCGTCTGTCTGTCTTTTGACGGGGGTGGGGGAACACGGAAGTAATTACTCAGTGTGGCCTGCCTCTTCGACATTTTAAAAAGTTATTTTCTCGTATCCGCCACAAATACAGTGGTCAGCCATCGGTACGCAAAAGCGTATGGAAGCCGTTGAGGGCCAGCGCGTTTGTCTACGTCCAGTACGCATGCGCGCATGCGGACCACTTATGTGCACCCCTGTTTATAACGGTGTTATTCCCAACACTGGTCGTTAGATGCTGGATTTGCTCGCTGATGGAAACTATTTCCTTCAAACATGAAAGAATTGCCGCTGTGCCCTCGATGGCCTCCATTTCGTTGTTTTTCAGTTCAGCTTAGTTTTCGTATTTTTCTTTTGCCAGAGGTGGGTGTGGCGAGTAAATAATGCGTCATTAGCACAGACTACAATGTCACATCAGTCCGTATCAGGCACAGTACCTGTAGCTGGTCAAGAGTCCAGCATTACTTTCGGTTGCCATGATAACAAAGATACCCTTAGTCTTAGTTTACATTTATTATTCATTAAAATGCATGTATCTGGCACAGTACCTATGAGGATGCATGAGTGCCTGGGGAAGGATAGTTCCTATAACTACTGGAGAAACTTGTAGTTATAGGAACTAAGTACTTTGGTTCCAACAGTCTGAAAGCAGCTAATGTATGTTTGGAGTCAAAATCATCTGGATTCTTACAACTTATGTTGATGTACTGTATGTTGCATAACCACATATGTTGCACATATAACAATCAACTATGTACATTTTTTGCCCATTTTTTTCTTAATGCCATGATCTACCCACACTAGTGTTGCAATCGGCTGGTCGATCGCGAACGACGTAAAGAGCACCAGTGCTGTACTGGAATGACTGAAGAACAGTTCTACAATGTGCTACAGATAATTTACAGTGCTAAGTAACAACTTTTAAACCATCTATCATTTGGTTTATTAACAAGTGCAGTTCAGATCTGGATCTGACTGATGTAGTCGGTCTTCGCTTTGCAATCATATTCTTTCCAGTTATTCACGGTGGGAAGCCTTCTGTCTAAAATAAGACAATATCCTGATGAGTCTCCCTCAGTCATTGATAAAATTAAAACAGCAACTTTACTGGAACTAAACGAATCATTAAAGAAACAGCAATGAATTTAAAGTTTTTAATCAAACAATTGTTGCAGTACTAGTATATACTGATGAAGTGCAGTTCAGATCTGGATCTAACAGATGAAGTAGTTTTCCACGTAGCAATTATAATCCTTCCAGTTTTTGTTGGCGGAGAGCCTGCTGTCCAAAACAACACATCGTGTTGCCCAACGACAACCCCAAAACATCACTGCTCTAGAGGAGATCTGCATGGAGAAATGGGCCAAAATACCAGGAACAGTGTGTGAAAAGCTTGTGAAGAGTTACACAAAACGTTTGGCCTCCATTATGACCAACAAAGGGTACGTAACAAAGTATTGAGATGAACTTTTGGTATTGACCAAATACTTATTTTCCATCATGATTTGTAAATAAATTCTTTAAAAATCGAACAATGTGATTTTCTGTTTTTTTTTTTTTTCACATTCTGTCTCATGGTTGAGGTTTACCCATGTTGACAATTATAGGCCTCTCTAATATTTTCAAGTGGGAAAACATGCACAATTAGTGGTTGACTAAATACTTATTTTACCCATTGTACATCGATGGGTACCTTTCTTTTTTTTTTTTTTTTTCCCCAAACACCTCCAAAAATTTCAAATACATGCTGATAAATCATGGTTTCTAGAGTTATCCCCTCCCACTCCAATATATTCAAAATTAAACAAATGAAGATACATTTTTAATATAATGCTAAGAAAGGTGAATCTTACCTGCTAACCTAATCCTACCTGCTAACCTAACTTAGATCACTGTACCCCAATCTTATTTGAGTTTTGGCAACCTTTTACAATAAATTAATTCCCAGCTGTACATGCTAGTGACGCCGTATTTTCATGGAAAAAAAAGTAACCCTTTCCAGGCAAAACTCACTTTTCACTATGAGCACAATGTCGACCAGCAGCACCACCAAGCAGAGTACACTGAGGATCAAGCATGCAACTTTGTCCAGTCTCATAGTACTTTGGGATGTTTTGGCTGACAAGAGACATATAGATGGATTACACATTTCATACACATATCATGATTTTTTTTTTCATTATTATTGTTTTTTTACCTTTATAGGGCACTTATGTAATTCATTGGTTGCCATTGACAGCGCTCGCGTCTAATCTATTTGGATTGGACATCTGACCCCGTAAGTGGCATTAAAACATAAGCATTCACAGTTTCCCGCCACAGTCTTGCCGATTCAAATGAATTGGAATTTGGAAAAAAATTATTGTATTTTTGTTTTTATTGATTGTGATTTCATTCACCTAGTTTTTATTCACATTTCAATCATTTAAAAATGTATTTATAATTTAAGGAAGACAAAAAATACAATCATGATGAATATTTTTCAAAATATAGAATATTTAATTATATTTGAAGTTTTTTGTAATGACCAAAAATAGTCACTTGCTCTATAAAGTCAGCTTTGAAACACTGTGGCAGTTGTTGTCTGCAAGTCTCTAATATGTAAAACAAAGAGGAAAAATGTAACGACTCTTGTGTAGCCCAAAGTAGAGGAATAAGAGTAACATTTTTTCTTCGCAAATCTACTCAAGTAAAATTAAAAAGTAGGGCTTAGTAAAACTACTCTTAGGAGGACATTTTTCTCATAAAGTTACTCACCTAAATGTAACGGAGTACATGTAACATTACTACCCAACTCTGGTCTCAATGCTCATGAAAATATACAAACAAACAAAAGCATATTCTACTCTAACCACTGTGTGCCCAACTGCTACAATTAGGCAACTTTTAACTCATTTCCAAAAGGTTCCATTTTTATCTCAAAAAAGCTAGTGAAACTGAAACAGTATTAAGCTAGCATACTAAACTAATCTATATCATGTATCTGTGAAAAATACACTGCGTATTTTTGTTTTGTTTCATGTTTCATTTCCCAGTAACAGTTTGAAGCGTCATTATTGAAGAATTGTTCACTAGTCCGACATGACCTACAGCTACTTGTTTGAGGAGTGGAGTGAAAAAATTGTTGGTCTGTCACATTATTGCAAGAAACCAGTGTTCTTTCGTCCATGATTTATTTTATCAAATAAAAACCCAGCCAATGGCTCAAGGTCAAGTTAAAACCGGTATATGCGTATAGTAGGGCAAATAAGTAATTAGTCAACCACTAATTGTGCAAGTTCTCCCACTTGAAAATATTAGAGAGGCCTGTAATTGTCAACATGGGTAAACCTCAACCATGAGAGACAGAATGTGGAAAAAAAAAAAAGGAAAAACACATTATTTGATTTTTATTGAATTTATTTGCAAATCATGGTGGAAAATAAGTATTTGGTCAATACCACAAGTTCATCTCGATACAGTGGTACCTCTACATACGAATTTAATTCGTTCCAGGACCTTGTTTGTAAGTCGAAATGGTTGTATGTCGAGCAGGATTTTCCCATAGGAATACATTATAATTCCATTAATTCGTTCCAAAGCCTAAAAACATATACTAAATTCTTAATAAATACTGCTGGCACTGTTACAAATGGCAATTAAACATAGAAAAACAAATAAGTTGTAAATAAATAATTCAGAATAATATAATAATAAGAAGAATAATTAATAATTATTCCTGTAAATAATGTAACGAATCGGATTCTAATATGGCGGACACTTTTTACTGTCCCTGAACGCACCGCGAAGGTGACGTCTCCAGTGAGATAGGTCGGTGCGGTAGAGATAATACTTTCGTTTTCTTGAGAGCAGTCAACTGCTTAAGACAATGGGCGTTTTGTGTTGGATAAGTTCTTAAATTAATGATAAAAACGTGACGAAGCTGGCGATTTCCTTGGCAATGTTACCACAATGATAATTTTCACCTTAACTTATAAATAGTGGCGAACGGTGGTCGGAAGAGGACCACGGAGCTGTATTGTTGAGCCAGTTCAGGCTTTTTACTGTCCCTGAACGCACCGCGAAGTGAGATAGGTCGGTGCGGTAGAGATAATACTTTCGTTTTCTTGAGAGCAGTCAACTGCTTAATGGGCGTTTTGTGTTGGATAAGTTCTTAAATAAATGATAAAAACGTGACGAAGCTGGCGATTTCCTTGGCAATGTTACCACAATGATAATTTTCACCTTAACTTATAAATAGTGGCGAACGGTGGTCGGAAGAGGACCACGGAGCTGTATTGTTGAGCCAGTTCAGGGACACGCACCCCAAGCTCATATTTTTCTATAACTTGCATCTTCATTTCAAAGTTAAGCATCACTTTTTTCCTTGTTTCTCCAACTGTATCAACTTTTTTTGAAAACTGTGTTGATTTCTCACACAAGAAAATCCACCGTGCGTTCGTTTGCAGTGCTGTCATGTCGTCGTATTTCGAGCAACTCGTCGGATGTAGAAACAAATGGCGGCTCAAATTTTACGTCGGATGTCGAAAAGATTGTGTGTCGAAGTGATCGTATGTAGAGGTACCACTGTACTTTGTTATGTATCCTTTGTTGGCAATAACAAAGGCCAAACGTTTTCTGTAACTCTTCACAAGCTTTTCACACACTGTTGCTGGTATTTTGGCCCATTCCTCCATGCAGATCTCCTCTAGAGCAGTGATGTTTTGGGGCTGTCGTTGGGCAACACGGACTTTCAACTCCCTCCTCACCCCGTGGCGTCAAAACGATAACAAGAATGGTGCGCAAAAATCCCAGAACCACACGTGGGGACCTAGTGAATGACCTACAGAGAGCTGGGACCACAGTAACAAAGGCTACTATCAGTAACACAATGCGCCGCCAGGGACTCAAATCCTGCACTGCCAGACGTGTCCCCCTGCTGAAGAAAGTACACGTCCAGGCCCGTCTGCGGTTTGCTAGAGAGCATTTGGATGATCCAGAAGAGGACTGGGAGAATGTGTTATGGTCAGATGAAACCAAAATAGAACTTTTTGGTAGAAACACAGGTTCTCGTGTTTGGAGGAGAAAGAATACCCACTGTGAAGCATGTGGGTGGAAAAATCATGCTTTGGGGCTGTTTTTCTGCAAAGAGACCACGACGACTGATCTGTGTACAGGAAAGAATGAATGGGGCCATGTATCGAGAGATTTTGAGTGAAAATCTCCTTCCATCAGCAAGGGCATTGAAGATGAGATGTGGCTGGGTCTTTCAGCATGACAATGATCTCAAAAACACAGCCAGTGCAACAAAGGAGTGGCTTCGTAAGAAGCATTTCAAGGTCCTGGAGTGGCCTAGCCAGTCTCCAGATCTCAACCACATAGAAAATCTGTGGAGGGAGTTGAAAGTCCGTGTTGCCCAACGACAGCCCCAAAACATCAATGCTCTAGAGGAGATCTGCATGGAGGAATGGGCCAAAATACCAGCAACAGTGTGTGAAAAGCTTGTGAAGAGTTACAGAAAATGTTTGGCCTTTGTTATTGCCAACAAAGGATACATAACAAAGTATCGAGATGAACTTGTGGTATTGATCAAATACTTATTTTCCACCATGATTTGCAAATAAATTCATTAAAAATCAAATAATGTGATTTTCTGGGGTTTTTTTCCACATTTTGTCTCTCATGGTTGAGGTTTACCCATGTTGACAATTACAGGCCTCTCTAATATTTTCAAGTGGGAAAACATGCACAATTAGTGGTTGACTAAATACTTATTTGCCCCATTGTACATCGATGGGTAAATTTTTTTTTTGTTTTTTGTTTTCATTTTCCCACACACCTCCAAAAATTTCAAATACGTGCTGATAAATCATGGTTTCTAGAGTTATCCCCTCCCACTCCAATATATTCAAAATTAAACAAATGAATATACATTTTTAATATAATGCTAAAATAGGTGAATCTTACCTGCTAACCTAATCCTACCTGCTAACCTAACTTAGATCACTGTACCCCAATCTTATTTGAGTTCTGGCAACCTTTTACAATAAATTAATTCCCAGCTGTACATGCTAGTGACGCCGTATTTTCATGAAAAAAAAAAGTAATCCTTTCCAGGCAAAACTCACTTTTCACTATGAGCACAATGACGACCAGCAGCACCACCAAGCAGAGTACACTCAGGATCAGGCATGCAACTTTGTCCAATCTCATAGTACTTTGGGATGTTTTGGCTGACAAGAGACATTTAGATGGATTAGACATTTCATACACATATCATGATTTTTTTTTTTCATTATTATTGTTTTTTTACCTTTATCGGGCACTTATGTAATTCATTGGTTGCCATTGACAGCGCTCGCGTCCAATCTATTTGGATTGGACATCTGACCCTGTCAATGGCATTGAAACATAAGTATTCACAGTTTCCCGCCACAGTCTTGCCGATTGAAATGAATTGGTATTTGGAAAAAAATTATTGTATTTTTGTTTTTATTGATTGTGATTTCATTCACTTAGTTTTTATTCACATTTCAATCATTTAAAATGTATTTATAACTTAATGAAGACAAAAAATACAATCATGATGAATATTTTTCAAAATATAGAATATTTAATTATATTTGAAGTTTTTTTTAATGACCAAAAATAGTCACTTGCTCTATAAAGTCAACTTTGAAACACTGTGGCAGTTGTTGTCTGCAAGTCTCAATCAGAGGTGGGTAGAGTAGCCAAACATATTACTCAAGTAAGAGTAGCGTTACTCAAAATATTATTACTCATCTAAGAGTAAAAGTAGTCATCCAAAAAATGTACTAAAGTACAAGTAAAAAGGAAACCAGTGAAAAGAATACTCACTTGACGAGAAACATTTTGAGAAACTGCTTTTTTTTTTTTTTTTTCTCCCAGCACAAACTTATCTATATGAACTGTTGTTATAATGGTACTGTACAATAACCCATTACATAACCACATTAAGCCAAAGAAATAAAAAAAATATATACAGTGGTACCTCTACATACGAATTTAATTCGTTCCAGGACCTTGTTTGTAAGTCGAAATGGTCGTATGTCGAGCAGGATTTTCCCATAGGAATACATTATAATTCCATTAATTCGTTCCAAAGCCTAAAAACATACACTAAATTCTTAATAAATACTGCTGGCACTGTTACAAATGGCAATTAAACATAGAAAAACAAATAAGTTATAAATAAATAATTCAGAATAATATAAGAAGAAGAAGAAGAATGAATAATTATTCCTGAAAATAATGTAACGAATCGGATTCTAATATGGCGGACACTTTTTACTGTCCCTGAACGCACCGCGAAGGTGACGTCTCCAGTGAGATAGGTCGGTGCGGTAGAGATAATACTTTCGTTTTCCTGAGAGCAGTCAACTGCTTAAGACAATGAGCGTTTTGTGTTGGATAAGTTCTTAAATAAATGATAAAAACGTGACAAAGCTGGCGATTTCCTTGGCAATGTTACCACAATAATAATTGTCACCTTAACTTATAAATAGTGGCGAACGGTGGTCATAAGAGGATCATGGAGCTGTATTGTTGAGCCAGTTCAGGGACGCGCACCCCAAGCACATATTTTTCTATAACTTGCATCTTCATTTCAAAGGTAAGCATCACTTTTTTCCTTGTTTCTCCAACTGTATCAACTTTTTTGAAAACTGTGTTGATTTCTCACATAAGAAAATCCACCGTGGGTTCGTTTGCAGTGCTGTCATGTCGTCGTATTTCGAGCAACTCGTCGGATGTAGAAATAAATGGCGGCTCAAATTTTACGTCGGATGTCGAAAAGATCGTGTGTCGAAGTGATCGTATGTAGAGGTACCACTGTATATATAATCATTCAATTAAAGAGAGAGAAAAAACAGTAATGAAGCATTATTCGTCCAAAGAGAATGAGTGCCCTGCCCTCTAGTGGAGAAAATAGTTCGTAGTTTGAAAAGTGAATACTCTAGTTCCTTCATAGTTACTATTATGAAATTAACAGGGTAATATCTCCTTTTTTTTCGTGATCAATCGGTGTCAAATAAAAGCTGGGAGAGAGTTTTAAATCCACGCTTTCGATTCATGTTGATGGCAGCGCTCTATGTCAAATATTTTTATTTCTATTTATTGTTTGTTTTCATCATCATCGGTATCATTGACAGTTACAAGATAGCATTGTGATAAGATTACTTAATCCAAAGAAAAGACAAGGGCTATGCGAGAATCCTGGGCTTATTAAATCCTGTCCCCAGTAAACCAAAGGACGCAAATCTTCGCATGATAGTGTCGACATTTCATATTGTGATACAAGTGCTATTTTTTTTTTTCTTTACACATGAATTATCTTCCCAGTTGTCACTGATTAAACGTGGCACTTGGGTCATTCATTTGTTACAGTGCTTTAAAGACGCATGATTAAACAGGCTTGCGTGGTTATAGAATGGCAAGCTTGCGTCTGATTGGTGTAATGGAGTCATGTGATTATTGTTGCAACATCTCATAGGTGAATTTAATAGTGCTACTCTTGGCAATAGCATCACCAGCAAAAAAATAATAAATCTAATATGTAGAATAAAGAGGAAAAATGTAACGACTCTTGTGTTGCCAAAGTAGCGGAGTAAGAGTAGCGTTTTTCTTAGCAAATCTACTCAAGTAAAATTAAAAAGTATGGCTTGGTAAAACTACTCTTAGGAGGACATTTTTCTCAAAAAGTTACTCACCTAAATGTAACGGAGTACATGTAACGTTACTACCCAACTCTGGTCTCAATGCTCATGAAATTATACAAACAAAAACATACTGTACTCCACTGTGTGCCCAACTGCTTTAATTAGGCAACTTTTAACTAATTTCCAAAAGATCTATTTTTATCTCAAACAGCTAGTGAAACTGAAACAGTATTAAGCTAGCATACTAAGCTAATCTATATAATGTATCTGTGAAAGAGTCACTGCGTATTTTTGTTTTGTGTCATGTTTCATTTCCTACTAACAGTTTGAAGCGTCAATATTGAAGAATTGTTCACTAGTCCAACATGACCTACAGCTACATGTTTGAGGAGTGGAGTGAAAAAATTGTTGGTCTGTCACATTATTGCAAGAAACCAGTGTTCTTTCGTCCATGATTTATTTTATCGAATAAAAACCCAGCCAATGGCTCAAGGTCAAGTTAAAACCGGTATATGCGTACAGCAGGGCAAATAAGTATTTAGTCAACCACTAATTGTGTAGGTTTTCCCACTTGAAAATATTAGAGAGGCCTGTTATTGTCAACATGGGTAAAGTTCAACAATGAGAGACAGAATGTGGGAAAAATAAAACAGAAAATCACATTGTTGTGATGCTAGTGACGCCGTATTTTCATGAAAAAAAAGTAACCCATTCCAGGCAAAACTCACTTGTCACTATGACCGCAATGACGAGCAGCAGCAGCACCAAGCATAGTACACTCAGGATCAAGTATGCAACTTTGTACAGTCTCATAGTACTTTGGGATGTTTTGGCTGACAAGAGACATATAGATGGATTAGACATTTCATACACATATCATGATTTTTTTTCATCATTATTATTATTTTTTTGCCTTTGTAGGGCACTTATGTAATTCATTGGTTGCCATTGACAGCGCTTGCGTCCAATCTATTTGGATTGGACATCTGATCCTGTCAATGGCATTGAAACATAAGCATTCACAGTTTCCCGCCACAGTCTTGCCGATTCAAATGAATTGGAATTTGGAAAAAATTATTGTATTTTTGTTTTTATTGATTGTGATTTCATTCACTTAGTTTTTATTCACATTTCAATCATTTAAAAAATTATTTATAATTTAATGAAGACAAAAAATACAATCATTATGAACATTTTTCAAAATATAGAATATTTAGTTATATTTGAAGTTTTTTTAATGACCAAAAATAGTCACTTGCTCTATAAAGTCAACTTTGAAACTCTGTGGCAGTTGTTGTCTGCAAGTCTCAATCAGAGGTGGGTAGAGTAGCCAAACATTTTACTCAAGTAAGAGTAGCGTTACTCAAAATAATATCACTCATCTAACATTAAAAGTAGTTGTCCAAAAAATGTACTAAAGTACAAGTGAAAAAGTAACCAGAGAAAAGAATACTCACGTGACGAGTAACATTTTGAGAAACTGCTTTTTTTTTTTTTTTTTTTTCCCCAGCACAAACTCATCTATATGAACTGTTGTTATAATGGTACTGTAAAATACCCCATTACATAACCACATTAAGCCAAAGAAATAAAAAAATATATATAAATAATCATTCAATTAAAGAGAGAGAAAAAAACAGTAATGAAGCATTATTCGTCCAAAGAGAATGAGTGCCCTGCCCTCTAGTGGAGAAAATAGTTCGTAGTTTGAATAGTGAATACTGTAGTTCCTTCATAGTTACTATTATGAAATTAACAATGTAATATCTCCTTTTTTTTCGTGATCAATCGGTGTCAAATAAAAGCTGGGAGAGAGTTTAAATCCACGCTTTCGATTCATGTTGAGGGCAGCGCTCTTTGTCAAATACTTTTATTTTTATTTATTGTTTATTTTCATCATCATCGGTATCATTGAGAGTTACAAGATAGCATTGTGATAAGATTAATTAACCCGAAGAAAAGACAAGGGCTACGGGAGAATCCTGGGCTTATTAAATCCCGTCACCAGTAAACCAAAGGATGCAAATCTTCGCATGATAGTGTCGACATTTCACATTGTGATACAAGTGCTTTTTTTTTTTCTTACACATGAATTATCTTCCCAGTAGTCATTGATTAAACGTGGCACTTGGGTTATTCATTTCTTACAGTGCTTTAAAGACGCGTGATTAAACAGGCTTGCGTGACTATAGAACGGCAAGCCTGCGTCTGATTGGTATAATGGAGTCATGTGATTATTGTTGCAACGTCTCATTGGTGAATTTAATAGTGCTACTCTTGGTATTAGCATCGCTAGCAAAAATATAATAAATCTAATATGTACAATAAAGAAGAAAAACGTAACGACTCTTGTGTAGCCCAAAATAGCGGAGTAAGAGTAGCGTTTTTTCTTTGCAAATCTACTCAAGTAAAATTAAAAAGTATGGCTTAGTAAAACTACTCTTAGAAGGACATTTTTCTTAAAAAGTTACTCACCTAAATGTAACGGATTACATGTAACGTTACTACCCAACTCTGGTCTCAATGCTCATGAAAATATACAAACAAACAAAAACATATTCGACTCTAACCACTGTGTGCCCGACTGCTAAAATTAGGCAACTTTTAACTAATTTCCAAAAGATCTATTTTTCTCTCAAACAGCTAGTGAAACTGAAACAGTATTAAGCTAGCATACAAACTAATCTATATAATGTATCTGAAAAATACACTGCGTATTTTTGTTTTGTGTCATGTTTCATTTCCTACTAACAGTTTGAAGCGTCAATATTGAAGAATTGTTCACTAGTCCAACATGAGGAGTGGAGTGAAAAAATTGTTGGTCTGTCACATTATTGCAAGAAACCAGTGTTCTTTCGTCCATGATTTATTTTATCGAATAAAAACCCAGCCAATGGCTCTAGGTCAAGTTAAAACCGGTATATGCGTATAGTAGGGCAAATAAGTATTTAGTCAACCACTTAGTTCTCCCACTTGAAAATATTAGAGAGGCCTGTAATTGTCAACATGGGTAAAGCTCAACCATGAGAGACAGAATGTGGGAAAAATAAAACAGAGATATTCTGTTTTATTTTTGTTTTGATTTTTTTGATATTGTTTGATTTTTAAAGAATTTATTTGCAAATCATAGTGGAAAATAAGTATTTGGTCAATACCAAAAGTTCATCTCAATACTTTGTTATGTACCCTTTGTTGACAATAACGGAGGCCAAGCGTTTTCTGTAACTCTTCACAAGCTTTTCACACACTGTTGCTGGTATTTTGGCCCATTCCTCCATGCAGATCTCCTCTAGAGCAGTGATGTTTTGGGGCTGTCGTTGCGCAACACGGACTTTCAACTCCCTCCACAGATTTTCTATATGGTTGGGATCTGGAGACTGGCTAGGCCACTCCAGGACCTTGAAATGCTTCTTACAAAGCCACTCCTTTGTTGCCCTGGCTGTGTGTTTGGGATCATTGTCATGCTGAAAGACCCAGCCACGTCTCATCTTCAATGCCCTTGCTGATGGAAGGAGATTTGCACTCAAAATCTCTCGATACATGGCACCATTCATTCTTTCCTTTACACAGATCAGTCATCGTGGTCTCTTTGCAGAAAAACAGCCCCAAAGCATAATGTTTCCACCCCCATGCTTCACAGTGGGTATGGTATTCTTCGGCTGCAATTCAGTATTCTTTCTCCTCCAAACACTAGAACCTGTGTTTCTACCAAAAAGTTCTATTTTGGTTTCATCTGACCATAAAACATTTTTCCAGTCCTCTTCTGGATCATCCAAATGCTCTCTAGCGAACCGCAGACGGGCCTGGACGTGTACTTTCTTCAACAGGGGGACACATCTGGCAGTGCAGGATTTGAGTCCCTGGCGGTGCAATGTGTTACTGATAGTAGCCTTTGTTACTGTGGTCCCAGCTCTCTGTAGGTCATTCACTCGGTCCCCCCGTGTGGTTCTGGGATTTTTGCTCACCGTTCTTGTTATCATTTTGAACCCACGGGGTGAGATCTTACATGGAGCCCCAGATCGAGGGAGATTATCAGTGGTCTTGTATGTCTTCCATTTTCTAATAATTGCTCCCACAGTTGATTTCTTTACACCAAGCGTTTTACCTATTGCAGATTCAGTCTTCCCAGCCTGGTGCAGGTCTACAATTTTGTCTCTGGTGTCCTTCGACAGCTCTTTGGTCTTGGCCATAGTGGAGTTTGGAGTGTAACTGACTGAAGTTGTGGACAGGTGTCTTTTATACCGATAATAAGTTAAAACAGGTGCTATTAATACATGTAAAGAGTGGAGCCTCATTAGACCTCGTTAGAAAAAGTTAGACTTCTTTGACAGCCAGAAATCTTGCTAGTTTGTAGGTGACCAAAAACTTATTTTCCACTCTAATTTGGAAATAAAGTCTTTAAAAATCAAATAATGTGGTTTTCTGTTTTTTTTTTTCCCACATTCTGTCTCTCATGGTTGATGTTTACCCATGTTGACAATTACAGGCCTCTCTAATCTTTTCAAGTAGGAGAACTTGCACAATTGGTGGTTGACTAAATACTTATTTGCCCCACTTTATGTGATTTCTGTAGTTTAATGAAATATTATAATGACTGAATTATTTTCCATAAATGTTTTAATATTCTTGTAAAATACTGTATTTGATTAAAAATCAACAAAAAATAAGCATCTTGATTGTAAGCAAATTGCTAATAGGAATTGGAACACAAAATCGCACAACTTCTGCTTTTGATGCCTTCATCATCTCATCAGACTTTTTTTTTTCAGAGAAATTTGTGTCGATTTCTTATCCATGCTGAGGCACAGATAGGTTTTTTTAACCTTTATTGGGCATATATGTAATTCATTAGCTGCCATTGACAGCGCTTGCATCCAATCTATTTGGATTGGACGTCTAAACCCCATCAATGACATTGAAACTTGAGCATTCACAGCTTCCCGCCAGTCTTTCCGATTCAAATAAAGTTGAATGGGGAAAAAATAGTGTGTAATTCTGTTTTTCCTCATTGTGATTTAATTAACTTAGTTTTCAGTCACATTTCAAGAATTTATAAATGTATTCATAATTTCTGAAGGCAAAAAATACAATCATGATAACTACATTTCAAAATATAGAATATTTGCTCATATTTAAAGTTTTTTAAAGACCAAAAATACTCATTTGCTCTGTAAGGTCAACTTCTGAAACGCTGTGGCTGTTGCTGTCTGAGCAGACTCAGCTAATCTATATAATGTACAGTATTTTTCGGACTATAAGTCACGTTTTTTTTTATATTTTGGCTGGGGGTGCGACTTGTACTCAGGAGCGACTTATGTGTGAAATTATTAACACATTATGTTATCATTTCACATGTTATTGTGGTGTTTTGGAGTGACACTGATGGTTTGGTAAACTTTTTAGCATGTTCTTTATGCTATAGTTATCTGAATAACTCAATAGCAATGGCCACGTTCGCGTTCAGCCTTTTGCAATGTGTGTTCAATTGTATTATTGACTTTTTTTATATTGAAATGCATGCTTTTAGTTTGTGGCGCTTTCACGCCCACGTGGGGGCGCACTCGCACTTGTTTACGTGAAAAAGAGCACTCACACGCCAGAAGACGACGGACAGCTACGTAGGTGTGAGTGAGTGGGCGAGTTAGCGAGAGAGAGACACGGCTGCGAACCTACGTTCATTGTTTATGCTTTCAAAATATCTCTACAGAGGCAAAGCCTGTGTGTATCATCTTTTCTGTTGTTGTTGTTGTGTGTTTTCCACTCGCGATCGGACACTTAGAGCCAGTTGTGTGGTTGTTTGAACGATTTGCTAATGCTAGCGAACGCATGCTAACCGTTTAATGTCATTCCTCTAAGAGCACCTAATTATCATTTCTTTACGTTGATGCGAACCTGTTTGGTATCAAGCACCAAATTGATTCAGCACATTTTACGGACGTCCAGCATCGTCATTTGGGAGTTCGCTGTATAGCCGGGACCGAGCCGTAGCGTCCTGGTAAGGACAGTACTGTATATTCTCATTTCGTTGTTCATGCACTGTACACTGTACATTTATTCAGCATGTTGTTCTCTATTGTATTTTTATATTAAATTGCCTTTCAAGATGATATATCTGTTCTATGTGTTGTATTTTATCAAGTAAATTTCCCCCAAAAATGCGACTTATACTCCGGAGCGACTTAGATATGTTTTTTTCTCTTTGTTGGGCATTTTATGGCTGGTGCGACTTATACTCAGGTGCGACTTGTAGTCTGAAAAATACGGTAGTTGTGGAAAAAACACAGTAATTTTGTAAAATAAGCAACTTGGTTGTAGGCAAATTGCTGACAGCAATTGTAACGCAAAACAAAATCCCAAAACTTCTGCAGAATTCTTTTCTTCAAAGAAACTTATGTCATTTTCTTATAAACCTATTCATGCTGAGGCACATTAGCAGTTTGATGGTGGGACAACTTGAAATTTCCTCTTTTATTTATATATTTTTAAAAACAAATGTACTTGAAACACAAATGATGCAAGTTGGTCTACCTGTTTTTGCAATGTTTGAATAGATATCTTCAGATGGCTTTTGCAGACTAGCGTAGTGACTTGATCCAGTTGCTTCTTCTTTCTCTAAACCACAATTCAAGATAGAAACAGTAAGCGGGGGGGGGGTGCCAAAAGAAGTAGAATAGAATAGAATAGAAATCCTTTCTTGTAAACTTCACAATTTCCTCTTTTAAAGGGTATGAAAACACTAAGGGGCTGTGAGATATCAATAGAACCGTTATGTGGCAAGATAACAAATATTAATAAAGTTAACAAAAAAATAAATCGCATTCATGAGCAATTATCGAAAATAGATCGAAAATTACGAACATTTCCGAAAGTATTCCGGAAACAGCCGAATGGGGCAGAGACGTCATAACAAGGAAACAAAAGATCGAGGCAGGTGCCATCGTTGTTTATTGACGAGAGAGTTGCGTTCGTGTTTTATCAAAAAATCGCTAAAATGGTTCAAACCTGTCATGCTATGTGGTCTACAAATGGCCATTTGTCGCAATGTTCCCGAACGGGAGAAAAAGAGCTGGACTACGCAGACAATGAGTAAAGTTCGTCCGTGCTAAGAGGGCTAATTTTGCTGACCCAGCCTCTGGCACGAATTTGTGTGGTGCGCATTTTACACCTGAAAGCTATTCGAACTATGGACAAATGAAATCAGGTTTTGCTAAGAAATTGCTGATGAAAGCAGCCACCATACACACGCAGCCACCTAAATGTCCCGCGATATCAAGAAAGAGGACGACTGGCTCTGATGAGACCACCCCAGGCTAACCAAAGGAGCGGAGCAGCCAAGCTCGAAATGGCCAGAGTGAGTACTCTTTTATAATAAAAACATATCACGCATCGGATATAGGACTGGACACATGTATAAATTATCGCTCGTAAAATATATAGAATAAATCCTTGAATCCCATTCATATTTGTGTCTGTTGGCAGAACGAAAACCTATGATAGCACTATAAATGATAATTATTCTATACATTACATTATTTTGCGGTCACGGTGTATTAGCTTCACAAAAAGAAATGCAAAACAAACCATTCGGTGTTTCTGTTGCCGCCGGTGTTTCACCAGTGTGATTGCTCCCCTCAATGATCCTTTCATTAGGCTGCATTGGCTTTCGTTTGGGCTCAAATTGATAACCCAAAACACCAAAGAAATGTTCATAACTCTCCTCGTCACCATTAGAAGAATGTTCGTTACGTCGGATTCGTCGCTGCAACTTGAAACAAAATTGTGCGGCATCATCGCCGCCATTCAGTACTAAGCACTGAGCCGGTTGTTTCCCTATAGTGACGTCACGCACACAATATGCTAGATTTCCGGCAACTCGGGGGCAGGTCATTTTAGCTTGACAATCGACCTACGGTAATTTCTATCATTTTCTTGGTGTTGCGATGTGTGTAACTACACGAAGTGGCATGATATGAATTCAAAAGGCATGCGTTGATGGATAAATGATGGAATATTAGCATTTCCCCAGGTGTTGTCATACCCTTTAATTATGTTTTTAATAACAAAGGTACTTGAAACACACATTATGCAATTGCGTCTACCTGTTTTTACGACTTTTGAATAGATATCTTCAGATGGCTTTTGCAGACAAGCGTAGTGACTTGATCCAGTTGCTTCTTCTTTCTCTAAACCACAATTCAAGATAGAAACAATATGTGTTGTTGTTTTTTTTTGGAGGGGGGGGGGGGGTCAAAAGAAGTAGAATAGAATAGAATAGAATAGAAATCCTTTCTTTTAAACTTCACAATTTCCTCTTTTAATTATGTTTTTAATAACAAAGGTACTTGAAACACACATTATGCAATTGCGTCTACCTGTTTTTACGACTTTTGAATAGATATCTTCAGATGGCTTTTGCAGACAAGCGTAGTGACTTGATCCAGTTGCTTCTTCTTTCTCTAAACCACAATTCAAGATAGAAACAATATGTGTTGTTGTTTTTTTTGGGAGGGGGGGGGGTCAAAAGAAGTAGAATAGAATAGAATAGAATAGAAATCCTTTCTTTTAAACTTCACAATTTCCTCTTTTAATTATGTTTTTAATAACAAAGGTACTTGAAACACACATTATGCAATTGCGTCTACCTGTTTTTACGACTTTTGAATAGATATCTTCAGATGGCTTTTGCAGACAAGCGTAGTGACTTGATCCAGCTGCTTCGTCTTTCTCTAAACCACAATTTCAGATAGAAACAGTATGGATCTTTGGAGGGTCATCAGAACAGAACACCTTAATGTCATTGTACAGAGTACAACAAGATTTAAAGCTTAGCCATAACGTGCACCACTTAAAACAAAACTTAGGTTACAGGTACTGGTTACAGTGTACACAGATTGGAAATAAAATGAATAAGTGACTAGTAGCAAGTGCTGATGTAGTGGTAGTGCGTAAATGACAACTTGCAGTATCTAGACTTGGGGCAGATGGCTGACTTAATACGATAGTGCTAATGATACTTTTTGAAAATGCTAATAAATGTAATAAATATTGCATATGTAGAACCAAGTTTATGCAGTGCCTAGATTGAGACAGATGTCTGAGAAGATATTGCTTAGTGAGATGGATGTGACACTGTTGTGTAGGGATGGGAATTGATTCGATATTTACGATTCCGATTCCATTGTAGATATTGCTTAACGATTTGATTCTTTATCGATTCTCTTATCGATTCTTATTTAGGGAAAAACAAGAACAAACATTTTGATTGCCATCGAGTTTGTTTAATCAGAAGTCACAACCTTACAAACTCACAACGGGGTCAAAAGAGGCCCAAAACCTCAATGTTAACTGTGGCATTATGTAACTGTGGTAAATAAACAAAAATGTGTAACATTTTACTGAAATATTTTTCTAATAGGAACAAAAAATCCTCCTTTTTAAAAGGACATAGCAGCTGATAGCACTCAAAAATAATCAAAAAGATAAATAATGTCAAATACAACAGAATAATGCATAGTCCAAATGGGCAAAAAAATAAGAATGTCTGCTTTTTCAGGAAGGATACGTGATCTTTCTGGACTTATTGTGTCTCCAGCAGTGGAGAACACAGAAGTTACGTGACGTAATTCGTGCTGGTTGGAATTGATAAGAGAATTGTCAGATAAACTGCCAAACGATTACATGGAATTGAAACATACTGATCCGTTTCTCGATTCCCATCCCTACTGTTGTGGCATTAGTAGTGCAATCACAGTGACAGTCCAGTGCAAACTTGAGTTGATTATGGTGACAGCTCAGGCATAGACTTTTTTCCATTCAATGCATGTTATGACAATACACAAAATAATGTTATGTACTTACCATGCGGGGCATCCGCAAGTGCATCGATGTTTTTTTCCCCATTGTTTTCCAACATGGCTTCCTTGGCTCCTGTGTCCTCCTCCAACTGTTTTCTCTTTGTGTTAACGTTCTGCATCTCCATGATTTTTTGCTTCTCTTTTGCTAACTTTGGAAACTTTGGGGCAGGGTTTTGGGAAGAGTACTCACCGGAGCTGAGAAGCTGAAAAGTTGTCCAGTCAAAATGTGCAACAATATGACAAGTTTTTACTTGACTGGCTAAAATATGTGTATTCGTTGTCCCAAAGAAAATGGTGCAACGATATGCCGAGACTAAGTTTTTACTTTAAAAGTGTCCAATCATGGTAAAAGGAACTACGCAGAGACGTGGTCAGTTTTAAGATGTATGAGAGAATTGCAATAAGGGGAAGTATTCAATCGAATATTTAAACTTCCTGTAACACGAAATACAAAAATACAAGTGCTCATTATTATGCTTTCATCAGCTTTATTAGCCGCCAAAAAGTCTGATTGCTACGTTGACCAAAGCAAAACTATGTTATGTTTATTCAGTACACACGAGAAAGCTGAGGGGACTAATGTCCAAGGTCCCAAGACCTGTTTTTCTTTTATTCGTTTTCTATTTTTCATTTCCCATGTAAGGAAAATGTAAAAATGTAATAGCAAGTGAAACTGCCACCTTCAGCCCCCACCCCAAATCGGGATACTAGAAAAATCCCATTTCTGAAGAAAATGTGTGATGCTTTCCTCTCCCATGAGTCTCTTCCTGTAAATTTTAGATCACTTCATATTAATTTTGGAACATTTTCAGGTCACTTCTTTGTTAACATATTGGCTGCCATTGACAGCGATAGTTGTCCAATTCATTCCAAAGTGAATTGCAAGTCTCGCACCGTCAACGGCACTGACAGATTCAAGGCCAGTCCTCCCAGTTTAAATGAATCATCGGCTAATTATTGACAAATATGGAAAAAACTGCGATTAATAGTCTTTTTTTTTTTTTTTTCCTGCATAGTAAAACCGATGAAACCATTCTCCTGCCGATGTCATCCACCTGTTGGGGACGCTAGAGCCCCATAACGGTAGGCGTGGCCAAACAGCAGATTAAAAGACTAATTTCTCGTCATGTGCGCTTTGCCAAATTGTTGTATATAGTCGAATCGTCTCAAAATATGATTCTAATTCACATTATAATGACATTTGAGACCTTTTTTCTCCTGCCGTACGCACTTTAAGGTAACAATAAAAATGCTTTAATTTCTTATTTATTCATAATTTATTTTTTTCACACGTGTCTAATTTAATGCATTTGTTAAATTACTACCTCCACTGTGCGCTGTCTCCTCCGACCTTGTTATGATCTTGGGCAGAGACGCCCAAAGGAAGAAAAACAGTTTGTTTAATCCATAGCCGTGGGATCCTTTGCGTGACAAGACTGGCCGAAGGTATCAATAGACAACAGTCGGAGGCGAAATCATAGGACAAAGCGGTAAGTCGATGATCAGATGAGTACAAGCAGATACAGTTGTGGTCCAAAGTTTACATACACTTGTGAAGAACATAATGTCATGGCTCTCTTGAGTTTCCAGTTATTTCTACAACTCTGATTTTTCTCCGATAGAGTGATTGGAACAGATACTTCTTTGTCACAAAAAACATTCATGAAGTTTGGTTCTTTTATAACTTTATTATGGGTTAACAGAAAAAGTGATCAAATCTGCTGGGTCAAAAATATACACACATGGATCTGAAAAAGCGAATCATTGACTTGAACAAGTCAGGAAAGTCACTTGGAGCCATTTCAAAGCAGCTGCAGGTCCCAAGAGCAACAGTGCAAACAATTGTTTGTGAGTATAAAGTGTTTGTCACTGTTTTGTCACTACCACAATCAGGAAGAAAACGTAAGCTATCACCTGCTGCTGAGAGAAAATTGGTCAGGAGGGTGAAGATTCAACCGAGAATCACCAAAAAGCAGATCTGCCAAGAATTAGAAGCTGCTGGAACACAGGTGTCAGTGTCCACAGTCAAGCGTGCATCTCCATGGACTGAGAGGCTGCCGTGCAAGAAGGAAGCCCAAAAGCGGCACCTTAAGGCTCGACTGAAGTTTGCTGCTGATCACATGGACAAAGATAAGACCTTCTGGAGGAAAGTTCTGTGGTCAGACGAAACAAAAATCGAGCTGTTTGGCCACAATGCCCAGCAATATGTTTGGAGGAGAAAAGGTGAGGCCTTTAACCCCAAGTACACCATGCCTACCGTCAAGCACGATGGTGGTAGTATTATGCTGCGGGGCTGTTTTGCTGCCAATGGAACTGGTGCTTTACAGAGAGTAAATGGGATAATGAAGAAGGGGGATTACCTTCAAATTCTTCAAGATAACCTAACGTCATCAGCCCGAAGATTGGGTCTTGGGCGCAGTTGGGTGTTCCAACAGGACAATGACCCCAAACACACATCAAAAGTGGTAATGGAATGGCTAAATCAGGCTAGAATTAAGGTTTTCGATTGGCCTTCCCAAAATCCTGACTTAAACCCCATTGAGAACATGTGGACAATGCTGAAGAAACCAGTCCATGTCAGAAAGCCATCAAATTTAACTGAACTGCACCAATTCTGTCAAGAGGAGTGGTCAAAGATTCAACCAGAAGCTTGTGGATTGCTACCAAAAGCGCCTAATTGAAGTGAAAATTGCCAAGGGACATGTTACCAAATATTAGCGCTCTTGTATGTATATTTTTGACCCAGCAGATTTGATCACTTTTTTCTGTTCACCCAAAGTAAAGTCATAAAAGAACCAAACTTCATGTTTTTTGTGACAAAGAAGTATCTGTTCCAATCACTCTATCAGAGAAAAATCAGAGTTGTAGAAATTACTGGAAACTCAAGAGAGCCATGACATTATGTTCTTCACAAGTGTATGTAAATAAACTTTTGACCACAACTGTATATTCACAATGCGAGAAATCACTAACAGTGAACTGAAAGAGACATCCAGCTCCACCAGTCAGGTGCTGGTCCAGTAGTGGGATGACAGAAACATCCACACACTCGCCCAGCCTGGGGCCTTACAGTACCTCTCCAGGGGCGGACCGGTAATCTGTAGCTTCTGGAGGTCCACCGAACCTGCTCTGGACGGCCGGCGGCCACCATACATACATACATCACTGTTTTTATCCCCCCTATACTCTATGATTATCTACAGTTTGCATCCAATCCGACTGGTGGCAGCAATGCGCCTGGCTGTTAACCGCCAATCTGATAGAAGAACGAAGAAAGCACAGAATAGCCTACTTTGGTAAAGCCTTACTCCTTGTGGAAGCAAAATAGCGACGAGCATGGATAAACAATATGGGCAGTGGTGGCAAAAAAAAAGGAAAGAGAAGGGTAGTGCGGAGAAGGTTAGAGAGAAAAAACTGAAGAAACTCGAGAGCGAAGCATCGAAATGTTACAAGTTGACACACGTTCGCAAGCAGCAGTCTGGCTGCATCGGCCACACCGGCTAGCAACAGCCCAGCCCCCGGCGATTGTCATAGTGGGAGCGGCTGCTGCTCTCACGTGTAGCCGGTGCAGGGAGAGACAACAGACGACAGAGAGGGTAATAATGAGCTGGTGGAAGTTCACCAGACAAGCGCAGGGCAAGTAAGTAGGGATGAAAAGTAGGGTTGTTCCGATCATGTTTTTTTGCTCCCGATCCGATCCCGATCGTTTTAGTTTGAGTATCCATCGATCCCGATATTTCCCGATCCGATTGCTTATTTTTTGCTCCCGATTCAATTCCAATCATTCCCGATAATTTTTCCCGATCATATACATTTTGGCAATGCACTAAGAAAAAAATGAATAAAACTCGGACGAATATATACATTCAAAATACAGTACATAAGTACTGTATTTGTTTATTATGACAATAAATCCTCAAGATGGCATTTACATTATTAACATTCTTTCTGTGAGAGGGATCCACGGATAGAAAGACTTGTAATTCTTAAAGGATAAATGTGACTTTGTATATTGTGACTAAATATTGCCATCTAGTGTATTTGTTGAGCTTTCAGTAAATGATGTAGCCATTTAACTGTTGTGCCCAAATGCATGATGGGAAGTGCACCCATGACTGTGCGTAGTGGTACCAATTGATATATTTTCTCTGCGTTGGGAAATAACAGGGTGTTAAGAAAAAGATCTATTACTACCTTTCTTCCCCACATTGCTTCCCACGAAATTTCTAATCGTAGGGAGAGGGATTGTAAGGCTTGAGCCAATTATGAAAATGCTACAAAGGCTGCCAAAATTCACTTTACTCATTTTACGCTGCCTTTTATTTCTAAATATAGGTAAAACGGCGCTATTACAGATTGAACGCGACAATGCGTGAGTGGGTCATGCAGCGCATGCATTAATTGCGATAAATATTTTAACGTGATAAATTTTTAAAAATTAATTACCGCCATTCACGGGATAAATTTGATAACCCTACCTTAAGCCTAAACTAAAAACTCTGGATGAGCGTAACATATTATGTCTGTAACGTTAAATAGAATTAGAAAACGATCTAATTAAAAAAAATATATATATATATATATATATATATTAAAAAAAGGCATGTCCGATATTTTTTTGCAGATTCCGATACTTTGAAAATGACGTGATCGGCCCGACATCTCTAATGAATAGGGTTACTTGCTAGGTATATTGGCAATTATTATCCACCAGGTAGCTACATTTTAAATTAAATAAATGGCAATTAAAGTGTTAGCGCCAGCTAGTCCATGTCCCCGTTTGCAATCGTGTCAACTTATAGTATGGTAGTCCTACTATCCCTCTCCTAAGAAAAAATATTTTAGCTGTAAAACAACGTATGCACACGCAGCAGCAATATTAATTTAGAAGAAATATAACAAAATATTAATAAAATGAAGGGTTTTACTTTAAAGTTTAGGTAGTTACATTGATATGCAGTCTCCTGCCTTTCCTGGTTCTACATTCTCAGTCAGTATTCAAGTTAAAATGTATAATAATGCAATGTGTAGTTCTTCATAGCCGCTTCATTTTTTTCTCAAAGTGCACGAAATTGATGCATTTTACAATAAAATGTAAAAAAAAAAAATTCTCCCGGGGGAGCATGCCCCCGGATCCCCCTAGAGCAGTGGTGTCCAAACTATTCCACATAGGGCCACAGTGGGTGCTGGATTTCATTCCTACAAAACAAGATGACATCTTTTCACCAATCTGGTGTCTCAAGTGTAATCAGTTGATTGCAGTCAGGTGCTGCTTGTTTTAGCACAAACTTCATTGGTTAAACTGTCTGTGCTCGATTGGTAGAAACAAAAACCAGGACCCACAGCGGCCCTTGAGGACAGGTTTGGACACCCATGCCCTAAAGGGTCTGTGTTTCCCTTCGTACAGCGATTCTTGTGGGCTGGGCTGAGTCAAAGTCGAAGCCATTTCTGGCTTTTAAAAAGCAAATTTAATTTGAAATTCCTGTATACTGTCTAAAACGGTGAAATCATGTCGTAGTGATAGGACGTTTAATCTCTGGGTATGTTCAATACTACGTTAAGTACGTTACTCTTCCCATGGACTCACCACCTGTGGGAAGGGCCAAAGGGGTCGGATGCGTAGTGATTTTGGCGGCAGCTAAAAGCGGGCCCTTGGCAGTCCGACCCCCGGCTACAGAAGCTAATAAGACAAGCCAAGATAAGACAAGACAACATAAATAGTCTGAAATATCAACAAATCTTAGCTGCCTCTGACATTCCTAACCACAAAAAGGGACAAATTCTGCAGCAGGATGGTTCTCCATCGTATTCTTCAATCTCTACCTCAAAGTTCCTCAAGGCAAAGAAGATCAAGATCCTCCAGGACTGGCCAGCCCAGTCACCAGAAATGAACATCATTGAGCATGTCTGGGGTAGGATGAAAGAGGAAGCATGGAAGATGAAACCTAAGAATGTTGATGAACTCTGGGAGGCATGCAAGACTGCTTTCTTTGATGTTCCTGATGACTTCATCAATAAATTGTATGAATCGTTGCCGAACCGCATGGATGCAGTCCTTCAAGCCCATGGAAGTCATACAAAATATTACATTTGGATCAATCAATCAATCAACTTAATTTGTAGAGCACATTTTAAAAAATCCGCCAAGGAGACCAAAGTGCTTTACATACCATAAAACAGCAAAATAAGTTACCTCACAGCAGCACTACTTAATTCGCTTATGTCATGTAACATATTTTTGTATTTGAAATACATTTTTTGTTCAATTTTCACACTACTTTCTTGAGGCCACAAAACGTCTGTCTTGCCAAAATTTGACCTTTATGTCCTCATTAAATGATCAATCTTTTTTCAGTGAAACAAATATATTTTTGTACATTACACATCATTTGGGAGGGTCCTAGCTTTCAAATGAGCCATTTCTGAAACCAATTGAATAATTAAAAGTCAGGTTATTAGCAATTGTTTCTACAAAATGGATAAGCGAATAGACTTTTGTCAGGGACTGTATACTGTACTACACCGCGCTGCTATCTTATTGCTCCCAGTTTTCAATGGCGGGAAACCTGCTCTTCAAAAAAAAAAATATATATATATATCTTGTCGAGTCTTCCTCAGTTCACTGGCTCCAATAACTGCAATTCAGATTTAAGACAAATAAAAAAAATTGTTTTGTTATTATTTGTTGGGATTGTCTCATGTTGAAAGCAAAAAATTACCGTATTTTCCAGGTTATAAATCACACATTTTTTTCATAGTTTGGCTGGGCCTGCGACTAAGTTTATCCTCTAAGTCAATTAAACTAAATAAAGCACTTTCAAAATAAACCATTACAATTGCACTCTAATTAAATGAATCACCGAAGCACCAAAATTCGAAGTTTTTGATCAAATAATTGTTGCTGTACTAGTTCATCCTGATGAAGTGCAGTTCAGATCTGGATCTGACAGATGAAGTAGTTTTCCACATTGCAATTATACGGCTTCCAGTTTTTGTCGCTGGGAAGCCTGCTGTCCAAAACAACACAGTCTCCTGATGACTCTCTCTCACTCCAGTCGCTCCAATAACTGCAATTAAAATAGAAAAAATTAATTAAAAAAAAAAAGAAAATCCTGTTTCAAAAGTTTTCAGATGTTTATTGTTTATTTTGCTTATTTTAGGGGAAAAAACAGCATTTTCCGGTGACTGAGCCCGCGACTAATACATGTTTTATTTTTGTTTGTTTATATTTTTCCTACATGAACACACGAGAGGAGAGCCTTCTAGGCAAGTTGTTCAGAAATTATACTGAAGATGAAGACTTAAATAGATTTGGAGGTGAATTGCAATGAGATTACGGGTTCGATAAACAAATTTTATTGTGTTGTATAAACTATAGTAATCTGAATAACTATTAATATGTTACATTAACAGATGGCTATTTAGTCTGTTCTATGACGTACAGTATGTACTCAAAAATTCAACGTATACTCAAGTGTGAATTATAGCATTTTCCTTTTCACTGTGCATTTTTTGGCTGACATGATTTATACTCAAGTGTGATTTGAAGTCCGAAAAATACAGTACTCATGTGTCATACCCATTTTCCAGATAGCTGTAGTCGCTCCACACCCATGGATCCCCAATACTTCGCACATCGATCCAGTATTTCAAGCCAGTACCTCTTTCAGTCAGGAAGGCCTAGAATGGAAAGCCAGCATTGGCATAACGGCCGTTTTCTACTAGGCGCCCTCTACACAAATGCAAAGGACCCCAGCAAGCCAGGGCCAAATGTTCCCATCATTTATTATCTGAACATGAATCCTTTTTAAAACCATGACATTTGTAAATATGTATACAAAGTAGAAGAGCTCTACTGTACAAAAGAATGTGTTTTATGTTTTTAGACATGCAATGTAATCGCAATTAAGTAGGTGTCCTACCTCCTTGTTGTATTGCACGGCCACAATTGCTTTGGCAATTCATTGTGTGTAAGTGAGCAGTTTATCCGGATTTGAGTGGACTCACTCAATGAAGCATTTAATAAAGCCAAGCATTTTTATCTTGCATGGAGCTCCAGATCGAGGGGGATTATCAGTGGTCTTGTATGTCTTCCATTTTCTAATAATTGCTCCCACAGTTGATTGTTTTACACCAAGCGTTTTACCTATTGCAGATTCAGTCTTCCCAGCCTGGTGCAGGTCTACAATTTTGTCTCTGGTGTCCTTTGACAGCTCTTTGGTCTTGGCCATAGGGGAGTTTGTAGTGTGACTGACTAAGGTTTTGAACAGTTGTCTTTTATACCGATAATGAGTTAAAACAGGTGCCATTAATACAAGTAACGAGTGGAGCCTCGTTAGACCTTGTTAGAAGTTAGACCTCTTTGACAGCCAGAAATCTTGCTTGTTTGTAGATGACCAAATACTTATTTTCCACTCTAATTTGGAAATAAATTGTTTAAAAATCAAACAATGTGATTTTCTGTTTTTTTTTTCCACATTCTGTCTCTCATGGTTGAGGTTTGCCCATGTTGACAATTACAGGCCTCTCTGATCTTATCAAGTAGGAGAACTTGCACCATTGGAGGTTGACTAAATACTTATTTGCCCCACTGTAAATACATTGAAAAAATAATAATTATACTTTGAGGAAAAAAAGTGAAAAAACATGTCTATGCCTTATCTTTTTCCAATATATATATATATATATATATATATATATATATATATATACATATATATATATATATATATATATATACATATATATATATATATGTATATATGTATATATATATATTAGGGCTGTCAAACGATTAAAAATTTTAATCGAGTTATTACAGCTTAAAAATTAATTAATCGTAATTAATCGCAATTAATCGCAATTCAAACCATCTATAAAATAAGCCATATTTTATATTTATTATAATATATTTTATTATATTATATATATATTATATTATAATAAATTATATATATATTATATATTTATCATATTTTAATTTTTTCTGTAAATTATATATATATTCCGTAAAATAAATTGTTGGAATGGAAAGATAAGACACAAGATGGATATATACATTCAACATACGGTACATAAGGACTGTAGTGGGCATTTCACTCTACTGTCATTTAAATCTGTTTATGCTGTCCTCACTCCGAAGCGTCTACTTTTTCCAAAGCTAGACAGCTAGTGAACGACGCCTTAATAATCAGACTTCTTCCTTTTTCATCTGATTTATTAATAAAATAGCCTCAAACCATTGTCCTCTTTAGACCGTCATAAAACTACAAAAAAAAAAGTACACAAGCATTGCATTAGCAACAATGTTAGCTTAGCACGCTATACAGGTTCACTAAACATAAACAAAAAGCGTCTCATACAAAAAATAGAACATTTCGCTTACTAACATAATATGTACATTATTTACAACAACCATACTTACGGACAAATCTTGTCCAAGGATCATATAAGCACAACATTACAACGTAGGCGTCAGCCCGAGACGTCATGCAGCCATATTGAACTGGCAAGAAAAAAATAAACCAAGTCGCAAAGCGACCACAAGAGTTCGCTGTTAGACAGCGCAAAAAGCCTTGTTGTAAAACTTACCAAAAGGCAGAATACTGTCTGAGCGGGACATGTGCGTTAATTGCGTCAAATATTTGCACGTGATTACTGAAAAAAAATAATTACCGCGCGTTAACGCGATAATTTTGACAGCCCTAATATATATATATATATATATATATATACATATACATATACATGTATATATATACAGGGTGACCCAAAAAAAAGTTTACACTCAGTTGACTGCTTGTTTAAAAGCCATTGAAACATATCTAAATAGGTTGTCATGCTTAAGTGATACATTAAGGTCACTCAATGCAGCTGGTAATCTGTCGTCTCTACAATTCCTGTGCTTCTGCTGAAAATGAAGAAAACTTTAGCTGTACCTGAATTGCTGCGTGCCGGTCTGACACCTACTGAGATTGCAGCAAATCTGAGAATATCCAGATGTTCAGTCTACAAAGTTAAAAAGAAACTGAAAGATAATGGAACAGCCTCACGAAAACCTGGGTCTGGAAGTGAAGATCTGTGCGGACCAAAAAGTTGATTGACAAGGTGATATGTGGCCACCCCAGAGTCCAGATCTCAATCCCCTGGATTATAGCATATGGGCAACTGTGGAGGACAGTGCCTGTAAGAAGCCACAAACTTCTGTGGCAGCCTTGGAGAGGTCCATTGTTAGATCTTGGGAAAAGATGACAGCATCCGACATAAAGAAGCGTTCCGCAGGCGCCTGGAGGCTGTTGTGACACTTAAGGGAGGACACATTGAAAAATAGAGTGTACTGTACTTGTTCTTTACAATAATGTATAATTTGTGATTAAATTCTAATTCTAAGACGAATAAACATGGCATTTAAGTTGTATTATGGCAGTGTAAACTTTTTTTTTTTGGTCACCCTGTATATATATATATATATATATATATACATATAATATATGTATATATTAATAGGGGTGCACATAAGTGGTCCGCATGCCTACTGGACGTAGACAAATGCGCTGGCCCTCAACGGCTTCCATATGCTTTTGCTTACCGATGGCTGACCACTGTATTTGCGGCAGACACGAGAAAATCACTTCATTTTCACTTTTCATTTTGTTGTTCTGAGTTGCTACAGAGACTTTCATAACCATCATACTTGCTTTGTTAAAAATGACTTGCGAAAAATGAAACTTCTATTTCTGTTGTTGTTTTGTATTGCAGCTACTCGTGTTTGGAGACTTGACTTCTGGCTAGGCATGTGCCGGTATGAGATTTTGACAGTACGATAACCATGAGCAAAAATACCGCGGTTTCACGGTATTGCAATTATAGCTCCAAAATTTTGAGATGTATGGGTTTTAAAAAAAAATTTGAAAAATAAAAAACTTTTTTTTCCATTGAACAGGATTTTTTTCCCAAAATTACTGTGAAAATAAATAAACAAACAAACAAAAAAATTTTGTTATCAAAAAAAGTAAAAACACTTCTAAATAAAATTAAAAAGATATATATACTGTATGACTTTTTTTGAGGGGGTAAGCTCAAGTGAAGTTTCGCCATTGTCAGCCACTGTGGCAATTCTAGTCGACATGATGTCATGCCTTTGAGTGAAAAAGAGCATAAAAAATTCATAAGTTAATGAGTTAGTTAAAAATTTATAAGTTAGTTTTACAAGTTAGTTAAAATGTAAATATTGTTGAGGAAAGGTTTCATCTAAAAAATTTTTTTTTTTAAACTAAAAAAAAAAAACAACATTGGGAGTGAGGCCTCTTTTCGCAATTAGCGATCTTTGATGCTATCTTTTTTTTTTTTTTACTAACATAATATGTACATTCTTTACCACAACCATACTTACGGACAAATCTTGTCCAAGGATCATATAAGCACAACATTACAACGTAGGCGTCAGCCCAAGTCGTGCAGCCATATTGAACTGGCAAGAAAACAATAAACCATGTCGCAAAGTGACCACAAGAGTTCGCTGTTAGACAGCACAAAAAGCCTTGCTGTAAAACTTAACAAAAGGCAGAATACTGTCTGAGCGGGACATGTGCGTTAATTGCGTCAAATATTTTAACGTGATTAATTAAAAAAATTAATTACCGCGCGTTAACACGATAATTTTGACAGCCCTAATTATATATATATATATACAGTGCCTTGCAAAAGTATTCGGCCCCCTTGAATCTTGCAACCTTTTGCCACATTTCAGGCTTCAAACATAAAGACATGAAATTTAATTTTTTTGTCAAGAATCAACAACAAGTGGGACACAATCGTGAAGTGGAATAACATTTATTGGATAATTTAAACTTTTTTAACAAATAAAAAACTGAAAAGTGGGGCGTGCAATATTATTCGGCCCCTTTACTTTCAGTGCAGCAAACTCACTCCAGAAGTTCAGTGAGGGTCTCTGAATGATCCAATGTTGTCCTAAATGACCGATGATGATAAATCGAATCCACCTGTGTGTAATCAAGTCTCCGTATAAATGCACCTGCTCTGTGATAGTCTCAGGGTTCTGTTTAAAGTGCAGAGAGCATTATGAAAACCAAGGAACACACCAGGCAGGTCCGAGATACGGTTGTGGAGAAGTTTAAAGCCGGATTTGGATACAAAAAGATTTCCCAAGCTTTAAACATCTCAAGGAGCACTGTGCAAGCCATCATATTGAAATGTAAGGAGCATCAGACCACTGCAAATCTACCAAGACCCGGCCGTCCTTCCAAACTTTCTTCTCAAACAAGGAGAAAACTGATCATAGATGCAGTCAAGAGGCCCATGATCACTCTGGATGAACTGCAGAGATCTACAGCTGAGGTGGGAGAGTCTGTCCATAGGACAACAATCAGTCGTACACTGCACAAATCTGGCCTTTATGGAAGAGTGGCAAGAAGAAAGCCATTTCTCAAAGATATCCATAAAAAGTCTCCTTTAAAGTTTGCCACAAGCCACCTGGGAGACACACCAAACATGTGGAAGAAGGTGCTCTGGTCAGATGAAACCAAAATTCAACTTTTTGGCCACAATGCAAAACGATATGTTTGGCGTAAAAGCAACACAGCTCATCACCCTGAACACACCATCCCCACTGTCAAACATGGTGGTGGCAGCATCATGGTTTGGGCCTGCTTTTCTTCAGCAGGGACAGGGAAGATGGTTAAAATTGACGGGAAGATGGATGCAGCCAAATACAGGAACATTCTGGAAGAAAACCTGTTGGTATCTGCACAAGACCTGAGACTGAGACGGTGATTCATCTTCCAACAGGAAAATGATCCAAAACATAAAGCCAAATCTACAATGGAATGGTTCAAAAATAAACGTATCCAGGTGTTAGAATGGCCAAGTCAAAGTCCAGACCTGAATCCAATAGAGAATCTGTGGAAAGAGCTGAAGACCGCTGTTCGCAAACACTCTCCATCCAACCTCACTGAGCTCGAGCTGTTTTGCAAGGAAGAATGGGCAAGAATGTCAGTCTCTCGATGTGCAAAACTGATAGAAACATACCCCACGCGACTTGCAGCTGTAATTGGAGCAAAAGGTGGTACTACAAAGTATTAACGCAAGGGGGCCGAATAATATTGCACGCCCCACTTTTCAGTTTTTTATTTGTTAAAAAAGTTTAAATTATCCAATAAATTTTGTTCCACTTCACGATTGTGTCCCACTTGTTGTTGATTCTTGACTAAAAATTAAAATTTTATATCTTTGTTTGAAGCCTGAAATGCGGCGAAAGGTTGCAAGGTTCAAGGGGGCCGAATACTTTTGCAAGGCACTGTATATATATATATATATAAATATATTTATTTATTTATTTTTTTTCAATTTTCGAGGGGCTGCGCTACTTTGCGCTTTTTCACTCATCACGTCGGGTTGTCGTCCCCATTAACTCATTCACTCCCAGTTATTTTCACCGGAGCAACCCCCTTCGCTCCCAGTCGTTTTACTGGATTTTGACTGAGTTTGCAAGGCCCACAGAAAATTCTGTTCTATTGCTATATAAACATGGAACCCACCAAAAGAAATATTAGACTCTCTTCTTTCAGCAGGAAAAAAAAGTTAGTTCATATCTTTTTCCATTCTTTAGAAATCAGCATTAGAAAATAGCTTAGTTTGAGCAATTTTCCAATTTCTGATGAAAAAACAGAGAAATTGAGCTTTTTGTAAAGCATACATTTCAAACATAACTGATTTTAACACAGCTATTTTTTTGCTTTTGTGACATCCCAAATATCTGAATAATGTTTTCCTTCTACAAAATAACATAAACAACAAGACAAATAGAGCTTTGATAGCAAAGTAACAATTTATTTACACATAACTTAAACTATTGAACTGAGAGATGACGCTGTTGTGGCCGCGGCTGTCTCGTCAGACGGGGTGACAGGACTTTTCCCTCATCACCGCCTGTCAAGATAGATTTTTTTTTTTTTTTATCTTTCTTTTGTAGAGACCACTACCTCATAATAGAATTCACCTAGGGAACTTGTGTGGGGCATGTTGTGTTCTTGGGGGGGGGACTAATTTAGCCGTGCGCGTTTCCGCCTGAGTCACGAGACACTAGAGAGCCACAAGAGACACGAACGGCCGAACACGGCAACGCGAACTCTACTCAACCAGCAACACAGACTCAACAACATCATCCGCTACACTGGTGATCCCAATCGTTCTGCCCGGTCGTCCAACGCCTGGCATCCCAGACGTCTTCTCGAGTGTTCTGCTCGGTCGTCCACTGCCTGGCATCCTGGATGTCCTCCTGATCGTCGCACTTGGTCGTTCATCACCTGGCGTCCCGGACGTCCTGCCAATCGTCCTACTCGGACTTCCCACACCTGGCATCCTGGACGTTCTCCTGATCATCCATTCGGTCGTCTTCGACCAGTGCCCCGGCTGTGCAACCCGGCCGTTCGTTCCGCGGGTTAAGCCTCCTCTCCTCACTTCCTTTCATGGTCCAATATGAGTTCTTCCCAAATGCGCTACTGTCCCCCAGTGGCTAGTTTTATTGCTTTAAAATGGATTTTGAGTATTGTGCTTTGGAGCAAAATTTCATCAGAACCTAGAGAAGTCTCTTGTTGAAAAAAAAACGTAAAAGACGTATAAATACGTTTTTGGGACACTGAAACAATTAAAAATAGAATGTATTTATACGTTTTTGGGAGCAAATGATTTAGACGCGAAAAACTAGGGATCACTGTATATCACCATCAATGGCATGCAATGAGTTAAGTACCATGAAAAAAACTATGAAATGAGCGAATAAGTGATTATGTTGTTTTAACATCCGTTTTTTTTTATTTTCATTTCATTGTTCTGAGTTGCTACTTAGACATTAATCTGTACTGTACTGCACTTGCTTTGTTAAAACGACTGCGAAAAATGAAGCTTCTATTTCTGGTGGGTTTTTTTCTATTGCAGCTACTTGTGTTTGAAGACTTGACTCCTGGCACTCAAGTTTCTTTCCCTACCGAGCAGCGGGTGCCACTGAGCCCCTCCACCGTCACAAAGCACTCACAGGCGGACACACTTTGAGCTATCCCTCATTGAAAGACCAGCATCCACCACTGGTGTTAAGACAGCTAATTAACCAAATTTACAACACGACAAGTGTCAAAAGAGCTCTAAACATGTCTGTTATTCATCCTATTAGATTTATCTATTTTATTTTATTTTTCATTAATTAGCATCAGCAAAAATTTGTTCACCAGTATTGTCAAAAGCGTGAAGATCACCTGCACTTTGTCACTTTTGATTATGGCCAGAAGTCCACGTTTCCTCGAACAGTTCCTCTCGCTCTCGTGCTGACTCAGGTTAAATGTGGAAAAGAAGAAACAGGACTGGTCTAGTCTCACCCACCCGCGGGGGCACGGGTAGCAGCAGCGAACTACGTAAAGCAGCATGTCATTTGTGAAAAGAAGGCCAAAGTAAATGTACAGCATCGATACATTAAGCTTTACTTGTGTGGCACTTACATCGGTGTTCATCTTGAGGTGTCAAAGCACTGCACTGGTCTTTGTCGCATGTCTCCTGAGTCCAGCTGGCTTGGTTTTTCGGATAAACTGTGAAACCAGATTTCACTTATATTTCAGATAAAGGTTGAGGACGAGTTATAAGCAGCATAACATGGAGACAACAATCTCGTAAAACATGCAGGGTTGGTACTGGTCCTTGAAATCCTTGAAAATGTTTGGATTTTGATGTTGCGCTTTAAAGATTCGGGAAATCGAAACGGAATTTTGTGGAAAGTCCTTGAAAATCGTTGGAAGTTTTAGGGACACCATATTTCTCAGCATCCTGTCTAAAAATATGAACTATTCATTTATACAAAAGGCAAATACAATAAATTTGCTTCATTGCTGCTACATGCTCAATCTGAATTCACTTTCCCTAAATGTCCCCTAATGCCCTAACCCATGCCACATCTTCTCTCCCAAGAGTACAGTGCATTTCAGTCCATGGGTGATTACTTGGGATGAGATTCAAGAACCGGTCCATGGAATCAATTGGCAGTGCATATAACGGTTCTCTTACCGATTCCCACCAATAAGCATTATTAATTACACGTTTCACATGCTCAAATATACTGGCAAGACTATATGAATATACATACAAGGATAAATCACCAAGTATAATCTGGGATGTCACAGCTATGTGATTTTACAACGATTTTCACAGGCCAGGTCATTACTCATGAGACTTCTTGAAGAAATGGTGATTTTTTCCAAAAAAGTCTTAATGGGTCTATCATATTTCTCGTCGAATACTCTATAAGAAAAATATAACATACATGCATCTAAAATAATCCTAAACGATTTTATTAGCAATTTTAATACTCATGTCGGTCGGTAGTCCGCGAATCAGTGTTTTTTTTCGGAATAATTTTAATTTGGCGGGTCGTAGGGCAAATCTGACTACTGATTTCACACAAAAGTACGGTATATACCTCCGCATCCGATGGTGGCATTTTTGTGTTGCTACAACTTACGAAAGTGGATGTTCCAAATTACTTCCCGAAATGCACCTGACAACTACAGCAAATCAGCGTATTTTCGTCCGTAATTCGAGATAGGATGATCCCAAACCACTTTTACTCTACTCAGTGTCAAAAGGCCTTTCCATTGAGTACCCTTACTATGTCTAGGAAGTTAACAAATCCAAGTTAACGGAGGACTGCGTTAAAGTTCCTCTTATATTGTATGAGATCCAACCGTCCTTATGTAATTACACCAACCTAATTAAAAACCTGTTAATATTTGGGACTACAATAGAGATATTCTGCTCCTGATGTCTGGACTAACTGAACAATTTCTGTGTGTGCAGGCTTTCTCCACCCCATCTGAGAGGGTGTTCTCCACTGCTGGAGACACCATAAGTCCAGAAAGATCACGTATCCTACCTGAAAAAGCAGACATGCTTATTTTTCTGCAAAAGAATTGTTAAGTTTGAACATTTGCACTATGCACTGTTCTATTGCATTTGACAGTATTTATCTTTCTTTATTATTATGTTGAGTGCTAGCAGCTCTTATGTCATTTTAAAAAGGAGGATTTTTTATTTCTATTAGAAAAATGTTTCAGTAAAATGTTACACATTCTTGTCTATTTGCCACAGTTACATATTGCAACAGTTGACATCGAGGCTTTGGGCCTCTTGACCTCGTTAAGAGTTTGTAAGGTTGTGACTTCTGATTAAACAAACTAGATGCCAATCAAAATGTTTGTTCTTTTTTTCCCCCAAATTAGGATCGATAATGAATCGAATCGTTAAGCAATATCGATAATGGAATCGTAATCGTAAAAATCGTATCAATTCCAATCCCTAGTGCGTACTATGGCGTTTAATCAACAAACAGTAAACAGAGTAGTTTTAAAAGAATTTGCTGTGGTTTAGTACAATACTTTTATCGCACGCCAAGTTCCTCTTTTCGTCACATTTTTTTTCGCAACCCCCACATCCCCTCTGCCAGTCGCTGATTGAGCAGGCTGATACCCATTTCGCTTTGCTTCACCACGGCTAGGACTCGGCCTTCTTGCCTGGCCTGGAAAATAACCACTTATCTTTAGGGCTTTACCAATTTCGGCGAGAATGGGTTTTGTCGTTGTTGTGAACTACAGTTCCACACAAACGTATATCGAGCTATCATTTAGCTTAGCAATTGGAGGAGTGAGAGCCATTTTTCTAGTGCCCCAAACTTCAACCCATTCATCAAGGTTTCCTCGGCCGTGACTCAATGTGTTTTCCACCAAACAGCATGCTATAACTACGCCAGCACCTCTGCTATTGGACGCGTTTAGAGTTTGCCACAAAGTGCTCACTGCCGTCAGGGGGGTTCAGAATTGGCACCTTTCAAACTGAATTTCTCGAGCATATGTGGTCATGGAACATTTTGGAAGACGTTTGCGTACTCCTAAGAAGATACTTTATTTTATTTCTTCCTCATAATGTTTATAAGGTACTGGAAATTTTTGAAAATTGGTGTTGAAAGTCCTTAAAAAGTGCTTGATTTTGGACATGAAAAAGTTGTACAAACCCTGAACATGTAACTTTAGAGTACAGGAGGAAGCGTGAATTGATGTATACAGGAACATGTTCATTTGGCGTAATGAATTATAGTCGGTTAATAAAACAAAAAATATATATTAGTGAAAATCAATGTTTCATTCCAAGTGAATCTTATTAATTATGTTCCATGGTTTTTGACAGACATTTGGATCCACAACATTTTTCCACCTTGCCTTAGTTTGTGTCTTTTCTTTCAATAAACCTACATCACTGGGTAAAATTAGTTTTTAATTTTTTTTCCCCACATCCCCCCGAAATTTCAAATACACGCTGATAAATCATGGTTTCTAGAGTTTGCCCCCTCCCACTGTAATATATTCAAAATGAAACAAATGAAAATACATTTTTAATATAATGCTAAAATAGATTAATCCTAACTGCTAACCCAACTGAATTCACTTTACCCCAATCTTATTTGAGTTTTGGCAACATGAATAAATGAATTCACAGCTGTACATGGTAGTGATGTCTAATTTCCATGAAAAAAAAAGTAACCCTTTCCAGGCAAAACTCACTTTTCACAATGAGCACAATGACGACCAGCAGCAGCACCAAGCAGAGTACACTCAGGATCAAGCATGCAACTTTGTACGGTCTCACAGTACTTTGGGCTGTTTTGGCTGACAAGAGACATATAGATGGATTAGACATTTGATGCAGGAATCATGACTTTTTTTTTTTTTTTTTTTTTTTTTTTAACCTTTATTGGCATATACTGTATGTATGTAATTCATTAGCTGCAATTGACAGCGCTTGCGTCCAATCTATTGCTATCACTATGCGTCTAAACCCCGTCAATGACATTGAAACTTGAGCATTCACAGGTTCTCCCGCCAGTGTTTCCGATTGAAAAAGTTGAATGGGGAAAACAATAGTGTGTATTTCTGTTTTTCTTCATTGTGATTTAATTAACTTAGTTTTCAGTCACATTTCAAGAATTTATAAATGTAGTATTTGTAATTTCTGAAGACAAAAAATACAATCATGATACTACATTTAAAAATATAGAATATTTGCTCATATTTTCAGTTTTTTAATCACCAAAAATAGTCATTTGCTCTGTAAAGTCAACTTTTGAAACGCTGTGGCTGTTGTTGTCTGAGCAGACTCAGCTAATCTACATAATGTAGTTGTGGAAAATACACTGTGTAATTTTGTAAAATAAGCAAATTGGTTGTCAGCAAATTGCTGACTGCAATTGTAACGCAAAACAAAATCCCAAAACTTCTGTTTTTGATGCCTTCATAGTCTCATTAGAATTCTTTTTTTCAAAGAAACTTATGTCATTTTCTTTTAAACCTTTTCATGCTGAGGCACGTTGGCAGTTTGATGGCAGGACAACTTAAAATTCCCTAAATTTTCTCTTATATTCATATATTTTTAATAACAAATGTACTTGAAACACATTATGCAATTGGGTCTACCTTTTTTTGCAATGTTTGAATAGATATCTTCAGATGGCTTTTGCAGGCCAGCGCAGTGACTTGATCCAGCTGCTTTTTCTTCTCTAAACCACAATTTAAGATGGAAACAGTATGGATTTTTGGAGGGTCAATAGAATAGAATAGAATAGAATAGAATAGAAAGTCTTAATTGTCATTGCAGTGTACAACAGAGATTTAAAGCTTGGCCATAACGTGCATCACATAAAACAAAACTTAGGTTACAGTTACAGGTACAGGTTACAGTGTACACCGATTGGAAAGAAAGTGAATAAGTGACTAGCAGCAAGTGGTGATGTAATGGTAATGTAACAGTGCGTAAATGACACTTAGACTAGAGGCAGATGGCTGACTTACAGTGGGGCAAATAAGTATTTAGTCAACCACTAATTGTGCAAGTTCTCCCACTTGAATATATTAGAGAGGCCTGTAATTTTCAACATGGGTAAACCTCCACCATGAGAGACAGAATGTGGAGGGGGAAAAAAAAACAGAAAATCACATTGTTTGATTTTTAAAGAATTTATTTGCAAATCATGGTGGAAAATAAGTATTTGGTCAATACCAAAAGTTCATCTCAATACTTTGTTACGTACCCTTTGTTGGCAATAACGGAGGCCAAACGTTTTCTGTTACTCTTCACAAGCTTTTCACAAGCTGTTGCTGGTATTTTGGCCCAGTCCTCCATGCAGATCTTCTCTAGAGCAGTGATGTTTTGGGGCTGTCCTTGGGCAACACGGACTTTCAACTCCCTCCACAGGTTTTCTATGGGGTTGAGATCTGGAGATTGGCTATGCCACCCTAGGACCTTGAAATGCTTCTTACGAAGCCACTCCTTTGTTGCCCTGGCTGTGTGTCTGGGATCATTGTCATAATGAAAGACCCAGCCACGTCTGATTTTCAATGCCCTTGCTGATGTAAGGAGATATTCACTCAAAATCTCTCGATACATGGCCCCATTCATTCTTTCCTTTACACAGATCAGTCGTCCTGGTCCCTTTGCAGAAAAACAGCCCCAAAGCATGATGTTTCCACCTCTATGCTTCTCAGTGGGTATGGTGTTCTTCGGATGCAATTTAGTATTCTTTCTCCTCCAAACACGAGAACCTGTGTTTCTACCCAAAAGTTCTAGTTTTGTTTCATCAGACCATAACACATTCCCCCAGTCCTCTTCTGGATCATCCAAATGCTCTCTAGCGAACACCAGATGGGCCTGGACGTGTACTTTCTTTAGCAGGGGGACACGTCTGGCAGTGCAGGATTTGAGTCCCCGGCGGCGCATTGTGTAACTGATGGTAGCCTTTGTTACTGTGGTCCCAGTTCTCTGTAGGTCATTCACTAGGTCCCCCCGTGTGGTTTTGGGATTTTTGCTCACTGTTCTTGTTGTCACTTTGACGCCACGTGGTGAGATCTTGCATGGAGCACCAGATAGAGGGAGATTATCAGTGGTCTTGCATGTCTTCCATTTTCTAATAATTGCTCCCACAGTTGATTTCTTAACGCCAAGGGTTTTACCTATTGCAGATTCAGTCTTCCCAGCCTGGTGCAGGTCTACAATTTTGTCTCTGGTGTCCTTCGACAGCTCTTTGGTCTTGGCCATAGTGGAGTTTGAAGTGTAACTGACTGAGGTTTTCGACAGGTGTCTTTTATACTGATAATAAGTTAAAACAGGTGCCATTAATACAGGTAACGAGTGCAGCCTCGTTACACCTCGTTAGAAAAAGTTAGACCTCTTTGACAGCCAGAAATCTTGCTTGTTTGTAGGTGACCAAATACTTATTTTCCACTCAAATTTGGAAATAAATTCTTTAAAAATCGAAACAATGTGATTTTCTGTTTTTTTTTCCACATTCTGTCTCTCATGGTTGAGGTTTACCCATGTTGACAATTACAGGCCTCTCTAATCTTTTCAAGTAGGAGAACTTGCACAATTGGTGGTTGACTAAATACTTATTTGCCCCACTTTATGTGATTTCTATAGTTTAATGAAATATTATAATGACTAAATTATTTACCAAAAATGTTTTAATATTCTTGTAAAATACTGTATTTGATTAAAAATCAACAAAAAAGAAGCAACTTGTTTGTCAGCAAAATGCTAAGAGGAATTGGAACACAAAACAAAATCGCACAACTTAATTATTACTTATATATTATACTTATTTATGTTTTTAATAACAAAGGTACTTGAAACACACATTATGCAATTGCGTCTACCTGTTTTTGCGACGTTTGAATAGATATCTTCATATGGCTTTTGCAGACTAGCGTAGTGACTTGATCCAGTTGCTTCGTCTTTCTCTAAACCACAATTCAAGATAGAAACAGTATGCGGGTTTTTCTTTTTTTTTCTTTTTTTTGGGGGGGGGGGTGTCAAAAGAAATAGAATAGAATAGAATAGAAATCCTTTCTTGTAAACGTCACAATTTCCTCTTTTAATTATGTTTTTAACAACAAAGGTACTTGAAACACAAATTATGCAATTGCATCTACCTGTTTTTACGACTTTTGAATAGATATCTTCAGATGGCTTTTGCAGACAAGCGTAGTGACTTGATCCAGCTGCTTCGTCTTTCTCTAAACCACAATTTAAGATAGAAACAGTATGGATCTTTGGAGGGTCAACAGAACAGAATGCCTTTATTGTCATTGTAAAGAGTACAAAAAGATTTAAAGCTTGGCCATAATGTGCACCACTTAAAACGAAACTTAGGTTACAGGTACTGGTTACAGTGTACACAGATTGGAAATAAAATGAATAAGTGACTAGCAGCAAGTGGTGATGTAGTGGTAATATTACAGTGCGTAAATGACAATTTGCAGTACCTAAACTTGGGGCAGATGGCTGACTTAATACGATAGTGCAAATGATAGTTTTTGAAAATGCTAATAAATGTAATAAATATTGCATATGTAGAACCAAGATTATGCAGTGCCTAGATTGAGACAGACACTGATGTGTAGGGATGGGAATTGATATGATATTTACGATTCCGATTCCATTGTAGATATTGCTTAACAATTCTTTATCGATTCTCTTATCGATTCTTATTTAGGGAAAAACAAGAACAAACATTTGGATTGGCATCGAGTTTGTTTAATCAGAAGTCACAACCTTGCAAACTCACAACGGGGTCAAAAGAGGCCCAAAGCCTTAATGTTAACTGTGGCATTATGTAACTGTGGTAAATAAACAAAAATGTGTAACATTTTACTGAAATATTTTTCTAATAGGAATAAAAAATCCTCCTTTTTAAAAGGACATAGCAGCTGATAGCACTCAAAAATAATCAAAAAGATCAATTCTGTCAAATACAACAGAACAATGCATAGTCCAAATGTGCAAAATTGTCAATTCTTTGGCAAAAAAATAAGAATGTCTGCTTTTTCAGGAAGTATACGTGATCTTTCTGGACTTATGGTGTCTCCAGCAGTGGAGAACACAGAAGTTACATGACGTAATTCGTGCTGGTTGGAATTGATAAGAGAATTGTTAAATAAACTGCCAAACGATTACATGGAGTTGAAACATACTGATCCGGTTCTCGATTCCCATCCCTACTGTTGTGGCATTAGTAGTGCAATCACAGTGACAGTCCAGTGCAAACTTGAGTTGATTATGGTGACAGCTCAGGCATAGACTTTTTTCCATTCAATGCATGTTATGACAATACACAAAATAATGTTATGTACTTACCATGCGGGGCATCCGCAAGTGCATCGATGTTTTTTTCCCCATTGTTTTCCAACATGGCTTCCTTGGCTCCTGTGTCCTCCTCCAACTGTTTTCTCTTTGTGTTAACGTTCTGCATCTCCATGATTTTTTGCTTCTCTTTTGCTAACTTTGGAAACTTTGGGGCAGGGTTTTGGGAAGAGTACTCACCGGAGCTGAGAAGCTGAAAAGTTGTCCAGTCAAAATGTGCAACAATATGACAAGTTTTTACTTGACTGGCTAAAATATGTGTATTCGTTGTCCCAAAGAAAATGGTGCAACGATATGCCGAGACTAAGTTTTTACTTTAAAAGTGTCCAATCATGGTAAAAGGAACTACGCAGAGACGTGGTCAGTTTTAAGATGTATGAGAGAATTGCAATAAGGGGAAGTATTCAATCGAATATTTAAACTTCCTGTAACACGAAATACAAAAATACAAGTGCTCATTATTATGCTTTCATCAGCTTTATTAGCCGCCAAAAAGTCTGATTGCTACGTTGACCAAAGCAAAACTATGTTATGTTTATTCAGTACACACGAGAAAGCTGAGGGGACTAATGTCCAAGGTCCCAAGACCTGTTTTTCTTTTATTCGTTTTCTATTTTTCATTTCCCATGTAAGGAAAATGTAAAAATGTAATAGCAAGTGAAACTGCCATCTTCAGCCCCCATCCCAAATCGGGATACTAGAAAAATCCCATTTCTGGAGAAATTGTGTGATGCTTTCCTCTCCCGTGAGTCTCTTCCTGTAAATTTTAGATCACTTCATATTAATTTTGGAACATTTTCAGGTCACTTCTTTGTTAACTCATTGGCTGCCATTGACGGCGATAGATGTCCAATTCATTCCAAAGTGAATTGCAAGTCTCACACCGTCAATGGTACTGACAGATTCAAGGCCAGTCCTCCCAGTTTAAATGAATCATCGGCTAATTATTGACAAATATGGAAAAAACTGCGATTAATAGTCTTTTTTTTTTATTTGAATAGTAAAACCGATGAAACCATTCTCCTGCCGACATAATCCACCTGTTGGGGACGCTAGAGCCCTATAACGGTAGGCGTGGCCAACCGGCAGATTAAAAGACTAATTTCTCGTCATGTGCGCTTTGCCAAATTGTTGTATATAGTCGAATCGTCTCAAAATATGATTCTAACTCACATTATAATGACATTTGAGACTTTTTTTCTCCTGCAGTACGCACTTTAAGGTAACAATAAAAATGCTTTAATTTCTTATTTATTCATAATTAATTTTTTTCACATGTGTCTAATTTAATGCATTTGTTAAATTACTACCTCCACTGTGCGCTGTCTCCTCCGACCTTGTTATGATCTTGGGCAGAGACGCCCAAAGGAAGTAAAACAGTTTGTTTAATCCATAGCCGTGGGATCCTTTGCGTGACAAGACTGGCCGAAGGTATCAATAGACAACAGTCGGAGGCGAAATCATAGGACAAAGCAGTAAGTCGATGATCAGATGAGTACAAGCAGATACAGTTGTGGTCAAAAGTTTACATACACTTGTGAAGAACATAATGTCATGGCTCTCTTGAGTTTCCAGTTATTTCTACAACTCTGATTTTTCTCCGATAGAGTGATTGGAACAGATACTTCTTTGTCACAAAAAACATTCATGAAGTTTGGTTCTTTTATAACTTTATTATGGGTTAACAGAAAAAGTGATCAAATCTGCTGGGTCAAAAATATACACACATGGATCTGAAAAAGTGAATCATTGACTTGAATAAGTCAGGAAAGTCACTTGGAGCCATTTCAAAGCAGCTGCAGGTCCCAAGAGCAGCAGTGCAAACAATTGTTTGTAAGTATAAAGTGCATGGCACTGTTTTGTCACTGCCACGATCAGGAAGAAAACGCAAGCTATCACCTGCTGCTGAGAGAAAATTGGTCAGGAGGGTGAAGATTCAACCGAGAATCACCAAAAAGCAGATCTGCCAAGAATTAGAATCTGCTGGAACACAGGTGTCAGTGTCCACAGTCAAGCGTGTTTTGCATCTCCATGGACTGAGAGGCTGCCGTGCAAGAAGGAAGCCCTTGCTCCAAAAGCGGCACCTTAAAGCTCAACTGAAGTTTGCTGCTGATCACATGGACAGAAATAAGACCTTCTGGAGGAAAGTTCTGTGGTCAGACGAAACAAAAATCGAGCTGTTTGGCCACAATGCCCAGCAATATGTTTGGAGGAGAAAAGGTGAGGCCTTTAACCCCAAGTACACCATGCCTACCGTCAAGCACGGTGGTGGTAGTATTATGCTGTGGGGCTGTTTTGCTGTCAATGGAACTGGTGCTTTACAGAGAGTAAATGGGATAATGAAGAAGGAGGATTACCTTCAAATTCTTCAAGGTAACCTAACGTCATCAGCCCGAAGATTGGGTCTTGGGCGAAGTTGGGTGTTCCAACAGGACAATGACCCCAAACACACATCAAAAGTCGTAATGGAATGGCTAAATCAGGCTAGAATTAAGATTTTCGAATGGCCTTCCCAAAGTCCTGACTTAAACCCCATTGAGAACTTGTGGACAATGCTGGAGAAACCAGTCCATGTCAGAAAGCCATCAAATTTAACTGAACTGCACCAATTCTGTCAAGAGGAGTGGTCAAAGATTCAACCAAAAGCTTGCCAGAAGCTTGTGGATGGCTACCAAAAGCGCCTAATTGAAGTGAAAATGGCCAAGGGATATGTTACCAAATATTAGCGCTCTTGAATATATATTTTTGACCCAGCAGATTTGATCACTTTATTCTGTTGACCCATAATAAAGTCATAAAAGAACCAAACTTCATGAATGGTTTTTGTGACAAAGAAGTATCTGTTTCAATCACTCTATCAGAGAAAAATCAGAGTTGTAGAAATAACTGGAAACTCAAGAGAGCCATGACATTATGTTCTTCACAAGTGTATGTAAACTTTTGACCACAATTGTATATGTAATTCATTAGCTGCCATTGACAGCGCTTGCGTCCAATCTATTTGGATTGAACATCTAAACCCCGTCAATGACATTGAAACTCAAGCATTCAAAGCTTCCCGCCAGTCTTTCCGATTCAAATAAAGTTGAATGGGGAAAAAAATAGTGTGTATTTCTGTTTTTCTTCATTGTGATTTAATTAACTTAGTTTTCAGTCACATTTCAAGAATTTATAAATGTATTTATAATTTCTGAAGAAAAAATACAATCATGATAACTACATTTCAAAATATAGAATATTTGCTCATATTTGAAGTTTTTTAAAGACCAAAAATAGTCATTTGCTCTGTAAGGTCAACTTCTGAAACGCTGTGGCTGTTGTTGTCTGAGCAGACTCAGCTAATCTACATAATGTAGTTGTGGAAAAAACACTGTAATTTTGTAAAATAAGCAACTTGGTTGTAGGCAAATTGCTGACAGCAATTGTTACGCAAAACAAAATCACAAAACTTCTGCTTTTGAGGTCTTCATAGTCTCATTAGAATTCTTTTTTTCAAAGAAACTTATGTCATTTTCTTATTAACCTATTCATCCTGAGGCACGTTAGCAGTTTGATGGCAGGACGACTTAAAATTTCCTAAATGTTCTCTTTTATTCATATATTTTTATTAACAAATATCAAATACTTGAAACACACATTATGCAATTGGGTCTACCTGTATTTGCAATGTTTGAATAGATATCTTCAGATGGCTTTTGCAGACCAGTGTAGAGACTTGATCCAGCTGCTGCGTCTTTCTCTAAACCACAATTCAAGATGGAAACAGTATGCGGATTTTTTGGGAGTCAAAAGAAGTAGAATAGAATAGAATAGAATAGAATAGAATAGAATAGAATAGAATAGAATAGAATAGAATAGAATAGAATAGAATAGAATAGAATAACACTTTACAATAAGGGTCCCTTAATTAACATTAATTAATGCATTTTTAGACAATAACTAATGTTTACGTAATATGACAGTAATTCATTTAATCCCTTATCAAACCTTTATTAATATATTGATTAACATGAGTTAATGCATTAGTTAGTGCATTTTAAGAGAATAAATAATGTTTAAGTAACATTACCATAATTCATATAATCCCTTATCTAACATTTAGTAATATATTGTAACTAATAGTTTGGTGAATTTAAAAATACATATATAGGCCTATATAGGGTTAGGGTTTAGGCTTAGGGTTTGTTAACCTAAGCATTTATAAGTTCATAGTTAAGGGACACTTGTGCTACACTTTACAATAAGGGTCCAAAAATACTTAAGATTAATTCACATATACTTTAGTGCATTAATAAATAGTTATTAATGTATACTGGTACTAGTAAATGATTGCTATTTTAAAATGAGAAACATTGCTCTGTGAGTCCTTGGGTGTTGCTAACCTAACCTTAAGTATGGTATTATTTCACGTGAACGTACCTCATGAGTATTACTTAACCTTAATTAACCATTACTGAATGTTTTTTGGACCGTTATTGTAAAGTGTAGCACATGTGTACCTTAGCTAAGAAATTATAAATGCTTAAGTCCCCCCCCATAACCTTAATTAACCATTACTGAATGTTTTTGGGACCCTTATTGTAAAGTGTAGCACATGTGTCCCTTAGCTAAGAAATTATAAATGCTGAAGTTAACAAACCTTAACCCTGTATAGGCCTAAATATTTTTTTTTAATTTTACCAAACCATTAGTTACTGTCTGGTTATGCATTAACTAATGCATTAACTAATGCATTAATTCATGTTAATATATTAATAAATGTTAGATAAGCAATTATATTAATTATTGTAATGTTACTTAAACATTAGTTATTGTCTAAAAATACATTAACTAATGTTAATTAAGGTACCCTTATTGTAAAGTGTTACATAGAATAGAATAGAATAGAATAGAATAGAATAGAATAGAATAGAATAGAATAGAATAGAATAGAATAGAATAGAATAGAATAGAATAGAATAGAAAGCCTTTATTGTCAACCTCACTTCAAGGTACTTCAAACACACATTATGCAATTGGGTCTACCTGTTTTTGCAACGGTTGAATAGATATCTTCAGATGGCTTTTGCAGGCCAGCGTAGTGACTTGATCCAGCTGCTTCTTCTTTCTCTAAACCACAATTCAAGATAGAAACAGTATGGATTTTTGGAGGGTCAATAGAATAGAATAGAATAGAATAGAATAGAATAGAATAGAAAGTATTTATTATCATTGCAGAGTACAACAGAGGTATAAAGCTTGGCCATAACGTGCACCACATAAAACAAAACTTAGGTTACAGTTACAGGTACAGGTTACAGTGTACACCGATTGGAAATAAAGTGAATAAGTGACTAGCAGCAAATGGTGATGTAATGGTAATATAACAGTGCATAAATGACAATTTCCAGAACTTAGACCAGAGGCAGATGGCTGACTTACAGTGGGGCAAATAAGTATTTAGTCAACCATTAATTGTGCAAGTTCTCCCACTTGAATATATTAGAGAGGCCTGTAATTTTCAACATGGGTAAACCTCAACCATGAGAGACAAAATGTGGAGAAAAAAAAAAAAACTGAAAATCACATTGTTTGATTTTTAAAGAATTTATTTGCAAATCATGGTGGAAAATAAGTATTTGGTCAATATCAAAAGTTCATCTCAATACTTTGTTATGTACCCTTTGTTGGCAATAACGGAGGCCAAACGTTTTCTGTAACTCTTCACAAGCTTTTCACTCACTGTTGCTGGTATTTTGGCCCAGTCCTCCATGCAGATCTCCTCTAGTGCAGTGATGTTTTGGTGCTGTCGTTGGGCAACACGGACTTTCAACTCCCTCCACAGATTTTCTATGGGGTTGAGATCTGGAGACTGGCTAGGCCACTCCAGGACCTTGAAATGCTTCTTACAAAGCCACTCCTTTGTGGCCCTGGCTGTGTGTTTGGGATCATTGTCATGCTGAAAGACCCAGCCACGTCTCATCTTCAATGCCCTTGCTGATGGAATGAGATTTTCACTCAAAATCTCTCGATATATGGCCCCATTCATTCTTTCCTTTAGACAGATCAGTCGTCCTGGTCCTTTTGCTGAAAAACAGCCCCAAAGCATGAGGTTTCCACCCCCATGCTTCACAGTGGGTATGGTGATCTTCGGATGCAATTCAGTATTCTTTCTCTTCCAAACACGAGAACCTGTGTTTCTACCAAAAAGTTCTATTTTGGTTTCAACTGACCATAACACATTCTCCCAGTCCTCTTCTGGATCATACAAACGCTCTCTAGCGAACTGCAGACGGGCCTGGAGGTGTACTGGCTTCAACAGGGGGACACGTCTGGCAGTGCAGGATTTGAGTCCCTGGCGGTGCATTGTGTTACTGATAGTAGCCTTTGTTATTGTGGTCCCAGCTCTCTGTAGGTCATTCACTCCGTCCCCCCGTGTGGTTCTGGGATTTTTGCTCACCATTCTTGTTATCATTTTGACGCCACTGGGTCATGGAGCCCCAGATCAAGGGAGGTTATCAGTGATCTTGTATGTCTTCTGCTCTAGCTGCTCGAAGTGTACAGACGCACATTTCGGAGCTCCTGAAAGCACGCTCTTATCTTAAACGATAAGCGCTCCGGTATGCCTCCGAAAACTCTGAAACCTGAGGATCTGGATGAAGTCAAATCCTCCATACAGAAAATTGAGGCCTCTCTGGCCTATCTGACTAACCTGGAGGCTTCTCTGACTAACCTGATTCAAAGCCAGAATCGGGAAGTCATAAAAGAATTACAGCTGATGCACGCTGAAAACGAGAAGCTCAAGCAAGCGGTTGAGGAGAAGGAGGCTCGCATCAAAAGGCTGGAAATTCTGGCTGATGATCTCGACCAAGGAAGACACGCAAATGATATCATCTTTGGATTACAACTGACGCCCAGATCATATGCCGAGGCCGCTAGCCCACCTGTGGCTCAGCAGGCAATCCTGAAGATATGCCCTGAAGTAAAATTAGATTACTGATCTGCCATTGCAACGCGAGTGCTGTGTTTAACCTGCTGTGAGATGGAGCTTGTTGACTGGACACTCAGCTCTCTGAACAAAATTTTTGTACAATGAGACCTACACCAAACCAACCGAGGCTGAACCCACTCAAGTTGACAATATGCGAAATTCCATGGCAATCAATGACTTTTTTAATGATATGTGAGTAAAAATAAAATAAAATAAAAAAACTGAAAATAACTGGACTGTAACACAAACATGCTAGACTGTATGTCCCGGGCTGTTGTGGGACGGGTATCGATAAGCATTTGCTTTTTCCCGTTTTTGTCACGGACCCGACAGATGAGGACCACAAATGCGTCACGTTTACAACAATTTATTGACAGGACCAGCAGGGCAGGTGAAAAGATGGCAGCAGTACAGACAAGGGCTAGGCAGAAGTCAGGTTTCCAAAAGCAAAAGGCAAGTCAAGTTACCAGGGCAGGAGAGAAGGCGGCAGTCGGTAGTGATGGGACGAAATGGGCCGAGGTTCCGAAGCTTGTGTCGAGTAATGGGAGGGGTGTTTCCACGAGGCTTGTAGCGAGGCGCGCGTCATTTCGGCAGAACCCGGAAATGATGACGTGAGAAGCCTCGCCGGCCGGCTGAAGCTGATGTACGCTTCGGAAGTGATCCGACGTTCGGCGCGCATTGCAAACACAGTAGGCTACAGACTACGGTATAAATTGGTTGCAAAACGCAATGGCGATCGCCTGTTATCTCACATTTTGTGCATTTCGGGCTCCTGTACTTGTTACATGATCTGTGCGCAACAGTGCAACCAGTGCAATCTTTTTTCGAGCCTTGTCCTTTGCTTGCGATGGAAATTGCGCAAAAAAAAAAAAGCGATCCTCCCCTGTATGGGAACATTTTCATTTGATTGCTTTCAATAAGGTAAGGGAGAAGAACTACATTAATATAAATGTGAGTGTGTGTACCTATCTGAACCAAACATCAACAGAATGAACAATCCATTAGTGTACTGGGAGGCACAAAAGAATACCTACCCAAATTTATAAAAACTGACACTCACATTTATCAGCACCCCAGCTTCATCTGTGCCTTGTGAAAGAAGAATATTTTCTAAAGCTGGTGAAATATTGTCCAAAAAAAAGAAACCGTTTAAAGCCAGCCACTGTGGGAAAGCTATTATTTCTCAACAAAAATGAATAACAAATTATCCTTAGTACTTGTTTTGTTATTTTTGTTTTGTTATTTTGTTCACATACTAAATTACTAACATAAGCACATTCATATCTTTCTCATAATCAAATAACCATTGAATTCTTAACAATGTTGACCTCTTGGGCTTGTAGACCACTTGATGGCGCCATAGAGTAAATGAAGCACAATGAAGCTTTGCTACATGTGCAAACCAATTGGCTGCAAAGCTTCATTGCTTCATAAGGCTTCATTTGGCCATCACTAGCAGTCGGGCAGGTTCGGATTCGGCAACGAGAGTCAGATTCAGAGAGCTAGGCAGGCAGGTAACAGGCAGGCTTCGCAGACGGTCTGACAGAGTGGAACTGAGAAGCAAGGCTTTAAATACACAGGTTGATTGTTGAATGAGGCAGTGCTATTGGCTGGGCTGTGGGTAGGTGAATTGAGGACAGGTGGGGATAATTGAAGGCAATTAGGCCATGCTGCAGGAGGGACTCAGGCCATGACAGTTTTCCTTTGTCTGTCATCGTCTTTTTTATTTTTTCGGGCAAATTATTCCTTAGTCTGTGTCAATGTTTCTCCTTTCTGGCCAAAATATCCCACACTCTGAAACTGTCAATGATTATGATGATGATGACAATGACAATAAATTCATTCATTCATTCATTCATTCATTCTTCCATTTTCTAATAATTGCTCCCACAGTTGATTTCTTTACACCAAGCGAAGAGTGAAGAGTTACAGAAAACGTTTGGCCTCCGTTATTGCCAACACGGTACATTACAAAGTAGTGAGATGAACTTTTGGTATTGACCAAATACTTATTTTCACCCATGATTTGCAAATACATTTTTTAAAAATCAAACAATGTGAGTTTCTGGGTTTTTTTCCCTCCACATTCTGTCTCTCATGGTTGAGGTTTACCCATGTTGACAATTACAGGCCTCTCTAATCTTTTCAAGTAGGGGAACTTGCACAATTGGTGGTGGACTAAATACTTATTTGCCCCACTGTAATATGATAGTGCAAATGATTGTTTATGCATAGATATTGATGTAACAGTGCAAAAATGCTATAATGTAATAATTATTGCATCTGCAGTACCCAGCTTATGCAGTGCCTGAGTCAGATGTCTGTGAACGTATTGCTCAATGAAATGGATGTGACACTGTTGTGGCATTAGTAATGCAATCACAGTGATAGTTAAGTGCAAACTTGAGTTGAATATGGTGACAGCGCTTGCAAAGACACAGGTGAAGACTTTAATTTCCATCCAATGCGTGTTATGACAATAGCACAAAATAATGTTTTGTACTCACTATGCTAGGTATGCGCAAGTGCATAGAGGTTTTCTTCCAGATTGTTTTCCAACATGGCTTCGTTGGCTCCCGTTTCCTCCTTAAACTGCTTTTTCTTTGTATTGATGTTCTGCATCTCCACGTTTTCTTTCTTCTCTTTCGCTAACAGTTTTTATAGAAGAGTACTCACTGGAGCTGAGAGGCTGAAAAGTTATCCAGTCAAGTTTTTACCTGATTGGCAGAAAAGTTGTGTATCCGTTGTCCCAAAGAAAATGGTGCAACGATATGCGGAGAATAAGTTTTTCCCTTAAAAGTGTCTAATCATGGTAAAAGGAAATAGGCAGAGATGTTTTAAGATGTATGTTGAAGATAAAGAATAGCAATAAGGCGAAGTATTCAACTGAACATTTGAACTTCCTGTAAATCTTGGGTAGAATTCTTGGCAAAGTGCAACACGAAATACAAAATTATAAGTGCTCATTATTATGCTTTCATCAGCTTTAATAGCGGCCAAAAAGTCTGATTGCTACGTTGACAAAAACAAAACTATGTTATGTTTATTCAACACACATGAGAAAGCTGAACATCAAGGTCCCAACACCTGTTTTTCTTTTTTTCGTTTACTATTTTTCTTTTGCCATGTAAGGAAAATGTTAAAATGTAATAGCAAGTGAAATTGCCACGTTCAGCTCCCACCCCAAATAGGAATACCTGAAAAATCCCGTTTCTAGAGAAATTGTGCGATGCTTTCCTCTCCCATGAGTCACTTCCTGTAGATTTTAGGTCACTTCATATTAATCTTGCAACATTTTCGAGTCACTTCTTTGTTAACTCATTGGCTGCCATTGACGGCGCTAGACGTCCAATCCATTTTAAATGGATTGCAAGTCTCGCACCGACAATGGCACTGACAGATTCACGGCCAGTCCTCCTAGTTTAAAGGAATCATCAGTTAAATATTGACAAATGTGGAAAAAACTGCAATTTATAATTAATTTTTTTTTTTTTTTTAAATGCAACAAATTTGTGATTAATCGTGATTTTTCTTTAAACTGACAGATTTGTGATCAATCTTTTAATCATCAATCACCATTGTTTTTGATGTATCTAATTTAATGTATTTGTTAAATTACACAGAACAAAGCTCACTGTATCCACCTCTACCTCCGCTGTCTCCTCCGATCTTGTTATGATCGCGGGCAAAAAATGAACAAAGTTAGGAAGTACAACAGTTTGTTTAATACAGGACCGTGGGGTCCTTAGCGTGACAAGACTGGGCGATGGTACCAATAAATAAGAGGCGTAGGCGTGATCATAAGACAAACCGAGAAGGTCGATGATCAGACGAATACAAACAGAAATATTCACAATGCCAGAAAGCACTAACAGTAAACTGGAAGATACGATCCAGCTCCACCCGTCAGGTGCTGGTCCTGAAAGTACTCCTCCCCCTTCGCACGCCACCTGGCATGCGATGCAGACAATCAAGGTAGGCCCGGTGGAAATCCCGGACAAGGACCAACAAAGGATTTGGCGAGCCGGGACCCAACTACACTCTTCCAGGCCCTAGCCCTCCCAATCCATCAAATATTTTAGGCCGGTGGTGTCCAAACTATTCCACATAGGGCCACAGTGGGTGCTGGATTTCATTCCTACACAACAAGACGACATCTTTTTACCAATCTGTATCAGTCAGGTGCTGCTTGTTTTAGCACAAACTTCATTGGTTAAACTGTCTGTGCTCGATTGGTAGGAACAAAAACCAGGACCCACAGCGGCCCTTGAGGACTGGTTTGGAGACCCCTGCTTTAGGCCGTGGCCTGAAAGACCTCCGTTCGCCAGTCTTTATAAGTTAAGGCAGTGTTTTTCAACCTTTTCTGAGTCACGGCACGTTTTTACATTGGAAAAAATCTCGCGGCACACCACAAACCAAAAATGTTCCAAAATTGTTTTCTGTACAGTATATTTAATAATCAAATAATTTCACTAAGTGTGAAACTTGAGCCTGTTTAGGTGACCATTGCGTGTCCCAATGATCCTAGGAGCTATGTTGTCTGGGGTATAGGGCCCCTGGTAGGGTCGCCCATGGCAAACAGGTCCTAGGTGAGGGGCCAGACAAAGCATGGCTCAAAAAGACTCCTTATGATGAAAAAGATAAATGAACTCAAGGTTCCCCTGCCCGGACGCGGGTTACCGGGGCCCCCCTCTGGAGCCAGGCCCGGACGTGGGGCTCGATGGCAAGTGTCTGGTGGCCGGGCCTGTCCCCATGGGGCCTGGCCAGGCACAGCCCGAAAAGGCAACGTGGGTTCCCCTTCCCATGGGCTCACCACCAGTGGGAGGGGCCAAAGGAGTTGGGTGTGTTGTCAGTTGGGCGGCAGCCAAAGGCGGGGACCTTGGCGGTCCGATCCCCAGCTGCAGAAGCTAACTCTGGGGACATGGAATGTCACCTCTCTGGCAGGGAAGGAGCCCGAGCTGGTGTGTGAGGCAGAGTAGTTCTGACTAGATATAGTCGGACTCTCCTCCACACACAGCTTGGGTTCTGGTACCAATCCTCTCGAGAGGGGTTGGACTCTCTTCAACTCTGGAGTTGCCCACCGTAAGAGGCGCCGAGCAGGTGTGGGCATTCTTATTGCCCCCCCCGGCTTGGCACCTGTACGTTGGGGTTCACCCCGGTAGACAAGAGGGTAGATTCCCTCCTCCTTCGGGTGGGGGGACGGGTTCTGACTGTTGTCTGTGCTTATGCACCGAACAGCAGCTCAGAGTACCCACCCTTTTTGGAGTCCTTGGAGGGTGTGCTGGAGAGCGCCCCCTCTGGGGACTCCCTCGTTCTCCTGGGGGACTTCAACGCTCACATGGGCAATGACAGTGAGACCTGGAGGGGCGTGATTGGGAGGAACGGCCCCCCCGATCAAAACCCGAGTGGTGTTCGGTTATTGGATTTCTGTGCTCGTCATGGTTTGTCCATAACAAACACCATGTTCAAACATAAGGGTGTCCATATGTGCACTTGGCACCAGGACACCCTAGGCCGCAGTTCGATGATCGATTTTGTAATCGTGTCATCGGACTTGCGGCCGCAAGTTTTGGACACTCGGGTGAAGAGAGGGGCGGAGCTGTCAACTGATCACCACCTGGTGGTGTGTTGGCTCCGATGGCGGGGGAAATGCTGGCCAGACCTGGCAGGCCCAAACATATTGTGAGGGTCTGCTGGGAACGTCTGGCAGAATCCCTTGTCAGAAAGAGCTTCAACACCCACCTTTGGTTGGGATGAAGATCAGCACCTCCAAATCCGAGACCATGGTCCTCAGCCAGAAAAAGGTGGCATGCCCTCTTCGGGTCGGGGATGAGACCCTGCCCCAAGTGGAGGAGTTCAAGTATCTTGGGGTCTTGTTCACGAGTGAGGGTCGGAGGGAGTGGAAGATTGACAGGTGGATCGGTGCAGTGTCTGCAGTGATGCGGACTCTGCACCGGTCCGTTGTGGTGAAGAAGGAGCTGAGCCAAAAGGCGAAGCTCCCAATTTACCGGTCGATCTACGTTCCTACCCTCACCTATGGTCACGAGCTGTGGGTCGTGACAGAAAGAACAAGATCCCGGACACAAACGGCCGAAATGAGTTTCCTTCACAGGGTGTCCGGGCTCTCCCTTAGAGATAGGGTGAGAGGGCCGGTCATCCGGGAGGTTCTGGGTGTCGAGCCGCTACTCCTCCGCATTGAGATGAGCCAGTTGAGGTGGCTCGGGCATCTGGTTCGAATGCCTCCTGGACGCCTCCCTGGAGAGGTGTTCCGAGCATGTCCCACCGGCGGGAGGCCCCAGGGACCCAGGACACGCTGGGGAGACTATGTCGCTCGGCTGGCCTGGGAACGCCTTGGAATCCCGCCAGAGGAGCTGGCTGAAGTGACTGGAGAGAGGGAAGTCTGGACTTCCCCGCTAAAGCTGCTCCCCCTGCGACCCGACCCCGGACTAAGCGGAAGATAATAGATGGATGGATGGAAATTAAATGGTTAATTGTAAAGATACACGATAATATCGGTCACCGATAATTATCGGCCGATAATGGCAATTATGACGTCACACAGGTAATCCAGATAATAAAAAAATTCAACCGATAATGCAATCCGATAATTATATACTTGATTTTGCCTCCAAATGTGCTCAACCGAAGAATTTAGCACGCCGCCTCCTCAACCCCTCCCCTCTCTGAAGCCCCTGAGGGAGGAGGGGTTGAGGAGGCGGAGTTACAAGACAAGAAGTAGTTGAATATTATGGCGGCTGTTACTAAAAAAACGACGCTCTCGCCATCTGCGAAACATGTACCGTACAAGTTCCACGAGGCAGAAAGAACGCGTCCTCATTCAAAACCACTAACCCAGCAGCCATTTAAAACTGCATCACAAAGAATTTTGGAACATATACGAGGCTGCTGCTAGCAGGAATGCTAAAGCTATTGTAAACACTAAGCTAAACTACAGGGCTTGTGACGATACAGAGTCGGGCTGTTTGGGAATGCAGCCCAAGGCGGGTGGTAAATTCCGACGGAGCCCGCCGCTTTGGCCAGTCCGGCTATGGCGAGGCGGGCCGAGCCCGGTTCCCCGGCCTCTGGACCTCCGGCGAACACCCCGGTTTCCCGAGCGTTCTCCCACGGCGTGCGAGCAGAGCCAGGACCCGAATACGCCGCGGCGAACCGGCCGGGGCGGCATGCGTATTATCCGGTACGAATGTAGCTGCCGCCGAGACGAGACACAGTTTTTTTTTTTACCTTAATGACACGAGAACCAAAGCCCTGGATAAAAGAAATAATGCAGTTTATACGACCACCATTCTTCATGAAAAAGTGATGTCCGGTAAGCAAGCTTATCATGACGGCACAGTGGTTATAAGATAATTTAATCATGGAGAAAACGAAGTCAGCCAGTCAATAATGCATTCAGAATGTGAAATGACGAGCGGTCAGATGACTTTGTAACGCTGCCTTTATTTTCGGCTTAATAAAACTCAGGCACAAAACAACACGCACACGGATGCGAGCGCAAACTCCGTCCAAATAGTACTGCCGTGTAGCAGTTTAGCTGCTGTAACGCAAATGTCGTGAAAGCCGCAAATGTAAACAAAGCGCTGCAGAATGGGTACATGCTCTTTTGAGGTAATCATTTTCACAGTGTGCAACAAAGCATATAACATTAGCAATCACTTTTCAAATTATTTAACTTATTTCTTTGCTCAATTACAGTCACAGTAGATAATCAAATTCTTCAATCAATATTCTGTAGCCACAAATATTATTCAAAATCTTTCCTTCTTCAAGTTTTTTTTTTTTTTTTTTTTTTTTAGGATTAAGTATAATAATGTATTGCTTAAAACAAGGCTGTTAAAATTATTTTCAGCTAGCTATTTTTCTTCCAAGAAATCTGAGAGAAATACACTTGAAGCGATGGCATATAATTTCACTTATTGCCAATAGATTTACACTTAAAACTGACTAGTTTTAAGGAGGTGTGTTTTGCAGCGGATTAATGTTATATATGTTAGGAATGGCTTACTTTTAAACGCATTTTTGTGCAACTTAGGTATTTACTCTGTAAGTAATTGTTGCCAAAGGTTTACCATTACACAATGTCAGACAATCTGTCATTATTTAGATGTTTGAATTGACGACTTGTTCATACATTGTGTTGAAAAAAAGAGCAATAAATTATATTTTTGCACAGTAATATTTTCTTTTGTGTATACTTTAAATTTTTACATAAATCTTTTAATAGAATTATCGGCTTGACATTATCGGTTATCGGTTGGAATGAGGAGGAAATTATCGGTTATCGGTATCGGTTGAAAAATGCATTATCGTGCATCACTAGTTAATTGTTTACATTAACACAACAATTTGGAAGAGCTCAATTTATGGAGAGGCACCGTTTAAGTGATTAGCTTCATCTAGTGTTAAAGTTGAGAATTGCAAAATAATTTACACTGAATTTAAGCTTCTTCCATTAAAAACTGGGCATTGGGCCGCATAAATCGTACATTAAAAAAAGCATTTTTATTGTCACCTTAACTCAGTGTTTTTCAACCGGTGTGCAGTGTCACACTACTGTGCCGTAAGAGATCGTCAGGTGGGTCGCGAGAAATAATCCAATATCGCATTTTTTTAAAAAAACGTCAAGTTGCAGTAAAAAGGAAGGAGTTGGTAGAGTTCTCGGTCGTGTGCAGATGAGTGACGTATTGCTCATGTCGCTTTCCAGAACTACTTGGATTTCTTGCTATTAGCCACCTTGCTATTCGCAACAATGTGGACCCAATCACGTCTACTGTACATTATTGGATTAGACTTGTCATGTGTCCATTTCACAAAAGTGTCCTTTCCATTTTTTCCATATGTGATGAACGCCAATCCTCCCCGTTTTATTCCAACGCATTGCCGAGGACAGAAAGGTGGCCGATGGCTAGAAATCCAAGCAGTTCTTGAACGCTACACAAGCAGCTCTCCAACAGCGCCATGGTGCCATGCAAGTTTAAATGTCATCTCCAAAGCAAGACCCATCGCTTCAAAACAAGTTGATGGACTATTTCTTTCGCCTTCGCGAAAACACAGGGAAACAGGCATGTTTTTTTTTTGGGGGGGGGGGGGGGGTACTTCAGAGAAATTAATACTACCTGCCTGCAAAGCCATTGTCAGTGAGATGCTCGGCCCTAATGCGGTTAAAGACATTGCTAAAGTCCCGCTGTCTGATCATTCTGAGCTTTTCAAGCGTAACTGCTATAAAAAAAATAAAATAAAAAAAAACTGAGAGAGACTGAGAGATGTTGAAGTAGATTCCTGCCCGGACATCTGCTTTGTGTTCACCTAAACAGGCTCAAGTTTCACACTTAGTAAGTATAAATACTGAGAAATTATTTGATAATTAAATATACTGTACAGAAAACAATTTTGGAACTTTTTTGGTTTGTGGTGTGCCGCGAGATTTTTTTCCAATGTAAAAACATGCCGTGACTCAGAAAAGGTTGAAAAACACTGCCTTAACTTATAAAGACTGGCGAACGGAGGTCTCTCAGGCCACGGCCTAAAGCAGGGGTCTCTAAACCAGTGCTGAACGGTCGCTGTGGGTCCTGGTTTTTGCTCCCACCGATCGAGCACAGACAGTTTAACCAATGAGGTTCCTGCTAAAACAAGCAGCACCTGGCTGCAATCAACTGATTACACTCGTAAAACACCAGACTGGTGCAAAGGTGTCGTCTTGTTTTGTTGGAACAAAATCCTGAACCCACTGCGGCCCTATGTGGAATAGTTTGGAGACCACTGGCCTAAAGTATTTGATGGATTGGGAGGGCTAGGGCCTGGAAGAGTGTAGTTGGGTCCACCGGGCCTACCCGGATTGTCTGCATCGCATGCCAGGTGGCGTGCGAAGGGGGAGGAGTACTGTCAGGACCAGCACCTGACGGGTGGAGCTGGATTGTATCTTCCAGTTTACTATTAGTGCTTTGTGCATTGCATTAGTATGCATAGTATTCACAATGCATAGTTGCATTGTGAATATTTCTGTTTGTACTCGTCTGATCATCGACCTTCTCGGTTTGTCTTATGATCACGCCCACGCCTCTTATTTATTGGTACCATCGCCCAGTCTTGTCACGCTAAGGACCCCACAGTCCTGTATTAAACTGTTGTACTTCTTAACTTTGTTCATTTTTTGCCCTCGATCATAACAAGATTGGAGGAGACAGCGGAGGTAGAGGTGGATACAGTGAGCTTTGTTCTGTGTAATTTAACAAATACATTAAATTAGATACATCAAAAACAATGGTGATTGATGATTGAAAGATTAATCACAAATCTGTCTGTTTAAAAAAAAAAAAAAATCACGATTAATTACAAACTTGTTGCATTAAAAAAAATATATATATCGTTTTTTTTCCACATTTGGAGCATCACACAATTTCTCTAGAAACGGGATTTTTCGGGTATTCCTATTTGGGGTGGGGGCTGAACATGGCAATTTCACTTGCTATTACATTTTAACATTTTCCTTACATGGCAAAAGAAAAATAGTAAACGAAAAAAAGAAAAACAGGTCTTGGGACCTTGATGTTCAGCTTTCTCATGTGTGTTGAATAAACATAACAGTTTTGTTTTTGTCAACGTAGCAATCAGACTTTTTGGCCGCTATTAAAGCTGATGAAAGCATAATAATGAGCACTTATAATTTTGTATTTCGTGTTGCACTTTGCCAAGAATTCTACCCAAAATTTACAGGAAGTTCAAATGTTCAGTTGAATACTTCCCCTTATTGCAATTCTCTATCTTCAACATACATCTTAAAACATCTCTGCCCATTTCCTTTTACCATGATTAGACACTTTTAAGGTAAAAACCTATTCTCCCCCATATCACACAACTTTTCAGCCAATCAGGTAAAAACTTGTCGTATTGTCACACATTTTGACTGGATAACTTTTCAGCCCCTCAGCTCCAGTGAGTACTCTTCTAAAAAACCTGAAAGTTAGCAAAAGAGAAGAAAGAAAACACGGAGATGCAGAACATTAACACAAAGAAAAAGCAGTTTAAGGAGGAAACTGGAGCCAACGAAGCCATGTTGGAAAACAATCGGGAAGAAAACCTCTATGCACTTGCGCATACCCCGCATAGTAAGTACAAAACATTATTTTGTGCTATTGTCATAACACGCATTGGATAGAATAATAATAATAATAATAATACATCAAACTTCTATAGTGCTTTTTTGGACACTCAAAGACGCTTTACATAACATAGCACATAAACAGAAATGAAATGAATAGAAATAGAAATGAAAGTCTTTGCCTGTTTCTTTCGAAGCGATGTCACCATACTTAAGTTTGCACTTAACTATCACTGTGATTGCACTACTAATGCCACAACAGTGTCACATCCATTTCATTGAGCAATATGTTCACAGACATCTGACTCAGGCACTGCATAATCTGGTTACTGTATATGTAATAATTATTACATTATAGCATTTTTGCACTGTTACATCAATATCATAAGCTACAGTATCATTTGCACTTTCGACACCACACATGAACAAATCTTTGCTAATTCCAACTAGCAAAATAACTTATTTTTCACCAATAAATGAATATAAATAACATAACCAGCTTTGCTAACTCACCTCACATGGACACACACTTGGCCAAGAACCAGACACACACTTTTAGAGCTCTTTTGACCCTTGTTTGGGTTGTAAGTCTTAATACCTATATACAGTGAGGCAAATAAGTATTTAGTCAACCACCAATTGTGCAAGTTCTCCTACTTGAAAAGATTAGAGAGGCCTGTAATTGTCAACATGGGTAAACCTCAACCATGAGAAACAATGTGGGGGGAAAAAACAGAAAATCACATTGTTTGATTTTTAAAGAATTTATTTGCAAATCATGGTGGAAAATATGTATTTGGTCAATACCAAAAGTTCATCTCAAAACTTTGTTATGTACCCTTTGTTGGCAATAACGGAGGCCAAACGTTTTCTGTAACTCTTCACTCTTCGCTTGGTGTAAAGAAATCAACTGTGGGAGCAATTATTAGGAAATGGAAGACATACAAGACCACTGATAATCTCCATCGATCTGGGGCTCCATGCAAGATCTCACCCAGTGGCGTCAAAATGATAACAAGAACGGTGAGCAAAAATCCTGAACCACACGGGGGGACCTAGTGAATGACCTACAGAGAGCTGGGACCACAGTAACAAAGGCTACTATCAGTAACACAATGCGCCGCCTGGGACTCAAATCCTGCACTGCCAGACGTGTCACCCTGCTGAAGAAAGTACACGTCCTGGCCCGTCTGCGGTTCGCTAGAGAGCATTTGTATGATCCAGAAGAGGACTGGGAGAATGTGTTATGGTCAGATGAAACCAAAATAGAACTTTTTGTTAGAAACACAGGTTCTCGTGTTTGGAGGAGAAAGAATACTGAATTACATCCGAAGAACACCATACCCACACTGTAAAAAATTTCAGCTTAAAATAACGGTAAAGAGCTGGCAGCAGGGTTGCCATTCATATACTGTTCTTCTACAGTCTTGGTAATGTAAAAATGTTTCACAGTAATAGTCCGTAATCTAGAAAAACAGTTGATTCCTGTATTTATAGAAAACACAGTAAAAGTCCATCAGCAGGATTGCCATTACCAGACTGTTATTTTACAGTCTTGGTAATATATAAATATTTAATAGTCTGTAATCCAGGAAAAACTGTATATTCCTGTATCACCAGAATTCACAGTAAAGAGCAGGCAACTGAGGAGCTGCAGTATGCTGCATTTTTAACGATGTACTGTGTTTTAACAGTATTATTTGGGAAAATGACTTTACTGTCCATGAATGCATATATTTCTGTCTAGCACAGAAAAAAATGCGGGTGTTAGGTTCGAAACAGAACAGGTTTTATTTCATCGTGTTGGCATGCAGTGAAAACTGACAGGAACTAGAGAGATGGTGCAGTCGGGTCATGTAGGTCAGGCTGGAGATCTGGCGTAATCGGGTCAAGCAGGACAGGCTGGGTCAGAAGTGGTGATCGGTCAAGGACAAACGACGAGCAGGAGTGTGCTGAATCGTTGATGAACTGATACCGAGGCCGTGCCTTTCTTTTTTCTTTTATTTGAGCAATGTGGAAACCTTTCTCCATTAGGTGAAAACCTTCAATAAACAATACAAAAAGAAAATGTCAACAGTTGCATTTGACTAAACAATTCAACATTAACGGTGAATCTCTAGCACTTAAACTACAACTATTTTAGAACAGTCAATTAACTCTTTAAATTGCACACAGTCAATAACATTTCAAATTACAATAAATCTCACTTTTTAAAATATTTAAACTTTTATACCATAAAAGGACAAATTCATTAAATTACATTGTTTTAATTAACACAACAACAAGAAGTGAAAGCTAGAATACATTAAAGGGTATGTCATGCCCTGGGAAAATGTTAATATTCCATCATTTATCCATAAACGCATGCCTTTTGAATTCATATCATGCCACTTCGTGTAATTACACACAAGAAAATGAGACAAATTTGGCTCGATTGTCAAGCTAAAACGACCGGCGCCCGAGATCTGGCAGATTGTGTGCGTGACGTCACGACAAGTGAAGAGTGCCACCGGCCACTAGGGGGGCAGCGCCTGTCTGCATCAATATAATTCCTTCTAGTGAGGGGAGAATTAGGGGTGTTTTGAGCTGTTTATGCTGATGCATTGTGTTCGTCCTGCACATATTCCAGGTTCCCTCATAAAGAAACACCCCTCGTTGTCAATAAAAGAGAATTCAGAATTGACAGTGAGGGGTGTTTCTTCAACAAGAAAAAGGCTCAGTGCTCTAATACTGAATAGCGGCGATGATGGCAGACAATTTCGGTTCTAGTTTCAGCGACGAATCCGACGTAGAAGGACGTAACGAATGTTCATCTAATGGTGACGAGGAGAGTTACGAAGCTTTAATCGGTGTTTTAGGTTACCAATTGGAGCCCAAGTGAACGCCAATGCAGCTTAATGAAACGGTCATTGAGGGGAGCAATGGCACTGATGAAACATCGGCAGCAGATCGTGTGGGAAACACCAATGATTTGTTTTGCATTTCTTTTTTGAAGCTGATACACTGTGACTGCAAAATAAAGGAATGCATAGAATAATTATCATTTATTGCGCTATCATAGCTTTTCGCTCTGCCAACAGACACAAATATGAATGGGATCAGAGGATTTGTTCTATATATTTTACGAACGATAATTTATACATGTGTCCAGTCCTGTATCCAATGCGTGACATTTTTTTATTATAAAAGAGTACTCACTCTGGCCATTTCGAGCTTGGCTGCTCCCCTCCTTTGCTTAGCCTTAGCCTCCTTTGCCAGTCATCGTCCTCTTTCTTGATATCTCAGGACATTTAGGTGGCTGCGCGTGTATGGTCGGCACCGCATCTCCTTTGAGCAGCAATCTTTTAGCAAAACCCGATTTCACTTGTCCATAGTTCGAGAAGCTTTCAGGTGGAAAATAGAAAACCGTGCCGGAGGCTGTGTCTAGAAAATTAGCCCTCTTTGCACGGACGAACTTTACCCATTGTCTGCGTAGTCCAGCTTTTTTTTTCGCGTTCAGGAACTCATGGATTCTATATTCCGATAAATAGCTATTTGTACACCACATAGCACAGCAGTTTTGAACCATTCAAGTGATGTTTTGGTCAAACAAACCCGAACGCGACTCTCTCGTCGATAAAAAACAATGGCACCTGGCTCCGCCTCGACTTTCATTCACTTGTCGTGACGTCCCCGCCCCATTCGGCTGTTTCCGGAACACTTTCGGAAATGTTCGTCATTTTCGATCTATTTTCGATAATTGCTCATTAATGTGATTGATTTTTTTGTTAACTTTATCAATATTTGTTATCTTGGCACATAACGATTCTATTGATGTCTCACACCCCCTTTGCCGCTACATACCCTTTAAATGTCAATGTCAATATCAAACCAGTGTCTCAAATCCCAAATTACCCTTAAAATATATACTACAATTGTCCAAACATTTCCACCGGTGAGTCAAGCCATGTGGTAATGGCCGCTGCTGGCACATTTCATCTTTTAATTCTGCTGCTTACCGGCTGCCTCTCTGGTTATCTTTTGCCAACGTCTCCAGCTGCACAGAACTGCAAGTTTCAATAGACCCTACCCACGTGACGTCACAACTCCGCTCTCCTGAATAGTACCGCCCACTTGTCCGTCAAAACATAGTGTTAACCTGTTACGGCTACGTACATTTCTCCTATTTATGGCGTGTTTTTCTGCTCCTTAACATTAATAATCAAAATGGTGAAGGCGTGTGTGGCTGTTGGTTGCACTAACAGAGAAGATGGAAGGAGAGACTTGAAGTTTTACCGTATTCCGAGGGATCCAAAGAGGAGAGCGAAATGGACGGCTGCAATTCGACGTGAAAACTGGGCACCAAAAAATCACCACAGACTATGTAGTAGTCATTTTATATCCGGTAAGATGCATTTAAGATATACTTAGAGGGTTTTGGGCTGACAAATAACCACAATTAAGATCATTGCGAGGCTAATCGCCGACAACATACAACGTAGTACGACATAGTTTCAAATTCAAAATGTTTGTGACTTCCCTTTCTTCCACCATCGTTATTTTTTGAATAATATTTAGCTGGTACCAAGTGAAAGAAACTGGCCTCGTCTACGGGGCTGACAAATAACCACAATTAAGATCATTGCGAGGCTAATCGCCGACAACATACGACGTAGTACGACATAGTTTCAAATTCAAGATGTTTGTGACTTCCCTTTCTTCCACCATCGTTATTTTTTGATTAATATTCAGCTGGTACCAAGTGAAAGAAACTGGCCTCGTCTACGGGGCTGACAAATAACCACAATTAAGATCATTGCTAGGCTAATCGCCGACAACATACACGTATGTATGTAGTGAGAGTGCTATCGCTAAACCATATAAACATTAAAAGCCTTAACTCCATTGACAAATGACATGAAATACATTAGACTTGACAGTGGATGTTAGCAATAACAAAAGATTTTGAATTGAAAATTTCGTAACTCACCTTTCCAAGCACAAGATAGATTCCTGCCAAACGAGGACCTGTTTCACCCAACCAGCAACGAAGTATTTATAAGCCTCCAAGCTCTTGAAGTTTTTCAAATTTTCGTGGGAATAGGCTGATTTTGTGTGGACAAGATAATTGTAAATATCAGCGTAGCAGATGTCAGGCAGACAGGGTGAAGACAGTGGGTCGAAAAACATCGATTTGGGCATCAAATATGGATCTGGCGACTGTATAGAACGAAGCTTTTCCACATAACGCCTTTTATGCAACACATCCAGCGAGTTTACGGCATCAGAAAGCACCGGGTCTTCCATGAAATGCATTTTAAATTCCTCAATCAATTGAAAACAATGCTAATACAGAGACAAAATGACGGACAAGTGGGCGGAACCACACAGCGAGCACGTGGTTTTGTGACGTCGGTTGGTAGGGTACATAGCCAAAACAGGGTGCCATCTTCCTTTCCTGGTTTTAGCTCTGGGTTGCTTATGGGTTGATTGGCCAATCTCTTCCAGCTGTGCATCGTTTCCATAGTGCTTGCATGCCGGTGATTTTCCAGTTCACGCCCTCAATGCTTTTTTTCTCAATGTTTATCAGGGTTTGACTTTACAATGGTTGAAAAATAATTGTCCATGTTGTTCTTCAATATGAAGAAGTAAGAGTTTGTTAAAAAAAAAAAAAAAAATTGAAGCAAAAAAGCACCTGTCTAATTTACTCCAAATGTAAACATTGGTCACATGTGTGACGTGGGGACAAAGTTTGTTGCAGCCAGTGACGTTTCCACAGTAATTCACCGCCATACCACTAGATTGGTGTGGCTTTGTCTTTGTATGGTTTTGGGGGACTCTTGTCGAATTCCTTTAATTTTCCACCGGTCATTGACAACAATGGCAATGGAGATGGAACGTGTGCATTTGCAGCTGCAGCTAATTAATATTAAACAACAAATGTTGTCAATACAAATGTTGAAGCGTAGGCGACACAGAAGTCGTTTGCGAATGTTTGAAATGGTGTTGTTGCTGCGCTGAACCGGAAACAATGTTTTGAGCGGACCAATCACAGTCCTTCGACGTTCACGTCACGCGCGTTGATGTGATGTATAGTCAGGACTTTTTAGAGGTGCACATCAGGCTATGGCGTAGGGTTGTAATCGGGTCTGCGTTAATGGCATAGGTCTGCCGTCACCGCTACGCAGAAGCATAAATCAGCCTTCAGGGTGATGAAATGCTACAATTTTAGGAGAAGGGCCAGTTTAGATCAGAGTGGGGATACAACAAGAAACATAACATATGAGTAGAATAGAATGGAGGCGACGTCAAATAATATAATAATATAGCGGAAAGGCCAACCAAACATCCAGTCTGGTGTTTGCGTCGATGTGATTGTGTTGTAGTCTGAGGCGCAACACCCATACATCATCCGGTACAGCTAACGCTAATGCATATAGCTAACATTTGCAACATCAAAATTTAAAACTACTAACAATCAAATCACATAATAAATTTATTAAATAAATATTAATATAAATAGAGAAATAATTAAAAATAAATTTTATCGTATTGTAACTCCACTGTTTGATACATATGAGACACTTTTATTTATTTCCCAAAAAAATTCTCTCAGCTGCATCTTTTGCAAACCAATAGAAAACTGCCCTCTACTGGCACTCCAGAGGAATTAACATCAATACTATATATTGCAATCTAGCATCGAGGTAACCCTCAACCTCAGTTTAATATAAAACATTTTAGGCAATATGAGTAAGACTTAATTAATTTACCATTTATAAATTGGTACACATAAATCCCAATATAAGTTGAACAACAACCAATGAAGAGCAGCAAATTTCATCTAAAGTCATCCTCTGAAGAGTCTCCAACATCCAAATTATGGGTAATTAGGTCCTCCAGGATTTGATGGCAAATTATTTGCGGAGTCTAGTTATTTTAATTTAAATTGGCAAAAAACATAGTCTATATTGCCACAATGCTCCAAATTTCCAGTCAAAACTCAGTTTCCAAAAAATACGTTAGTGTCATGTAATTGAAACATTAACATACCGTTTACAGCATACAATGTTGGTAACCCACAATGCATTGCTTGCTACCCACAATGCATTGCTAACTACAGTAATAAACTGTTTAAACTGTTCAAAATTGGCCGTAAATTTACAGCAATTTTTTACAGTGCACTGTGAAGCATGGGGCAGGAAACATCCTGCTTTGGGGCTATTTTTCTGCAAAAGGACCAGGACGACTGATCTGTAAAGGAAAAAGGAAAGAATAAATGGGGCCATGTATCGAGAGATTTTGAGCGAAAATCTCCTTCCATCAGCCAGGGCATTGAAGATGAGACGTGGCTGGGTCTTTCATCATGACAATGATGCCAAACACACAGCCAGGGCAACAAAGGAGTGGCTTTGTAAGAAGCATTTCAAGGTCCTGGAGTGGCCTAGCCAGTCTCCAGATCTCAACCCATAGAAAATCTGTGGAGGGAGTTGAAAGTCCGTGTTGCCCAACGACAGCCCCAAAACATCACTGCGCTAGAGGAGATCTGCATGGAGGAATGGGCCAAAATACCAGCTACAGTGTGTGAAAAGCTTGTGAGGAGTTACAGAAAATGTTTAGCCTCCGTTATTGCCAACAAAGGGTAGATAACAAAGTATTGAGATGAACTTTTGGTATTGACCAAATACTTATTTTCCACCATGATTTGCAAATAAATTCTTTAAAAATCAAACAATGTGATGTTCAGTTTTTTTTCTTTTTTTCTCCACATTCTGTCGCTCATGGTTGAGGTTTACCCATGTTGAAAATTACAGGCCTCTCTAATATATTCAAGTGGGAGAACTCGCACAATTAGTGTTTGACTAAATACTTATTTGCCCCACTGTAAATCAGCCATCTGCCTCTACAGGGTGAGCCAAAAAAAAGTTTACACTCAGTTGACTGCTTGTTTAAAAGCCATCGAAACATATCTAAATAGGTTGTCATGCTTAAGTGATTCATTAAGGTCACTCAATGCAGCTGGTAATCTCTCGTCTCTACAATTCCTGTGCTTCTGCTGAAAATGAAGAAAACTTTAGCTGTACCTGAATTGCTGCATGCCGGTCTGACACCTACTGAGATTGCAGCAAATCTGAGAATATCCAGATGTGCAGTCTACAAAGTTAAAAAGAAGCTGAAAGATACTGGAACAGCCTCACGAAAACCTGGGTCTGGAAGTGCCCGATCTGTGCGGACCAAAAAGTTGATTGACATGGTGATTTGTGGCCACTCCAGAGTCCAGATCTCAATCCCCTGGATTATAGCATATGGGCAACTGTGGAGGACAGTGCCTGTAAGAAGCCACAAACTTCTGTGGCAGCCTTGGAGAGGTCCATTGTTAGATCTTGGGAAAAGATGACAGCATCCTACATAAAGAAGACCTGTCAAGCGTTCCGTAGGCGCCTGGAGGCTGTTGTGACACTTAAGGGAGGACACATTGAAAAATAGAGTGTACTGTACATGTTCTTTACAATAATGTATAATTTGTGATTAAATTCTAATTCTAAGATGAATAAACATGGCATTTAAGTTGTATTATGGCAGTGTAAACTTTTTTTTGGGTCACCCTGTAGTCTAAGTTCTGGAAATTGTCATTTACGCACTGTTATATTACCATTATATCACCACTTGCTGCTAGTCACTTATTCACTTTATTTCCAATCGGTGTACACTGTAACCTGTACCTGTAACTGTAACCTAAGTTTTGTTTAATGTGGTGCATGTTATGGCCAAGCTTTAAATCTCTGTTGTGATCTGCAATGACAATAAAGACTTTCTATTCTATTCTATTCTATTCTATTCTATTCTATCGACCCTCCAAAATGCATACTGTTTCCATCTTAAATTGTGGTTTGGAGAAAGAAAAAGCAGCTGGATCAAGTCACTACGCTCGCCTGCAAAAGCCATCTGAAGATATGTATTCAACTGTTGTAAAAACAGGTAGACCCAATTGCATAATGTGTATTTGAAGTACCTTTGTTTGTTAAAAACAAATAATTAAAAGAAGAAATTGTGAAGTTGACAATAAAGGTTTTCTATTCTATTCTATTCTATTCTATTCTATTCTATTCTATTCTATTCTATTCTATTGACCCTCCAAAATGCATACTGTTTCCATCTTAAATTGTGGTTTAGAGAAAGAAAAAGCAGCTGGATCAAGTCACTACGCTCGCCTGCAAAAGCCATCTGAAGATATGTATTCAACTGTTGTAAAAACAGGTAGACCCAATTGCATATTGTGTATTTGAAGTACCTTTGTTTGTTAAAAACAAATAATTAAAAGAAGAAATTGTGAAGTTGACAATAAAGGCTTTCTATTCTATTCTATTCTATTCTATTCTATTCTAGGTAGCACTTTACAATAAGGGTACCTTGATTAACATTAGTTAATATTTAGGCCTATACAGGGTTAAGGTTTGTTAACTTCAGCATTTATAATTTCTTAGCTAAGGGACACATGTGTTACACTTTACAATAAGGGTCCCAAAAACATTCAGTAATGGTTAATTAAGGTTATGGGGGGGGACTTAAGCATTTATAATTTCTTAGCTAAGGTACACATGTGCTACACTTTACAATAAGGGTCCAAAAAACATTCAGTAATGGTTAATTAAGGTTAAGTAATACTCATGAGGTACGTTCACGTGAAATAATACCATACTTAAGGTTAGGTTAGCAACACTGAAGCACTCACAGAGCAATGTTTCTCATTTTAAAATAGCAATCATTTACTAGTACCGGTATACATTAATAACTATTTATTAATGCACTAATGTATATGTGAATTAATCTTAAGTATTTTTGGACCCTTATTGTAAAGTGTAGCACATGTGTCCCTAAACTAAGAAATTATAAATGCTTAAGTTCCCTTCCTTAACCTTTATTAACCATTACTGAATGCTTTTTGGACCCTTATTGCAAAGTGTAGCACAGGTGTCCCTTAACTATGAAATTATAAATGCTTAGGTTAACAAACCCTAAGCCTAAACCTAAACCCTAACCCTATATAGGCCTATATATATATATATTTTTTTTTTGTAATTTACCAAACTATTAGTTACAATATATTACTAAATGTTAAACAAGGGATTATATGAATTATGGTAATGTTACTTAAACATTATTTATTCTCTTAAAATGCATTAACTAATGCATTAATTCATGTTAATCAATATATTAATAACGGTTAGATAAGGGATTAAATGAATTATTGTCATGTTACGTAAACATTAGTTATTGTCCAAAAATGCATTAACTAATGTTAATTAAGGGACCCTTATTGTAAAGTGTTATTCTATTCTATTCTATTCTATTCTATTCTATTCTATTCTATTCTATTCTATTCTATTCAACTTCTTTTGACTCCCAAAAAATCCGCATACTGTTTCCATCTTGAATTGTGGTTTAGAGAAAGACGCAGCAGCTGGATCAAGTCACTACGCTGGTCTGCAAAGGCCATCTGAAGATATCTATTCAAACATTGCAAATACAGGTAGACCCAATTGCATAACGTGTGTTTCAAGTATTTGATATTTGTTAATAAAAATATATGAATAAAAGAGAACATTTAGGAAATTTTAAGTGCTAACGTGCCTCAGCATGAATAGGTTAATAAGAAAATGACAGAAGTTTCTTTGAAAAAAAGAATTCTAATGAGACTATGAAGGCCTCAAAAGCAGAAGTTTTGGGATTTTGTTTTGCGTTACAATTGCTGTCAGCAATTTGCCTACAACCAAGTTTCTTATTTACAAAATTACAGTGTTTTTTCCACAACTATATTATGTAGATTCGCTGAGTCTGCTCAGACAACAACATCCACAGCGTTTCAGAAGTTGACCTTACAGAGCAAATGACTATTTTTGGTCTTTGAAAAACTTCAAATATGAGCAAATATTCTATATTTTGAAATGTAGTTATCATAATTGTATTTTTTGTCTTCAGAAATTATAAATACATTGATAAATTCTTGAAATGTGACTGAAAACTAAGTTAATTAAATCACAATGAGGAAAAACAGAATTACACACTATTTTTTCCCCATTCAACTTTATTTGAATCGGAAAGACTGGCGGGAAGCTGTGAATGCTCAAGTTTCAATGTCATTGACGGGGTTTAGACGTCCAATCCAAATAGATTGGACGCAAGCGCTGTCAATGGCAGCTAATAAATTACATATATGCCCAATAAAGGTTAGCAAAAAAAAAAAGTCATGATTCCTGCATCAAATGTCTAATCCATCTATATGTCTCTTGTCAGCCAAAACAGCCCAAAGTACTGTGAGACCGTACAAAGTTGCATGCTTGATCCTGAGTGTACTCTGCTTGGTGCTGCTCCTGGTCGTCATTGTGCTCATTGTGAAAAGTGAGTTTTGCCTGGAAAGAGTTACTTTTTTCATGGAAATTAGGCATCAGTAGCATGTACAGCTGGGAATTCCTTTATTGTAAAATGTTGCCAAAACTCAAATAGGATTGGGGTAAAGTAAATTTAGTTAGGTTAGCAGTTAGGATTCACCGATCTTTATATTATAAATGTATTTTCATTTGTTTGATTTTGAATATATTAGAGTGGGAGGGGGCAAACTCTAGAAACCATGATTTATCAGCACGTATTTGGAAATTTTGAGGGGGGAGTGGGGGAAATAAATTAAAAACAAATTTTACCCAGTGATGTGGGTTTGTTGAGAGAAAAGACACAAACTAAGGCTAGGTTCAGACTGTAGGTCTTCATGCACAATTCCAAATTTTTTGTCATATCTGTTTTTTTGGTGTGCCCGTCCAGACTGCTGTTTTCCATTGAGCTCGTTTAAGTATTATATTATAGGAGTCTTGTCCCTTGAAGGAATTCAGCCCCCCGGTAAGCCTGTCGCAATATGCAATAATTCCATTTATCGCGCGATATATAAAAATGAAGGCGGTAATTTTTCTGCTGCGATTTATCGCCTCGCGTGCAGGTGCGTGCGTGCGGCAGACGTGCTGTTAAAAGTTCGTTACCAACTGCGCAAAATGCATCTTCGTTCCAGGTCCGGCGAAAACTAGCGGCGGAGCCAATCGTTCCCATTATATCCTATTGTTCAACGTATACCGGCCGCGTCAGTGCTCAGGAGTGACTGTGGACCATCTACGGCGCGCCGGTGTTGTTGACGTGTGGGCGCTCCCGTCAGGAGTGACATTTCACGCGGGGCGGCTATTTTTCGGCACAACGCTGGATATTTACAACGAAGTCCGCCAAAACATTGTTACCGACTTGGCTGCAACGAATAACCTCACTTTGACAACGAACAGCTGAATGAAATTAAGAGCGCTGTGCTTCAAACTCGTCCTGTTTATGAAAGCCTTCATATGCTGGTGTTGTGTAGTAATGAGCAGACGTGACTTAAGCGGCGCTTGCTAACTTTTTTAATGCGCGGTTGCGTGCACACACTAGATATCATGAAAAGGCAAACTAGATGTGCTACGTCCCATGCCATTGGCTACGTGAGCCCAGAGTGATTATGGGACATGTAGTCCATATACTACATCGATGAATTCTAAACTGTCATTTGTCACATGAGGTTAAGAAGGCCAAATCAATCCATACCAGTGACTATAGATAATGTTGCAAATATTGCTAATTCAGTACGTGACACAGATGGATTCGGACCATAAATAGGATGTCTTGCTCATGTAGTAAACCTAGCTGCTAAGAGAGCTGTAGCAATCAACGGTGTGCCCTGCCTCACTTTACAAACAGTAAAGATTGTTCTCAGCACTTTTATACAATTTTTTTTCATATCAGTAAGAAGTAAGCACGTAAATATTATGCACTAAAATGCATGTTTATATGATGGCAATTTAATTTTTGCTCGTTAGCAAAAAGCAAAAAATACAATTGTTTTTTTTTTGTTTTTTTTTACAGAGCATTAAATGTATTGAATCGGATCGAAAATCGTGTCCCCCCCTATCAAAATTCGTACCTATCCATGACTTAACTGTATACTTTTCGTTGGATTAAACTCCTAAGTACTCAACCATGGACTCAAATGCACTCTACTCTTGGGAGGGATGATGTGACATGGGTTAGGATTAGGACATCATGGGACATTAAAGTGACTTCAGAACGAGTATGTAGCAGCAATTAAGCAAATTTATTGTATTTTCCTTTATTGAATAATTTATATTTTTAGACAACATGCAGAGAAATATGGTGTTCCTAAAACTTCCAACCATTATCAAGGACTTTACACAAAAATCAAGCATTTCCCAAACCTTGAAAACTCAACAGTAAAATCCAAACATTTTCAATGATTTCAAGCACCCGTACCCAAGCCCGTCAACAATGGTGGGGGGCAACCGGATATGTTGTCCCAGGCCTCCGGACCATAGGGGCCCCTGAATGACCCTTAATTTATTTTACTTTACATTCACATATTTCTTTTTTATTTAAATCATTGTCTGATTAAATATTATGTTCTACTCGATATATACTTAAAAACTTTAACATATTAATATTTCAAATATATACATATTTTTTCATATTATTTTTTCTTTTTTTTTGCACAACAACCCCCCCACAACCTTCTCTTTATTAGCAGAGAATGGTTTGGCCCGCTTTGGCGCACTCAAGGGTACACTAAGTACGTGCCATGAAGTGGGAAATTAAAATATGTCATTGTTATAAACTCTAAACATGGCGAGTCGTCATAAATCGGGTGCCCAGAAAAGAAAAGAAAAAAGAAAAAGGGATGAAGATCATAGAGGTGAACGAGAAAAAATGAAGTGGGACAAGAAGCCAGAGAATTAGGGCTAGAGTTGGCTGTGGACGGTGATGTCGATAATTGAACAACAGCCGCTAACACTGAACGTTTACATTCACAATCACCGTGACCAAAGCGTGATTCGAGTCTGTCACTGGCCGCTTGTAGCCTATTGAGCTGCGGTGTGATAAGACATGCTGCTCGCGTTGAGCCGAGGAGAGAGAAGATGATGGGAAATCAGCGATATATGTTAGTCTGTGGGGAACAGGTGCACAAGGCGTTGACAGTGACTGTAGCTGGAGGAGAGCAAGCCTTCAGTAAAATGAAAATAATAATAATGAAAATAATTAAAAAAAAAAAAAAAAAAAAACTACCCATGCATCACTATATCACAGGGCAGGCTGAGAAACCTAGCCATGCTATCCATTGAGCGTGAGCTTGCTCAAAAACTGGATTTCACTGATGTTATAAATGACTTTGCTGTCCAAAAAGTCTTGGCGCATCACTTTTTGAGGGCTTGATAACCCCTGGGACGTGGAGGGGGCAGGCACAGGATGTTTAGTTATACCGTTTTGTTGCTTAGCAGGCAGGCATAGCACTCTCAGTTGTATTGTATTGTAGCCTACATGGGAAAATAGATGGAAATTGTTTGTTTATATTGTGTCACATTACGGTCTGTTAAATTTAACTGTCCATCTCAAATTAGATAATTTGAAAATTTACACTGTCATTGCTTGCAAAGCGTTAAAAGTACTGCGTATGTTGTCGTGACAAGCCGGTGGCAGGGGTGGGGTGGGGGGACCCTATAATGGTCTTTGGTCCCCGGCCCCTGCAAGTCTGTTGACAGCCCTGCCCGTACCAACCCTGCATGTTTTACGAGATCGTTGTCTCCATGTTATGCTGCTTATAACGCCTCCTCAACCTTTATCTGAAATATTAGTGAAATGTGGTTTCACAGTTTATCCGAAAAACCAAGCCAGCTGGATTCAGGAGACATGCGACAAAGACCAGTGCAGTGCTTTGACACCTCAAGATGAACACCGATGTAAGTGCCACACAAGTAAAGCTTAATATATCGGTGCTGTACATTTACATTGGCCTTCTTTTCACAAATGACATGCTGCTTCATGTAGTTCGCTGCTGCTACCCGTGCCCTCGCGGGTGGGTGAGGCTAGACCAGTCCTGTTTCTTCTTTTCCACATTCAACCTGAGCAAGCCTGAGAGCGAGAGCTACTGTACAAGGAAAGGTGGACATCTGGCCATAATCAAAAGTGCCAAAGTGCAGGTGGTCTTCACGCTTTTGACACCACTGGTGAACATTTTTTTGCTGATGCTAATTAACAAAAAAAAATTAACAATATAGATAAATCTTCTAAATAGGATAAATAACAGACGCACACTTTTAGAGCTCTTTTGACACGTGTCTGGTTTTAATTTAAAAGTTTTAAACAAATGACGTCAGAATGAAAAAATGAAATGACTGAAAAAATTGGCGTCTGTAAAAAAGTCACGGATATCATCTCATAACTATCGCTTAATTGTATTTTTTTCATTACTGTCGCATTTTCCCCAATATTTTTATGATACATAATCGATCCAAAGAAAAATGGAAAAAAACGTTTAAAAGGGTAGGGATATGAAAATGAAGATCTCGACCGCTACTTGATTTCTGCGATTTCTGCATCGCGAGCCTTGGTATATTACCATGTTTCACCCTTAAAATTCCCCAAAAATCCGGCTGTAGCCATTCACAGCTGTGTCTTGACACTCGGTGATACATGTTACATGGAGTTTTTGGATCCAAAAGAGGTAGATACGCGATAATATATCGTTAATATCGTTATGTCTTTAATTCTGCTCTCGCCTCCAGAAAGGGTTTTGCTGTTTAAAAAAAAAATTATAATTTTTTTTTTAAATGCCCTCCTGTTCAAAATTTTTCTTCCCCCAGAAAATTGAGATGTTAAGCTTTCCAATGATGTAGGACAATTTTGATAAATGGCCAAATTGGGGGTCTGAGAGCGGAACTTCAAGTCACCTGAGTGTTTTCCGCCATATATATAATACAGTACTAGTCAGAGCCTCTGACTAACTGACTTCTAACTCAGAGGTGGGTAGTAACTCATTTACTCCGTTATATTTACTTAAATTTTTGAGAAAAATGTACTTTTTAGAGTAGTTTTACCACGCAATACTTTTTACTTTTACTTGAGTAGATTTGTGAAGAAGAAACAATACCCTTATTCTGCTACTTTGGGCTAAAGTAGATTTGTTACATTTTTCGTCTTCATTCCACATTTCGACTTTATTTTTGCTAGAGATACTGACAGTGGCTGTCCGTCTTACCAATGAGACGTCGCAACAATAAACACATGACTCCATTACAGTGATCCCTCATTTTTCGCGGTTAATGGCGACCGCCCCCACCCTGCAACAATCGAAAATCTGCAAAGTGGAAGCAGAGCTTATTTACATTCATTTTTTGGGGGGTTTTATGTTTTTGTTGTTGGTATAGTCACTGCATTTAATTAGATTTAGCATTGGAAAGAGATTAATATAAGACTTGTTTTTTCATTTTTCTTCCCCCAAAGTATCTTTTTTTTTTTTTAACAAGAATAACGTAGCAAAATGATTGTTTTTATTAAATGCTTCATTGAGTGAGTCCACTGAAATCCGCTCATGCTGCTCACTTACACACACACGCACACGCCCACACACCCCCACACACACACAAACGCACACACACAATCAGTTGCCACAGCACATTACCACTAGTGTTTAAAAAGCTCATACATTCGGCGCCTTTCAAGGTAGTTCTCGCAAGCTTCTCTGGCAAGATCAAAGTTTCAGAGCTGTCACTCATCGTTAACTTTAACGAGCAGCTGCTTGGTGAGCAAGAAAAGCAGCAGGAAGGAGAGGTGGGAGGCTGTATGTGATCGGTTTGGGACATCTCTGTGAAATACTAAATTTATTTATTTTATTTTTTTTTATTGGGGAAAAAATCGGCAAGGGACTGAGGGCGCGAAATAGCGAGGAATCACTGTATACCATCCAGAGGTAACAATTTTTTTTCTCCGCTAGAGGGCACTCATGCTGTGTTGTTCTGGGCTGAATTCGATAAATTTTTCTATCATCTTTTGGCGTAGTAGGTTATATTACTGTATAATAATAACAGATTTTTCGCTTCGAAAAACGAAAACAAGACTGAGACGTCACTCGGTTTGGGTTAGCATGTCGGCTAGCTGTCAAAGGTCCTGGTTTGTTTACGCTCTCCGAAGCCGGGGCAGGGAAGCGACAAAAGCCGGCTAACTCCGGTGGCATAAAATATCGTTCAGGAGGTGCCAAGAAGTCGACAGTTTTGACCATTATGGAGTAATTTTGCCATGTCCTACTGAATAAATGCATTTTTAATATTTCATATTCCATTTAGCACAAGACTGTTATATGTCATGACCATACCATTTATTCAGCAATTGTGAAAAATACTTGGATAAGAACAATACCCTGTAAAAATGTTGTAGTAGATAGATTGAAACAATGACATTTTGCTGCTCTCTTCGTCGCATTTTCCTCATCTAAATAATTCCCCCTCAATGGGCCGAATTCTAAATCAGATGAACTCATGACCCTGCTGACGTCATCCTCCTTTTGGGGACGCTAGAGCACTATAAAGGCAGGCGGGGCTAAATGGCAGATTAAAAGACTAATTTCTCGTCATCTGCGCGTTGCCAAATTGTTGTATATAGTCGAATCATCTCGAAATATGATTGTAATTCACATAATAATGTTCATGAAAGACTTTTTTTTTATCCTGTCATACGCACTTTAAGTTAAATGAGTGCCCTTTAAGGGTTTTTTTAAAAAAATCATAAAGCATGCCTAAAATTATGATTACCGTAACATCTGACGCGTGCACAATGTCCATCCAGTATGACAAGCAGGAAGGACCAAAACTTAATTGCCCGTACATAAAAAATATAAAACCCTTTTTTTTGTACAATGGAGCACTTCTACTTCGTAAACATATTGAGAAATGTCATAGATTTAAAAAGGTTTGATGTTCAGATAATAAATGATGTTGCATTATGCATTTGTGTAGACTGTGTCTCGCAAAACTCAGCGATGATGCCAATACTGGCTTTCCATTCTAGACCTTCCTGAGTGAAAGCGGGAACGGCTTGAGATACTGGTTCGGTCCACACCGAAGCGGGAATCAATGGCAATGGATCGACGGCACACCACTAAGGGAAGACGGGTATGACACGTGAGTACTGTATTTTTCGGACTTCAAATAACACTGGAGTATCAGTCACGTCAGCCCCAAAAAATGTACAGTGAAAAGGAAAAGTCTATAATTCACACTACAGTATAAATCGAAATTTTGAGTACATTCATTCCATACATTAAATAATAGGGTGAATAGGCATCTGTTAAAGTAACATACTTATATAAGTTATTGAGATAACTATAGCCTATAACAAGACAAAATAACTTGTTTACTGAACTCCGCTAATATTCCTGACTTAGGATCTGACCAACATTTTTCAAATATCAAGAAAAATCCCTATTCATTTTTTCTTTCACCAACAAATGAACAGGAAGTGATAAATACTGTATTTAAATGTAAAAGTACGATGTCTACTGACTGTCATGATATCAATATGTATTTGGTTAAAAGATTTATTTTGAATATTGCAAAACCATTAACATATACAGTATATTCAATTATCATTCCGAAGTGGTTGTTTTCCTGGAAAGATGAAAATTGCTAAAGTAATTCCACTATTCAAAGATGATAAGAAGCATTGTTTTTCCAATTACAGACCAATTTTTTCTATTGCTCCAGTTTTCAAAAATTCTGGAGAAACTGTTCAATTTTAGACTTGAAAATTTTGTTGAAAAACATCTGATAATAAATCAGGGACATTATGGATTCAGAACTAAAAGAATTACACCAATGGCAATAATTGACGCACTTGAAGAAATCACAAATGCATAGACAAAAAAAAAACACACAATTTGTGTTTTTATTGATCTTAAACAGACATTTGACACAATGAATCATTTAATTTGACTAAATAAATTAGGAAAATATGGAATTCGAGGTTTGGCTGGGTACTGGGTGAAGATTAACGGAAAGGCTACAATATGTTAAGTTGGCCAACACATATCTAGCACACTACAAATGGGTTGTGGTGTCCCTCAAGGGTCTGTGTTGGGACCTAAACTGTTCATTTTGTATATAAATGATATCTTTGACGGATCTAATGTATTAAAACTTATATCATTTGCTGACGACACCAACATATTCTATAGTAGTGATAATTATAGCGAGCTTGTTACTACCGTAAATAAGGAACTAAAAGCCATAAAGAAGTAGATGGATATAAATAAATTATCCTTAAATATTAAGAATAAAAAAGCAATACTGTTTGGTAATCTAATAGCAAATTCTGAGTTGCAAATGACTATTGAAGGTGTAACAACTGAAAAAGCAAATGAAGCAAAATATCTGGGTGTTTTTAGTTGTTATGTTACAATATGGATCCAAACACAGACTTTGAAATTAGAAGTATTTATTACAAAAAAAACGAGAACAAAGGGAGCACGCCAAAGTAACGCGAGTAAGAAAATACAACTGAGAGAGCACGCTAAGTAACGCGGGTAAGAAAATACAACAGAGAGCACGCTAGAAAACGCGGGTCAGAAAATACAACTGAGAGAGCACGCTAGAAAACGCGAGTAAGAAAATACAACTGAGAGAGCACGCCAAAATGGCGTGAATATAACAGTACAAAATTATAATTACAAAATCCCAATAAAACACAAAGGTAAATGAGATCAAACCAGAACACGATCGAAGAATGTCGGGAAGCACCAAGGGTGACGATGAGCACACAGCGGTAAGCAAAGCAGGTAACAAGCAAATGCAATAGTCCGACACTCGCAGACGGTGACAGGAGTCCTTAAATAATGAGCGCTCCAAATGTGCCACAGGTGTGCAGCACAGCCCCGCCCATCCAGCTGCATAATGTGCTGGAAAGGAAAGAAAAGAACTGAGAAGGCACATAAACATGACAGAACCCCCCCCTCAACGGACGCCCCCTGGCGGACCACCTGGTTTCAACGGATGGAGGGAGTGGAAATCCCGCAGAAGTGACGGGTCGAGAATCCAGGAGCGGGGTACCCAGGAACGTTCCTCAGGGCCGTAACCTTCCCAGTCGACCAGGTACTGCACCCCCCTACCCCTCTTCCTGGAATCGAGAATGACACGCACCGTGTACACTGGTCCACCGTCGACTATGCGAGGAGCAGGAGGAGGCACTGGCGGAGGGTTCAGAGGACAGGTGGAGACAGGCTTGAGCAGCGAGACGTGGAAAACGGGGTGAATCTTCATCGAGCTGGGAAGCTTCAGCCTGACTGCGACAGGGTTCACCACAGAGTCCACCGCGAAAGGGCCCACGAATCTAGGGCCTAGCTTCTTAGAAGTCCCAGCAAGGCGTAAATCCCGCGCCGACAGCCAGACCATCTGGCCCGGACGATAAGCTGGAGCGGGTCTCCTATGGCGATCAGCAATCAGACGGTTGCGGGCTGCCGTGCGGACAAGTGCCGCCCTAGTGTCTCTCCAGACCCTATGGGCTCTCCGCAGGTGCACCTGGACAGATGGCACAACGACCTCGGCCTCCTGAGACGGGAATAGCGGCGGCTGGAACCCATATGCGGTCATGAAAGGTGACCTCCCGGTGGCTGAGCAAACGAGGGTGTTGTGAGCGTACTCCACCCAAGGGAGGTGTGAAGACCAGGAAGCTGGGTGCAGGTGACAGACGCAACGGAGGGCGGCCTCCAGCTCCTGGTTGACCCGTTCAGTCTGCCCGTTGGACTGTGGGTGGTAACCAGAAGACAAACTTGACGTGGCCCCCAAGGCTTTGCAGAACGCTGCCCAAACCCGGGAGACAAACTGGGGGCCCCTGTCGGAGACGAGGTCACACGGGATGCCATGAGTCCGAAACACGTGCGTTACCAGCAAGTCAGCGGTTTCCAGAGCCGAAGGCAACTTTGGGAGAGCGACGAAGTGTACCATCTTGGAGAATCTGTCCACCACTGTCAAGATGACGGAATGACCCCTGGAGCGTGGAAGGCCAGTGATGAAGTCAAGTGCAACATGGGACCAAGGGCGAGATGGAACAGGCAAGGGACGCAAGAGTCCTGCTGGAGCACGGTGGACTGCCTTGCCCCGAGCGCAGACGGAGCAAGCAGAAACATAGTCCATGACGTCCTTTCTCATACCTGGCCACCAAAATTTTTGGGAAAGTAGGAAGAATGTGCGGGACACACCCGGGTGGCAGGCGAACTTTGAAGTGTGACTCCACTTCAGCACTGCTGCACGCTGAGCAACCGGAACAAATAGCCTGCCAGCAGGACAGCCTCCAGGCACCTTAACGCCTTGCAGGGCCTCTTCCACAAGCCGTTCGACCTCCCAGCGTAGCGCGCCGACTATCAGGTTTCCAGGAACAACAGGCTCCTCCGAAGGCTCCTCCCCCGCTGGCTCATGAAGCCTTGAAAGTGCATCGGGCTTCCCGTTTCTTGAACCTGGACGGTAAGTGATCACGTAGTTGAATCGCGTCAGGAGTAATGCCCAACGGGCCTGGCGTGAGTTGAGACGCTTGGCGGCCCGAAGGTATTGCAGGTTCTTGTGGTCGGTAAGTATTTGGAACGGTACCTCTGTGCCCTCCAACCAGTGCCTCCATTCCTGCAAAGCCTGGACTATAGCGAGCAGCTCCCTGTTGCCCACATCGTAATTCGCCTCGGCAGGGGTGAGGCGGCGGGAGTAGAAGGCACAGGGGTGCAGTTTCTGGTCGACTGAAGACCTCTGGGACAGGATTGCCCCCACTCCGGAACTCGACGCGTCAACCTCGACCACAAAAGGAAGATCTGGGTCAGCATGGACAAGGACGGGCGAGCTCGTGAATGACCGTTTAAGACTTACGAATGCGGCCTCTGCCACTGGAGACCAAACAAAGGGGCGTTTGTTAGAGGTCAGCCTGGTCAGGGGCTCAGCCCTCATACTATAATTTTGGATAAAACGCCTATAAAAATTGGCAAACCCAAGGAATCTTTGTAATTGCTTACGTGAAGTGGGAGTCGGCCATTCTGCTACTGCCTTAATTTTAGCTGGGTCAGGTCGTAGCTGCCCTTTTTCCACAATAAAACCAAGAAACTGGATTGACCCTTGGTGGAACTCACACTTTTCAGCTTTGACAAACAGTTTATTTTCTAGTAGTCTTTGCAGAACCATGCGGACATGTTGGTGATGTTCCTGCAGGCTTCTAGAAAATATCAGAATGTCATCTAAATAAACAAAACAGAACACATTTAGCATGTCACGCAATATATCATTTATGAGGCTCTGAAAAACAGCAGGTGCGTTAGTTAGGCCGAAAGGCATGACCAGGTACTCGAAATGCCCGAGCGGGGTTTTGAAAGCGGTTTTCCACTCGTCTCCCTCACGAATCCTGACTAAGTGGTAAGCGCTGCGCAAGTCTAATTTGGTGAATACTGTGGCTGATTTCAACGGAGCAAAAGCCGAATCCAACAACGGCAGCGGATATTTATTTTTGATAGTGATCTCGTTGAGACCCCGATAGTCGATACACGGCCTAAGACCCCCATCTTTTTTGCCGACGAAGAAAAACCCCGCCCCCAAAGGAGAAGATGACGGGCGAATAAGGCCAGCAGCTAAGGAAGAGGAGATGTATTCCCTCATTGCCTCTTGTTCCGGTTTAGAGACCTGGTATAATCTAGAGCTAGGCAACGCGGCATTAGGCAATAATTCAATTGCACAGTCGTACGGACGGTGCGGTGGCAGGGTCTTGGCACGCTCTTCGCTAAAAACGTGCTGGAGGTCATGATATTCGGCCGGAACATTCTCCAAATTGACCGGCTCGATGGCCGCCTGCGTTTGACCAGGAAGTAAACATGCAGAACGTAAGCAGTGCGCATAACAAAATGAGCTCCACGTCACTACTTGTGTCTTGGCCCAATCAATATTAGGGTTATGCACTTTTAACCAGGGGAGCCCAAGTACAACTGGAGCCGACTTGCACGGCATCACTAAAAAACTACGGATCTCAAAATGATTACCGGAAAGCTTTGTTTTGAGCGGAGGCGTAATAAATCTCACGTCCGCCAGGGGTCGCCCATCGAGATCTAAAACCTTTTTAGGCCGAGCTAGTTTTATCAACGGACATTTAAGAGCGTCAACAACACTTCGGTCTATAAAGCAGTCATCCGCCCCCGAATCAACTAAAGCAGTAAACCTAAAATTAATCCCACTATATGACACCTCTCCCGGCAGTTGCAGTCTCAAATCACCTCGAGGGTGTATTGGTTCATTTAATTTGTCGCGAGGCAACTCGTTCGATGGACTGCGGTCATGCCTGAATCTCGTTCCCCCTCGGGCGAGGGGAGCCCCAGCGGCCGAAGATCCGAGGCGACCTGAAGGGATCGCGTCACAGGCGGCGACATGGTGCCCCGGCAAGCCGCAGTACAGACACAAACCCGTTGTCATCCGTCTCCGTCGCTCCGCTGCAGAAAGACGACCGCCACCGAGTCGCATAGGCTCCACTCCTGTCGAGCCTGGACCCCGCGTCGGCGTGGAGACAAATGACGGCTCGACGAAGCCATCTGCACGGTCCGCTGTCGGGCCGCCCCGCGGCGAAGGCCAACGACGTCCCCGAGTCTCCATGGCTCGTTCCCTCTCGCGCTCCTTCAGACGATTGTCCAAAAGCACGGACAGAGAAATCAGGTCCTCCAGACCCGATGAATCATCCCGGGCCGCCAACTCATCTTTGACAGCAGGCGACAGCCCCCGCCGAAAAATACCACACAGAGCCGTTTCGCCATAACCGCACTCCGCGGCCAAAATGCGGAACTGAATGGAGTAGTCCGCCACAGACAGATCGCCTTGAAAAAAATCCAGCAGGCGGCTGCCTGCCTCCTTGCCTTTAACCGGATGGTCAAAAACCCTCATAAACTCAGTCTTAAAAGTCTCGTATGACTGACGGATCGTGGGTGTAGAGTTGCTTACCGCCATGGCCCACGTAGCAGCTTTACCGGCGAGGAGACTCATGGCATATGCTACACGGGAGCTATCACTCGCAAATGTGTATGGCTGTTGGTCAAAAACAAGGGAGCACTGGTGCAAAAATTGTCGGCAAGCACCGGGTTCTCCCTCATATCGATGGGGGTGTGGCAACACCGGCTCCCGAAAGGACGCCGGCGGACCCATCGAAGAGGGAGGGAGCTGATCGGGCGCCACCGCAGCGTCAACTATGCCACAAGACTGTGAAGGTGACGTCATCTTTTCTACTCGTGTAATTAGCGAGCCGATCGCGTTTGCTAGTTCACGCAGTGACTGTTCGTGCTGGCTGATCACGTGACCGTGACAGGCGATTACACGACGAGTACTTTCAGAATCTGTGGGATCCATGGTCGGACTATTCTGTTATGTTACAATATGGATCCAAACACAGACTTTGAAATTAGAAGTATTTATTACAAAAAAAACGAGAACAAAGGGAGCACGCCAAAGTAACGCGAGTAAGAAAATACAACTGAGAGAGCACGCTAAGTAACGCGGGTAAGAAAATACAACAGAGAGCACGCTAGAAAACGCGGGTCAGAAAATACAACTGAGAGAGCACGCTAGAAAACGCGAGTAAGAAAATACAACTGAGAGAGCACGCCAAAATGGCGTGAATATAACAGTACAAAATTATAATTACAAAATCCCAATAAAACACAAAGGTAAATGAGATCAAACCAGAACACGATCGAAGAATGTCGGGAAGCACCAAGGGTGACGATGAGCACACAGCGGTAAGCAAAGCAGGTAACAAGCAAATGCAATAGTCCGACACTCGCAGACGGTGACAGGAGTCCTTAAATAATGAGCGCTCCAAATGTGCCACAGGTGTGCAGCACAGCCCCGCCCATCCAGCTGCATAATGTGCTGGAAAGGAAAGAAAAGAACTGAGAAGGCACATAAACATGACATTAGTAGTTAACAAATTGTCATGGAAACCCTATATTAGATACACAAAAAACAAAACCTCCAAATATCTGTCATTTGAACTTCGTACCCTATACTGCACTTTAGTACTCCCATACTTTTCATGAGGTATGGGGAAACACCTACCAAAGTGCAATAAATCTATTAGTTATATTACAGAAACGAGCAATCCGGACCATACATAAAGTGGGATTTTTTTAGATAACACCAATAATTTACTTACTCAATCCAAAGTGTTAAAATTCAATGATGTTGTAAAATATTACACATCTATAGACCCTACCCACCGACGTCACAAAACCACGTGCTCGCTGTATGGTTCCGCCCCCTTGTCCGTCATCTTGTGTCTGTATTATCAATGGTCTCAATTGATCGAGCAATTTATAATGCATTTCATGGAAGACCCGGAGCTTTCGGATGCCGTAAACTCACTTGATGCGTTGCATAAAAGGCGTTATGTGGAAAAGCTTCAGTTTATCCATTCGCCAGATCCATATTTGATGCCTAAATCGATGTTTTTCGACCCGCTGTCTCCGCCGTATTTGCCTGACATCTGCTAGCTACCCTGGTATGTACAACTATCTTGTCCACACAAAATCAGCCTATTCTCACGAAAGTTTGAAAAACTTTAAGAGCTTGGAGGCTTATAAATACTTCGTTGCTGGTTGGGTGAAACAGGTCCTCGTCCAAGAAAATTCGGCAGGAATCTATCTTGTGCTTGGAAAGGTGAGTTACGAAATTTTCATTTCAAAATCTTTTGTTCTTGCTAACATCCACTGTCAAGTCTAATGTATTTCATGTCGTTTGTCAATGGAGTTAGGGCTTTTAATGTTTATATGGTTTAGCGACTCTCACTACATACATACGTGTATGTTGTCGGCGATTAGCCTAGCAATGATCTTAATTGTGGTTGTCAGCCCAAAACCCTCTAAATATATATTAAATGCATCTTACCAGATATAAAATGACTACTACATAATCTGTGGTAATCGTTTGGAGCCCAGTTTTCTCGTCGAATTGCAGCAGCCCATCTCGCTCTCTCCTCTCCGGGTCTCTCGGAATCCGGTAAAACTTCAAGTCTCTCCGTCTCTCTTCTCTGTTATTGCAACCGACCGCCACACACGCCTTCACCATTTTGATTATTAATGTTAACGAGCAGAAAAACACGTCGTAAATAGGAGGAATGTACGTAGCCGTAACAGGTAAACATGATGTGTTGACGGACAATTGGGCGGCACCAGTCAGGAGGAAGGAGTTGTGACGTCACGTGGGTAGGGTCTATATTTTATTTAAAGCATTTAATAAATTATTACCCTTGAATTTACAATGTATTTTTACAGTCCGAGAGCAATCTCATAATTTGAGAGGATTTGCCAACTTTTCAATACCGAAATTTTGTAGTACGGTACTCGTAAAGGTTTCTGTGTGTCTGTATGTGGAGTAAAGCTCTGGAACAGTCCGGATTCAAAATATAAACAGTGCCAAAGTATTCAGAGATTCAAATTGTTTTATAAACATCAGGTCTGGTCACAATACACAAAAAGTGGTCTCTAAATGTTTTTGGGTATATATATAAATATTACATGAGTTATGCACAATAATTATTACATTACATTACAAGCTCATATATTGGTGTTATGATCACTGCAACTATTATTGTTATTATCTGTGTAATCATTATGATTAGTAGAGTTGTCGTATAAGTGTTTTGCTGTTGATGTCATCACTGTTATCATGGCTGTTGTTGCCATCGTTGTCATTATTGTTGTGGCCATAACTGTCATTTTCATCGCTGGTGTTGTCACTATTGCTCTAATCCAATTTAGTCCAGATTTTATCGTTATGAACACTTCTTTGTAAAATAGAATGCTGATAGTGATAGTTAAATGGTTATGCATATCTATAAAGATGAACTAGTATTCAAACATGTTTATATGTCTACACATTCAATATAACTTGGAGTATAGGGCTGGCAAGTGGGAGCTGGAGGCTCACACCTTGGCTCAGGTTCCCAAATCTTGTCTTTTAATGAACAGCATTAGGACATGTTTCAACGAGGGCACCAGGTCCAAAAATAACATTGGATAATGAATAATACGTATTTCAACAATTATCACCATGAGCAGCAGTAAAGCCGTTATTACATAAATTATGACTTTTGAATTTACAAACAATATATGGGGACGGCGGTGATGGCGAAGGTGATAGTGCGATGATGATAACAATGTTGGGAAGTGACTGTATTCACATTGAATTTTTGAGGAGTGAATTGTGGGTGGGACCCAAAAAAAAGCTTGGCTGTTTCCCACTCCTTTTCGAGCTACGTATGTATGTGTTTGTTATAATCAACACTACTGGTATTACTGTTGTTTTCCCTAACTCTGTTTTTGTTATTACTGTTCGAAATCAAATCAAATCAAATCAATCAATCAATCTCGCAATCTCACTCCAATTCACCTCCAAATCCATTTGTCTTCTGTACCATTTCTGAACAACTCGCCTAAAGCGCTCTCCTCTCGGCTGTTGTTGTTGCAAAAAACCCAAAAAAACAAAAATAAAACATGTATTAGTTGCAGACCTAAACAAACTATGAAAAAAAGTGATTTACAAAGCAGAAATGCCATGTTTTTTATATGCCAATACCAATAAACCTTTGAAAAGTTTTTTTTTTTTTTTTTTTAAATCTAAATTTCAGTTATTGGATCCACTGGCATGAGAGAGAGAGTCACCAGGAAAATGTGTTGTTTTCCCGCCAAGAAAGATTATAATTGAAGCGTGGAAACCTACTGCACCTGTTATATTTAGATCTGAACTGCACTTCATCAGCATAAACTAGTACTGCAACGATTATTCAATTAAAAGTTTCAAATTACATTGTCACTTTGATTATTTGTTTAATTAGCGTGTAGTTGTAATCGTGTATTTTGAAAGTGCTGTACCTCGACACACGATCGCTTCGAGACACGATCTTTTCAACATCTGATGTAAAATTTGACTTGCAATTTGTTTCTACATTCGACGATATGCTCGAACTACTACGATTCATGACAGCGTCGCAGTTTTGTTTTCCCGCAAGACGGATGCAAGGCTGATTTTTCTTGTAAGAGGAATCAACATGGGTTCCAAGAAGATTAGTGCAGGTGGTGAAAAAAGAAAAAAGGTGACGCTTACCATTGAAATGAAGATGGAAATTGTAGGGGGAAAAAAAAAATGAACGTGGTGTCCGCATCCCTGAACTGGCTCGACAATATTGCCGTATAATGTCTCCGATCTCGACACTCCTCCTCTGACCACTGATCGCCAGTGTTTATAAGTTAAGGTGACAATTGTTATTGTGGTAACATAACCAAAGAAATTGCCAGCTTCGTCAGGTTTCTAATCATTTATTCCATCAACTTGTGGAACACAACATGCCTACTGTCCACCGCAGTTGACGCCAGCAACAAAACATTAAAAGGGAAAGTAAAAATCGGCGACTCGGCGGCCACCCCACCGGCCTCTGCACTGGGGCGGGGAGTAACAGCCCCATTGCTTCCGCGACGCGGCGACCGGCCGGGGGTGTCATATCGGGGTCCCACCAGTGTGCCGCAACACGGCGAGTGGCCCGACACTCGCGAGAACACCTGTTCTGGAACACCGGTCCAGGAAGCGAGTGGACTGCCGGTGAGTTGCCGGCGGCGCCCGGCCTTTACATAAGGGGTAGCCCCGTCGCGTCCTCATATCGTTGCGGGAACCCCGGTGAGATCCTGATGTCACACCCCCGCCCTGGCGCGGATGCTGGTCGCTTAAGATGCGGGGTCCAACCGGAGTGTGGCTACGCACCGGTTGGACCCCGATTGCCAGCCGTCACATCAGGGCAGCAAGTGAAGTTTCCCGTGTTGAATCACATTAAGCTGCAGGCTCTCCTCGAATCTTATAAGCGCTGCCTTGCATTGAAGTTATCCGCCTTAGGTGCGTTATTTTCTGCTTGGGCTCGAGCCGACGGCTGGTTGGAGCCTGTCGAGTGGTGGCCATTGTACTTGCTTCATCATGCTTTTATGGCTTACGCCACTGGCGTAGTCACTTGTCACTCAAACATGTTGGAAGTAGCGGCAAAGATCGATCTTTGTGTCAAAATGATTCAATTAAATAAAGTGCCTTCAAGACTTTTTCCACTTAAAAGAAAAACTGCGTTCAAAACTTTTTGCACTTCAAAACAACATGAGTTCAAAACTTTTTGCCCTTCAATAAAAGTATACATATATTTCAAATAAAAACATTTTCAAAACATATATATATATATATATATATATATATATATACTGTATATTTTCTAGGGAGGGGCAATTTATTTTGCTGAATTAAATTGTTTTGGTTTGAGTAAGGCACATATGTAGATTAGGGCTGCATGATAACTATTTTGTCTGTACCTTCGAAACACTTCCAGTTCGTATATAATGCTGAATTAAGTTGTTTTTTGTTTGAGCAAGGCACATGTGTAGATTAGGATTGCATGATAATCACTTTGTCTGTACTTCCTAAAAACTTCCAATATGTACACAATGGCGTATTAAGTAGATTTGATTTCAACAATGCACACGTACAGATCAGGGTTGCATGATAATCACTTAGTCTAGAAGAGTCACACATGTCTCACACTACACATTTCTATACTGACGCTCATATCTTTTCTTCTTTTTCTGGGTTATTTGTCTCACCTTTTCCACACCGCTGTTTTCAAACACACACTAAGTACACGCTTTAAAATTGTAATGTTTTGTGTTGATGCTACCCATGTATTTAATCCTTCTAACAGCGTCTTAATGTTGTGTGAATTATGCCAAGAGGTTTACAAAAAATTGCATTCAGTTTTATTAGAATTTGATTTATTACATACTCGTATGGCTTCTAATGAATGTGAATGGTTGTTGACATTCAGGACCGAATATTATAACACACATCCTGAGATCATTACTTTCCTTAAGATACTTATAAATATCCGCATGTGACGTATATAAATTTTGTTTCATTTAATGTGAATGGCTTCCGATCGCAGGCAAAGAGAACTAAAATTATGGAATACATCACCAAATTAAAGGCAGACCTCTTCTTTATGCAAGAGTCACATCTAGCCAAATCCGAAGAGAAATATTTTAAACACTCAAATTTTAACTTGATGTATTCAGCCAGCTATAACAGCAGACAAAGAGAGTATCAATATTAATAAATAAAAGAATCTTGTTCACATTAAATAGTGCAATTGCAGACCCGGAAGGTAGATTCATAATAGTACAAGCCACCATAAGTAATAAACTGTTCACATTAGTGAACATATATGCCCCAAACAACGAGGACACACAGTTCTTCCACAATATCTTTGGTAAACTGAGTGACATGTCAGTGAACTCAACAATTATTATAGGAGGGGACTTTAACACAACTCTTGATCCAAGTATAGATAGCTCCAATTTTAAACTCACTAAACAGTCACAAACTGCAAGAACCATTAGGAAATATATGGACGATTTCGGCTTAAGTGACGTCTGGAGAGCAAAACATTTAACAAAAAGGGAATATACCTTTCAATACCTAGCCCATGGTTCGTGTTCAAGAATAGATTTTTTTCTAGCGAATAATTCCGCTATTAATAATATTTCGCCAAGAATACATCCAATAATCATCAGTGATCATGCACCAATTTCTTTAGCCCTTAAAATTGACTCCCGCACGATACCCCACGCAACCTGGTGCTGTAATGATTCCTTATTAGATGACCCAGCATTTGATACATTCGTTAAGAAAGAATGGAAAGACTTTATGGAACTTAACGATTCCCCAAACATCTCACCATCATTGCTTTGGGAAACAGGAAAATGCGTAATTCGAGGCAAGATTATCTCATATTCATCATATTAAAAAAAACAAGAACAGAAGTTGGAAAACGAATTAGAAATAAAAATCAAACAACCGACGGAGGAATTCACCAATAATCCCACAGACAATACCACAAAAGAACTTTTCAGCGCCAAAGAATGGCTCAATAGTATTCTGTCTAAAAAAACTCAGTTTCTGTTACAACAACTACGATATACCAACTTTGAGCATAGTAACAAATCCGGGAAATATTTAGCAAACCAACTCGAACGTAACAGAGAAAAAACATTAATTACAACAATACAAGATTCAGCCGGCATAATAACACAATCACCAGAAAAAATTAACGAAACTTTCTATAGCTACTACAAAAACTTATACTCGGTGAGAATCGATCATAATGAAGACATTGACCTATTCGTTAATAATCTTGACATCCCCCAAATAACTTTGGAAAGCCAACAATTGCTAGATACCCCACTTACCCTCGCTGAATTATGGAATGCCATAAAGGACATGCCAACAGGTCGCGCACCGGGGCCCGACGGGTTCTCGACATCATATTTTAAACACTTTTGGAATATGCTGGCACCACTTTTCTATAGAATGGTTCAAGAAATCAGTGCAAAGGGTCAAATTAGAGACAATATGAACACTGCAGTAATCAAACTACTGCCAAAAGAAGGGAAAGACCTAACCCAACCAGCAAACTATAGACCAATATCCTTAATGAATACAGATATTAAAATTATTGCAAAGGCTTTAGCTACTAGATTAGAACAAACTCTTCCCACTATAATTCATAAAGACCAGACCGGCTTTATTAAAGGACGTAACTCTACAAACAATATAAGACGCGTGTTAAATCTTATTAATATTGCACAGAATTATAAACAGAAAGCAATTATCCTCTCTTTGGATGCAGAAAAAGCATTTGACAGAGTCAACTGGATTTTTATTTTCAAAGTTTTGGAAAAATTTGGCTTCGGTGAGCCATTTATCCGCTGGATAAAAATATTCTACAACGCCCCAAAAGCCACTGTAAACACAAACGGGGTCATTTCACAAAGTTTCTGTCTTCAAAGGGGAACTCGACAAGGCTGTCCACTCTCACCCCTATTATTCGCTCTATTTATTGAACCATTAGCAATTGCAGTAAGACAAAACGCTAATATCAAACGGATCTGCTCGCACACATCAGAACACAAAATTAACTTATACGCAGACGATATACTATTATATCTAGAAAAACCAGAATCCTCCCTACATGAGACTTTTGAACTAATAAAGACATTTTCACAGATATCAGATTATGCTATAAACTGGTCAAAATCAATTATAATGCCCTTATCAACAAACTCATGGAATCCTGCAAATCAAAATCACAATATTCCAATAGGGAATATAAAGTATCTTGGAATCAACATTTCACCAAAACTTACAGAATTAACTAAACTAGACCATACACCCCTCTTAGCAAAAATATGTGACGATTTGACACACTGGAATAATCTACCCATCTCACTTTTGGGCCGGATAGCAACAGTCAAAATGAAAGTATTACCACAAATAAACTATTTGTTCTCAATGATCCCTTTTAAACCCACTCAAAAATGGTTTCAAGACCTAGACTCAGCCGTCACAAAATTCTACTTTAAAAACAAGAAAAACAGAATTAGCCTTGCCAAATTGCAAAGAAATAAACCAGAGGGGGGTCTAGAGGCCCCTAATTTCCAAAACTATTATATAGCAAATCAAATACAATATCTGATTAGGTGGTTATATCTTGACACTGAACAACAGTCATGGCTAGAATTAGAGCAAACAGACTGCAACCAAATACAATTGGCAAACCTCCCCTTTATTAGTTCTAGTATTAAGCACCATAGCTGCTTCAAAAACCCAATGATAGCATGTACCTTGAAAGCCTGGTGGAGAGGTATGGAAATTACGCAATCACAACAAGCCCCGTGTAAATTCTCACCAATCTGGCACAACCCAGACTTTGGCGTTAATAAAATTCCTATTCATTTCAGCACATGGGATGACACGGGAATAAACCAGTTACAGCATTTGTTTAAAGATAATACATTCATGTCATATGAAAAAAATAATACAAGATTTCCAGATCAAAGGGGTCAATTTCCTTCAATATAATAAAATCAGGGCAGCCATCAGAAGCAAATTTCCATCACTAACGGGTATGTTAGACCCACCACATTTCGTAAATAAAATAATAAATATACATCCTCAACACAAAAAAATACTTTCAAAAGTATATAAAGCCCTCTCATGTAACAACTCTACTTGCCTACCAATCGAAAAATGGAATAAAGAACTTTCGGTAACATTAGATAATAACTATTGGTCCAACATCTGTAAAAATACATTTATAATGACAAAGAATAAGAACCTTCAGCTTATACAGTTCAAAATACTGCACAGATGGCATATTACTCAATCTAAAATGCACAAAATGGGGTTCTCCCAATCCGATAAATGTACAAGCTGCAACGAAGATACTTCAGATACATACTTTCATGCTCTTTGGCAATGTAAACCAATACAAGATTTCTGGGCACAGGAAACGAAGAAACTCTCTTTCCTATTGAACTGCAGGATTCCATTATCTCCAACTCTTTGTCTGCTTGGCGATCTGAATACAGTGAATATCTCTATCCATCAAACCCGTCCACTACTAGCAAGTCTAATGATAGCCAAAAAAACAATATTGTTGAATTGGAAAAACAAACAAAATATTAGCATTAACCAATGGCTAAATCTAATCATTGAATATATAACATTAGAGAAAATATCTGCCAAACAGACAAATAAAATGGACAAATACGAACAACAGTGGGAAACGGTTGCAAGAATGATGAACATAGAATAAGGATTCTCTCTCACCTGCGAAGGAATGCCATAAAAATAATAAAAATGTATACATAAATTGATGAATGCGGGGTTTCCAGGGAGTTGTATACATCCTTCTGCAGCTGGAAACTGGACATGTTTAAATCCGAACTTTTTTATACACTCCCAACAGCATGTAAGAAATAATTTTTCTTCCTTCACAGTTTAGTGGGTCAATGGGTTTATTTTACAAGGATACTCATAGACAATTTGATTTCCAGCTGCTGGGGAACCTATGCAGCTTTTTTTGGAACACCCTATATATTACTTATCAGACTTGGAACAATTAAGGAACTATGCGTAAATAATACACTTCACCGGTCCTTGGCATACATCTAATGGTGTTTGATAAACCTCTTCTTCTATCAGCTTTACAGGTGGAGTTTGTTGGCGTCCTGCCCTGGGCCGTCCCGTCGCCGGTCTTGGCCCCCGGGATTTTCGGCCGGGGCTTGTCCGGTTGCGTCTGGCTGTGCGGGGGTCCCGTTGGGCGCGCGCTGGTGTCGTGGGCGGGTGGGGGGGGCCGCGCGGGTGCCGGTCCGGGGGGGGGGGGGGGGGGGTGGGGGGGGGTTGGCGATGCGTCCCCTCCTGCCATCCCTGAAGGCCGGTTGATGGGTGCGCGGGTGGCCCAGGGGACCACTCTGGTGTCATACCGCGCGCCCCTCCTGGCCCGGGGGTGGGTTGTGGGGGGTGCGCTTCCGTCCCCTTGGTCTGTTCCCGGCCCTGTCTGCCGCCGCTGCCCCCTGGCCGGCGGGGTCGTTGATGGGGCCTCTTGGGGCCCGCGGGGCCCTGGGTGAGGCTTGCTGTCCCTTGCCGGTGGGGTGGACGTCCCCTGGTCGCCGGCGCTTGGTGTGGCGCCTGCTCAGAGTGCGGGGTGGGTGCTCGGTGGGTGGGGGGGGGGGCGGTCGCGGAGGCGCCGTGGGTGGTCAGGGGTGGGGATTGATCGGGGCCCTGACGCTTCTTCCGCCCTGCGGCCGGTGGTTCTGGTGGACGGGGCCACGCCCGCGGGAGCCTGCCTCTTAAGTCACGCACTTCTCACTTCGGCACTGTAAATATTTTTCACCCTGGCACTTACATGCTCATACATTTCTCCGGGGAGAGTTGGGACAGGGCTTTACAGTCCGGGCCCGCCCGGCTCCCCCCTGTTTTTAATGCACCACACACCAAGGTTGTGGGATGGTTGGGACCTGTTGGGGGGGGGGGGGGGGGTACCTCACGGCTGCCTCCTCACCACAGGCCCCGCCATCCCTGCACCTTTTTTAAATGCACCACACACATCATACTCCACAGGAGAGCTCCGGCAAAGGGCGGTGGGACGGGCGGCTGGACAGAAACTCCATGCTGCGGTCCCACTGCCCCAAGCCAAGCTCTCCTATTTTAATGCATACATTGCACTACCCTCCCCTCACACCCCCATCACGGTGCTGGGTGATGCTGCCAGTCGGGAACCTGGCAGCCACAGTAATAGGGTGGTAGGTGGGTCCCACACTTTTTCTATATGGCGTGGCTCCTGGGGTGTGGCCTCCCCTCTGCCTCGGCTGCCGGCCGCGGGAGTGGGTTGGGGGGTCGAGTCTCCGATCTTGCATCGCCCCATGGGCGTTCTCCTGCCTCCGCCTTCCCCTCTCTTCTCTGGCTGGGCATCCGCCCTGCGCTCCGTTGCGGGTCGCTGGCTGGGCGCCGGTGTATCAGCGGGGTGTCGCCTGCACCGGCGGGGGGCCCTGCCTTGCCTGGGGCTTGGTGGGCCGCTGGGGGTCCCGTGGCGTGCCGTGCCGGTTGGGGGGCTGCGGCTTTGGCTCGTGGCCTGGGTGGGAGGGCGGGGGTGGGTGTAGGCGTGGGGTTGGTGATGCGTCCCCTCCTGCCATCCCTGAAGGCCGGTTGATGGGTGCGCGGGTGGCCCAGGGGACCACCCTGGGTCCCGGGGGGGGGGGGGGGGGGGACGATGGCTCCTTTGCTGGGCTGCGGGAGGAGGGATGGGCTGCGCATGGCCCCCCGCTCCCCCGCCCGCCCGCCCTCCCTCCCCGGGCTGGCTGGGTGGGGGCCGTGGCCCTCGGTTGGCGCCCGCGCGGCTTCTCCGCCCGTCTGCGTGGCTGTCACGCGCCCGGTGGGGCTTGCGTGCTGCTGGATGTGGTAGGGCATGCTCGGGTTGGGGGTCCCTGGCAATGCGGCGGCATAGGGTTGGTCGCCAACGGGCTTACACTCATAAGAGATTCACACGATTACTGGGTTCTAGATCACAGAACTGATTTGTGTACACTCTACCCCTTTCAATCAATTAGCTTATAGGCTTATAGACACCCCATAATAAATAGGTATTTTGAATGATCACAATGGGAGTATGTCAGACTCTCAATGTGAAACATTAAAACTGTTCAGAATCCGGGCACTTAGACTTCCATTCTCTGTGTCAAACAGCTGAACAGGACAGGTTTTTTTATTTAAAAAAAAAAAAAAAAAAAAAAAAAAAAGAAAGAAAAATTGTGTTCAGATGCAAATTTCTGAGTCTCAAATATTTTTTCGCATTCAAAATTTGTATTTTTGATTAAAGTCATTTTTCTTCTTTTCTTTTTTCTTTTCTTCTACATTACTTCAATCAAAAAAGTTGTTTGAATTTAAAAAAAAACTTGACTTCAATCATAAACAAAAATTTAAATTCAAAGAAAACTATTTTACAAATGCATTTTTTTTAGATTCAAATTAATTTTTGCATTCAAACACATTTTTTTGATTGAAGTGAGTTTTTTTGATTAAAAATATATATTTTGATTGAAGAGACTTTTATTCCATCAAAAATAAATAAATAAATAAAAAATAAAAAATAAAGACATAAATCTACCTCCATAAAAATCCTGCTCGTCATACAACCATTTTGACTTACAAACAAGGTCCTGGAACGAATTTTCATATGTTGAGGTACAACTTTATATTTGGAAGGACACACTTAGTTGCAGGCCCAGCCAAACTATGAAAAACAAATTATAATCCAGTAAATATGTTGTTGTTGTTGGTTTTTTTTTTCAAAATTAAAACAATACAAACAAATAATGAACTTTCGAAACGGAATTTTTTTATCTTTTTTATTCAAATTACAGATATTGGCGCCACGGGTACAACACATTAAGGGGCGACTCATCAGGATATTGTGCTGTTTTGGACAGCAGGCTTCCCACCATGGACAATTGGAAGGACTATAATTGCTGGGGAAAGACCTACTTCATCTGTCAGATCCAGATGTGAATTGCACTTCATTAGCAAACCGGGCGATAGATGGTTGCAAATTGTATAACGTCGCATAGTAAATTGTCTGTAGCTGTTTGTAGCAACTGTTCTTCAGTTATTTCTTTCTTTTTTTTTTTCTTTTTTTTTCCTTTCAGGCATGACAAATCCAAACAAACATACAGCATTCATATGTGTTAACATTTAATTCAACCCGAAAAGAAAAGGGCAGACGGGAGAAGCCGAAGCTTATTGAATCCCGCCCCCAGTATACCATAGGACGCAGAAATGATCGAATAACAATTTTTGACATTTCAGGTTGTGTAGTGATTACAATGTTTTTTTTTGTTTTTTTTGTTTTCATTTTTGTCCGAGAGTGGTCAGACACAGCGGCCGCCATTTTCCCCAGCTATCCTCCATATATCCAGACTTGAATATGTTTCCCGGGCAGGCGCGTTGTCCAGGTTCAGATCGCATTTTAGAGAAGATCTTGTCCAGGGCACTCAGTGACCAATTGACGAGTTCCATGTCTTTTCAGAATGTCACAATACTACTATTAAAAGTCAACTGTCTGTACACTTACAGAGCCAAATGAGTATCTGTCCTTGTGATGTCTGGTTGAGTTCTGTTTGCATTAGCTTTGAGTTCTTTTCTTTTTTTTTTTTACCCTCCTTTGTTTTGGGTACACTTGGTTTTGTTTGCAGGTTTGAGTTGTCACCCAGACATTATTTTCCTTTTGTACAATTCTTATCATCACCAAGAGTTAGATTGATTGATTTATTCCAATAAAGCAGGGGTGCTCATGAAGTCGATCGCTGGGTAGATCTTGCCATAAAAAATACTTTTTAAAAATTGGAGGCAAAAAAAATTGTACAAAGGTAATTATGTTGTGTGTGCAACATATACATCAACATAAGTTAATTTTGACTTGCACGCAACATGCAGTGCTGGACAAAAATATTGGAACCCGTGCAATTCTGTCAAATAATGCTCAATTTCTCCCAGAAAATGATTGCAATTACAAATGGTTCGGGAGTAATATCTTCATTTATTTTGCTTGCAATGAAAAAACACAAAAGAGAATGAAAAAAAATTTAAATCATTATCATTTTACGCAAAACCCCAAAAATGGGCCGGACAAAAGTATTGGCACCCTCAGCCTAATACTTGGTAGCACAACCTTTAGACAAAATAACTGCGAACAACCGCTTCCGGTATCCATCAATGAGTTTCTCACAATGCTCTGCTGGAATTTTAGACCATTCTTCTTTGGTCAACTGCTCCAGGTCTCTTGAGATTTGAAGGGTGCCTTCTCCAAACTGCCATTTTCAGATCCATCCACAGGAGTTCTATGGGATTCAGATCTGGACTTTCAAACCATTTTCTAGTGCTTTTTGAAGTGTGTTTTGGGTCATTGTCCTGCTGGAAGACCCCTGACCTCTGAGGCAGACCCAGCTTTCTCACACTGGGCCCAACATTATGCTGCAAAATTTGTTGGTAGTCTTCAGACTTCATAATGCCATGCCCACGGTCAAGCAGTCCAGTGCCAGAGGCAGCAAAGAAACCCCAAAACATCAGGGAAAATCCGCCTTGTTTGACTGTGGGGACCGTGTTCTTTTCTTTGAAGGCCTCGTTTTTTCCCCCCCGTAAAACTCTATGTTGATGCCTTTTCCCAAAAAGCTCTACTTTTTTCTCCTCTGACCAGAGAACATTCTTCCAAAACGTTTTTGGCTTTCTCAGGTAAGTTTTGGAAAACTCCAGCCTGGCTGTTTTATGTCTCTGGGTCAGAAGTATCCTACCATAGAGTCCCTTTTCATTCAGACACCTATGGATAGTACGGGTAGACACTGTTGTACCCTCGGACTGCTGGACCGCTTCAACTTGTTTGGATGTTAGTCGAGGTTCTTTATCTACCATCCTTACAATCTTTCATTGAAATCTCTCGTCATTTTTCTTTTCCGTCCGCATCTAGGGAGGTTAGCCACAGTGCCATGGGCTTTACACTTATTGATGACACTGCGCACGATAGACACAGGAACATTCAGGTCTTTGGAGATGGAATTGTAGCCTTGAGATTGCCCATGCTTCCTCACAATTTTGCTTGTCAAGTCCTCATACAGTTCTTTGGTCTTCTCTCTTTTCTCAATGCTCAATGTGGTGCACACAAGGATACAGGACAGAGGTTGAGTCAACTTTAATCCATTTCAATGGGCTGCTAGTGTGAATTAAGTTATTGCCACCACCTGTTATGTGCCACAGGTAATTAACAGGTGCTGTTAATTACACAAATTAGAGAAGCATCACATGATTTTTCAAAGGGTGCCAATACTTTTGTCCGGCCCCTTTTTTTTGTAAAATGATAATGATTTAATTTTTTTCCTATTCTCTTTTGTGTTTTTTCATCGCAAGGAAAATAAATGAAGATATTACTACCAAAGCATTTGTAATTGCAATCATTTTCTGTCATGTTCTGCTGCTGGTTAGATTATGTTTTGTTACAGAGCTCATTGTGGGGGGCGTTCCTGACGCCGCACCTGCACTCAATGCAGGCTCATCAACACAGCATTTAAGCACGGCTGATCCCGAGGAAAGCTGTCGAGATATTGCTTGCTGATGGCCATTAGATTCTCGCACTCTAGCCTTGTTACTTCTAAGCCTCGCTTATTTCCTGCCTAGGATTTTGTTTGTGTGCTGCCCTCTGTTGAATCTCTACCTTGTGCAAGTATTGAGTATTTGTATTTTGCCGGCTCTCTGCCTATTGTCTTAGTTACCCTCGAGTTTGTACTATTGAGCCCCGTCGACCTATTGTCACGGACCCTTTTTGTTTTTTCTGCCTTTCCGCAATCGCGTGTTGTTTTTCGTTAGTGCTTAATAAACCCTCGTATTATTGAGCCTTGGTCGGCCATTCTTGTTTAATCGCCAAAACTCTCTGAAATAACTCTGAAAGTTTTTTTTTTTTTTTTTTGATCTGCAAAAGCAATGAAAAAAACTTTGTAGATTGGTTCCCACCTGCTACTGATCCGCTTGGTCCCCTTGGCCGCTCTCGTCACGCCCTTACGGAACATCATGGCAATCAAAAATCTATCAAATTCCCTTCAGACTTCGGTCAGACTTAGGACTTACTTGTGACTCGGATCATAGGGACTCACTGAGATACTGTAAGTACTTAAAGAGGCACTAAAGTAATTTTCCAATATTTTAAACTCATGCTCTCATGAAACTCGTTAATATCATTTTAATAATAACCACTGTGTCTAAAACGGTAGATCAAGTTTTATTTGCATAATTTTGTCCGTGTGACTATTTGTTCTAGCTGCATATATTTTTGCTATATGTGCCTATTTTGCTATAAAAATATGACACTTCGCTACTGTGTAACACTGCAAGAAAAATTGCACCATTTCATTCAAACGACTAAAATGTTAAAATGTCTCGATTAGACAAAGTGAATGTCTCGCTCGTCCTCAGGCTCGGGCTCATGCGTCTCTACCTCCACATTTGCGCCCAAAGCGCTTTCACAAATCATCTTCCAGCCTCCCATGGATCTCCTCTTTCTTGGTCGAACCTTCGTGTTCACATCAGGCTTTTCCGATCCCTCTTTTTCCTCTTTTTCGTCTTGGCGAGCATTTTAACATATCGGCGCATCTTCTGCATCATTGGGTCGTTCCTGTCTTCCACCGTGTGAAGTAAATCCGCAATTAGGCATTTGTTGGAGATGCTTTATCTATACTTTGTGATTTGGAGTGGTTTGTGGTTTTATAGTGGGGCGTGGGTGGAGTTTGTTTTGCTCAAGAAAGAAAAATTTAAAGATTTTTCAAGTTACTGCACCTACAGTGCCTTGCAAAAGTATTCGGCCCCCTTGAACCTTGCAACCTTTCGCCACATTTCAGGCTTCAATCATAAAGATATGACATTTAAATTTTTTGTCAAGAATCAACAAGTGGGACACAATCGTGAAGTGGAACAAAATTTATTGGATAATTTAAACTTTTTGAACAAATAAAAAACTGAAAAGTGGGGCGTGCAATATCATTCGGCTCCCTTGCGTTAATGCTTTGTAGCGCCACCTTTTGCTCCAATTACAGCTGCAAGTCGCTTGGGGTATGTTTCTATCAGTTTTGCACATCGAGAGACTGACATTCTTGCCCATTCTTCCTTGCAAAACAGCTCGAGCTCAGTGAGGTTGGATGGAGAGTGTTTGTGAACAGCAGTCTTCAGCTCTTTCCACAGATTCTCGATTGGATTCAGGTCTGGACTTTGACTTGGCACTTCTAACACCTGGATACGTTTATTTTTCAACCATTCCATTGTAGATTTGGCTTTATGTTTTGGATCATTGTCCTGTTGGAAGATAAATCTCCGTCCCAGTCTCAGGTCTTGTGCAGATACCAACAGGTTTTCTTCCAGAATGTTCCTGTATTTGGCTGCATCCATCTTCCCGTCAATTTTAACCATCTTCCCTGTCCCTGCTGAAGAAGAGCAGGCCCAAACCATGATGCTGCCACCACCATGTTTGACAGTGGGGATGGTGTGTTCAGGGTGATGAGCTGTGTTGCTTTTACGCCAAACATATCGTTTTGCATTGTGGCCAAAAAGTTCAATTTTGGTTTCATCTGACCAGAGCAACTTCTTCCACATGTTTGGTGTGTCTCCCAGGTGGCTTGTGGCAAACTTTAAACGAGACTTTTTATGGATATCTTTGAGAAATGGCTTTCTTCTTGCCACTCTTCCATAAAGGCCAGATTTGTGAAGTGTACGACTGACTGTTGTCCTATGGACAGACTCTCCCACCTCAGCTGTAGATCTCTGCAGTTCATCCAGAGTGATCATGGGCCTCTTGGCTGCATCTCTGATCAGTTTTCTCCTTGTTTGAGAAGAAAGTTTGGAAGGACGGCCGGGTCTTGGTAGATTTGCAGTGGTCTGATGCTCCTTCCATTTCAATATGATGGCTTGCACAGTGCTCCTTGAGATGTTTAAAGCTTGGGAAATCTTTCTGTATCCAAATCCGGCTTTAAACTTCTCCACAACAGTATCTCGGACCTGCCTGGTGTGTTCCTTGGTTTTCATAATGCTCTCTCCACTTTAAACAGAACCCTGAGACTATCACAGAGCAGGTGCATTTATACGGAGACTTGATTACGCACAGGTGGATTCTATTTATCATCATCGGTCATTTAGGACAACATTGGATCATTCAGAGATCCTCACTGAACTTCTGGAGTGAGTTTGCTGCACTGAAAGTAAAGGGGCCGAATAATATTGCTCGCCCCACTTTTCAGTTTTTTATTTGTTAAAAAAGTTTAAATTATCCAATAAATGTTGTTCCACTTCACGATTGTGTCCCACTTGTTGTTGATTCTTGACAAAAAAATTCAATTTCATATCTTTATGTTTGAAGCCTGAAATGTGGCGAAAGGTTGCAAGATTCAAGGGGGCCGAATACTTTTGCAAGGCACTGTATATTGTATGCACGTTTATTGCTACCATACTATGTAAAAAAGCTTATGCTTCTACAAGATAATTTTCATGTTTTTATATGGTAAGTACAATGTTATTTATCTACAGTATTTAATTTTTTTTATTGTTTATCATATCATTATCATGTAAAAACATGACAATATGTAAACACATGATGGATGATATCTATCATGTAAAACATGGTAATCACCAGTTAAAACGTGACAGCGAGCATGTACAAACGTGAAAACATAAAATGTGATGTGTGTGTGAGATAAAAGTTGTTACTTATGTGTCATTACATATTATAGTATAATAACGTATGAATGCAATACGACTAAATTAGCTACCGTAATTTTTGGACGATTAGGCGCACCTGACTAGAAGCTGCCACCAGAGTAACGTGTTGATCTGATTACTTTCTTTCAGTAACGAGCAATCTAACGCGTTAATTTTTCCAAACCAGTAATCTGATTAAAGTTTGTTCCCTTAGTGTCTGTGCCTTGTTATTTTGTTATTGCCTCATAATGTATGTCGAATGAAGAATATTGTAGTGATGTACAAAGAGTATTTTGAATAGAAAATGTTAGAAAGTTTCCCAATAACCGTTCATTTCCATGGTGACCGTTCATAGTTACTTCCTATAGTGGTCTCGAGTCACAGGCGCTAAGTTTTTTGGACTGAGAAAGACGTGTGGAGCGAGCGTGCACATTTGAGCCGAGTGCACCCACCTGTTGAGATGTGCGAGGCAATGTTAATCTGTGTGCGTCCATGAATGTACGTCAGTATTTTTCCTTCATTTTGGCGGGTTCCAGAGATAGGGAAGAGCTACTACATGCACGGCCGTTTCGTAACTTTGCCGTTGTAACGGCAGGTAGTCATCACTGAGCATTGTTTACATCATATTTGTGTTGCACATTTATGCTGCGAGGTGACGTGTTCGTTTAGCATCTTTGGGATGTGTTGTAAGTCCGACTGAGTTTAAAGCGCTGAGTTGCCACCATGTTTTATTGCCAAATTGACTGTGTGTGTGTACGGCGTACCTCCGGGTTGTGCGCGCACATCTGCGCCCGTCCCCACCTTTGTGTTTATTGCACTGTGCGATTCATTTGTGTGTTATTGATTATTGTGAAATCAATTTGTGTCACGTATTAATGTTTCAGCCATTAATGTATTAATGTTTCTGCCATTAATGTCTCATCTTCTTGCATGTGTAATATTTCAGCTAGTAATGTTTCATCATATTGTTTCACACTCATACATCACAAGAACCTTTATTATGTCGCTCCATACTCATGCATCACAAAGTCCTTTATTATGTCATAAAGAATAACTGAGAAAACTATAAAAGCCTCGAGCAGACAACATCCAGTGTCAGATCGTTTGCGAACAAACATAGGCCTGCATGTCAACTTGCCATTATCACTTGACCTGATAGTTTTCCCTTGCCTGTCAACCTTAATAAAATCCTGTGTCTGCGATACGCAACTGGGTCCTCCGTCTCGTACATGACAGTACGATCTGACCAAAATGGAACCAGCGTATCAACCCTCTGTTCTGGACCGTCTTCACCAAATGGAAAAGGAGGTCTCCCGGATGTCTGGTGACCTCGCATCGTTAATCCAGATCGGCCACGAACACCATCAGCAACTCCAGCAACAGCAAGAACAACTGACTCAGGTGATCCAAACTCTCACCAAACTGGCAACTCCATCGCCATCACAATCCCATGATCTGGTTCCAGAAGCCTCGGCTCCGGTGAACCCAGCCTTGGCTATTGACGCTCCCGAGCCCAAGATTGGAAACCCAGAACGTTTTAACGGCGACCCTACCCGGGTACGAGCGTTTCTGACAAGCTGCAAAGTCCAATTTTCCCTGCAACCCCGGACCTTTTCAACCGAAGGGGCTAAGGTTGGATACGTCATCACCCACTTGACTGGTCGGGCTCGGCTTTGGGGAACAGCGGAATTTGAGAGACAAACACCAGCTTGTAACAACTTCAATGCCTTTGCCGATGAAATGATCAAAGTGTTCGACCCGGGCTTGGCTAACACTGAGACATCCCGCGCCCTTATGAACATCCGTCAAGGCAGTCAGTCAGTGTCGGAGTACTCGATTGAATTCCGAACTCTGGTGAGGCAAAGCGAGTGGAACATGGAAGCTGTGATCGACGCATTCTATCACAGCCTGGCGGACTACATCAAGGATGAGCTCGTCTCCTATGATTTACCCAGAACCCTTGATGAAGCCATTGCCCTTGTAAACCGCATTGACCGTCGGATTCAGACCCGACGGCGAGAGAGGGGAGGTCGGAATGCACCCGCTGCCTCTCAGCCTGTTCCGGTAGCTGCATCTCAGCCTGTTCCAGTTGCTACTCCCACTCATTTAAACCAGCCTGTGCCCATGGAGATCGGCCGCGCTGCCCTAACTCCTGAAGAGCGCCAGCGACGTTTCACCTCTAACCTGTGTCTGTACTGCGGAGGTGAGGGTCATCGAATCGCAACCTGCCCAGCAAAAGCCAGAGCTCACCAGAACCTGTGTCTGTACTGCGGAGGTGTGGGTCATCGAATCGCAGCCTGCCCAGCAAAAGCCAGAGCTCACCAGTCATCGAATCGCAACCTACCCAGCAAAAGCCAGAGCTCACCAGACATCGGGGAGATTCGGCTGAGTTCAATGTGTCTTCTGTCTCTCCCCATTCGTAAACCCCTTCTCCAAATTCGCCTCCTGCTGTCTGACACCACCCGTCACTTGACCGCTCTCATCGACTCTGGAGCGGAGACCAACATCATGGATGTGGATCTAGCCCAGCAGCTCGGCATTCGGCGTCTCCAACTTTCCCCATCCGTTCCTGCACGAGCTCTGGATGGACATCTACTCGGCACAGTGACCCACATCTCAGCCCCGGTGACCATGCTTCTGTCCGGAAACCACCAAGAGTCCATTCAGTTCCATCTGCTCCCCTTACCAGGTCAGCCTCTCATCCTTGGGTATCCGTGGCTGCGCCAGCACAACCCTAACATAGATTGGGAGACTGGAGTGGTACGAGAATGGGGCAGTAGATGCCATCAGACCTGCCTGAGGGAGGCGATCATACCCACCAACCCTGAATCTGTCAGTCCTGTTAACGCGGAAAACCCTGAACCTGAATCTGTCAGTCCTGTTAACGCGGAAAACCCTGAACCTGTCAGTCCTGTTAACCCGGAATCCTGCCTAGTTTCCACGCTTACCTGGGACATTGAGGAGCAGGTTAAAGAAGCCATCCGGGATCAGCCTGGTCCCAGCGCCTGTCCCACTGATCGCCTCTTTGTTCCTGATAATCTGAGGTCCCAGGTGATCCAGTGGGGCCACAACTCGCACCTGTCTTGCCACCCTGGGGTCACACGCACCATCCACCTGCTCTCCCAGCGATTCTGGTGGCCATCGTTGAGAAAAGATGTCCAAGACTTCGTGAAGGCCTGCCCCACCTGTAGCCAGAACAAGACTACCAGCCGTCCCCCAGCCGGCTTGCTCCAACCCCTGCCAGTCCCCAAACGCCCTTGGTCCCATATATCAATTGACTTTGTAACTGGACTCCCTCCTTCTGAAGGAAACACTGTCATTCTCACGGTTGTGGACAGGTTCAGCAAGATGGCCCACTTCATCCCGCTGCCAAGATTGCCCACTGCTCAGAAGACGGCACAGGTGGTTATGGAGCAGGTGTTCCGAATTCACGGACTACCGAGGGATGTCGTATCTGACCGGGGTCCGCAGTTTGCATCCTCTTTCTGGAAGGAGTTCTGCCGCCCCCTGGGAGCCACAGCGAGCCTCACGTCAGGCTATCACCCCCAGTCAAACGGCCAGTCGGAAAGGCTCAACCAAGAGCTTGAGACATCTCTCCGCTGCATGGCTTCACGAAACCCCCATTCCTGGACGCAACATCTGCTGTGGGTGGAATACGCTCACAACTCCCTTCCCAGCTCTGCCACCGGCCTGTCTCCCTTTCACACGGTCTGCGGCTATCAACCGCCCCTGTTCGACAGCCAGGAAGGTGACTCTTCCTGCCCTTCCGCCCAAGCCTGCGTACGGAGATGTCGTCGAATCTGGTCTCAAGCTCGTACCGCTCTGTTAAAGTCTGTTTCTGGTTATGCCATCAGAGCCAACCGACGGCGGACCGAGCCTGTGCGATCGGTAATTGATTTCTCCACTGGCGAAGAGGAGATTGAACCAATGCCCTCAGAGGATGAGGCCATGGACTCTGATTAGTAGCCCTCGGTGGGCTCAATCCTTGGGACTTCTGGAGCCGTCCCTTGAGAGGGGGGTTCTGTCACGTATTAATGTTTCAGCCATTAATGTATTAATGTTTCTGCCATTAATGTCTCATCTTCTTGCATGTGTAATATTTCAGCTAGTAATGTTTCATCATATTGTTTCACACTCATACATCACAAGAACCTTTATTATGTCGCTCCATACTCATGCATCACAAAGTCCTTTATTATGTCATAAAGAATAACTGAGAAAACTATAAAAGCCTCGAGCAGACAACATCCAGTGTCAGATCGTTTGCGAACAAACATAGGCCTGCATGTCAACTTGCCATTATCACTTGACCTGATAGTTTTCCCTTGCCTGTCAACCTTAATAAAATCCTGTGTCTGCGATACGCAACTGGGTCCTCCGTCTCGTACATGACAAATTTGCATTGTTTTACATTGGCACTGATATGCTGTTAACCCTAACCTCTAAACCCCAACCCCAAGTTCAGAATTTTTGACATTAGGCTTATCTTCGAGTTAGCAGGGTTTGATTAGTTGGTGGAGTTGATTTCAACAAATTCCATGCAGTTTGTCAATTATTTGTTAGTTTCAGGGCTCCAAATTGGCGGTTGAAATCAACTCCATTGACTTATTAAACCCCCACTAACTCGAAGATTTGGCCTTATGTGAAAAATTATGATCTTCCCCTTTAAATTCAATTATTGGAAAGTCAACTGATACCGATAAGCAGTAAATTACTTTTTAAAGTAACTTAGCTAGTGATAATAAAGTAATCAGTGAAGTAACTAGACTTATTTTAGAGTAATCAGTATTTAAATTACTTTTTCAAGTAATCTGTGACAACACTGGCCGTCTTCCACCAAATTTGACACGAAAATGGCATTTGTTCGTAGATAAGCCGCACCGGACTAAAAACCTCACTCTATTATGGGATATTTACACCAAAAGACATTAACCGGTAACACTTTATTTGACAGCGGCGTCATAGGACTGTAATAAGACCGTCATAATTATGACATGACGCTGTCATGAGTATTAATGAATGTTTATGACAGATGTCATTTAGTGACATCCTGCAAGTTATCTCACTTTGAATGGATGTAAAAGATCTGAGCTAGACATACTGTAAATGGAGTTAGAGTTAATGACAAAATTTGCCAGAGGTTTATGTACTACCTGACTAATTTAGCTAAGTTAGCCGTACTGTATTATAACGACTATAATCGTTGATTACAACTTTTCATAATATTACGTAAAATTACGTAAAATTGTGATTCTTTTTCGTAATATTGCATAAAGTTACAGAATATTAAGATTTCAATCTCATAATATTACAACTTTTGTCTCGTAAATTACGACTTAAATCTCGCAATATTACAGTATACGACTATATTTTCCTAAAATTGTGAATTCATTCTCATAGTAATACAACATTACAACTTTATTCTCGTAATATTACGACTTTCATGTGATGTTATGACTTGTAGTCCTGTTTTTTCCTTTTTGGCTTTATTATTCCATTGTAAATCCGAGTTTGATTAATGTTACTTACTTGTTTGAAACCCCTGGTACTGCTAGTGTTAATGTTAAAAATCTACATTGAACAGATTTTTTTTTCTAATTGTTCCCTCGTGTAATGTAATGACAAGTCTTACCGAAGATACCAGCACTCGGTCAGGCCGTAGCTCAGCCCGCACACTCCGAGTCGAGGCCAAAGGCAGCGTGGCAGCCTCCTCTCTAGCATCAGTGTCGTTGCCACCACCTACAATACAGTCACGATCACCATGACAGCGCCAATATGATTTCTTTTGATTCTCACCTGAGTCCTCCAGAGCTCGTCTCGCTCCTGAGCCACCCGCCAGTGGGTATCGCTCATAATGGCCATCAGCAAGTTGAGCAAAAGTATGTAAGACACCACGGGGAAGGCGCAGTGCAGCACGTGGACAATAGGGGGCGTGGTGAAGGTGTGGTCCACCGGCAGGTCAATGAGGCCTACGCTGAGCTCGAACTGGGAGAAAAGCGTGATAGGAAAGGAGCGGTATGCTGGGAGGGACTCTGGATCCTGAGTCATGCACACCATCCATAAGGCTGGGAATTTAAAAGTCAAACCTTTAAATCATCGGCTGCCATCGACAGTCTAATATATTTAGACTGGAAGAGGCGAATGAATGTTTGTCTGTGTTGCCCACGAAAATAAATAATTTGGAAAATTTCGAAATATGTAAGGGTTGAGACTTATAAGATACATGAAGTTTGGAGTGGATATACTTACAAGTTGAAAAACCAAGAAGTACAATGACGTTCAGCCACATAAACTTTTGTCAGGTCCCCAAGTATTATCTAGGAAGAAATGAAGCCAAGAATGTGGTCAAGTGAACAAAATACTACTAAATGTGCGAAAAAAGAAAAAAAAAAGGATGCCAAAGTTATGTTCACCTTCTTTGAAAAAACAACACAGGATAAACAACAATAGGGCATTACACCAAACTCCCATGTCGCACATTAAAGCTGTTCAGGCTATTAAGACTCTCAGATTTTGAACTGGAAATGTTAATGCTGTAAATAAATAAAAATAAAAAAGCGCTGCAGCTTAAATCTGTTAAAAGCATTACTAGTCCATCGCATATTTTTTTTCCTTCAATTAAAAAATGAATAAATAAATACAGATGAACCATCCCGAGCCGATCACGTAGTCTCACTCTCTCTCTTTCCTGCTGCTCTTTGCTTATTAAACTTAACGATGATTGACAGACGTTAAATGTTTGAGCTTGGATGCTTGGAAGCCGAAGCTTTAAAGCGACACATGCGTCAATCATTGTTTAAATTGTTAAACAGTTGCTGTGGCAACTCATTGTGTAAGTGAGCAGCTTGAGCGGATTTGAGTGGACTCACTCAATGAAGCATTTAATAAAGACAAGCACTCTACTTTATTCTTGTTATAAAAATATTTTGTTGGGACAGTAACATATTTAAAACCTATCATACTTATTACACTTGAAGTACTTAAAAACCATTTATTAAAAAATATATACATACATATACACAAAAATTGTTTTTTTTAAATTATACTTTGGGGGGGGGGGAAGTGAAAAATACGTCTTAATGTACAGCATCTCTTTTCAATGCTAAATCTGAATACATGCATTAAAAAAAAAAAAAAAAAACTTACTTGGCAGTTTTTCAGTTATCGCGGCGTGTTGTTCAGTTATTCGGCGTGTAAACACCTCCTCTGTCAAACGTCAACTCCAGATGTGTGTACTAACGCTTTACATGTAGTCCGTTACATTTACTAAAGTAACTTTTTGAGAAAAATGTACTTCTAAGAGTAGTTTTACTAAGCCATACTTTTTACTTTGGCTACACAAGACTTGTTACGTTTTTCCTCTTTATTCTACGTATTAGATTTTTTTTTTTTTCCCAGCGATGCCAAGTGTAGCTCTACCAATTTGACCAATAAGACGTCGCAACAACAATCACATGACTCCATCACACCAATCTGACACAAGCTTGCCGTTCTATGATCACGCCAGCCAGTTCAATCACGTGGCGTCTTTAAAACACTGTAAAAAATGAAGTGTCTGACATAGAGTGCTGCCCTCAACATGAATCGAAAGCGCAGATTTAAACCCTTCTCCCAGTTTTTATTTGGAACCGATTGACCGCGGAAAACTGGAGATATGATCCTTTTAATTTCATAATAGTAACTATGAAGGAAGTATTCACTATTCAAACAAGGAACTATTTTCTCCGCTAGAGGGCACTCATGCCCTTTGGACGAATAATGCTTCATTTCTCTTTTTTTTTCTCTCTCCGGAAGTTCTTTGTTTTTTTCTGTATTTCTGTAGTGGGTTATACAGTACCATTATACCAACATTTCACATAGATTACTTTATGCCGACCAAACAAAAATGCCATTGTTTGAAAATAAAAAAGCAGTTACTCACAATGTTAGTCAATACTTGAGTATTCTTTTCACTGGATATTTTTTTACTTGTACTTGAGTACATTTTTTTGATGACTACTTTTATTTGAGTAATATTATTTTGAAGTAACGATACTCTTACTTGAGTAATTTTTTAAGCTACTCTACTCACCTCTGGTTAACTTTTCTGTTCCAATAGCACCTTATCCAACCTGACCTGGTAGCAAGCAAGGTCAATCTTTTTCGACATATGTATTTAATCCCCAAAGATAAATATGCTATTGTTTCAATGGTTTTTTTGTTTGTTGTTGTTGTTGTTTTTTAAATAAATAAATAAATAAAAGAATCTGCCAAAACACTTTTTTTACCACCAACACCAGAAGGTGCTACAGCACCCTCAGCACCCAACTTCCCGCGCCAGTGTTGTAGTATGTGATGCAAAAGCATTGTTCAGATGCCATATGCACATTAGGCCATACCTCCAGCAACAAGATGACCAAAGCTCCGAGGACACTGAGGATCTCTCCTACCAGACGCAACTTGTCCTCATGTGTCACAAAACTTTCCTGAATAAAGCAGAATTTGATGACACACGCTATAGCAAATGACACTGATGCTTATGTGATGTATATTTTGCTGATAACGCGCACGTAGTGTTTTCTGGACTCTGATAGTTTTGTCCATATCTGATGATGTGTAGTTCTCCGGAATGTCCTTTAAGGGGCGATATGTGCATCATAGTGTGAACATTCCAATGTAGAGCAGATAAAAAACCATGGGGAGTCTGGACGAACTGACATAGAGGGGAAAAAACAAGTATGAAGAAACAAAAGATGAAATAACAGTTTTGTTGTTTTTTTTTCTTTCTTTAACTTGAGGAGTTAAAGTATACCTGAAGTAATGTTTTCCATACAGGTTCCACTTGAGGCTGACCAGCTGCCTCACAGGGGTCACTTCTAGTATTCTTCTGGCCTGGACACCAAAATCAACCAAAACCGATATCAACAATAAGTGAGCTGAAAAAGCCCTAAAATCTACAGGAACTGACCTAGAAATGCCCTGTAGTCAATTGGAAATTATCCAAAATGTGCTGCAAGTAACTCAAAAATCAAGTGACCTCTAGATACTCTAAACATTTTTAAAAGTGACTCAAAGATAACTCATTGCCTGCTATTGATGACGATTGGCATTAAGTTAATTTACACTGGGAGGACTCGATGTGAATGCTCATCTTTTGGTGCCATTGACAAAGCTAGACATCCGATCCAAGGGCGTAGGTTTGGTCTCAACATAGGTAAGGACGCTATAACAGCATAACATGCATGTACAGTTTTTGCTGCGGACGGGATATTATTAATAAGACCAAACAGATTAGGTGAACGGGGGTCAGGTTCTCACGAATATGCTGATGTGTTTACTACGTAAAAAGGAAAAAAGTTAAATTGTTATTTTCATGGGGTAAAGTCATTCTTCAAAATGAGTGGCATGCTCCCCACATTCACAACATCTTTTACTTTACTTACAGTAGCTGCTGCTGGCCGAAAAAAAAACTACTAATATCCCTCCTCTTCGAAGGGGGCGGAGGAGGCGGTGGTATGCTGACATGTATTTCTGTCAGGGTTGTGTGAGTGTGCATGTGTGTGGGGCGGTGGGGTCTAGGCATCAGCCAATCAAACGTGCGTTTCAGGGGTAAAAATTGGACCCGCACATTCAGCATGTGAAAAAGTGTAAATGTAAGTCTGAACATAATGAAAATACTTCACTTTATAATGGTAGGGTGTTGAGCGTTGTGTAGACGTTTCGCTGCGTAGTAACGAATGGCCGAACAACGGAAGCGCTTGTAAAAAGCAGCCATTTGAAAAGTCACTATGAAACGAAGCACGCAGCTTTTTCGCAAAGTTTCCCTATGAACTCTGCCATCTGTTCTCAAAAAATAGCGGAATTAAGGGCTCAATATGATTGCTATATTATTTAGTACTAATTAATTATTATTATATATCATTTATTCCTTACTATAAACTTATTTTTATATTTTATTTACATTTTTGAATGTTGTAATTGTCAGCATGGCCACGTAAAGATACGTTTGTATTTTTTGGAAAAAAAGGAAGCATTAAAAATATTTCCGGACCCGAGATTGTTGTAACTTTTTAATTCCGGACCCAGAGGATTTTTTTTATTCATGACCCCTGGTCTAAAGGATGTTAAACGCTCAGACTTTTTTTTTTTTTTTTAAACATGCAGTTTTTGGTTTCTAGGTACAGTGTATCACAAAAGTGAGTACACCCCTCGCATTTCAGCAGGTATTTAAGTATATCTTTTCATGGGACAACACTGACAAAATAACATTTTGACGCAATGAAAAGTAGTCTGTGCGCAGCTTAAATAATAGAGTTAATTTATTTTCCCCTCAAAATATAGCCATAAAGATCCAAACCCCTGGCAACAAAAGTGAGTATACCCCTTAGAAACTACGTACATCCCTAAATGTCCAAATTGAGTACTGCTTGTCATTTTCCCTCCAAAATGTAATGTGACTCGTTACAGGAGTGCTGTTAGCCTTGCTGCAGAGATTGAAGAGGTGGGGGGTCAGCCTGTTAGTGCTCAGACCATACTCCACACTCTACATCAAATTGGTGTGCATGGCTGTCACCCCAGGAGGAAACCTCTTCTGAAGACAGTACACAAGAAAGCCCGCCCGTCTCATCGGACCATAGGACATGGTTACAGTAATCCATGTGCTTTGTTGACATGTTTTCAGCAAACTTCGCGGGTCATCCTTTGAAGATGACGTTTAAGCTTGCATGGCACCATGGCGCTGTTGGAGAGCTGCTTGTGTAGTGTTCAAGAACTGCTTGGATTTCTAGCCATCGGCCTCCTTTCTGTGCTCGACAATGCGTTGGAATAAAACGGGGAGGATTGACGTTCGTCACATATGGATAAAATGGAAAGGACACTTTCGTGAAATGGACACTTGACAAGTCTAATCCAATAATGTAAAGTAGACGTGATGGGGTCCACATTGTCGCGGACGGCAAGGTGACTGATGGCTAGAAATCCAAGCAGTTCTGGAATGCGACATGAGCAATACCTCACTCATCTGCACACGAACGGGAACTCTACCAACTCCTACCTTCCTACTGCAACTCGACGTTTTTTTAAAAATGCGATATTGGAACATTTCTCGCGGCACACCTGACGATCTCTTACGGCACACTAGTTTGCTGCGGCACACCGGTTGAAAAACACTGAGTTTAGGTGACAATAAAAATGCTTTTTTTAATGTCGGATTTATGCGGCTCAATGCCCAGTTTTTAATGGAAGAAGCTTAAATTAAGTCTAAATTCTTTTGCACTTCTCAACTTCAACACTAGATGAAGCTAGTCACTTAAATAGTCAAAACGGGACATGTTGAATTCAATGTGGAAACTGTGTTAATCTGGTGTGATAAATTGAGCTTTTTTTTCTGCAAAGTTTGTTTCAGTCGTGTAAATATATATATATATATATATATATATATATGTATATATATATACAGTCCCTTACAAAATTCTTGTCGCTTATCCATTTTGTAGAGACAATTGCTAATAACCTGACTTTTAATTATTCAACTGGTTTCAGAAATGGCTCATATGAAAGCTAAGACCCTCCCAAATGATGTTGAATGTACAAAAATATATTTGTTTCACTGAAAAAAGATTTATCATTTAATGAAGACATAAAGGTCAGATTTTGGCAAGACAAAAGTTTTGTCGCCGACAGAAAGTAGTGTGAAAATTGAACAAAAAATGTACTTCAAATACAAAAATATGTTACATAACATAACCAAATTAAGTAGTGGTGCTGTGAGATCCAAATTTAATACTTTGTATGACTTCCATGGGCTTGAAGGATTGCATCCATGCGGCAGCAACAAATCTTAGCTGCCTTTTATATTCCTAACCATAAAAAGGGACAAATTCTGCAGCAGGATGGTGCTCCATCGCATACTTCAATCTGTACCTCAAAATTCCTCAAGGCAAAGAAAATCAAGATGCTCTAGGACTGGCCAGCCCAGTCACCAGACATGAACAGGATGAAAGAGGAAGCATGGAATACGAAACCCAAGAATGTTGATGAACTCTGGGAGGCATGCAAGACTGCTTTCTTTGATGTTCCTGATGACTTCATCAATAAATGGTATGAATCCTTGCCGAACCGCATGGATGCAGTCCTTCAAGTCCATGGAAGTCATACAAAATATTACATTTGGATCTCACAGCACCACTACTTAATTCGCTTATGTTTTGTAACATATTTTTGTATTTGAAGTACTTTTTTTTTTTTCTCTCAATTTTCACACTACTTTTTGTAGGCGACAAAACTTTTGTCATGCCAAAATTTGACCTTTATGTCTTCATTAAATGATAAATCTTTTTTCAGTGAAACAAATATATTTTTTTACATTCTACATCATTTGGGAGGGTCAGCTTTCATAAGAGCCATTTCTGAAAGCAATTGAATAATTAAAAGTCAGGTTATTAGCAATTGTTTCTACAAAATGGATAAGCGACAACACTTTTGTCAGGGACTGTATACAGTATTTTAGAATATCTTTTTACCTCTGAATTATTTTCTTGTTTGTACCGCTTAACTCACTGTCATTGAAAACTATCGACATCAAATCCATTTCAACAGGGATGTTTGGCATTGCGTAATCATTTTTCACTGCCATTCACAGCGACAGACGACAAAAAGTTTGGATGTACGAAAATAAAGCACATTATAATCTATTGTCATTTATTTGCAAAATGTTGTGTTAATGTAAACCAGAGGTCCCCAAACTTTTTCCTGTGAGGGCCACATAACTTTTCCCTTCTCTGATGAGGGGCTGGGGTCAGTTTGTAACAGAAAAAGTGTGACGATTGCAGGAGTGCCTAAATGTAAAAAAAATATTGTTTTTCAGAAAGCCACAATCAAATAACCCTTTCTGGATTCTTCACCGAACAAAAGTAAATGAAATAAAAATAATAATATAATATAATATAATAATAATAAATAATAATAACACTATTAATTAAATAAATAATAACCAAATAACCCTCTCTGAGCTCTTCACAGAAAAAGGCCAGGAAATAAATAACACTATTGAGGGGGAAAAAAAAAATGCTGTCTGGTATTGTTCAGGGGGCCGGACCAAATGTGGAGGCGGGCCATATTCGGCCCGCGGGCCATAGTTTGGGTGCCCCTGATGTAAACCATTAACTATTTCATGTCTGGCTTTTAAAATGCTAATTCAATTTGAAATTCCTGTATCCTGTCTAAAACGCTGAAATCATGTCATAGTGACAGGACTTTTAATCACTAGGTATGTTTAATACCACGTTAAGTACATAACTTTAAAAAAAAAAAAAAAAAAAAATTTAAGTTACTAAGAATTGCGCTCTATCATATATAGGCATGTGTTGATTACCGGTTTCAAGGTACACGGTGGTATGAAAAAGTCAAGGTTTCAAAACTGCAAAATTTTCTGTCATACTGTCCCTAAGGTATTAGCTATTTTTTATGTCCCAAAAATGCATGGAGAAATTCTTCGCTTGCAGCTGTAAGGCTCAACCCTCCCTCACCAGTTATTGCTCAGTGTCAATCAGTCAGCTGTGCTACACGATGGCTGGAGTAGGTGAAACCCCTCAATTGTCCCCCCACCGAAGAAAACGAAATCACTGGTATGGGAATACTTCGGCTACAGAAGAGTTATAGATGGCCGCGCCTTAGAGGAGGAGGGCCAACCAACATGTAAAACATGTTTGTGGAGAGTGGCTGGCGAGGAGGTGATACCTCCAATATGAATTCGCATTTATACAAAATTAAAGGTTTGTAAACACTGTCATTAGCGTTTCCCACCAGCTAAGAGAGTTAACTCCAGTGTGTTTAGTGTGTCTAGCGGTGGTAAAACGTGTTTTTTTTCTCTCCGGCAACTGTCTGTGTTGAGAAAGCGAGTGTATGTATAATGTAAACATGATTCGGGTCATACACACATGCCTTTTATGGAAAATAATTTCAATTGTTTTGTTCTGATGGTAATTATGTTGACCTTTGGCTGTGGGTTTAGGCTCACCTTAAGGACTGCATTTATTTCAAATTTATTAAGATTTTTTTTTTTTTTTTTTACTTAACATTATACTTATGTTCCAATTTGCTCATGGTTTGAAAAATAAAAATCTTTTTTTTTTTACGCAGATATCTCAAAGTAACACATTTTAGAGCAGTAATTGCAATACCATGAAACTGTGATATAGACCCCACTCACCAACATCACACAATGACGTGTCGCTGTATCCGGCCACCATATTGTCAGTCATTGTTTATCCGTATTCTCAATGGTTTCAATTTGTCATGCAATTTATAGTGCAATTCATGGAAGCCCCGGTGCTTTCAGACGCTGTAAACTCATTGGATGATTTGCATAAAAGGCGTTATGCGGAAAAGCTTCAGTCTATCCATTCGCCAGATCCATATTTGATGCCTAATTCGATATTTTTCGACTCGCTGTCTTCGCCCTCTCTGCCTGACATCTGCTACCCCGATATCTACAACTATTTTGTCCACAGAAACCTATTCTCACGAAACTTTGAAAAACTTTAAGAGCAGCACTCTAAGCAACATTACCCCGTGTGACCCTTTACTTTCAATTTTCTAAAATGGCGACAATCAATAAAGAAAAAAGTTGACTGCGATTGCCGACGCTTCAAGGATAGGTGGATATTGGACTATTTCTTCAATACAATACGCAACAACTGTGTCTGCCTCTTTTGCAAAGAGACAGTCGCTGTTTTCAAAGAGTTCAATGTGACGCGATATTACCAAACAAGACACGCTGTCATGTATGACAACATTACAAGGAAGATACGCAGCAAGAAATTATAGCAACTTGAAGCTAGTTTAATTTCACAGCAGCAGTATTTCGCAAGAGCCCGAGTGTCGAAAGAGAACGCCACAAAGGTGAGATTGTTGAAATTATGAATTAAAAAAAAATAATAATAAAGCAAATGGGACACACAGAAGGGCTTGCTAAAAATTGTTTAAATATATTGTTCTACGTAAATCAGTCAAGGTAGCCCCCCCCACCTTTTTACCACACCAAATCTGGCCCCCTTTGCAAAAAGTTTGGACACCCCTGTTTACCTGATGATCCGTAGACCAGGCCAGCTTTTTTCACTTGGTACCAGCTAAATATTATTCAAAAAATAATGAAGGCGGAAGAAATAAACATCTTGAATTTGAAACTGTATGTTGTCGGCGATTAGCCTCGCAATGATCTTAATTGTGTTTTTGTTTTTGTCAGCCCAAAACCCTCTAAATAAATATAAAATGCATCTTACCAGGTATAAAATGACTACTACATAGTCTGTGGTGAGCGTTTGGTGCCGAGTTTTCTCGTCGAATTGCAGCAGTCCATCTCGCTCTCCTCTGCGGGTCTCTCGGAATACGGTAGAACTTCAAGTCTCTCCGTCTATCTTCTCTGTTACTGCAACCAATCGCCACACACGCCTTCACCATTTTGATTATTAATGGTAACGAGCAGAAAACCACACCATAATAAGAGGAATTTACATAGCATTAATGCATAAACACGACGAGCTGACGGACAATATGGCGCAGAGGTGTTGTTGTGACGTCATGTGAGTGGGGTCTATTTTGGCTTAAGGTCATCATACCGTCAGAATGTCATACTCGCACATGCCTGATAATATACAGTGCTACGTAACACAACTTGCAAAGCATCTCTTGTTTGTTTTGAACTAATGATGTCCAGTTCAGATCTACAACTGACAGATGAAGAAATTGTTGGAGCCGCAGTCTGACTTCATCCAGTTGCTGTCAGCGGGACCGCTGCTGTCCAGAACAACACAATTTCCGAATGACGGTTTCCGGCTCCAGTAACTGTAAAATAAATTTAAAAACCAAAAATTCAGTTTTGAAAGTTTTGTACTTTTTTGGTATTTCTTGTTCAAAACAATAGTCATAATAAACTCCACGCAGATAACCTGGGTGTCATGCTCCCTTGAGGTCCCAGACCGATCCAGTATTTCAAGCCATTCCCCCTTTGAGTCAGAAAGTTCTAGAATGGAAAGCCAGAATTGGCATAAGAAATCAGTCGGTCATCAGTGGTGTCAAAACGTGACATGAGGGCTAAGTTGGGCATGTGTACCACCTGCACTTCGTCATTATCGATCAAGGCCAGTGAGCCACCTTGCTCCAAACAGTGCGTCCCGCTCTTGTCCCAGCTCAGAGTGAACGTGGAGAAGAAAAAACAGGATTGGTCAACTCTCGTCCACCCGATGGGGCAGATGAAGCAGCAGTTACCTACGAAAAGGGGAACGTTGGCCCTAATAAATGTCCAGCTCGGACGAGGTAGCTTAACTTGTGTGACACTTACATCGGTGTTCATCTTGAGGCGTAAAAGTGCTGCACTGCTCCTTGTTGCATCTCTCTGGAACCCACCTGACTTGGTTCACGGGACAAACTGTGGATTCAGATTTCACTAGAGTTAAAAATTTTTTTTAAAGGGTGAGGATGAGCATAACATGCTGACAACAATCTGGTGAAATATCTACAGTAACTTTTTATTTTGTACAACAGGGTTCGGAGAGAAAGACGAGGTAGATGTACAGTGTAGTACATTAGTGTTTAATTTCCTCTGGAAAAAATTAAGCGATTACTGTTGAGACTCACTTTTCACAATGACCACAATGGCAGCCAGCAGTATCAAGCAGAGCATGCTCAGGATCAAGCATATGACTCGGTAACACTTTGCAGTATCTTGCGCCTTTTTTGCTGATGAGAGACATTTAGATTAGTTGAAGTTAGCGGCAACATTGTCTAAGCCAGGAGTGGGCAAACCGGTCCTCAAGGGCCACAGTGGGTCGTGGTCAGAGGTGGGTAGAGTAGCCAAATATTTTACTAAAGTAAAAGTAGTCATCCAAAATTTTACTCAAGAATTAGTATTAAAAAAATTGTCGAAAAGAATACTCAAGTAACTGCTTACAATCTCTGATTATTTTAAGTAATGGTATAATTTTTTCTCAGCACAACTTGATCTTTATGAACTGTTATTATTATACTGTACTGTAACCTAGTACATGACCATATTAGGCCATATACAGTGATATGAAAAAGTATCTGAACCTTTTGGAATTTCTCACATTTCTGCATAAAATCACCATCAAATGTGATCTGATCTTTGCCAAAATCAAACAGATGAAAAAACCGTGTCTGCTTTAACTAAAACCACCCAAATATTTATAGGTTTTCATATTTTAATGAGGATAGTATGCAAACAACTACAGAAGGGGGAAAATACAGTGCCTTGCAAAAGTATTCGGCCCCCTTGAACCTTGCAACCTTTCGCCACATTTCAGGCTTCAAACATAAAGATATAAAATTTTAATTTTTTGTCAAGAATCAACAACAAGTGGGACACAGTCGTGAAGTGGAACAAAATTTATTGGATAATTTCAACTTTTTTAACAAATAAAAAACTGAAAAGTGGGGCGTGCAATATTATTCGGCTCCCTTGCGTTGATACTTTGTAGCGCCACCTTTTGCTCCAATTACAGCTGCAAGTCGCTTGGGGGTATGTTTCTATCAGTTTTGCACATCGAGAGACTGACATTCTTGCCCATTCTTCCTTGCAAAACAGCTCGAGCTCAGTGAGGTTGGATGGAGAGTGTTTGTGAACAGCAGTCTTCAGCTCTTTCCACAGATTCTCGATTGGATTCAGGTCTGGACTTTGACTTGGCACTTCTAACACCTGGATACGTTTATTTTTGAACCATTCCATTGTAGATTTGGCTTTATGTTTTGGATCATTGTCCTGTTGGAAGATAAATCTCCGTCTCAGTCTCAGGTCTTGTGCAGATACCAACAGGTTTTCTTCCAGAATGTTCCTGTATTTGGCTGCATCCATCTTCCCGTCAATTTTAACCATCTTCCCTGTCCCTGCTGAAGAAAAGCAGGCCCAAACCATGATGCTGCCACCACCATGTTTGACAGTGGGGATGGTGTGTTCAGGGTGATGAGCTGTGTTGCTTTTACGCCAAACATATCGTTTTGCATTGTGGCCAAAAAGTTCAATTTTGGTTTCATCTGACCAGAGCACCTTCTTCCACATGTTTGGTGTGTCTCTCAGGTGGCTTGTGGCAAACTTTAAACGAGACTTTTTATGGATATCTTTGAGAAATGACTTTCTTCTCGCCACTCTTCCATAAAGGCCAGATTTGTGCAGTGTACGACTGATTGTTGTCCTATGGACAGACTCTCCCACCTCAGCTGTAGATCTCTGCAGTTCATCCAGAGTGATCATGGGCCTCTTGGCTGCATCTCTGATCAGTTTTCTCCTTGTTTGAGAAGAAAGTTTGGAAGGACGGCCGGGTCTTGATAGATTTGCAGTGGTCTGATGCTCCTTCCATTTCAATATGATGACTTGCACAGTGCTCCTTGAGATGTTTAAAGCTTGGGAAATCTTTTTGTATCCAAATCCGGCTTTAAACTTCTCCACAACAGTATCTCGGACCTGCCTGGTGTGTTCCTTGGTTTTCATAATGCTCTCTCCACTTTAAACAGAACCCTGAGACTATCACAGAGCAGGTGCATTTATACGGAGACTTGATTACACACAGGTGGATTCTATTTATCATCATCGGTCATTTAGGACAACATTGGATCATTCAGTGATCCTCACTGAACTTCCGGAGTGAGTTTGCTGCACTGAAAGTAAAGGGGCCGAATAATATTGCACGCCCCACTTTTCCGTTTTTTTTTTTTTTTTGTTAAAAAAGTTTAAATTATCCAATAAATGTTGTTCCACTTCACGATTGTGTCCCACTTGTTGAGTCTTGACAAAAAAATTAAATTTCATATCTTTATGTTTGAAGCCTGAAATGTGGCGAAAGGTTGCAAGATTCAAGGGGGGTGAATACTTTTGCAAGGCACTGTAAGTAAGTGAACCATCACATTTAGTAGCTTTGGTAGAAATAACTTCAACCAGATGCTTCCTGTAGCAGCAGATCAGTCTGGCACATCGATCAGGACTAATCTTGGCCCATTCTTCTCTACAAAACTGCTGTAGGTCAGTCAGATTTCTGGGATGTCTGGCATGAATCGCTGTATTTAGGTCATGCCACAGCATCTCAATGGGGTTCAAATCTGGACTTTGACTTGGCCACTCCAGAATGTGTATTTTGTTCTTCTTAAACCATTCTGAATTTGATTTACTTCTTTGTTTTGGATCATTGTACTGTTTCAGCTCCATCCCCTTTTTAGCTTCAACTCTCTGACAGACGGCCTCAGGCTTTCCTGCAAAACATCCTGAAACTTTTGAATTCATTTTCCATCATTGATTGCAAGTTGTCCAGGCTCTGAGGTAGGAAAACAGCCCCAAATCATGATGCTCCCTCCACCATGCTTCACGGAGGGGATGAGGTCTTGATGTTGGTGAGCTGTTCCATTTTTCCTCAACACATTATGTTGTGTGTTACTCTCAAACAATTCAACTTTGATTTCATCAGTCCACAAAATATTTTGCCAAAACTTATGTGGAGTGTCCAAGGGCCTTTTTGCGAACATTAAATGAGCAACAATGTTTTTTTTGTTTTTTTTTTTGTTTTTTTTTAGACAGCAGTGGCTTCCTTCGTGGAGTCCACCCATGAACACCATTCTTGCCCATAGGTTTACATATAGTTGATGTGTGCAAAGAGATATTGGACTGTCCCGGTGATTTCTGTAAATCTTTAGCAGACACTCTAGGGTTCTTTTTTACCTCTCTGAGTATTCTGCGCTGAACTCTTGGCGTCATCTTTGATGGGCGGCCACTCCTTGGGAGAGAAGCAACAGTGCCCAACTCTCTCCATTTGTAGATAACTTCTCTGATTGTCGATTGATAAACATCCAGACTTTTAGAAATGGTTTTGTATCTTTTCCCAGCTTTATACAAATCAACAATCCTTGATCGCAGATCTTCAGACAGCTCTTTTGACCGAGCCATGATGCACATCAGACAGTGCTTCTCATCAAAACAATTCTTACTAGGTGTGTGTTTTATAGTGATAGGGCAGCTTTAAACTACTCATCAGTCTTGGGCACACATCAGACTTAAATTATTTTGATATAAACTGGTTTCACGCGCTCTTTAAGTCTCCTTAGGCAGAGGGTTCACTTACTTACTTTCCCCCTTCTGTCATTGTTTGCATGCTATCCTCATTAAAATATGAAAACTTGTAAATGTTTGGGTGGTTTTAGTTAAAGCAGACACTGTTTTACATCTGTGTGATTTTTGACAAGGATCAGATCTCATTTTATGGTTATTTAGTGCAGAAATGTGAGAAATTCCAAAAGGTTCTGATACTTTTTCATACCCCTGTAAATGACACAAAAAACATCGAATTCAGATGAGAACACTTGAAAAATAACCCATCCAAAAAGCATGAGCGTCCTCTAGTGGAGAAAAACATTGTTACCTATGATTGATATAATGGAGTCATGTGGTTATTGTTGCGACATCTCGTTGGTGAAAGTGAGACAGCCACTGTCGGCATCTCTGGCAGAAATGAAGCCAATATTTACAATAAAAAAGAAAAATTTACCAACTGTAGTGTAACCCAAAGTAGCCGAGTAAAAGTAGTGTTTCTTCTTCACACATCTACTTAAGTAAAAGCTGTGTTGTCACAATTGCATTATAACCATAATTTTCAGACTATAAGCCGCTACTTTTTTCCTTCATTTTGAATCATGCGGCTTATAGTCCAGTGTGGCTTATTTGTTGATTTATTTGGGTTTATAGGTAACACTTTATTTGACAGCGGCGTCATAACACAGTTATAATTATGACATGACACTATCATGGGCATTACTGAATGCTTATGACAGATGTCATTAAGTGTCAACCGGCAAATTATGTCACAAACTCGATTTATGTCCAGCTTGGCTCTTTTACATCCATTCATAACTGAAATAATTTGCCAGATAACACGAAATGACATCTGTTATAAGCATTTGTTAACGCTCATAACAGTGTCATATCATAATTTTGATTGTCTAATGACAGTCTTATGGCGCCACTGTCAAATAAAGTGTTACCAAATACCATCATTAGCAATAAATGAAATACTAGAAGAGTAACTGAAGAAATAATTAGCACAGAACATGAATTTTGATTGTTATTTACTGTTTATTTATCTGTAGCGCTGCAATGCATGCTAGGAGGCATGTTGGACAACAACAGTATTGACAGCAGATGGCAGCATAAGTGGACTGTCTCCCCCAAGGGAGCAGTGATGGCCAAATGAAGCTTCTTGAAGCAATGAAGCTTTGAACCAGTTGGCTGAAAATGGTGGTTCATTTGGTCTTATGACAGTCGTGTGATGCCGCTGTCAAATAAAGTGTTACCGGTGAATATCTTTTGATGTAAATGTCCCATAATACAGTTAATACGGCTGCAGCTTATAGTCCAGTGCGGTTTATCTATGAACAAATGTCATTTTGGTGTCAAATTTGGTGGGTGGCGGCTTATAGTTGGGTGCGCCGTATAGTGCGAAAATTACGGTAAGAAACGCATTATTGTAATCTGATTACTTTCTTTCAGTAACAAGCAATCTAACGCGTTCATTTTTCCAAACCAGTAATCTGATTAGTTTCCTTAGTCTCTGTGCATTACTATTTCGTATGTGCCTCATAATGTATGTACGAAGAGCATTTTGAATAGAAAATGTTAGAAAGGTTTCCACTATACGTTCGTTTCCGTGGTAACCACTCATAATTACTTCCTGTTTTTGTCTCGAGTCGCACGCGCTATGTTTTTTGGGACTGAGAATGGCGTGTGGAGCAAGGGTGCTCATTCATATTTGTGTTGCGCATTTATGTCATGAGGTGACGTGTTCATTTAGCATCTTTGGGATGTGTTGCAAGTCCGACTGAGCGTGAAGTGCTTAGTTGCCGCCACGTTTTGCGGCCAAATTGACCGCGTGCGTGTACGCCGTCCTTCCGGGTTGTCCTCGCGCATTCGCGCCCGCCCCCACCTATGTGTTTATTGCACTGTGCAATTCATTTGAGTCTTTTAATTACAGAGCAGTCAATTTGTATTGTTTTATATTGGCACAGTTATGCTGTTAATCCTAACCTCTAAACCCTTACCCGAAGTTAAGAATTTTTGAGATTAGGCTTAATCTTGAGTTAGCGGGGGTTTAATTAGTCATTAGAGTTGATTTTAACATAAACCATGCAGTTTGTCTGGTTTGTTGTCATTGTTGTTGTTGTTTGTTGGTTTCAGGGCTCCGGAGTGGCTAAGCTAGCGCAAGTCAATGATGGCTGAAATCAACTTCATGGACTAATTAAACCCCCGCTAGCTCGAAAATTAGCCTTATGTGAAAAATTCTGACCCTTTTAAATTCAACTATCAGAAAGTCAATTATATGCAATGCTATTTTTCTGTTGTCGTTCTTATGTTGAGGCAGCAAAGGGAGAAAATTGGTGAAAAGTAACCAATTAATTACTTTTAAAGTAACGTAGTTACTTTGATAATAAAGTAATCAGAAAAATAACTAGATAAGTTTTTTGAGGCATAATCAGAAATTAAAATTACTTTTCCAAGTAATCTGTGACAATACTGAGTAAAAGTATAAACTATTGCCATTGTAAAACTACTCTAAGAAGTAAATTTTTCTCAAAAAGTTACTCAAGTAAATATAGCGGCTTAAATGTAACGCATTACAACCCACCTCTGGTCACGGTGTTTGGAACAACTGATCCAGCACCGGCAGTTTAACTAATGAGGGTTCTGGGGAAACAAGAAGCACCTGACTGCAATCAAGTGATTGCAGTTGTAAGACACCAGATTGGTGAAAAGGTGTCCCCTTGATGGGTTGCAATGAAAAAGAACACCCACTGCGGCCCTTGGTGGAATAATTTGCCCATCCCTGGTTAAAGCCAAAAATTGTTCAAACCATTGTTCTACATTAACAACTGTTTATTCAACGGTTACATCAGAGGTTAAGTATTTGGTTCTGTATGTCTGCCCGTTTGTATGTGAATATGTGTTCAAGAAATCAAGATAACTCATGACTGAATAAAGAGCTATCAAACATGTTTGCAATATGAAACAGAAGACGTAATTAAATTTTGAGTTATGGAAGTCTAAGGTAACTGTGCCAAATTGGAATTTGTATGTTTGTATTCAAGATAACCCAAGATTGAAAAAAGGTATCCAAATTGCTGGATGTTTGTTAAAATAACAATAATAATAAACAACAACATAATGTGTGCATGAAAGGATTCATGTAAAATAGTAAATTTACAGAGTGAAAGAGTTTCCTACTCGTCAGCAATAACTTGCAAAACATGATCAGACAACTTCTGCTTTCTAGTGTGGTCATCTGGCATTTTTCAAAGGAACTCAGTTTCTTACACTGTTTCTTACACTGTAACCCTATTTATAGTATGATACACACTATAGTAAATCACGCCCTAAAATTATAACTAGAAATCTGAAAGATTATATCTGAAAGATTGGTTATTTTTTCCCAAAGATATATTCATAAATATCAAAAAAGCACATGAGTATCCATCCATGATTTATTGTTTGTCTCCTTGTGCCTTGCGATTGGCTGGCAACCTAAATTCAGGGTGTACACCGCCTATTACCCAGAGTTACACGGGACATGTTCCAGCACCCCTAAGACCCTCTTGAGGATCAGCGGCCCAGAGGATGAATGAATGAAAATATTTGAAACACACATTATGCATTTGAGTCCATACCTGTTTCCGAAATGCTGGAATATATATCCTCAGGTGGCTTTTGTAGTGCCGAGTAGTGACTTGATCCATCTGCTTCTTCTGTGTCAAAACCAAATTTAAAGTATTTTGAATTAGAAAAAAATAATAAAAAGGGCAAGACTTTCATCCATATTCAATGTGTATCGATGAGACTTTACATTAGGGGTGCTCACACTTTTTTGCTACAACATCTACCTTAAATTTCGGACTATAAACCGCTACTTTTTTCCTTCATTTTGAATCCTGCGGCTTATAGTCCTCTGAGGCTTATTTTTTTATTTATTTGGGTTCATATGTAACACTTTATTTTACAGTGGCGTGATATAAGACTGTCAAAAGACCGTCATAATTATGATATGACACTATCATGGGCATTACTGAATGCTTATGAGAGATGTCATTAAGTTTAATCCCTAATCACTAACTCTATGTCCAGCTCGGATGTTTTACATCCATTCAAAAGTGAGATAATTTGCTGGATAACACTAAATGACTTCTGTTATAAGCATTCATTAATGCACATGACAGTGTATTGTCATAATTATGAATGTCTAATGACAGTCTTATGGCGCCACTGCCAAATTAAGTGTTATCAAATACAATAACTAGCAATTAATGAAACAACTGGAACAGTAACTGAAGAAGTAATTGACACAGAACTTTGAATTTTGATTGTAATTTAAATCTATAGCGCTGGAAAGCATGCTAGGAGGCATGTTGGACAACAATAGTGTTGACAGCAGGTGGCAGCAGAGGTTGACTGTCTCCCCCAAGGGAGCAGTGATGGCAAAATGAAGCTTCTTGAAGCAATGAAGCTTTGCAGCCTATTAGTTCAAAGTTTAATGGTAGTTTATTTGGTCTTATGACAGTCATATGATGCCTGTAAAATAAAGTGTTAGTGGTTAATATGTTTTGGTTTAACTATCCCATAATACAGTGAGGACAGCTGCGGCTTATAGTCCAATGCAGCTTATCTATGAACACATGCCGTTTTCGGGTCAAATTTGGTCGGTGGCGGCTTATAGTCAGGTGTGCCTTATAGTGCGAAATTTACGGTACTTTTCAATGAGACAACCTTCAGCAATTGACCTTTATCAGGGCGGATGGGCTTGAAAGTTCAGCAGCAACGTACCGTATTGGCCCGAATATAAGACGGCCCTGTTTATAAGACGACCCCCTCTTTTTCAAGACTCAGGTTTGAAAAAAGACTTTTTGAACACCAAATTATTATTTATACAGAAAATAATTACAGTGCATCTGAAACAAATGATTATAACAATATATTTGAGAGTAAAAGCATGTTATTTTGCCTCATTCAAATCTTAATATCTGTTGCATATCTGTTAAATATGTAAACTAAAGTCTTCGGGTTTTTGAAATGTAAATAAACCTATATATTGTGATAAAACAACAAAATTGCAATAACTGCATTAACCATCAAAGTGAAGTCTAACTGTAACTATAGTCTTGAAACAAATCTGAATAAGGACAAACATTGCAATAAAATAATGCAAACTGGTTAAACATGGGAGTAGCTGAAATCTGTCATGACAGAACATCGCTTCAATGATATCTGGCGCCATCTAGCGTCGTGAATGGGTATAACGTCTAGACCGCAAATATAAGACGACCCCCTCTTTTTCAGTCTTATTTCAATGCAAAAAACACCGTCTTATATTCAGGCCAATACGGTATGTTGCATGCAACTATCTTGTTAACATTGTTGCACTTAGAGCTGTTGTTTGAGTATAAACAGTAACCTAACTGTTAATTGAAAAAAACAATAATAATAATATGATAAAACTCAGGTGACATTTCACTGGCTGCTCTGTGTATCAATCAATTGATGGGATGGGTGATTTTTCTTTTTTTTTAATTCAATACGTTCAACTTTATTTGCATAGCGTCATGTAGCGCCTATAGACAAGTTTCCGAGGTTCTTCCACTTTACTTCCGCATTTCTGCTCGTGTCTTCCGTTTTACACTTTCTCTAACCAAAACAACAGTGATGCTGGGGTGGAATCACTTATCAAAGTCTCTCAAAAAAGACCATTTGGAAATGCTATGTCCATCTGCAATCATCACAACAGGGGAGGACAACATTAGAAATGGCGAAGAGTCAAAATCATTTTGTATTCTATTGATTTAGTGACATTAGATGGAAAAGCAATCAGGGACCTCAAAATCTCAAGAAGCATCCAGTTGAATGTGTCCTAATACATGAATATGAGAATTTTATGTTCATGAAGGCAGATGTGGAACTGAGACAGTGCTACCACAAAGCAACAACAGGTACAATTATGTTCAATTTGACTAGAATTCGTTGTGTTGCGTCATAGCTGAGACATCATTGGCTTTGCATTAGCTTCAACGATAAAGAAATGGAAAACAAACACTCATCTACTACAAGTCATACACATGCTTTTTACCCTAAATGCAAGTGTTACACATTTTTTTTGTTCAGGTGGAAATCGCTATTAGGCAAGGGAAGAGAAGTTCTTGCGCCTCACAACAACATTTATGTTTACGGACATATATCGAGACTACGTTAATTGTGCCTTGATGATAGAAGGCTTGATTAATGCTCCGCCTTTGTTAATATTTTTCTAATTTTATAAATTGTGATTTATTGACCTGTTTTCCATATGCACTAATTGTTTTAAACAAGAAATAGAATCATGATGTCCAAAAGTTTTACTGCGATCAATATCTGCAATAAAAAAAATTTTTTTAAATGACATAATGACGTACTACTTGTGTTTATATGTACATGTGAGATTAGCCCATAATATCATAACTATAACCTACCTAGATTATAATTACCTTATAGTATTTCCTTGTAACAAGAAAATCCGTGTTAGCCCTTCTGCATTCGGCAACTGTAATAATTAGGGCTGTCAAAATTATTGCGTTAACGGGCGTTAATTAATTTTTTAAATTAACCACGTTAAAATATTTGACGCAATTAACGCAGATGCCCCGCTCAGACAGATTTAAATGACAGTACAGTGAAACGCTCACTTGTTGTGTTTTATGGAGTTTTGCTGCCCTCGCCTGGCGCTTGGGTGCGACTGATTTTATAGGCTTCAGCACCCATGAGCATTGTGTAAGTAATTATTGACATCAACAATGGCGGGCTACTAGTTTATTTTTTGATTGAAAATGTTACAAATTTTATTAAAACGAAAACATTAAGAGGGGTTTTAATATAAAATTTCTATAACTTGTACTAACATTTTTCTTTTAAGAACTACAGGTCTGTCTATCCATGGATCGCTTTAACAGAATGTTAATAATGTTAATGCCATCTTGTTGATTTATTGTTATAATAAACAAATACAGTCCTTATGTACCGTATGTTGAATGTATATACAGTGCCTTGCAAAAGTATTCGGCCCCCTTGAATCTTGCAACCTTTCGCCACATTTCAGGCTTCAAACATAAAGATATGAAATTTAATTTTTTTGTCAAGAATCAACAACAAGTGGGACACAATCGTGAAGTGAAACAACATTTATTGGATAATTTAAACTTTTTAAACAAATAAAAAACTGAAAAGTGGGGCGTGCAATATTATTCGGCCCCTTTACTTTCAGTGCAGCAAACTCACTCCAGAAGTTCAGTGAGGATCTCTGAATGATCCAATGTTGTCCTAAATGACCGATGATGATAAATAGAATCCACCTGTGTGTAATCAAGTCTGCGTATAAATGCACCTGCTCTGTGATAGTTTCAGGGTTCTGTTTAAAGTGCAGAGAGCATTATGAAAACCAAGGAACACACCAGGCAGGTCCGAGATACTGTTGTGGAGAAGTTTAAAGCCGGATTTGGATACAGAAAGATTTCCCAAGCTTTAAACATCTCAAGGAGCACTGTGCAAGCCATCATATTGAAATGGAAGGAGCATCAGACCACTGCAAATCTACCAAGACCCGGCCGTCCTTCCAAAAATTCTTCTCAAACAAGGAGAAAACTGATCAGAGATGCAGCCAAGAGGCCCATGATCACTCTGGATGAACTGCAGAGATCTACAGCTGAGGTGGGAGAGTCTGTCCATAGGACAACAATCAGTCGTACACTGCACAAATCTGGCCTTTATGGAAGAGTGGCAAGAAGAAAGCCATTTCTCAAAGATATCCATAAAAAGTCTCGTTTAAAGTTTGCCACAAGCCACCTGGGAGACCCACCAAACATGTGGAAGAAGGTGCTCTGGTCAGATGAAACCAAAATTGAACTTTCTGGCCACAATGCAAAACGATATGTTTGGCGTAAAAGCACCACAGCTCATCACCCTGAACACACCATCCCCACTGTCAAACATGGTGGTGGCAGCATCATGGTTTGGGCCTGCTTTTCTTCAGCAGGGACAGGGAAGATGGTTAAAATTGACGGGAAGATGGATGCAGCCAAATACAGGAACATTCTGGAAGAAAACCTGTTGGTATCTGCACAAGACCTGAGACTGGGACGGAGATTTATCTTCCAACAGGACAATGATCCAAAACATAAAGCCAAATCTACAATGGAATGGTTCAAAAATAAACGTATCCAGGTGTTAGAATGGCCAAGTCAAAGTCCAGACCTGAATCCAATGGAGAATCTGTGGAAAGAGCTGAAGACTGCTGTTCACAAACACTCTCCATCCAACCTCACTGAGCTTGAGCTGTTTTGCAAGGAAGAATGGGCAAGAATGTCAGTCTCTCGATGTGCAAAACTGATAGAAACATACCCCAAGCAACTTGCAGCTGTAATTGGGGCAAAAGGTGGCGCAACAAAGTATTAACGCAAGGGGGCTGAATAATATTGCACGCCCCACTTTTCAGTTTTTTATTTGTTAAAAAAGTTTAAATTATCCAATAAATTTTGTTTCACTTCACGATTGTGTCCCAATTGTTGTTGATTCTTGACAAAAAATTAAAATTTTATATCTTTATGTTTGAAGCCTGAAATGTGGCGAAAGGTTGCAAGGTTCACGGGGGCCGAATACTTTTGCAAGGCACTGTATCCATCTTGTGTCTTATCTTTCCATTCCAACAATAATTTACAGAAAAATATGGCATATTTTATAGATGGTTTAAATTGCGATTAATTGCGATTAATTAATTTTTAAGCTGTAATTAAGTCGATTAAAAATTCTTATCGTTTGACAGCCCTAGTAATAATATTCGTAATTTCGCCTTATTTTGGTCACTTAAGTGGCCAGCGTATCAATCTACACCCAATGTTAACACAGGCTGCACAGATTGTTAGAATTTTGTCCACAAACGATCAACGAAGTGATAAGAACAAACATGCAATCTTTTAGGTGGATCATTTAGGGTTAAAGCTGCGAGTTTTGATTTAAGGCGTATGGCGAGGTAGATCCACACTGGGGCTTTTGAAGCTGGATGCTGTTCAAACCAGTCCACTTCCAAGCATATACTGTATATGGGCGCTTCCAGGAGTTCACACAACCAAGCACAGCAAAATAAAGTCCAGGAGTCTCAATTACGTCGTGCTGAATCCATTTATAGAGATTTCGTTGGTTCCTCTGATTTGATTTGGCAGTAAAAAACTTGTCTACTTCAAACTCAATTCATGGTGTTCTGTCTAGCAGAAAACATCTTGTCTATAAAGGTCAGCAGAGAAATTGCACCGCTAAACATGATTAACCCTTAAGTTCCCGAGCCTTTTTTTTGGGGGGGGGGGGGGGGGGGGGGGGACATAAATTAAATAAATAAACCTTTTTTAGCCTTTTTTTGTGCCACAATCTAATGAGACTACGTTGTGATCGATGTCATGAGCACGCCTGCTGTACAGTAAATGTTTTTACTTACCATATGGACCCTCCACAAGTGCATATGGATTTCCTTCATCATTGACTTCTTGCATAGCTTTGTTAGCTGTCCTTTTCTTCTTAAGCTGTTTTGATTTCTTTGTGACAACCTTCGTCATCTCCATTATTCCCTTCTACTCTTGGGCTTTCTCGTTCCTTGGAACAGTACTCAATGGGACTGAATGACTTATAAAAGCGGGTGAAAGAAATGCCACAACGCTACAAGTTTGTACCTTGAAAGTGTCCTATCAGAGAGAAAGAAAATACGCGGCAATGTCCAGTCTTTAGCTGTCTGCCGAAGACTTCCCTTTATTTTGATTCTCTGTCCTGTATTTGACCTTCCTGTAAATCTTGGGTGGAATCTCGGGCAAAGTGTGACAAGATAGGCTTATACAAAAATAAAAGTGCTCATTTTTGTTATGCTTTTGTCAACTTTATTAGCTGCAAAAAAGTCCATGATTCCTTTGATTTAGAAAAAATAGCAAGCAAAATCTCCAAAAAAGTAAACATTTAACTTAAAGAGGATATACTTTGCTTTCACAAAATCACATAATTGTGTTTATTTCTTTTATCATATACAGGGGTGAAAGTGGTTAGAATTTCTTGCCGGAACTCCCCAACGTGAAGGTCGCCACGGAGCAAGAAATTTTATTTATTTTTTTTTAATTTTTTTTTGTGGGGGGGTTTATTTCAAAACTACTGAAATGCAAAGAAAACTGTTTTGGTCAGTTATTTCTATAACACACACAAAAAGATTTTCATTCAAATTGTATTTTTTCAATGAATTGCAAAATAAAAGTTAACAAAAACAGCTATAACCCCAACCTCCATCTCCTAATTTTTATTTTCCCTCATTTCCTCACATACTAAATGCCAAATCTTAATTTTAACTACTTAAGAACATTGTGTGTAGGATATTAAAATTTAAGATAATGTAAACATTTACTTATTGTTGTGTTTTTTAATAATAAAGATATAAGTAACTTACATTCAGAAAAATAAGTACAAATGACTTATATTATGCAGAGTGAAATGGAATATATTGAGAAGATCGTGCAAACATTGACTTTTTGAAATCATAAGGAAATGAATAAGTCGCCTAACATAAATGAATAAATATAAGTCCCAAGTGCACATTGACGTCCAAGATGTTCTGAACCTCCTCATCAGAGCAAATAAAACTAAATATGATAAATAAGCCACCTTAACTCTTTCCTTGCGCTCAAAGATTTGATCCATTTTCTGTTGCATTGCCCCCCCCCCCTTTTTTTGTTGTTGTTGTTGTTGTTTTTTTTTTGCTGTTTCAGAAAACATGCACATTTGAACCAATCAGAGCTAACTATCTCTGTTGATCACATGTCAGTACTCAGATAACTGCAGCAGCTGGGAAAACCTCCATGCCGTCAGTGGAATAAAATAAATAATAAATATCAGTGGAAACGGATTACGCTAAACAAGCACTTTATTATGCTTGTTGTTAACACTTGAGTATGTAAATCTGATGTTGGTAGATTTTCTTACCTGAGATGAAATGCATGTGTGGCAGCTCTGTGTATATATATTGTAGTGAAGCTGGGGTTAATAAGCCTATGGTAACCTTCTGTTATTGTTTTGATTTTTACGAGCCGCTTATGGTCATTGAACGCAGCCTCGGTATATAACTGGCTGGCATCGCGAGACTCGTCGTTCGTTTTTCTGTTGTTGCACGGTTTTCACGGCTCGCTGCCCGGATACGCTAAAACGCTGTCCGTGCCTGAGCTAGAAGCCAGCACAACGCATACGAGAACCATCAGTGACGTTGTACGCGACTAACCTGTGCTGAAGAGGAATAAAAGTTGCAAGTGAGATCCCTTTGTCGTGCGAATCTGTTCACCCACGCCGCGCACATCCGCCATCACGGAAGGCGGCAGCACGACAACTGGTGTCAGAAGTGGGATAAACAGCAAACTTCAGTGAGTAAATCCGGCCAAGGGAAAATTAATCTGGCGAATCCTGACCCAATCAAAAGCATCGAGAAAAAAAAAAAAAAAAAGAAGAAGCTATAACTCGTCTGTGGCATTGGCGGAGCTAACGCTAATACGCTAACGTCAAGTGACCGCCACATCGCCGCACACACTAGTGCAACTTCCGGTCCGCTCCTTCAAAATAAGAGCGAAACCGGAAGTACATCGCAAAATAGACATTTGAAAGTGAAATCAATAAAGAACGAAGAAGGATCGTCATAAAAATGACTGAGGAATTTGGAGGTGCTACAGCAAGCAACCCAGAGGCAGATACAGCTCCAAAATGGTTACAAGCTTTGTTGGAAAATCAAAATCAACAAACAAGGGATTTTCAAATGATGTTGGCCCCCGTCCTGTCTCACATAGCCAACACATCTGCTCAACAACCTGCAGCAGAACTCAGGAGTGCTAGTGGGGAGGAGAGCAACGCCTTAATGACCTCTACTAGGGAGAGACGCCCACCTGAACCGAGCACATCTTCTGGCCAAACGACTCGACCAAAACACCGTGCTCCCTTTGCAGCCGAATTGGAGGTGATTGATCAAAGAGCCCGGAGTTCAGGCCCCTCCAGACGGAATGCAGCTCTTGAAACTGATAGCGGGCGCAGAGAAAATAGAGAGACTGAGCGTGAAACTCAACACACGCTAGGCTATCGTGATGAAAGCAGACAAAATAATTATGGAGTTCATGCTAACACCTTGCCAGAAGTGCAACGGGCAAAATTAGCCACATTTGATGGAAATGAGGACTGGGAGTCGTTTCTGATGCCATTCGAACGTCAAGCCAGGAAATATGGATGGAGTGCCATGGAACGAGTGGACAGATTACATGAGTGTTTGAGAGGAGCTGCAGTGCGCTATGTTTGCTCACTACCAGAGCGTACGAGGGAAGATTATGTACTTCTGGTCGAGCAACTCACTCAACGCTTTGGGAAAATAGATCCTCCGACAACAATAAGGAGGAAGCTTGGAGAGCTCCGACAAGGCAGAGAGACGTCAGCTGAATTTGCTGAAGAGGTGCGACGGCTCATCACACTCGCCTACCCAGGGGTCGATCTGCAGCTGCAGGACCAGTTGGCCACTGATGTTTTCCTCAAGGGCTTACGCAACCAAAAAGTTGCTTATGAAGTAATGAATCGTGATCCGGGTTCCCTTGTGGAAGCCCAGAAATTTGTGGAGGCCCACGAACATAACTTCAAAGCTACTGTGGGCCGCGACCCCGAAATAAAGAACCGAGCAAGACGCGTTTCATGGGTCGATGAAGAAGATACATGTGAAGATGTATCAACAATGTCCCGCCGAATTCAAACCCCGCAGTATGTTACCGTTGACCAGTTCACTGCTCTAATGGACCAAATGAAAGCCCTTGTTAACAAAGTGGATCATCTCCAGCTTCAAGTGGAAAATCTCTCATCTACAACTACAGGGCTTCAACAACCAAAAGCATCCCAACAACCCATATCTGGAATAAAACCGAACTACCAACTGCTGCAATCCAATAGAGGACGCTCTCAAACACCAAGCCCAAATCGTGGATCAGCAGGCCCATGTTTCAGGTGTGGGGAAGCTGGACATTTCAGAAAAGACTGTGTTAGGCCATCCAGCCCAGCCCGTAACCACGGTGACAAACACCAAGACTTCCAGGTGCAGTCAGGTGACAGCTCAGTTGTGGACGACGATTTCCAGCTACAAGGCCGGCAGATTGGATGCACCAAGAGGAGAGGTGAGAGTTTACAAATTCCTCTAACCGTGAATGGCATTCCAACGCAAGCTGTGGCAGACACTGGTGCACAAACAACTGTGATATCAGAGGAGTTGTACCAAAGAATACTGGAAAACAACACAACACCTGTCGATCTACCTCAGACATACCTACTGAGCGCAGGAGTCGGGGATGGAATGGAAGCTAAGCACGGACTCACAGTAACCTTTAAAATTGGGTCCAAGTCTATTGCCTGGGAGGTGCATGTTGCTTCAATAAGAGACTGCGTACTCCTTGGGTTGGATCTGATGAAAGCACATGACGTTGTCATCTATACCCGTGGCAAAGTTTTCATTGGTGGTGAACTTGTACCTTCAAAAATTGTGCGTGATGATGGTACAGACTATTGTATGACCAGAGTGATGCTTGGAAAAGCCACAACCATTCCAGCGGCATCTGAATGCATTGTGTGGGGTGAAGTGGAAGACCCGAAATCAGGAATTACAGCTGTGTTAGAACCTTTCCACATCACAGATAACTTAACTTCTGGGAGTGTTCTGGTCACCATGGCATAAAAAGTTCCAGTTAGAGTGTGCAATTTCTCCACTGAAAAAACAGCACTACCAAGAGGAGTTTGCCTGGGGGTTCTCATAGAAGCTTGTCCTGAAATCCACCATAGGCCAAAACAGGATGCCGGAGAGGACGCACCATCACTGGTGGTCGGAAGAGTGGCAACCATCCCTGAAATTCCAAGACATCTTCAGAACCTAGTTGCTGCTACAAGTGAAGCTCTCAGTGAAGATCAGCAACAACGGTTCACCCAAATACTGCTCACTTACCAATCCATCTTTGCCAAAAATGATTCCGAACTTGGCTACCTGTCTGCCGTCACACACAAGATAGACACCGGATTAGCCAGACCTGTACGCCAGCCAGTGAGGAGAACCCCTCTTGGATTTCAAGGTGAGGAGGAAAAACATCTGAAGGCCATGCTGGAAGCAGGTGTGATCACGGCATCAGCTTCTGAATGGGCCTCCCCAGTAGTCTTGGTGCGTAAAAAAGATGGAGGGGTGAGGTGGTGTGTGGACTACCGTGCCTTGAACAATCTGACAGTCAAGGATGCTTATCCACTTCCCCAGATTGAGGAATGTCTCGATGTCGTCGGTGGAGCTACTATGTTCTCAACCCTTGACCTTCAGTCTGGCTACTGGCAGATCTCGGTGGATAGCAAAGACCGTGAAAAGACTGCATTCATAACCAAATGGGGTCTCTATGAATATACTCGTATGCCATTCGGATTGTGTAATGCGCCAAGTACATTTCAGAGGGCAATGGAATATGTCCTTAGAGGCCTTCAGTGGGAAACTCTTCTCATTTATCTGGATGATGTCATTATTATTGGAAATGGTGTTGAACAAAGTTTAGACCGGCTCGAGCAGGTTTTTCAGAGGTTCCAAAGCCATGGGCTGAAACTGAAGCCATCAAAATGCCATCTGCTTCAAGAAGAAGTTCTCTTCTTGGGTCACGTCGTGAGTGGAGGAGGAGTCCGACCAAACCCAGCTCTCATCAAAGATGTTCAACAATGGAACCCTCCCAACAACGTTAAAGAGTTGCAAGTTTTTCTCGGACTATGCAACTACTATCGCAAGTTTGTTCCAAATTTTGCAGAACTGGCAAGCCCCCTCCATAACCTTCTCAAAAAAGAGACTGTGTTCCTATGGACGGATAAGCATCAGTTTGCTTTCACACTGCTCAAACAAAGACTCACAACTGCACCCGTGTTAGGGTATCCTCATCCTGACGGCAAGTTTATTCTTGATACTGATGCATCGAGCAACAGTGTAGGAGCAGTCTTGTCTCAAATCCAATCGGGGAAGGAGCGAGTTTTGACTTACGCTAGTAGCCACCTTTCTCCAGCTCAACAACGGTACTGTGTTACTCGCCGCGAGTTACTTGCAGTTGTTCGTTTCACTCGTCAATTTCGCCACTATCTACTTGGAAGAAAATTCCTACTTAGGACCGATCATGGTAGTCTCACTTGGCTTTTCCGTTTCAAATGCCCGGAAGGACAACTGGCCCGTTGGCTTGAAGAGTTGAGCCAATATGACTTCCACATTGAACACCGAGCTGGTAAACGCCATGCTAATGCAGACGCCATGTCAAGGTTGCCAAGAGAAGAGGTGGACAATTGTGACTGCTACCAGGCTGGAACAAACCTGTCAGATCTGCCATGCAAAGGATGTGTATACTGCCAAAGAATTCACAAACAATGGGCCAAATTTGAAGAAGACGTTGATTATGTTGTTCCACTAGCTGTCAGGTGCATTGAACCACAAAGTGACACAATCAGCCAGGAGGCATCAATAGAAGACCAACTATCTGAAACAAGCCCAGTGGCCAACTGGCTCGAGTCGTTTACTCCGGAGCAACTCGCAGCACTTCAGAAAGCAGACCCTGTGCTTAACATCCTTTACAATTGGAAGCAAACTGGGACACTGCCTTCTAAAGACGAGGTAATGCTTGAGTGTCCTGCGGTGAGAAAGTTTTGGCTTTGTTGGCCCCAGGTCACACTGAGACAAGGAGTCCTTCACTATTCCTGGGAGAGGATTGGAGAACAGCAACCAGCCTATCTACTCTTGGTTCCCGCATCCATGCAGAAAGAAATCCTGCAGTTCTGCCACAATCCTCCATATTCTGGTCACCTAGGAGAAGCCAAAACTCTTGAGCGTGTGCGTCAAAATTATCACTGGTATGGCTTGAGTGGGGATGTTCATCTGTTTGTCAAGAGGTGTCCCCATTGCAGTGCATGCAAGAATGCCGGACCAGCAAACAGAGCAAAGATTCAAAGTTACCAATGTGGAGCACCCCTAGATCGGTTGCACCTTGACATTCTCGGGCCATTCCCTGTGTCAAACTCTGGTAACAGATACATTCTTGTCATTATCGATCAGTTTACCAGATGGGTCGAAGCCTTCCCTGTCCCTGACCAAGGTGCTGAAACGACAGCCAAGAAGCTTGTCTACGAGTTTATTGCAAGGTTTGGAGCTCCACTTGAGCTACACACAGATCAAGGTCGTAACTTCGAAAGTGCGCTGTTTCAAAATGTGTGTAGACTTCTCCAGATTACCAAAACCAGGAGCACACCGTATCACCCATCTTCTAACGGGCAAGTAGAACGCTTCAATAGGACCTTGCTACAAATGCTTCGGTGTTATGTGAACCAGAGCCAGAAAAACTGGGATGAGCATTTGCCACTTCTCGCTGCAGCATACCGCAGTTCCCGACACTCAGTGACTGGATACACTCCCAATAGACTAATGCTTGGCAGGGAAACCCACCAACCTCAAGATATCCAATCTGGTACTGCGAAGCTGAACACCGGTCCCATGGAAGTGTCAGATTTCCTGTACAATCTGGAAGAAGGTTTGAATGAAGTGCACAGCTTGGCGAGAGAGCACCTCCGCACTGCACAAGCACGGCAGAAAAAGATGCATGATCTTAGAGCAAAAGAGCATTCATACAATGTTGGAGACCTGGTATTCCTTAAGGATGACACCAAGAAGAAAGGAATGAGCCCAAAACTTCAACCAATTTGGAAAGGTCCCCTTATTGTTGCTGCACGGCGAGGTCCTGTCCTGTATGAGATTCAAGGTCCCAAGCGGAGCATCATAATACACCATGACAGACTCAAGCCTTACAACAGTGACGTGATACCAGTCTGGGTGTCGCGCCAAAGAAGCATACTGCTGCAACGTCAAGATACAGACAACCAGATGAGTGAAGAGGACGTTCCCCTGGTGCCGGAAATACTGATGCAAGACAACTCAAACAAAGCGGCTGAGGACTCGAGTGAGCTGTCCAAAGGTTCGTGTGACGCATCTACTCCCAGCGATCCAGCATGCCAGATGACAAGACGAGGTGATATAGACTCATTAGAAAAGACTGTTAGAACATCCAGTGGTCGCGTTGTTAATAGACCAAAAAGATTCAAGTATTAGCAATGCATAGCACTACGCTAATGGTTCTATTTGTTTCAGTTAATGTTATTCCACTGTTGATAATGTTGCAATTTCATAGTCCTTAGTTATTCCTCTATACACTGCCTGCGATACTGAAGGGACTCAGTATTCCTAGAGGGGGGGTAGTGTAGTGAAGTTGGGGTTAATAAGCCTATGGTAACCTTCTGTTATTGTTTTGATTTTTACGAGCCGCTTATGGTCATTGAACGCAGCCTCGGTATATAACTGGCTGGCATCGCGAGACTCGTCGTTCGTTTTTCTGTTGTTGCACGGTTTTCACGGCTCGCTGCCCGGATACGCTAAAACGCTGTCCGTGCCTGAGCTAGAAGCCAGCACAACGCATACGAGAACCATCAGTGACGTTGTACGCGACTAACCTGTGCTGAAGAGGAATAAAAGTTGCAAGTGAGATCCCTTTGTCGTGCGAATCTGTTCACCCACGCCGCGCACATCCGCCATCACGGAAGGCGGCAGCACGACAATATATATATATATAATTTTTTTTTTTTTTTACATAGCGATTTGACAGTTGCCGTCATATTTTCAGAATCAAAGCACCGTATACCGGAACAGCATTCCAGCCCTGAATCTTATACCGGAACTGCGTTCCTGACCGTTCCCGCCCACTTTCACCCCTGATTATATAGCATATAAAGAAATAACTTGTCACCCTCCGTTAAATGTTTTCCACGCTTATTGAAGAAAATAATTTTTTAATTGCCCACACTGCAGGAGCTCCGAAGACAATCGGTCAATTCATCAGCGTAGCCAAGCATTGTTCACTAGCTGGTGTGACGTCAGCAAAGGGAGACCGTTGTATGCACACATACCAGCACATACAACTCAGTAAACGAATCACTATCGGTTCACCTGGATGTATTGAACCGTTTCGGTTTTGCATTTTCAATTTGGTTGACTTACGTACTGTTTCCGTTTTATTTTAAGACTTTTTTTTCCTCAGAAAATTAATGATTAGTGCAAGCTAAGCGCTACGTGCAGAACCAACTGTGGGAGTTTCCACACAGACGCTGTTCTGCAATTCCTTCCGAGACGTCCTACACAATGCTCAGTGCGCTTGCGCAAGCATCCGCACGCATGCGCACATGGGTTAAAAGCGGCGAGTACTTACTATTTTTGTATTACTTGCAATACAGTGCCGAAGTATGGGGCAATAATTACAAAACTTTGCGATATTCAGTAAATGTACTGCAGAAAAGGGCATTACGGATCATACACAAAGCTGGTTATCAGGATCAGACAAACACATTTTTTCATAAGTCAAAATTGCTCAAGCTTTCGGATATCGTACAATACCAAACAGCACAAATAATGTTCAAAGCTATAAGAAATGTATTACCTCAGAATATTCAGCAGTTGTTTACAAACCACGAAAAAAGTTACAATTTATGGGGATATTGGGACTTCAAAGAACCCAGATTTCGGACGACAAGGAAAAGTTTTTGCATATCAGTATGTGGGGTGAGACTAGATAAAGATATGATTTTCAAAAAATATAAGGATGAGGGAAATATGGATAACAACTAGGGTGTTATGGTTATTGGGATATGGGACATTGCGGTCATTTATTCATTTATTTATGTTTTCTGGGCTGATTAATGAACTGGGCTTTTGCAACATTTGTGTATAGGTCATATGCAGGGTTATATGGTGAGATTGTATATTTGTTAAACAAGAATGTATATATTTAAATGTAAGGAATGGAATTGATATGTCAGGACTTTAAGGACAAGGGGTGGGAGTAAATAAGTTTTTACTTCTCACTCCTTTTCGAATACTCATGTTTTGTTTTTCTCTTTTTTCATTATTGTCACCGATTATCGGTACCTATGTATTAAGTATTCGAAATAAACGTGTTCAATTCAATTCAATTCAAAATATTTATTGAGTATTTTATTTAAACCGTCTTTATTTGACATAACTACATTAAGGATTTGCTTAAGACATCTTTAGTATGTTCTGCCTGTATGCATCTAAACAAAACAAGTTGAAACTGCACGGTAGTGCTATGGGTGTCAAATTCGCCTCTTGTAGCACGTTTCGCCGATGTACAACATTTTGGCAGAACAACGCCTTAAAGCAGGGGTGTCCAAACTTTTTGCAAAGGGGGCCAGATTTGGTGTGGTAAAAATGTGGGGGGCTGACCTTGGCTGACGTCCTTTACAAAGAACATGTTTAAGCCAATTTTAGCAAGCCATTCTGTGTGTCACATTCGCTTTTCGCATTTCACTTTTTTTTTTTTTTTTTTTTTAATTAATAATTTCGACAGTCTCGCAACTAGCCTTTGTGGCGTTCTCTTTCGACCCTCGGGCTCTTGGGAAATACTGCTGCTGTGAAATTAAACTAGCTTCAAGTTGTTTCAATTTCTCGCTGCGTATCTTCCCTTTAATCTTGTTGTACATGTCAGCGTGTCTTGTTTGGCAATATCGCCTCACACTGAACTCTTTAAAAACAGCGACTGTCTCTTTGCAAATGAGGCAGACACAGTTGTTGAGTATTTTATTGAAGAAGTAGTCCCATTTCCACCACTCCTTGAAGTGTCAGCCGTCGCAGTCAACTTTCTTTTTTTGTTGTTGATTGTCGCCATTTTAGAAAATTGGGAGCAAAAGGTCACACTGGGTAATGTTGCTTAGAGTGCTGCTGCCTTTTAGTGGGTAAATGAGGAACAGCATTTAGTGTATAAGCTACTTGATATGCTGGTAGCAGTACTGCTGACCAATTTATTAAGTCTGTGTGCGGGCCAGACGTTATTGATTTTATGACAGAAGCTGGGGGCCGGATGAAATTTGGCCACGGGCCGCATTTGGCCCCCGGGTCGGACTTTGGACATGGCTGCCTTAAAGAGATCCACGGATAGAAAGACTTGTAGTTCTTAAAAGATAAACGTTATTATGAGTTAAAATCATTTGATATTAAAACCCCTCTTGATGTTTACGTTTTTATACAATTTGCAAAATTAGTTTAAGTAGTAGTCGCCATTGTTGTTGACCTCGCAGGGCGGGGACGTCACATTGTTACGCTGCCGGGCTTTCAGAGTTTAACTCTAGCAACATAAACATGTCATATGTTCATCCCTTTCAGTTTGAACCCGAGAGGAACATTAATGAGCATGACAGCACTGTCAGTATTTCACAAAACGGCAGCCAAAGCAAAATGAACAGGAAAGACGGGATGAGACGTGACGAGAGCATACCTGTCAAGTTGTACAGTTTCGGCTTAATTTGTACAAGTGAGCACTGATTTTTAAATGCGTACGCCGTACGTTCAAAATCTGCACGTTTTTCATGCATTACGTTTTTTCATTTACATTTCTTTGTGTTCCATGAGCACTGAATACTTCCCCTTATTATAATTCTCTATCTGGTATTTGACCTTACAGTAAGTTGTATACTGTGATCATATACCATCTACTGTATTGTCTGCAATGTAGCCAATGAGTTAATATGGGGGGAGGGGGCTATTAACAACAGCAAAAACGAAAATTTGATAAATAATAATAATAATAAAGCGTATGATTATCTATTGTCATATAATCTTTACAAAAAAAAATTAATAGTTAAATCTATAACTACTTTATTTCTGAGTCTTAGAATGTGAATTCAGTTTGAATTGTTTTAATCATTAGTCAATCATTTTATTCTTTATTCATAATTTAAGAATTTGTAACATGCCTTGCTTACCCAAACTCAAAATGAGTATTAACTACAACCACAACTTCAATTAACATAAATTCACACTTCATTGTCCGAACAAGTAAGCAACTCGTTAGACATCGATATGAATTAGATATTGTTTTATTATTTTTGCATTATATTTTGTATCAGAAGCTTGCTCTGCTCATTCACAATGCTCACAAGAGGAGTCTCAATAGCCAAGGTAAATAAGCGTTATGTCATATTCACTATTGCCACTAGATGCCATTGTATCCTCCCAAATCAATAAACTAAAAACAGGTAGCCCCCAGGTTACGGCCCTGATGATAAGACGACCCCCTTTGTAAAAGAAGTTTGAAAAAGACTTTTTGAACACCAGAACATTTTTTATACAGAAAATAATTACAGTACATCTGAAACAAATGATTATAACAATATATTTGAGAGAAAAAGCATGTTATTTTGCCTCATTCAAATCTTAATATCTGAACATTTAAATATGTAAACTAAAGTGCAATCACATTCATAAATGAATGGCTTCAGGGTTTTGAAATGTAAATAAACCAATCTATTGTGATAAAACAACAAAATTGCAATAACTGCATTAACCATCAAAGTGAGGTCTAACTGTAACTGTAGTCTTGAAACAAATCTGAATAAGAAAAAACATTGCAATAAAATAATGCAAACTGGTTAAACTCGAGAGTAGCTGAGATCTGTCATGACAGAACATTACTCCTCAAGTTCAGCATGCACTTCAATGATATCTGGTGCCATCTAGCGTGGTGAATAGGTATAATGTCTAGACCCCCAATATGAGACGACTCCCACTTTTTCAGTCTTATTTCAATGCAAAAAACACCGTCTTATATTTGGGCCAATACGGTAACTCATTTCACAGGGCATGGAGTCCATCTGCTCCCTGTTAAGATCGATATAAACTACGTTTTTGTTTGAGCTAATGTTTTCTTTAATGCATTTGTAATTTCGCTGTTTTTGGTGAGAACATTTGTTTGAACCATTTGTTAAGAGCACTGTAAAAAAATAAAAAATAAAAAAAAAAAGCTGGCGGACTTTTGCTATGCACATTAGCCGGTTGTTCTTTTGTTCTTTCGTTCTTTTATACCGTTTGAGGCTCAGCGCAGGTATTTTAATTGTTTATGTTCCTTATCTGATTACTTGATTATTTGAACTAACTAGTTCATCGATTAATCGACTACTAAAATAATCGATAGCTGAAGCCCAAGTTACGATGCACCTGAATTACGTGAAGCCGGAGTGTCATCCACTATTTTGCCTCCAGTTGTTTGGGGGTTTTTTTTGTCATGCCTGCTTTTATTTTGGTGCCGGAAGCAGAGCGCAGGTGATACTTCCACACGTGAGTAAGAGCGCATGTACACACGAAGAACGTATTTGCGTACACGAAGAAAAGCTCACGCACACACACGAGGACGAGCGTACACGTACCCACGAAAATGTGGGCAGTCAAGTGGGACAGAGAGGCCTACGCGCACATTTGTGGCTTGTGAAGCCTCCATAGAGGCAACACTTGTATATAACACCTTTTGTACTGTTTATTGTGCCTTTTCAATTCTGGTTGAATACTTGGGGTGAGTTTGTGTGATTGTGTTTGATGATGTTTTTTCTGATTCGTGCTAATCGTTCGTGTGGACTGTTGTTGCTGTATCTGCAGCTCGTTATAAACGCAAATTTGAATTGCTGTTATTGAAGATGAAACTGATTTGACTTTATTTTTCTTTTTGTTTCATTCTGCAAGTGTTGATGTCACAAGCAGCTGAATAAAGTCACCAAACCACACTTCTGACATCAGCATTTCGGAGCTTAGCTCTAACGTCTTGGCAAGGATGGTACAATGTCAAATAATACTTGTTTTTGGATAGTTGTTTTGAGATTTGGGGGTTATTTATGGGGTTTTAAAGGGTTAATTCCAATTTACATGGAAATTCAGGTTACACCGCCAGCGTAGGACAGAACTCGTTCATAACCTGGGGACTACCTGACCAGCATTTTCAAAACAAATCATTACAACGCATATTTCGAAGCAGCAAAATTAAAATTTGAAGCTTTACTCGATTAATTGTTGCATTCCTAGTTTTTCCAGATGATGTGCGGTTCAGATATGGACTTGACAGATGAAGTAGGTTTCCATGCTGCAATCATAAAGCTTCTTGTTTTCCTTAGCGGGAAGGCTGGTGTCCAAAACAGTGCATTTTATTAAAGCGTCAAAGTCGATCCAGTCACTGCAATTAAATCAATAAAATAAAAATTCAGTTTTGAAAGTTTATTGTTTATCGGTAGTTTTCATTTGGAAACAAAAAACACTGTATTTTCCGCTTTATAAATCACACCTTTTTTCATACTTTGGCTGTGCCTGCGACTAATACTAGTTTTACTTTGGTTTGTTTGAATTTTTCCTACACTGACAGCTGAGTGAAGAACACTTTAGGTGTACTCTCTACTTCCAGAATTATTTAGAAAGGATGCTGAAGATGAGGACTTCAATTGAAAGTTATTTTGTCTTGTTTTGGCCATTGTTATCTGAATAACTATTAATTAGTTACATTAACAGATGTCTATTTAGCCTGTTATTTAATGTATTTACTCAAATATTTAACTTATACTGTAGTTTCAATTGTAGTCTTTTCCTATTCACTGTGCATTTTTTGGCTGGCACACCTTCTGTGTGATTTGAAGTGCGAAAAATACAGTACTCATGTGTCATACCCGTCTTGTGTGTCGTTGGTCCCCATGTCTTGAAACACTGAACCATCGATCCAATATTTCAAGCCGTTCCCATTTTGAGTCAGGAAGGTCTAGAATGGAAAGCCAGCATAGCATCATGACCGTTTTCTGCTAAGCGTCATCAACACAAATGCATATGGCCCTTTAAGCAGGTGTGAAAGTGGCTAGAATTTCTTGCCGGAACTCCACGACGTGAAGGTCACCACAGAGCCAGAAATTTTATGTATTTATCAATTTATTCTTTCATTTGGGGCGGGGGGGTCAAACCTCTTAAACTACTGAAATGCAAAGAAAACTGTTTTAGCAGAGTTATTTCCATAACACATGCTAAAACTGATTTTCATTCAAAATAGTATTTTTTTCAATGATTTGCAAAATAAAAGTTAACAAAAACAGCATTAACCCCAACTTCCATCTCCTAATTTTTATTTTCCCTTATTTCCTCACATACTAAATGCCAAATCTCAATTTTAACTACTTAAAAACATAGGATGTATATTAAAATTGAAGTTAATGTAAACATTTACTCATTGTTTTGTTTTGTTTTTTTAATAATAAAGATATAAGTAACATACATTCAGAAAAATAAGTACAAATGACTTATATTATGCAGAGTGAAATGGAATATAGTTTGAAGATTGCGCAAACATTGACTTTTTTAAATCATAAAGAAATGAATAATTAGCCTAACATAAATGAACAAATATAAGTCCAAAGTGTACATTGACAGCTAAGATGTTCTGAACCTCCCCATCAGAGCAAATAAAACTAAATATGATAAATAAGCCTCCTCAACTCTTTCGTTGCTCCTAAAGATTTGATCCATTTTATGTTATTTTCCTTTTTTTGTCGCATTAATTCAACTTTTTTGTTGTTGTTGTTCCAGAAGACAAGCACATTTGAACCAATCAGAGCTAGCTATCTCTGCTGATCACATGTCAGCCATTTGAACGGATAAATGAGTCCAGGCGTTTTGCTTTGCTGCGTGCATTCACACATTGACGTGACTCTTCATCATCAGACTCAGATAACTGCACTAGCTGGGGAAACCTCCATGCCGTCCGTGGATAAATTAAATAATAAATATTGGTGGAAAGGGATTACGCTACATAAGCACTTTATTATGCTTGTTGTTAACACTTGTGTATGTAAATCTAATATTGGTAGATTGTTTTCTTCTTGGAGATGAAATGCATGTGTGGCAGCTTAGCATTTAAAAAAAAATTATTTTTTTTTTTACATAGCATTTTGACAGTTGTCCTATTTTCGGAACTAAAGCACCGTGTACCGGAACAGCATTCCGGCCCTGAATCTTATACCGGAACTGCATTCTGGCCCTGAATCTTATACCGGAACTGCGTTCCTGACCGTTCTGGCCCACTTTCACCCCTGCCTATGAGTCAGGGGGCCCTACCAGGCCAAATCGTCACTAATACGTATTGTGACCAGTTGAATAGAACACGAATCCTTTTTAAATCTACGCCATTACATCTATGACTCAATATGGATACAAAGTAGAATAGCTCCATTGTACAAAACAGATGTTTTATAATGTTTTCAAACAATGAATGTAAAGCATTTAAGTTTGTGTCCTTCCTGCTTATCATGAGGCATGGACATTGCTGATGTTAACCCTTTCATGGATGAATTATCATCCATGGAATTGAAACACACGGATCCGGTTATCTATAGGAACCGGTTCTTGATTCCCATCGCTAATCAATGGTATGCAATGAATTAAGTAAAAAAATAAAAAAATTTTACATCATAACAATAAAATAACTTAAAAATTACTTTGATATTAAATAGGGCCATAACTAGTGAGTAGTTATTTTTTTACATATATAATAAGTATCATGTAATTTATAATAAATATTATAAAAAACTAGGAGTGTAACGGTACATGTATTTGTATTGAACCGTTTCGGTACGGGGTGCTCGGTTCGGAACGGAGGCGTACCGAACGAGTTTCTGACGTAATGTAACTAGTGCTGTCAAATTTAGCGCATTAACGGGCGGTAATTAATTTTTTGTCCGGCCCATTTTTGGAGTTTTGTGTGTAAAATGATTATGATTTAGAAAAAAAAAAAAAATCTCTCTTTTCTTTTGTGTTTTTTCATTGCAAGCAAAATAAATGAAGATGTTACTACCAAAGCATTTGTAATTCCAGTCATTTTCTGGGGGAAATTGAGCATTATCTGACAGAATTGCAGGGGTGCTAATACTTTTGGCTAGTACTGTAGGAAGACTTACAACAAGGGTCAAGAGAGCTCTAAAAGTGTGTGTATGTTGCTTGGCCAAGTGTGTGTCCATGTGAGGTGAGTTAGCAAAGCTAGTTATGTTATTTATATTGATTTATTAGTGAAATCCAAGTTATTTTGCTAGTTGGAATTAGCAAAGATTTGCTCATCTGTGGTGTTGAAAGTTGTCAGGAGAACCTAAAATTGGGTGTAAAGACCACCTGCACTTTGTCACTTTTGATCACGGCCAGAATTCCGCCTTTACTCGAACAAGTCCACTCGCTCTCGAGACGACTCATGTTGAACGTGGAAAAGAAGAAACAGGACTGGTCCAATCTCACCCACCCGCTGGGGCACGGGTAGCAGCAGTGAACTACGTAAAGCAGCACATCATTTATGAAAAGGAGGACAAAGTAAATGTCCAGCACCGATACTTGTGTGACACTCACATCGGTGTTCATCTTGAGGTGTTAAAGCACTGCACTGCTCCTTGTCACATGTGTCCTGAATCCAGCTGACTTGGCTCGCCGGATAAAATGTGGAATTAGATTTCACTAATATTGGAGAAAAAGGTTAGTGAGGAAGTATAATTGGTATAAAATGCAGACAACCAACTCGTCTTACTTGTACAGTAACTTTTAGGATACAGTACATAGGCGGATATTGACTGGAGGCAGTGCCCCCTGGTGGCCGAAAAATGTCATCGCATGTAGTTGACTTTCCTATGAATGAATTTAAAGGGGGAAGTTCAGAATTTTTTGCATAAGGCATAATCTTCGAGTTAGCGGGGGTTTAATTGTTGGTTGGAGTTAATTTCAATAAATTCCGTGCAGTTTGTTAGTTTCAGGGCTCCGACATGGCTAAGCTAGCGCGAGTCAATGGTGCTATAATTATATATGGCGGAAAACACAGACAAGACGGAAAAAGCAGTTTCTTTTCTTGCAACCCTCTTTAAAATAAATTGCTGTATTTTAAGCCAAAAGTAAATTGTGTTTGAAAGAACAACAGGTCTATATGCTGCAATAGCAGATTCATGGCACGTTAAAGTTGTAGTGTGAACTAATTTCTTCACATGCCAAATAGGGTCACAAGTAAAGTAATTAAACATTGTCCACCAAATAAAGCATGAAAAAATAATTTATATGTTGTATATTTGACAAAATAATCACGTTTCCGAAGTTCGAGCCTGAAAGGGGACGAACCCGGAAGTGATACGTCTCACCGGGAACAACGTTGGCAGCTTCATACATACGGCCGCCATACAAAGCCCTTCAAACAATGATTCAAACAGCGATATAAGCGATAAACCGAGCGCAAGGGAGGAGATCCAAGTTTTTGAAGAGTTGGAGGAAGAAGAGGAGCTTGGAATTTTATGTTGGATCTAACATGTATTAGCCAGACACTAATCAGAATGCAAACAGTGTGCCTAGACTACCTGACCTGGAATAGATACAAGACCCATCGAGATTACGACATTGGTAAGATATAGGCTGTTATTATTTTTATGATTTGAAGATGCAGGCATTTGAACATAATGTTATGTTTTTGTCTATCTGATGACATTGTTAAAAAAAATAATAATCAGACTTCATGTTCATTTTGGCAGATCCGGCAGCTCTCGTGCATATAAAATAATAATATAAAAATGTTGGGGGGAAAGAAGGAGATGAGTCTTCGATGGCTTTCTCCACTTTATTGTGGCAACAATAAGAAAACAAAATAATAGCGGACTGCCGCCACATTCGACCGCGAAGTTTTGCTTCTCGCCGATCTCCTCCTCGCCTCCCACTCCAGCGTCTCTTAAACGGATTGTGCATAGTGTCTTGTTATGAGCTTTTTGTTTACAAATGTATCGAACACACGACGCGCTGACAACCTTGTCTCTTTATTAACACATGGAGCAGTTCTTATGGAAAAGTTAGAACACAGCTCGGCACAGCTCTCGGCAGGAATTGGCGTCTAATGGCGTGAGGAAATGTAGTTTTTTCACACAAGCGAACAGATTACAAAGCACCACTTCAGTGTTGTCCCGAGACTACATTTCCCATGATTCACTGCGTGACCTGCGCGCTCGCTGATTCGCTGCGAGATTGACTCAATGGCTACGCTAAACCAACACGCTATTTTTCAGCTGTCACCTGTCAGCGGCTCTCATAAAACACAAATTAGAAGCCTATCATGCGATCACTGTGAACGCTGAACCGTCCATAAGCAATGCAATGCTTGAAGCATGAAGGTGGAAATACATAATACAAATACAAATAAATGTGCACAAACTAACCGGCGGTGTGTGTCTCTTACAGCAACGTGACCGTGAATTACCGCGACGCCGACCCGTTTATATGCACATCCACACCCGATTCCCGATTGACAGTGGATTAACCCTTTCGGACATGATCGTAGATGACGCACAATTTAAACACGCTTAACCTAGCGAACGCAACAACAACTATGATCGGGGATTTCCACGAGTTAACTTTTGGCTAACGTCGCTAGCTTATACTGTTCAATTCCACAACAGTAGGCAGCTATGCTTTGACAAAGTCATCAGTCATCTATCCAAAAATCACACTTACTTTTTGGCAAATCCTTGATCATAAGCAGACCGGTTAAGGAAGCAGGCATCTTCGAAGTGTTTGCAGCAGAGAACACTACTCGATGATGGCGTGAAATTCATTCGCTTCGTGCGAACGAAAGATGTCCATTTACGTGCCCTGCTATCCTTTGGCCACTCATACAACTTTTCGTTTGAGCGAGAACAAAACATCGCCACACACCGCTGTGGCATCTTACCGAGAAGCAATGCAACAAACAATACTGTTCTATGGTGGACTTCCCTCGCATGTCTAGGTGTGACGTAATTTCCGAAGATTGCCGAAGAAAAGCATTTTCGTTGTCAAGGGCGTTGCTATGGGTTAAACAAAGAATCTGGAAGGGTTGCGTTAAAAAAAATAATGAAAATATGCTTATAATTGATTAGCCATTGATATTATTCAAAAACATGGTTGGCCAACCTTACTTCAAAGTTCCCCTTTAAGCCCCCGAACTATTTTTATTTTATTTGTCCGTTTTACCCTGGAAACCCCCGTTTACAGATGTTGCACAACCGCTTTTGTTTCAACCCATCCATAAAACGTAGGTAATTATATTTATTATTCAAAATGTCTGTCATTTTTGGCTTAGAATCATTAATTGATGTCTACTATTTAGTTTAAAAAATAAAAAACGACTTAAAAATATTATTCACTCATATTTTAAACTTTTATACAAATTACGTCCCAATGAAAGAATTGGCGTCTGTAAAAAAGTCTACCTCATAACTAATTTACAGAACTAATTAAGCTAAATCTTACACCTCTCTTAGCAAAAATATGTGAAGATTTGACACACTGGAATAATCTACCCATCTCACTTTTGGGCCGGATAGCGACAGTCAAAATGAAAATATTACCACAAATAAATTCTTTGTTCTCAATGATCCCCTTTAAACCCACTCAAAAATGGTTTCAAGACCTAGACTCAGCCGTCACAAAATTCTACTTTAAGAACAAGAAAAACAGAATTAGCAAAGAAATAAACCAGAGGGGGGTTTAGAAGCTCCCAATTTCCAACACTATTATATAGCAAATCAAATACATTATCTTATTAGGTGGTTACATCTTAACACTGAACAACAGTCATGGCTAGAATTAGAGCAAACGAATTGCAACCGAATACATTTGGCAAACCTCCCATTTATTAGTTCTAGTATCAAGCACCATAGCTGCTTCAAAAACCCAATGATAGCATGTACCTTGAAAGCCTGTTGGAGAGGTATGGAACTTACGGTATCACAATTAGCCCCGTGTAAATTTTCACCAATCTGCCAGCTGGGAACCTGGCAGCCACACTTATAGGGTGGTAGGTGGGTCCCACATTTTTTCCCTATGGCGTGGCTCCTGGGGCGTGGCCTCCCCTCTGCCTGGGCTGCTGGCCGCGGGAGTGGGGGGAGGTCGGGGCTCCGACCTTGCGCCGCCCCGTGGCGGCTCCTCGTCGTTCTCCCGCCTCCACCCTTTTCCCTTAATAAACCTACATCAATGTACTTTGAGAACAGGGACTACGCTTGATAGTGAATCGTCAAAACTGGCATACAATTGACGCCGATGCATAAAATAATGGTTTTCAATTTTTTTTGCGCATTCTCCAAAATAATAAGCGCCGACAAAAAATGGTTTCTAGAGTTTGCCCCCTACTTGATAAATGTTTTCAATAAAATCCCAAATAGGTGAATCTAAACCGCTACTGTGCAGGATATCACTGTACCCCAATTTTCATTGAGGTTTGGCAACCATTTACAGTAAAGCAACTGCACATGCTAGTGATGCTTGATTTCCATGGGGAAAAGCAACCCTTTCCAGGAAAAAACTCACTTTTCACAATGAGCACAATGATGACCAACAGCAGCATCAAGCAGAGTACACTCAGGATCAAGCATGCAACTTTGTATGGTCTCAAGGTACCTTGGGCCTTTTTGGCTGAAAAGAGACATTTACATAGATATATTAGCCATTTCATGCACAAATCATGATTTTTTTTTAACCCTTACAGGGCACTCAAGCAATTCATTAGCTGTCATCGGCAGAGCTATCTAAGCAGGAGGAGTGGATTCGGCATCTAGGTACTGAAACATGAGCATTCACAGTAACCCTAACCCTGGCGTGCAATAAGTTAATTACCATGAAAAGAAATAATTTACGAGCGCTATACTTGGGGCGGTGATTAATGTTCATTTTCTGTTTATATTCATTTATTTTAATAAAAAGGATTCAAAAACACAGTCATGATTAATAATTTTCCAAAAATAAAATATATAATATTTTCAGTTTTTATTTAATGATCAAACACAGTCACGTGTCTTATAAAGGTTTAATTGTCTTAAGTTTAAACATAAGTTTTTTGTTTTTTTTATTACCAAAGATACTGGTGACTTCCTCTCTGAAGGGTGAAATGTCTTAAGTATCCACTTTTGAATAGCTGAGGCAGTTGTCTCAAGTCTCAATGTTAAATTGGATAAAAAATGAAAAAACAAAGAAACTTTTACTTTAACAATTGTGTGCCCAACTTCTAGATTTAGGCAACTTAAAACTCATTCCCAAAACGCTTTTTTTTTTTTTAATCCGAAATACCTAGTGAAACTGAAGCAGCATTAAACTAGCAGACTAAGCTAATCTAGATGCAGCTGTCGAAAATACACACTGTGTATTTTCATTTCATATCACATTATCAACTAAAAGTCTATATGTTGAAAAATTGTTCTCCAGCTCTATATGCATAGCAACTTCTTGTTTGTGAAGTGTGGTGATAAAATGGTAGGTCTGTCACACAATCACAAGTTAGCCTACATGTGTTCTGTCATTCATGATTTCTTTTGTCAAATAAAAACCAAGCTCAAGGTCAAGTTAAAACCAGTATATGCACATTTGATTTCTATGGTTTTATGAAATACAGTGATCCTTCGTTTTTCGCAGTTAATGGGGGACCAAGTGATAATCAGAAATTGGCAAAGTAGAGGCAGAGCTAATTTACATTTAAAAAAAATTTTGGGGGTGTGTTAAAAATTATTTTAGAATTATTTTTAAATAAGAATTACGTAGCAAAATGCTTGTCTTTATTAAATGCTTCATTGAGTGAGTCCACTCAAAAGCAGTTATGCTGCTAAGACCAGCCTCTCGTCACTTACAATGAGTTGCCACAGCAGCTACAGCTAGTGTTTAACAAGCTAAACGATGATTGACAGATCTGCGGCTTTGGAGATAACGCTACCAAGCTTCTCTGGCAAGATCAAAGCAGCACCCCTGTCACTAATCATTAACCTTAACAAGCAAACTCCAGCTTCCTGCTGAGCAAGAAAAGTAGCTGGAGGGCAAGCGAGAGGCTGTCTGTGATCGAGTCGGGACATCTCTATAAAATACTGTCTTTATTTCATTTTATTTTTTTAATTTAAAAAAAAAAAAAAAAAACATCCACGATTGACTGAAGTTTGAAGCACGGAGTAGCGAGGGATCACTGTTTTACAAATTGCCAAATAAATTACCATGCAAGTTTAATATTGTAAAATAAGGTGCATGATTAAACTAGGGCTGTCAAACGATTACAATTTTTAATCGAGTTAATTACAGCTTAAAAATTAATTAATCGTAATTAATCGCAATTAATCGCAATTCAAACCATGTATAAAATATGCCATATTTTTCTGCAAATTATTGTTGGAATGGAAAGATAAGACACAAGATGGATATATACATTCAATATACGTTACATAAGGACTGTATTTGTTTAATATAAAAATCTATCAACAAGATGGCATTAACATTATTAACATTCTGTTAAAGTGATCCATGGATAGAAAGACTTGTAGTTCTTAAAAGAAAAATGTTAGTACAAGTTATATAAATTTTATATCAAAACCCCTCTTAATGTTTTCGTTTTAATAAAATTTGTCAAATTTTCAATCAAAAAATAAACTAGTAGCCCGCCATTGTTGATGTCAATAATTACTTACACAATGCTCATGGATGCTGAAGCCTATAAAATCAGTCGCACCCAAGCGCCAGCAGAGGGCGGCAAAACTCCATAAAACACAACAAATGAGCGTTTCACTGAACTGTCATTTAAATCTATCTGAGCGGGGCATCTGCGTTAATTGTGTCAAATATTTTAACGTGATTAATTTTAAAAATGAATTAACGCCCGGTAACGCGATAATTTTGACAGCCCTAGATTAAACAAAAACAAAAAAGAAGCTAGCTGTTTGTCAAACAAAACAGAACCCCACAACTTCTGCTTTGATGCCTTAATCTTCTCATCAGACTTCTTTTTTCAAAGAAACTTGTGTCATTTTCTGATTAATCTATTTATGCTGAGGCACATTAGCAGTTTGATTGCGGGAAGACCTAGAGTTTCCTCAAACTAAAGCTAATTTTTTTAATTCGGATTTTTGATAGCAAAGTAATTGAAGCACACATTATGCAATTGGGTTTACCTGTTTCTGCAAGGCTTGAATAGATATCTTCAGATTGCTTTTGCAGAGCAGCGTAGTGACTTGGTCCAGCTGCTTCTTCTGTGTCTAAACCCAAATTTAAGAGCACTCATTTCAGTAGAAACATTATGTAATTTTTAAGCACTAAGGTTCCATTCTTATTAATTCTGAATAAATGTTGATATTTAACTCAAAATGTTCATCCATATTCAATGTGTGTGGTTAAGACTCTACAGTAAATATTTTTACTCACCATGCAGACCTTCCACAAGTGCATACAGATTCTCTACATCATTGACTTCTAGCATAGCTTCGTTGGCTGCCTTTTTCGCCTTAAGTTGTTTTGTTTTCTTAGCGGCAATCTTCGGCATCTCCATTATTCCCTTCCTCTCTTGGGCTAACTTTCTCTTTCCTTGGAACAGTAGTTACTGGGAATGATAAAAGCGTGTAAAACAACTTCGACAATATTTTTACCTTAAAAATGTCCAATCAGAGTAAAAGAAAATAAGCAGAGACGTGTCCAGTCTGTAGCTGTCTGTTGCAGACTGTATACTTCCCCTTATTTTAATTCTGTGTCTTGACCTTTCTGTTGTCTTCACTTGTCTGTGACCGTCCTGAATCTTGGGTAGACTTGTGCGACAAGATAGCCACAAAAGAATGCTCATTGTTATGCTTTTGTCAACTTTATTAGCCGCTAAAAAAGAAAAATGATTTCTTCTTTTAGAAAAAAAAATGACAAACAAAATCTTGCAAAAAGTGAACCTTTAACATAACGGCTGCCATTGACAGCGCTAAACATTCAATTGATTTAAACTGGAAGGGTGGCAGGGAATAAACATTCGTCTAGCACCGTCAATGGTAGCTAATAAGTTAAAATAATAAACATTTGTTCTTGCTCTGGCCAGGACGCACCCTCCTGGCAATCAGTTCATCACTAGTAGACATCCAATTCATTTGAAGTGGGAGGGTTGGCAGCATTCGCTCATTCGCTATCAGACCTCCTACTACAAATAGATTAAGTCAAGTGCTGTCAATGGTATACAATGAGTTCTAGCAGTGTCTGACCAAGCCATGATTGAAATCTCTTTACAGTGAAAACAAGGTATCGGTGCAGTATCGACATTTTGACAGCTGGGTGTAGAAATCTGTATTGGTTCAACACTATAATGGATAAAGTGCTTATGTTTAATACTACAATACGTTTTATATATGGCGGAAAACACAGACAAGACTGAAAAAGCAGTTTCTGCTCTTGCACCCCTCTTTAAAATAAACTACTGTATTTTAAGCCAAAACAACTGTTGTGTTTGATAGAACAATAAGTCTATATGCTGCCATAGCAGATTCATGGCGCATTAAGTCCCTGAACTATTTTAAATTTGTCCGTTTTACCCTGGAAACCCCCATTTACAGACATCACGCAACCGCTTTTGTTTCCGCCAGCCATAAAACGAAGGTAATTAATTATATTTATTATTCAAAATGTCATTTTTAGCTTAGAATCATTAATTGATGTCTAATGTTTTGTTGAAGATAAAACTACTTCAAAAAAAATTTTCACTCGCATATTTTAAACTTTTAAACGAATTACGTCACAATGAAAAAAATGGCGTCTGTAAAAAAAGTCACGGATTTCCACCTCATAATTATTGCTTGATTGTATTTTTTCTTTATCTGTCACATTTTCTCCGATATGTTAGATGATAAATAATTGATCCAAACAAAGAAAAAATTTTAAAAATATTTAAAAGAGTAAATATATGAAAAATAAAATCTCGACCACTCCTTGATGTCTGCGATTTCTGCATCGTGACCCTTGTTATATTACCATGTTTCACCCATAAAATCTCCCAAAAATCCAGCTGTGGCCATTCACAGCTGTGTCTTGACACTCAGTGATACATGCTACATGGAGTTTTTGGATCGAAACAAGGTAAGTACGCGATAATATCTCGTTAATGTCATGACGTCTTTAATTCTGCTCTTTCATGCTCTCACCTCCAGAAAGGGTTTTGCTGTTTAATTTTTTTTTTTTTTTTTTTTTTTTTAAATGCCCGCCTGTTCACAAAAATTGTCTTTCCCCAGAAAATTGAGATTTTAAGCTTTCCAATGATGTATCAAACATGCATGTCGGACAATTTTGAAAGTTGGCGAAATTGGGGGTCTCAGAGCGGAACTTCAAGTCACCTGAGTGTTTTCCACCATAGACAAGACTGAAAAAGCAGTTTCTGCTCTTGCACTCCTCTTTAAAAGAATTTGCTGTATTTTAAGCCAAAACAGTTGTTGTGTTTGATAGAACAATATGTCTATATGCTGCCATAGCAGATTCATGGCGTATTAAGCCCCCGAACTATTTTTAATTTGCCTGCTTTACCCTGGAAACCCCTATTTCCAGACGTCGCGCAACTGTTTTTGTTTCAACCCAGCCATGAAAACAAGGTAAGTAATTATTATTTATTATTCAAAATGTCTGTCATTTTTGGCTTAGAATCATTAATTGATGTCTAATATTTTGTTTAAAAAAAAAAAAAAAAAAACTTTAAAAAATTATTCACTCGCATATGTTAAACTTTTAAACAAATTACGCAACAATGGAAAAAAATGGCGTCTGTAAAAAAGTCACGGATATCTACCTCATAACTATCGCTTAATTGTATTTTTTTGTTACTGTCGCATTTCCCCTGATATGTTAGATGATAAATAATCAATCCAAACAAAGAAAAATAGAAAAAAAAAAAACATTTAAAAGGGTAACTATATAAAAAGGAAAATTTCGAACACTCCTTGATGTCTGCCATTTCTGCATCGCGACCCTTGTTATATTACCATGTTTCACCCATAAAATCCCCCAAAAATCCAGCTGTGGCCATTCACAGCTGTGTCTTGACCCTCAGTGATCCATGTGACATGGAGTTTTTGGATCAAAGCAAGGTAAGTTTGCGATAATATCTCGTTAAAGTCATGGCGTCTGTAATTCTGCTCTCACCTCCCGAAAGGATTTGAATTTTTTAAAAAATTTTGTTTTTTAAATGCCCTCCTGTTCAAAATTTTTCTTCCCCCAGAAAATTGAGATTTTAAGCTTTCCAATGATGTATCACACATGCATATCAGACAATTTTGAAATTGTGGGTCTCAGAGCGGAACTTCAAGTCACCTGAGTGTTTTCCGCCATATATAATCACACAAATAGCTAGAGATGATATACAGTGCTACGTAACACAACTTGCAAAGCATTTATCGTTTGGTTTGTACTGATGAAGAGCGCTTCAGATCTGCTTCTGACAGATGAAATAGGTGTAGAGGTCGCAATCTGACGTCATCCAGTTGCTGTTAGCGGGATTCCTGCTTTCCAGAAAAACACAATCTCCCGCCTTATTTGCATTGCTCCAGTAACTGCAAAGTAAATTAGAAAATAAAATTTGATTTGAAAGTTCTAGATGTTTTGATATTAATTCATGTTGATAAAAAGAAGTACTCACGTTTTATTCCCCTGTTGTAGGAAGGTGCCGTCGCTGAACTTCCATTGGTTCCCTTGGCGTCCAATACCAATCCAGTATTTAAAGCTGTTCCCACTTTGAGTCAGAAAGTTCTAGAATGGAAAGCCAGTGTTGGTCCTAGCAATCAATTGGTCATCAGTGGTGCCAAAAGGCGCCAATGGAGCCAAGTTAAGCATGATGATCACCTGATCCTGGTCACTTTTGATCACGGCCAAAAAGCCACCTTGGTGTGAACAGTTTATCTTGCTTTCGGGCCAGCTCAGGGTGAACGTGGAAAAGAAGAAACAGGAATGGTTCAGTCTCACCCATCCTGAAGGGCACTTGGAGCAGCAGCTACCTACGTAAACCGTATCATTGGGAGGTGGAAAGGTGGCAAAAGTAAATATCCAGCACTGATGCAATCGCTTCACTAGTGTGTGACGCTTACATCGTTTGTTATCTTGAGGTGTCAAAGCCTTGCACTGCTCCATGTCGCATGTCTCTGGAGGCAAGCTGATTCGGTTCATGGGACAAACCATGGATGCGGATTTTGCTAGAATTACGGAAAAAAGGTTGATGAGGGGGTAAAAGCAGCATAAACTGCTGAGATATGTAATTAACTTGTATTTTGCACAACAGGATTTGGGGGAGAGGGGATGGACATCAAAAAGGCTAATCTTTCAAAAGAATGTTGGTTTAACACTTTAATGTACAAAAAATGACTGTTTTTTTTTTTTTAACCCTAACAGGGCACTCATTAATTCCATCAGCTGGCATTGACGGATGCTAGACGTCGAATTTATTTTGACTTATTTATAAATGTTGAATGAGTGCTTTGTCAGGATTAAAAAATAAATGAAAAGTTTAAATGAATTAGATGTCTATCACAATCAGTGGTTTGTAATGACTCGACCTACCGTACTATGAAAAAAAAAACAAAAAAAAAAATCTAGAGTGTTACTCGGCAGTGGCGCGGAAAGTGGAGTGCTTAGGGTGCTGCAGCACCCCCTTGTGTGGGGGGTGTTTTAGTAGATTCTTTTTTTGGTTGTTGTTAAAAAGAAAGAAAGACAAAAAAGAAACAATAGACCCTACTCACCTACGTCACAAAATGACGTGTTGCTGTATCCGGCCGCCATATTGTTCGTATTTTTTAGACCTATTCTCATTGTTTTCAATAAGTCGTGCAAGTTATAGAGCAATTCATGGAAGCCCCGGTGTTATCTGACGCCGTAAACTCATTGGATGCGTTGCATAAAAGGCGTTACGTGGAAAAGCTTCAGTTTATCCATTCGCCAGATCCATATTTGATGCCTAAATCGATGTTTTTCGAACCGCTGTCTTCAGCGTCTTTGCCTGACCCTGATATTTACAACTATCTCGTCCACACAAAATCAGCCTATTCTCACGAAAGTTTGAAAAACTTTAAGAGCTTGGAGGCTTATAAATGCTACGTTGCTGGTTGGGTGAAACAGGTCCTCGTACACGAAAATTCGGTAAGAATCTTGTGCTCAGGAAGGTGAGTTACGAAATTTTCAATTCAAAATCTTTTGTTCTTGCTAACATCCACTGTCAAGTCTAATGTATTTCATGTCATTTGTCAATGGAGCTAGGGCTTTTAATGTTTATATGGTTTAGCGATAGCACTCTCACTACATACATATATAATATGTAATGAATATGAAGTGCGATAGCACTACTCCAGATTGTCCCTAGTAGAATTTATTTTTTGGCTTTTGACCTAGTGAAATTGTAAATTAATTGTATGACAACTGTCTTATTATCCCCTTATAATTATATATTTTCAGGTAGTCCATTCACAACGTCTGAGTGTATGTTGTCGGCGATTAGCCTAGCAATGATCTTAATTGTGGTTGTCAGCCCAAAACCCTCTAAATATATATTAAATGCATCTTACCAGATATAAAATGACTACTACATAATCTGTGGTAGTCGTTTGGAGCCCAGTTTTCTCGTCGAATTGCAGCAGTCAATCTCACTTTCCTCTCCGGGTCTCTCGGAATACGGTAAAACTTCTAGTCTCTCCGTCTATCTTCTCTGTTTTTGCAACCGACCGCCACACATGACTTCACTATTTTGATTATTAATGTTAACGAGCAGAAAAACACGCCATAATAGGAGGAATTTACGAAGCGCTAATGCATTAACATGACGAGTATACGGACAACATGGCGCGGGGGCGTGGCTGTGACGTCACGTGAGTAGGGTCTATAGCATATTGAATTTTGGGGATTAAATATGTATGTTGAAGAAGTTGTATTCATTTATTTATTAATTAATTTATTTATTTATTGTTAATAACACCACCTGACACTTGTTGACAGAGGAGGTGCTAACACGGCACAAACACGAATTAGCGATTTTTTTTCTTTAAAAAAACAGCGAAATTTTCTAAAATTCCGTTCGAGGTCGAAAATGAAGATGATTGTCCTTTGGTGTCGTCAAATAGGTAAGACATGCTTGTATTGTAGCCATATTATTGTTTGTTGTTGCTGTTGAGCTGCTACCGTGCAGAGCGCTGTTGGATATAAGTGTGGAATTTATTTTAGTGTTGTGAATAGGAGGTGTTAAACCGAGGTTTATGGCCCTTTTAGTTTTCAAATGTGTTCGTGTGTCATTGTGCCATCTAGCTTCGGGGATTTGCATTATATTACATTATATACAACGCTGTCTTTATAGTAGCATAGTAAAAGTATGTAAACTATCCAGCATGCGTGTGTACTGCCATTGTGCACGCCTTGTATGGAGAAAACGCGTGAGCATGATAAATTTGGAACGAAATTGCTGTTTTTGGATGGGAAAAACTAAATAAGATCCTCAGCCCCCCTGTTGTGAGTAAATTCACGTGTCCCTGTTACTCGGGGACATAACCAAATTATAAATGTATTTATTATTATATAAAAAATGTAAAGAATAATATAGAAAAAACACAATTATAATTAATGGCATATATATATATATATATATATATATATATATATACATACATACATACAAATGATAATAATTGCTCATATTTATGTTGATATTTAATTACTAAAAATAGTCACTTGTCTTATATTGTCAACTTTTGAATAGCTGTCCAACGTAGTGACCACTGCAGGGTTTCCCCTACACTAAAAAAATTGTGGCGCACCTCCACACCAAAATAAAAGCCGCCACACCTTGCAAATGAGATTTTTTTTTTAAAGAGACATTCTAATTTATAATTTGTATAATTTAACAATACTTCTGTGCTGAATATTTGAGCCAATTGACCTTTTGTAGTGTGTTGCTGCCACCTGTCCATCAAAATAATTCACTGCATCCTTTTTGTGACAGTTTGGCTCGAAAGTCATTTACTTGCACCTGTTGATGCGCAGTATATGCATATCTCTATGGAGAACAGTCATATGTACAAAACTTTACTCTTGCTGTTGCATTATAGAAGCCAGTTTATGCTTAAGGCTAGTAGTACCTCAAGCAAGTTGTTATATCTATATAATAGTTGTGTATGTATGTGTGTTATACAGTTTGTAGTGTATTTAGTTTTGAATATGTGTCTGTGTTATAGTTTCACAATATAAAAGTGAGTCACTTCATATAAATGCAAGAAAAGACCAAGCCTTGTGGTTTATTGAAGTACATTCAATCTTAGCTGGCTGTCAGGCAGTGCATAAGGAAACACACTGTTTTGGGCAGTACAACGTCTAAATGAGAATGTCTAAATGAATATATATAGTGGGGCAAATAAGTATTTAGTCAACCACCAACTGTGCAAGTTCTCCTACTTGAAAAGATTAGAGAGGCCTGTAATTGTCAACATGGGGGGACCTAGTGAATGACCTACAGAGAGCTGGGACCACAGTAACAAAGGCTACTATCAGGAACACAATGCGCCGACAGGGACTCAAATCCTGCACTGCCAGACGTGTCTCCCTGCTGATGAAAGTACACGTCCAGGCCCGTCTGCAGTTCGCTAGAGAGCATTTGGATGATCCAGAAGAGGACTGGGAGAATGTGTTATGGTCAGATGAAACCAAAATAGAACTTTTTGGTAGAAACACATGTTCTCGTATTTGGAGGAGAAAGAATACTAAATTGCATCCGAAGAACACCATACCCACTGAGAAGCATGGAGGTGGAAACATCATGCTTTGTGGCTGTTTTTCTGCAAAGAGACCAGGACGACTGATCTGTGTAAAGGAAAGAGTGAATGGGGCCATGTATCGAAAGATTTTGAGTGAAAATCTCCTTCCATCAGCAAGGGCATTGAAGATGAGATGTGGCTGGGTCTTTCAGCAGGGGAACAAAGGAGTGGCTTCGTAAGAAGCATTTCAAGGACTTGGAGTGGCCTAGCCAGTCTCCAGGTCTCAACCCCATCGAAAATCTGTGGAGGGAGTTGAAAGTCCGTGTTGCCCAATGACAGCCCCAAAACATCACTTTGACAAAACATCACAAAGAAGATCTGCATGGAGAAATGAGCCAAAATACCAGCAACAGTGTGTGAAAAGATTGTGAAGAGTTACAGAAAACATTTGGCCTCCATTATTGCCAACAAAGGTACATAACAAAGTATTGTGATGAACTTTTGGTATTGAACAAATACTTATTTTCCACCATGATTTGCAAATAAATTCTTTGAAAATCAAACAATGTGATTTTCTGGGTTTTTCCCACATTCTGTCTCTCATGGTTGAGGTTTACCCATGTTGACAATTACAGGCCTCTCTAATATTTTCAAGTGGGAGAACTTTCACAATTAGCGGTTGACTAAATACTTATTTGCCCCACTGTATAGCTCACTATTTACGCACTATTTGCCAAAAGTCGCCTAAAATAGTATGTCAAATAAAAATTGTTCCTTTACACGCTTTATTTTAAAAATCACATCGGTTTTACTGTTGCAAGCTTGTTCCTGACGATGTTGGTGCGGAGTTGGAAATTGGGAGAAAAGTCCACAGAAAGGTATTTCAAGTGAAAGAATGTAATTCTGGTTTAAGCCTGTGAAAACAACCTTTAAATTAACATTTACATAATGTTTAAGTTCTTTATGGCGTGTGTTTCACTAGCCTACTAGCATAGCATTTGTTCTTTGCTGATATCACTGGGGGTAATTTCAGATGAGTACTTTGAAGTATTAAGAATAAGATTTAAGTTGTCAACGGACGAGGGTTCGTTAATATGTATTAGGGCTAAATAAAGGAAAGAAAAAAAAGACAATGAGATGTAAGTAGCTGATTTTTTTTTTGCTTTGTTTTGTTTTATTTTGCCAATGATGGTGACTGATGTCTACTTGACTATTGACAGTTAAATATTTGAACTGTGAGGACTGACACAAAGTAGGTTTGTTGTGTATTTACTAGGGCTGTCAAAATTATCGCGTTATTGTTATCGGGCGTTAATTTTTTTTTTTTTAATTAATCACGTTAAAATATTTCACGCAATTAACGCATGCACTGAATGAGCCGCTCTCGCATTGCCTCAAACAGATTTCAATGACGCCGTTTATGGACATTAAGAGTGAAGAGAGGGGGCAGCGCAGCGCCGTTCCATACTAATGTTATTCCTTCTAATAGTGGGAGAATTAGTAATTGTGAGACGTTTATGCTGTTGCTTTGTGCTCCACACATATTTCGGTAAGTTTGCTTTCTTTTAGTGGCAATTATGTGTCTCTTGTTGTATTTTGGGTAAGATATGCTCAGAGATATATCTGTTGTAAAGGCGAGAGGGCAAAGGCGTTCTTTGGGCTGCGCCGTTTATTGGCATACGCTTCTGCAACTCCTTCACAACAAACAGAAGTATCATTTGGTGAAAGCACAACAAAAATAATATTGCTATCTCTCAAAAAAAAAAATAATGTTCACAAAAAGAAAAGCACTTCAGTCTGTAGTAATGAGGCCCTATTCTCACACAGCTAAACAACAATGCAAAGTGAACTGGCATTACTCAGAGTTTGGTCACTCAATTCTTATTATTGTTATTTGTATTCTTATTCTTATTATATTAACTCTACTTTTGATTGAAAATTGTGCAAATTTTTTAAAACGAAAATATGAAGAGGGGTTTTAACATAAAATTACTATAACTTGTAACTATAACATTTATCTTTTATGAACTACAAGTCTTACTATCCATGGATCACTTCAACAGAAAGAATGTTGATAATGCCATTTGTGGATTTATTGTTATAATAAACAAATACAGCACTTATGTACAGTATGTTGTATGTATATATCCGTCTTGTGTCTTATCTTTCCATTCCAACAATAATTCACAGAAAAATATGGCTTACTTTAGAGATGGTTTGAATTGCGATTAATTGTGATTAATTACGATTAATTTTTAAGCTGTAATTAACTCGATTAAAAATTTTAATCGTTTGACAGCCCTAGTATTTAGGTGGGGAAAAGTAACCATTTGCAGCTGAAACTTACAATTCAGAATCAGGGCAATGACGGCCACCAGCAGCGCCAAGCAAAGCACGCTTAAGATCAAGCATGCAAGTTTGTATGGCCTTGCGGTACCTTGGGCCTTTTTACCTGGAAAGAGAAATTGACATAAATTAGTTGGGGTTACATGGAGTGACATGTTTCAAGGTAAAAAAAAAAAAAAAACTCATCTATCCTGTATCCTGTTCTGGTTTGCTGTGTCAGTTCTTATCTGGGAGTTTCACTGTTAAATTGGATGAAAACCAAGAGAAATGTGTAGAACTTAAACAACTGTGCTCAACTTCTGCAATGAGGCAACTTTTATCTCATTGCCAAACATCCTATTTGTTTCTGTTTCTTTTATGTAATAGTGAAACTGAAGCCAGTCAAGACACAGCATTAAGCTAGCAGACTTAAAATGCTAAGCTACCTACAAAATACAGTTGTATTAAATAATTATGTATATATTTTTTCCTTTTTACATATTTCATCAAATATTACGGATTGCCAAATAATTTCAATTGCAAGTTGAACATCGTTGTAAAAAAAAACCCAAAGAAGTTCTGCTTAGATTTTTATGCTACAAAAAAAAATGTGCATTCTGATTCCTAAGTTACGTTTTTGTTGTTGATGTTGTTTTTACAGTTTAACTACCTACGGTGTTGTTAATACTTCCACACACATATTACACACACATACACATACACACATTAAACATATTCTTTATAAAAAATAAACAATGCAGTCCTATTTCTTTTATGTTTAATTCTATATCAATATTTGCATCTTAGTGTTCAGTACTTGGACAGCGGTTTTCATATTTTCCAAGTAAACAGGGATCTGTATCTCAAAAACATGACATAAAAAAAAAAACTGATCTCAGTTTTTGATTCCACACCCAAAAATTTGTTAAAAACAGCTGTCAGGCCGAACTCAACAGAAACTGTTGTGTTTATCTAAAATGGCCAAAGGGGGGAAAAAAACTACTTGGTAATCAGCAATAACTTAACTTCTGCTTTTGATTTTTTAATGTTCTTTTTTCTTTAAGGAAACTTAGGTCAGTTTCTTATAAACCTAATTATGCTGAACCACATGGTACATCCTAAAAATTGCTCAAGTTAAAGATTGTTGTTCCGTTTTTTTCCTTTTCATGATAAAGTATGACTTATTTTTTTACCCTTACAGGGCACTCATGTAATTCATTGGCTGCCATTGATGGCGCTAGATGTTGATTTATTCCAATCTAGTGAACATTTTCCCCATTTAATTTTTATTATTATTATTGAAACAAAAACAGAAAAGGATGATTATTTGGACGTCTAGCACCATTAATGGAACTGAAAGATGCCTATACCTCCAGTCTTCCCAATCTAAATGAATTGGACTTCTATCAATGGCATTCTATGAGTAAAATATTATGAGGGGGAAAAGATCTACTTTAGAGTGTTACATACATCGTAACCAGTGTGTATTTCTGTTTTTCTTGATTTTAATTTCATTAATTCATAAATGTACATTTATTATTATCGTATTTTCCGGACTATAAGTCGCACTGTTTTTATCGTTTGGCAGGGCTTGTAATTTATATTCAGACACGACTTATACAGTATATGTTGTTGTATTTTTCACTTTAAAAAATATGAGAGTGAATAATTTTTTAAAGTCTTTTTTTAAAACGAAATATTAGACATCGATTATTGATTCTAAGCTAAAAATGACAGACATTTAGAATAAGAAATAACAATTACCTCCGTTTTATTGCTGGGTTGAAACAAAAGCGGTTGCGCGACGTCTGCAAACGGGGGGTTTCCAGGGTAAAACCGTCAAATTGAAAATAGTTCGGGGGCTTAATAAGCCATGAATCTGCTATGGCAGCATATAGACATATTGTTCTACCAAACACAACAGTTCTTTGGCGTAAAATACAGCAGTTTATTTTAAAGAGGAGTCCAAGAGCAGAAACTTCTTTTTATATATGACACTACATACATACATTTGATCACCTTCAATAGTTATTTGCAACTCAGAATTTGCTGTTACATTACCAAAAAGTATTGCCTTTGTTTTCTTAATATTTAGGGATAATTTATTTATCTCCAGCCACATCTTTATGGCTTTTAGTTCCTTTTTCACGGTAGTTACAAGCTCGCCATAATTATCACTACTATTGAATATGTTGGTGTTGTCAGCAAACAAAATAAGTTTTAATACATGGGATACGTGGAAGATATCATTAATATACACAATGAATAATTTTGGTCCCAACACAGACCCTTGAGGGACACCACAGCCAATGTGAAGTGTGCCAGACACATGTCTATACATGGGGTCGCAACCAGTGTGTATTTCTTTTTTTAATTTATTTTAATTTAATGAATTTTGGTTTTATTAATTTATAAATTTAGTTATTATTATCGTATTTTCCGCACTACAAGTTACACTTTTTTTTAAAGTTTGCCCAGGCCTACAATTTATATTCAGATTATGTTTTTTAGGAGATAGATATCTGAAAAACTGTTAATATGTTATCTTAATTAAAATGAAAGCTAATTTTGCCTGTTGATCTCCATTTTACTATTTTAACTTTTAACTTATCATGTTTGTTGTTTGTCTCTGATATTTTTTTTTTTAAATTGTCCTCCAAAGCACTTATAATTCAGAATGATTTATGGGTTTTTTTCCACTTCATTGTGCTTTCTTTGGCTGGTGCAAGTTGTAGTCCAAAACAATCGGTATATAAAAACAACATTAAAAACTACAATCATGATTAATAATTTAGAAATATTTATTCATCTTCTCAATGGCTTATCCCCACGAGAGTGCTGGAGCCTATCTAAACTAACAACAGGCCGGAGGCAGTGTACACCCTGAGCGGGTTGCTAGCCAGTCGCAGGGCACAAAGACAAACAACCATTCATGCACACAGTAAGACCTACGGACAATTTGAAGTATTCAATCAGTCCACCACGCATGTTTTTGGGATGTGGGAGGAAACCCGAGTACCCGGAGAAAACCCATAGAGGCACGGGGAGAACATGCAACTACACACTGGGAGACCGGAGACAAGATTGAACCAACAATCTCAGAACTGTGAGGCTGACGTGCTAACCACTCTTTCACCGCACCTCCGCAATTTAGAAATAATGATAATACAATAATAATTAGTAAAAATAGTAAATTAAAAAAACTGTCACTTGCCCTATAAAGGATTAAAAGTCATAAGTGTCAACTTTTGAGTAGTTGTTCACTGTAGTGACCACTGTCCCTGAAAGGGTACATTTGTGTTTTTTTTTTTTGTTTGTTTTTTTAAAAAAGGAAAATCATATGCAGCATTTTTCGGATTATAAATGGCACCTGACTGTAAGTCACACCAGCCAAAGAATGCACAATGAAGATGAAAAAAATTGAAGTCGCACTGGGGTATATAACTATGGAGGTAGATTTGTGTCTTTATTATTCAATCCATAAAAAAGCTGCTTCAATAAAAAAAAAAGTCGCTTCAATCAAATTATATATTTTTCAATTAAAAAAAAAAAAAAAAAGTCGCTTCAATCAAAAAATGTGTTTGAATGCAAAAAAAAATTTGAAACTCAAAAAATGCATTTGAAAACTTTTTCTTTGACTGAACTTTTTTTTTTTTAATTGAAGTCAAGTTGTTTTTTTTTTTTTTTATTGAAACAACTTCTTTGAAGTAATGCTGTTTTGCGTTTGGGCCGCATTTTGGCTAGTACATTTGTGTCTTTATTATTCAGTCAAAAAATAAGTTTCTTCAAACAAAAAAATATTTTCAAAAGAAAAATCAATCAAAAAAGGAACATTTCAATCATTGAAAAGTGACACTTCAATAAAATAAATAATTTCAAATACAAATAATATTTTCAAAATATATTTATAGATATATTATTGGAGGGGTCATTTTATCTTTGTAAATGATTTTTCTTTGATTTAATTTTTTTTTTTTTTTTTTGTATGTTGACGCAAATTTTTTTGGGATTGAATGATTTAAACACCAATGTCCTACCTATAACATGGCCTAAACACAAAAAGGATTGCTTCAATCAAAGTTTTCAATGAAAAATTAAGTGTTCAAATGCAAATTTTTGAGTCTCGATAATTTTTTCGCATTCAAAAACTTTTTTTCTATAAATGAAGTTTGTTTGTTTTTCTGATTGAAGGGATTTTTCTTTTGAAAATATTTTTTGTTTGAAGCAACTTATTTTATTGATTGAATAATAAGGACACAAATGTCCTAGCCAAAATGTGGCCCAAACGCAAAACAACATTACTTCAATCAAAAAAGTTGTCAGTTTCAAATTTATTTTTGCATTCAAACACATTTTTTTAATTGAAAATATATATTTTGACTGAAGCGGCTTTTTTTTTTAATAATAAGGACACAAATCTACCGCCATATGTAACTCGCATTTTTGGGAGGCAATTTTTTAACTGATCATAACCAAAACAAACATTATAAATTAACGTAATAAAAGTAAAATGGAGAACAACAGGCTAAACAGGCATCTGTTAATGTATAATAGTAAGTTTTTCAGATAACTATATAACTATTAAAAAAAAACACATAAATGACTGTTGGGGGTCAGAGTGAAAAAGATATATATCTATCGGTCACACTTGTGTATAAGTCGCAGGCCCAGCCTAATTGTAAAAATAAATAAATAAAAAAGTGCGCAAAATACGGTACTTGAAACCCTCATTATGCAGTTGAGTTTACCTATGTCCGAAATGTTTGAATAGATATCCTCAGCTGGCTTTTGCAGTCCGATGTAGTGACTTCGTCCAGCTTCTTCTTCTTCTTTGTCTGAACCAAAATTTAAGAGCAACACTTACAGTAGAAAGAATAGGCAATTTTTAAGTCAAAAAAGTTAAAAAAATACTTTTCTCTATTTTCAGTGCATGTGTTTAAGACTCTACAGTAAATGTTTTCCACTTACCATGTGTGCCGCGATCTGCCATTGCGTATGGATTGCCTTCACCTTTGGCCTCCAACATAGGTTCCTCGCCTGCCTTTTCATCTTTAAATTGTGTTTTCTTTGAATCGACCTTCTTCATCTCCGTGATTTCGTTTTTCTCCTTGGCTAACTTTCACTTTCCTTGGAAAAGCACTCACCAGATCTGAACTGCTTATCAACGTTTTGCACCTGTTGTCATGCGAACGCGGTTTTGAAAAGGTTCGACGATGTTTCTAGATGAGATTTTATCTTGGAAGTGACTAAGAAATGTGTTGAGACGTGTCGAGTTGTCAGCGGTTTGAGGAAGACTGAATACTTCCCCTTATTTTGATTCTCTATCTAGTACAGTGGGGCAAAAATAGTATTTAGTCAATCACTAATTGTGCAAGTTCTCCCAATTGAAAATATTAGAGAGGACTGTAATTGGCAACATGGGTAAACCTCAACCATGAGAGACAGAATGTGGAAAAAATACACAGAAAATCACATTGTTTGATTTTTAAAGAATTTATTTGCAAATCATGGTGGAAAATAAGTATTTGGTCAATACAAAAAGTTCATTTCAATACTTTGTTATGTACCCTTTGTTGGCAATAACGGAGGCCAAACGTTTTCTGCAACTGTTCACAAGCTTTTCACACACTGTTGCTGGTATTTTGGCCCATTCCTCCATGCAGATTTCCTCTAGAGCAGTGATGTTTTGGGGCTGTCGTTGGGCAACACGGACTTTCAACTCCCTCCACAGATTTTCTATGGGGTTGAGATCTGGAGACTGGCTAGGCTACTCCAGGACCTTGAAATGCTTCTTATGAAGCCACTCCTTTGTTGCTCTGGCTGTGAGTTTTGTCATTGTCATGCTGAAAGACCCAGCCACATCTCATCTTCAATGCCCTTGCTGATGGAAGGAGATTTTCACTCAAAATCTCTCGATGCATGGCTCCATTCACTCTTTCCTTGACACCAGACATATCCAAAGTGCGGCCCGGGGGCCAAATGCGGCCCCTGGTCAAATTTCATCCGGCCCCCAGCCTCTTTCATAAGATCAATAATGTCTGGCCCGCACACAGATTTATTAAATTGGTCAGCAGGACTGCTTACGCATTAAATGCTTCACTACCCCGTGTGACCCTAGACTTCCAATTTTCTAAAATGGCAACAATCAACAACAAAAAACAAAGTTGACTGTGATGGCGACGCTTCAAGGATAGGTGGAAATTGGACTATTTCTTCACTAAAGTACGCGACAACTGTGTCTGCCTCATTTGCAAAGAGACAGTCGCTGTTTTCAAAGAGTTCAATGTGAGGCGATATTACCAAACAAGACACGCTGACATGCACGACAAGATTACAGGGAAGATACGCAGCGAGAAAGTGAAGCAAATTGAAGCTAGTTTAATTTCACAGCAGCAGTATTTCGCAAGATCCCGAGAGTCAAAAGAGAACGCCACAAAGGCTAGTTGCGAGGTTTTTAAAATTATTAATTAAAAAAAATAAATAAATAAAGCAACTGTGACACACAGAATGGTTTGCTAAAATTTGCTTAAATATATTGTTCTACGTAAAGGACGTCAGCCAAGGTCAGCCCCCCACATTTTTACCACACCAAATCTGGCCCCCTTTGCAAAAAGTTTGGACACCTTTACACAGTTCAGTCGTCCTGGTCTATTAGAGGTCTCTCTCTAGATAGGATTTTACTGTTTAAAAAAGTTTTTTTTTTTAAATGCCCTCCTGCTCAAAATTTTTCTTCCCCCAGAAAATTGAGATTTTAAGCTTTCCAATGATGTATCACACATGCATATCAGACAATTTTGAAATTTGGCCAAATTGTGGGTCTCAGAGCGGAACTTCAAGTCACCTGAGTGTTTTCCGTCATATACAAGAAGACAAATAGCTAGAGATGATATACAGTGCTACGTAACACAACTTGCAAAGCATTTATCGTTTGGTTTGTACTGATGAAGAGCGCTTCAGATCTGCATCTGACAGATGAAATAGGTGTAGAAGTTGCAATTTGACGTCATCCAGTTGCTGTTAGCGGGATCGCTGCTTTTCAGAAAAACACAATCTCCCGCTTTATTTGCATTTCTCCAGTAACTGCAAAGTAAATTAGAAAATAAGATTTGATTTGAAAGTTCTAGATGTTTTGGTATTAATTCATGTTGATAACAAAGAAGTACTCACGTTTTATTCCCCTGTTCTAGTAAGGTGCCGTCGCTGAATTTCCATTTGTTCTCTTGGCGTCCAATACCAATCCAGTATTTAAAGCCGTTCCCATTGTAAGTCAGAGAGGTCTAGAATGTAAGCCAGAGTTGGTCTTAGCAATCAACTGGTCATCAGTGGTGACAAAAGGCGCCAATGAAGCCAAGTTGGGCATGATAATCACCTGATCTTGTTCACTTTTGATCACGGCCAAAAAGCCACCTTGCTGTAAACAGTTTATCTTGCTTTCGGGCCAGCTCAGGGTGAACGTGGAAAAGAAGAAACACGAATGGTTCAGTCTCACCCATCCTGAAGGGCACTTGTAGCAGCAGCGACCTACAAAAACCGTATCATTAGGAGGTGGAAAGGTGGCGAAAGTAAATATCCAGCACTGATGCAGTCGTTTCACTAGTGTGTGACGCGTACATCGTTGGTTATCTTGAGGTGTCAAAGCCTTGCACTGGTCCATGTCGCATGTCTCTGGAGGCAAGTTGATTCGCTGCATGGGACAAACCATGGATGCGGATTTTGCTAGAATTACGAAAAAAGGTTGATGAGGGGGTAAAAGCAGCATAAACTGCTAAGATATGTAAATAATTTTTGTATTTTGCATAACAGGACTTGGGGGAGAGGGGGATGGACATCAAAAAGGCTAATCTTTCAAAAGAATGGAAAGAAGGTTTAACACTTTAATGCACAAAAAATGTTTTTTTTTTTTTTTTAAACCCCTCACAGAGCACTCATTAATTCCATCAGCTGGCACTGACGGCACTAGACGTCGAATTCATTTTGACTTATTTATAAATATTGAATGAGTGCTTTGTCAGGATTAAACAATAAATGAAAATAAATCATGATTTGTGGATGAAAAGGTTAAATGAATTAGATGTCTGTCGCAATCAGTGGTTTGTAATGACTCGACCTACCGTACTATGGAAGAAAAAAAAAAATCTAGAGTGTTACTCGGCAGTGGCGCGGAAAGTGGAGTGCTTAGGATGCTGCAGCACCCCCTGGTGTGGGGGGTGTTTTAGTAGATTTTTTGAGAGGAGTCTTTGGGAGAGAGAGGATTTTTTTTGGGTTGTTGTTAAAAAGAAAGAAAGAAAAAAAGAAACAATAGCATATTGAACTTTGGGGATTAAATATGTATGTTGAAGAAGTTGTATTCATTTATTTATTAATTAATTTATTTATTTATTGTTAATAACACCACCTGACACTTGTTGACAGAGGCGGCGCTAACATGGCACAAACACGAATTAGCAATTTTTTTCTTTTAAAAACCGGCGAAATTTTCTAAAATTCCGTTCGAGGCGAAAATGAAGATGATTGTCCTTTGGCGTCGTCATATACTGTAGGTAAGACATGCTTGCATTGTAGCCATATTATTGTTTGTTGTTGCTGTTGAGCTGCTACCGTGCAGAGCGCTGTCGGATATAAGTGTGGAATTTATTTTAGTGTTGTGAATAGGGGGTGTTAAACCGAGGTTTATGGCCCTTTTAGTTTTCAAATGTGTTTGTGTGTCATTGTGCCGTCAAGCTGCGGGGATTTGCATTATATTAAACGGGTGCGTTTTCTTCCAATACAAAAACTCCAACACACACTGTAGGTGAAATACAACGCTGTCTTTATAGTAGCATAGTAATAGTATGTAAACTATCCAGCATGCTTGTGTACTGCCATTGTGCACGCCTTGTATGGAGAAAACGCGCGAGCATGATAAATTTAGACCGAAACGGCTGTTTTGGGATGGAAAAAACTACATCCTACAGCCCACCTGCTGTGAGTGACTTCCCACGTCTCTGTTACTCAGGGACATAACCAAATTATAAATTCATTTATAATTAAAATATGTAAAAAAAAAAATACAATTATGATTCATGGTGTATATATATATATATATATATATATATATATATATATATATATATATGGCGGAAAACACAGACAAGGCTGAAAAAGCAGTTTCTATTCTTGCACCCCTCTTTAAAATAAACTGCTGTATTTTAATCCAAAAGAACTGTTGTGTTTGATAGAAAAATATGTCTATATGCTGCCATAGCAGATTCATGGCGCATTAAGCCCCCAAACTGTTTTTAATTTGTCAGTTTTACCCAGGAAACCCCCGTTTACAGACGTCTCGCAACCGCTTTTGTTTCAACCTCGCCATAAAAAGGTAAAGTTTAAAAAAAAAAAAAAAATCATATCCATTATTCGAAATGTGTCATTTTTAGCTTAGAATCATTAATTAATGTCTAATATTTAGTTTAAAAAAAAAAAACGACTAAAAAAACTTCACTCCCATATTTTAAACTTTTAAACAAATTACATCACAATGAAAGAATTAGCGTCTAAAAAAAGTCACGGATACCTACCTCATAACGATCGCTTAGTTGTTTTTTTTTTTTTTTTTTCATTTCTGTCATGATGTCTGCGATTTCTGCATCACGACACTTGTTATATAACCATATTTCACCCATAAAATCCCCCCAAAATCCGGCTGTGGCCATTCACAGCTGTGTCTTGACACTCGGTGATAAATGCTACATGGAAATTTTGGATCAAAAAGAGGTAAGTACGCGATAGTATCTCGTTAAAATCGTGGTGTCTTTAATAATGCTCTCGCGTGCTTGTTAAAAAATTTTTCTTCCCCGATAAAATCGAGATTTTAAATTTTCCAGTAATGTATCACACATGCATATAGGGCAATTTTGAAATTTGGCCAAATTGGGGGTCTCAGACCGGAACTTCAAATCACCTGAGTGTTTTCCGCCATAAATAGATATAGTACATATACAGTATATACACATGATAATAATTGCTCATATTTATGGTGTTTATTTATATATTTATTGACTAAAAATAGTCACTGGTTCTATATTGTCATCTTTTGAATAGCTGTAGCTGCAGGGTTTCCTCTAAATGTAAAAGATTGTGGCGCACTGCCACACCAAAATAAAAGCTGCAACGCCTTGCAAATGAGATTTTTTTTTTTTTAAGAAATATTCTAATTTATAATTTGTATAATTCAACAATTACATCTGTGCTGAATATTTGAGCCAATGTGCGAAACTTGTTGACCTTTGCTGCCACCTGTTGGTCAAAATAATTGCATCTATTTTGTGACAGTTTGGCTTACAAGTCATTTACTTATTGATGCGCAGTATATGCATACCTCTATAAAGAACAGTCATATGTACAAAATCTTGTTGTTGTATTATAGAAGCCAGCCTATGCTTAAGGCTAGTCGTACCTCAAGCAAGTTGTGATATCTATATAATAGCCTTACGTATGTGTGTTGTACAGTTTGTAGTGTATTGAGTACGGAATATGTGTATGTTTCTGTGTTATAGTTTCACAATTAGAAAACAAGTCACTTCACATAAAGGCAATAAAAGACCAAGCCTTGTGGTTTATTGAAGTACATTCGGTGATAGCTGGCTGTCGGGCAGTGCACAAGGAAACACACTGTTTTGGGCAGTAGAGCGTCCAGTGTTGTTAATAACGGCGTTAGAATATAACGGCGTTACTAACAGCGTTAATTTTTTCAGTAATTAATAATCTAATTAATTACTTTTCTCATCTTGGCAACGCCGTTACTAGGGTTGTTCCGATCATGTTTTTTTGCTCCCGATCCGATCCCGATCGTTTTAGTTTGAGTACCTGCCGATCCCGATATTTCCCGATCCGATTGCTTTTTTTTTTTGCTCCCGATTCAATTCCAATCATTCCCGATAATTTTTCCCGATCATATACATTTTGGCAATGCATTAAGAAAAAAATGAATAAAACTCGGACGAATATGTACATTCAACATACTGTATTTGTTTATTATGACAATGAATCCTCAAGATGGCATTTACATTATTAACATTCTTTCTGTGAGAGGGATACACGGATAGAAAGACTTGTAATTCTTAAAGGATAAATGTGACTTTGTACATTGTGACTAAATATTGCCATCTAGTGTATTTGTTGAGCTTTCAGTAAATGATACTGTAGCCATTTAACTTCTGCCCAAATGCATGATGGGAAGTGCAACCATGACTGTGCATCGTGGTACCAATTGATATATCTATCTGCGTTGGGAATAACATAGGGTGTTAAGAAAAGATCAACTACAACCTTTCTTCCCCACGTTGATTCCCACGATTATTCTAATCATTGGGAGAGGGATTGTACGGCTTTAGCCATTTAAAAAAAGTCTCCAAAGGTTGCCAAAATTCACTCTACTCATCTTACGCTGCCTTTTAGCTCTATATACTGTATGGGTAAAACGGCGCCATTATAAATTGAACGCGTCAATGCGTGAGTGGGTCGTGCAGCGCATGCGTTAATTGCATTAAATATTGTAACATGATAAATGTAAAAAATATTAATTCTCGCCATTAACGCGATAAATTTGATAACCCTCTGGAAGACATTATGTCTGTAACGTTAAATACAATTAGAAAACGATTTAATTAAAAAAATTATATATATATTAAAAAAAGGCATGTCCGATATTTTTTTTGCCGATTCCGATACTTTGAAAATGACGTGATCGGACCCAATCAATCGGGATGCCGATCGATTAGGACATCTCTAGCCGTTACCGTTACTGAGGTGGGAAAGGCGTGCGTTACTAATCGTTACTAAGTTGGTTGAATATAAAGCCTGAGAGAGACGGACTCACGGAGACAAGAGAGCAGAGCACGAGTGGGGAAGACGCCGTTGCAAAGACGATGCTAGGTGGCTCCAATAATACCTGACTGTAGCTATAGCCTACAAACTACGCCCACATGATACGGTAGACATCACATATTATAGAACTACTGTAGATGCAAATGACAGACACGGCTGCATTGGCAACATGTTTTAAGGACTACATGCATTAGTAAACAGCCGCCATCTTAAAGCAGTAGACCTCTCAGGAAGGCTCTGATGTAGAGATCCTTCCTAGCGAACCTAAGTAACTTTTTTTTTTTTTTTTTTTTTTTAAATCCAAAATGCTCCTAAATCGGCAAAATCTTGACTTACTGTAAATATATCTTTGAATGATGAAACAGTTTTAAAACTTACACATGTTGAAAGTAGACAGAAGGGAACTAATGCAATAACGGGAGCAATTTTAACAACTTTAACGGTTGATTCACAACTTTAAATGACTTCCACACATAGCAAAGGTTACTATCTAGTTATCGCAATACCCTTGTGTCTAGTTAAGAGGAGGGTAAAGAATTGGGCTAGGGCCAATTGTCCCCAAAACCCTTTAAACTTCACATTGTGTGACCTGTTTTTTTTTTATTGATTTTTTTTTTTTTGAAAATGATCACTAGTTACTTTGCCAAGTAACTCATTACTCTTACATTCAGTTACTAACACAATTACTTTTGGGGAGAAGTAATTTGTAACTGTAATTAATTACTTTTTTAAAGTAAAATTAACAACACTGACAGCGTCTAAATGAATATGTCTAAATGAATATATATAGCTCACTATTTACGCACTATTTTCCAGAAGTCGCCTAAAACAGCACGTCAAATAAAAATTGTTCCTTTACACGCTTTATTTTAAAAATCACATTTCTCCTGTTGCAAGCTTGCGCCTGACTATGTTGGTGCGGAGTTGGAATTTGGGAGAAAAATCCACAGAAAGGTATTTCAAGTGAAAGAATGTAATTCTGGTTTAAGCCTGTGAAAACAACCTTTAAATTAACATTGACATAATGTTTAAGTTCTTTATGGCGTGTGTTTCACTAGCCTACTAGCATAGCATTTGTTCTTTGCTGATATCACTGGGGGTAATTTCAGATGAGTATTTTGAAGTATTACGAAAAAGATTTAAGTTGTCAATGGACGATCATTGACAGTTATTGTTGTGGTAATGTAGTATGTATTAGGGCTAAATAAAGAAAAGAAAAAAAAGGACAATGAGATGTAAGTAGCTGTTTTTTTTTTTTTGTTTTTGTTTTATTTTGTCAATGATGTTGACTGATGTCCATTCTATTTGAACTGTGAGGACTGACACAATGTAGGTTTGTTGTGTCTTTACGAGGGGAAAAGTAACCGTTTGCAGCTGAAACTTACATTTCAGAATCAGGACAATGACGGCCACCAGCAGCGCCAAGCAAAGCACGCTTAAGATCAAGCATGCAAGTTTGTATGGCCTTGCGGCACCTTGGGCCTTTTTACCTGGACAGAGACATTGACATAAATTAGTTGGGGTTACATGGAGTGACCTGTTTCAAGGTAATAAAGAACTTTCTCATCTATCCTGTATCCTGTTCTGGTTTGCTGTGTCAGTTGTTATCTGGGAGTCTCACTGTTAAATTGGATGAAAACAAAGAGAAATGTGTAGAACTTAAACAACTGTGCTCAACTTCTGCATTGAGGCAACTTTATCTCATCGCCAAAACATCCTGTTTGTTTCTGTTTCTTTTGTGTAATAGTGAAACTGAAGCCAGTCAAGACGCAGCATTAAGCTAGCAGACTTAAAATGCTAAGCTACTTACGTAATATGGTTGTATTAAATAATTATATATTTTTTCCTTTTTACATATTTCATCAAATATTACGGTTGGCCAAATAATTTCATTTGCAAGTTGAATGTCGTAAAAAAAAAAAAAAAAAAAAGAAATTCTGCTTAGATTTTTATGCTACAAAAAAAATTTGCATTCTGATTCCTAAATTACCTTTTTGTTGTTGATGTTGTTTTTATAGTTTAACTACCTATGGTGTTGTTAATACTTTCACACGCATATTACACACACATAGCCATACACATATTACAAGTATAACACCATAACCATTAAACATATTCTTTATACAAAAAAAATAAACAATGCAGTCCTATTTCTTTTATATTCAATTATATATCAATATTTGCATCTAAATGTTAAGTACTTGGACAGCGGTGTTCATATTTTCCAAGTAAACAGGGATCTGTATCTCAAAAACATGACGTGAAAAAAAATTTATCTCAGTTTTTGATTCTACACCCAAAAATTTGTTAAAAACAGCTGTCAGGCCGAACTCAATAGAAATTGTGTTGTGTTTATCTAAAATGGCCAAAGGGAAAAAAGAGCTACTTGGTAATCAGCAATAACTTAACTTCTGTTTTTGATTTTTTTAATGTTCTTTTTTTCTTAAAGGAAACTTACGTAAGTTTCTTATAAACCTAATTATGCTGAACCACATTAGAACTGTGATGGTGGTACGTCCTACAAATTGCTCAAGTTAAAGATTGTTGTTCCGTTTTTTTCCCCTGTCATGATGAAGTATGATTTATTTCTTACCCTTATAGGGCACTCATGTACACTCCCCGACAAAAGTCTTGTCGCTTATCCATGTTGAAGAAACAATTGCTAATAACCTGACTTTTAATTATTAAATTGATTTCAGAAATGGCTCATATGAAAGCTAAGACCCTCCCAAATGATGTTGGATGTACAAATTTTTTTTTTTTTTTTCACTGAAAAAAGATTTATCATTTATTAAAACATAAAGGTCAAATTTTGGCAAAACAAAAGTTTTGTCGCCTACAGAAAGTAGAGTGAAATTTGAACAAAAAATGTTCTTCAAATACAAAAATGTTACATAACATAAGCGAAGTAAGTAGTGGTGCTGTGAGATCCAAATTTAATATTTTGTATGACTTCCATGGGGTTTGGCAAGGATTCATACAATTTATTGATGAAGTCATCAGGGACATCAAATAAAGCAGTCTTGCATGTCTCACAGAGTTCATCAACATTCTTGGGTTTCATCTTCCATGCTTCCTCTTCCATCCTACCCCAGACATGCTCAATGATGTTCATGTCTGGTGACTGGGCTGGCCAGTCCTGGAGGATCTTGATCTTCTTTCCCTTGAGGAACTTTGAGGTAGAGATTGAAGTATGCGATGGAGCACCATCCTGCTGCAGAATCTGTCCCTTTTTATGGTTAGGAATGTAAGAGGCAGCTAAGATTTGTTGATATTTCAGACTAATAATTAGTAAAAATAGTAAACAAACAAACAAACAAAAAAATAGTCACTTGCCCTATAAAGGGTTAAAAGTCATAAATGTCAACTTTTGAATAGTTGTTCACTGTAGTGACCGCTGTCCCTGAAAGGGTAAATTTGTGTTGGGGTTATTTTTTAAAGACAAAAAAAGGAAAATCATATACCGCATTTTTCGGACTATAAGTCCCACCTGACTGTAAGTCACACCAGCCAAAGAATGCACAATGAAGATGAAAAAAACTGAAGTTGCACTGGGGTATAACTAGCTTTGTGTCTTTATTATTCAATATAAAAAAGCTGCTTCATTAAAAAAAAAAGTCACTTCAATCAAAATATACAGTGGGGCAAATAAGTATTTAGTCAACCACTAATTGTGCTAGTTCTCCCACTTGAAAATATTAGGCCTGTAATTGTCAACACGGGTAAACCTCAACCATGAGAGACAGAATGTGGAAAAAAAAAAACAGAAAATCACATTGTTTGATTTTTAAAGAATTTATTTGCAAATCATGGTGGAAAATAAGTTTTTGGTCAATACAAAAAGTTCATCTCAATACTTTGTTATGTACCCTTTGTTGGCAATAACGGAGGCCAAACGTTTTCTGCAACTCTTCACAAGCTTTTCACACACTGTTGCTGGTATTTTGGCCAATTGCTCCATGCAGATCTCCTCTAGAGCAGTGATGTTTTGGGGCTGTTATTGGGCAACACGGACTTTCAACTCCCTCCACAGATTTTCTATGGGGTTGAGAACTGGAAACTGACTAGGCCACTCCAGGACCTTGAAATGCTTCTTACGAAGCCACTCCTTCGTTGCCCTGGCTGTGCGTTTGGGATCATTGTCATGCTGAAAGACCCAGCCACGTCTCATCTTCAATGCCCTTGCTGATGGAAGGAGATTTTCACTTAAACTCTCTCAATACATGGTCCCATTCATTCTTTCCCTTACACAGATCAGTCGTCCTGGTCCCTTTGCAGAAAAACAGCCCCAAAGCATGACGTTTCCACCCCCATGCTTCACAGTGGGTATGGTGTTCTTCAGATCTAATTCAGTATTCTTTCTCCTCCAAACATGAGAACATGTGTTTCTACCAAAAAGTTCTATTTTGGTTTCATCTGACCGTAACACATTCCCCCAGTCCTCTTCTGGATCATCCAAATGCTCTCTAGCGAACTGCAGACGGGCCTGGTTGTGTACTTTCTGCAGCAGGGGGACACGTCTAGCAGTGCAGGATTTGAGTCCCTGGCGGCGCATTGTGTTCCTGATAGTAGCCTTTGTTACTGTGGTCCCAGCTCTCTGTAGGTCATTCACTAGGTCCTCCCTTATGATTCTGGAATTTTTGCTCACCGTTGTTGTTATCATTTTGACGCCACGGCGTGAAATCTTACATGGAGCCCCAGTTCGAGGGAGATTATCGGTAGTGGTGCACGATAATTATCGGTCCGATAATAGGAATTATGACGTCATCCCAATAAATCCGATAACCATATGTTATCGGGCCTATCAATAATATTTTTGGCACGGTGTCGGATTGGGATGTGTCCATTTCTTTCTACTCCCATTTTCCCAGTATGCAAAAATTTGTTACCATTCTAGAGGCCTTATTTTTCCTTCACTGAGTTATAAACCTTACTATGGCAATTAGCAAATGTTTGCATTTTACAGTGTTATGTTTCCAAGTTCTTGAGAGGCGTTTTGGTTATTGGTAGGCTTGCTGTTCTATAATTGCCAGGTTAAGAAAGTTGTTTCATGGAACAAGACGACAAAAGTCTCCTCTCCTGTGGCACCAAATTTTTTATATGCCGACAAAGCATAATACCTGTTGAGTTTATGTTTGTTTTAGATCAGTGCTCATAGTTCAGGGGAACACATCGTCAATGATATTGACTCATTGATTGTGATTGACTCAAATGATATTTATTTGAAAAAAAAATAATATGGACACTTTATTTTTATTCAAAACTGTTCTTGTCTTTGTTTTGTTCATTATAATAATGTTCATGTCATCATGAAAATTCTGGTCCGGTCAAAGGCAAATCTATGCTGAATCAACCACTAGTATTTTTGACCTACAGGTTTTCAAAAACTCAGGTGAATATACATTGAAAAATTAAACATATATTATCGGTTATCGTATCGGTATCGGCCTTGAGGAGCAGGAAGTTATCGATATCAGTATCGGTTTCAAAAAATAGATATCGAGCACCCCTAATTATCAGTGGTCTTGTATGTCTTCCATTTTCTAATAATTGCTCCCACAGTATATTTCTTTACACCAAGCGTTTTACCTATTGCAGATTCAGTCTTCGCAGCCTGGTGCAGGTCTACAAGTTTGTCTCTGGTGTCATTCGACAGCTCTTTGGTCTTGGCCATAGTGGAGTTTGGAGTGTGACTGACTGAAGTTGTGGACAGGTGTCTTTTATACCGACAATGAGTTAGAACAGGTGCCGTTAATACAGGTAACGAGTGGAGCCTGGTTAGACCTTGTTAGACCTCGTTAGAAGAAGTTAGACCTCTTTGACAGCAGGAAATCTTGCTTGTTTGTAGGTAACCAAATACTTATTTTCCACTCTAATTTGGAAATAAATTCTTTAAAAATCAAACAATGTGATTTTCTTTTTTTTTTTCCACATTCTGTCTCTCATGGTTGAGGTTTACCCATGTTGACAATTACAGACCTCCCTAATCTTTTCAAGTAGGACAACTTGCACAATTTGTGGTTGACTAAATACCTATTTGCCCCACTGTATATTTTCAATTAAAAAAAAAAAGTCACTTCAATCAAAAAGATGTGTTAGAATGCAAATAAATTTAAAACAAAACAAAAATGCATTTGAAAACTATTTTTCTTTGATTTAATTTTTTTTTTTTTTAAATTGAAGTCGGGTTTTTTTTGTTTTGTTTTTTTGATTGAAACAACATCTTTGATTGAAGTAATGTTGTTTTGCGTTTGGGCCACATTTTGGCTAGTGCATTTGTGTCTTTATTATTCAATCAAAAAATAAGTTTCTTCAAACAAAAAAAATATTTTCAAAAGAAAAATCAATCAAAAAAGAAACATTTTAATCATAGAAAAATGCGAAAAAATATCGGAGACTCAAAAATTTGGAGAGTTTGCGATTTTTTTATTTTTATTTTTTAAATAGTATTTTATTTTATTTATTTTTATTGAAGTTTCAATTTTTGGCCATGATTCTTGCTTCATCAAGCTTTTAAGGCTTACGCGATTAGCGTAGCCACTTGTCACTCAACCATGTCTGACCAATAGCGCTAAATGAACATTTGTGTCAAAAATTTAATTAAAAAAAAAACAAGTGACATCAAAACTTTTTCCACTTCAATCAAGAAAAGGTAGTTCGAAACATTTTGCACTTCAAAAAAAAGTGACACTTCAATAAAATAAATAATTTCAAATACAAATAATATTTTCAAAATATATTTATAGATATATTATTTGGGGGGTCATTTTGTCTTGGCAAATTTTTCTTTGATTGAATTTTTGTTTTGTTTTTTGAATGTTGAAGCAACTTTTTTTGGGGATTGAATGATTTAGACATCAATGTCTTACCCATAATATGACCCAAACACAAACAGGATTGCTTCAATCAAAGACGTTTTCAATGAAGAATTAAGTGTTCAAATGCAAATTTTTGAGTCTCAATAATTTTTTCGCATTCAAAAACTTTTTTTCTATATATTTTTTTTTTGATTGAGATTTTTCTTTTGAAAATATTTTTTTGTTTGAAGCAACCTTTTTTATGATTGAATAATGTCAAAATGTCCTAGCCAAAATGTGGCCCAAATGCAAAACAACATTACTTCAATCAAAAAAGTTGTTTCAATCAAAAAAAAAAAAACAACTTCAATTAAAAATTTTTTTTAAAAATTCAATCAAAGAAAAAGTTTTCAAATGCATTTTTTTTAGTTTCAAATTTATTTTTGCATTCAAAAACTTTTTTTTTTAATTGAAAATATATATTTTGATTGTAGCGACTTTTTTTTTTGATTGAATAATAAGAACACAAATCTACCTCCATATATAACTGCATTTTGGGAGGCAATTTTTTAATTGATCATAAACCAAAACAAACACTATAAGTTAACGTAATAAAAGTAAAATGGAGAACAACAGGCTAAATAGGCATCTGTTAACGTATTATGATATCAGTTTTCAGATAACTATATAAAAAAACACATAAAAGGCTGTTTGGGGGTCAGAGCGAAAAAAGCATATCTATAGGTCACACTTGTGTATAAGTCGCAGGCCCAGCCTAATTGTAAAAAAAATAATAAAAAGTGCGATTTATAGTGTGTAAAATATGGTACTTGAAACACTCATTATGCAGTTGAGTTTACCTATGTCCGAAATGTTTGAATAGATATCCTCAGCTGGCTTTTGCAGTCCGATGTAGTCACTTCGTCCAGCTTCTTCTTCTTCTTTGTCTGAACCAAAATTTAAGAGCAACACTTACAGTAGAAAGAATAGGCAATTTTTAAGTCAAAAAAGTTAACAAATACTTTTCTCTATTTTCAGTGCATATTGTTAAGACACTACAGTAAATGTTTTCCACTTACCATGTGGGCTGCGACCTGCCATTGCGTACGGATTGCCTTCACCTTCGGCCTCCAACATAGGTTCCTTGCCTGACTTTTCATCTTCAAATTGTGTTTTCTTTGGACCGACCTTCTTCATCTCCATGATTCCGTTTTTCTCCTTGGCTAACTTTCACTTTCCTTGGAAAAGTACTCACCAGATCTGAACTGTTTATCAACGTTTTGCACCTGTTGTCATGCAAACGCGGTTTTGAAAAGGTCCGACGATGTTTCTAGATGAGATTTTATCTTGGAAGTGACTAAGAAATGTGTTGAGACGTGTCGAGTTGTCAGGGGTTTGAGGAAGACTGAATACTTCCCCTTATTTTGATTCTCTATCTAGTACAGTGGGGCAGATAAGTATTTAGTCAACCACTAATTGTGCAAGTTCTCCCAAATGAAAATATTAGAGAGGACTGTAATTGGCAACATGGGTAAACCTCAACCATGAGAGACAGAATGTGGAAAAAATACCCAGAAAATCACATTGTTTGATTTTTAAAGAATTTATTTGCAAATCATGGTGGAAAATAAGTATTTGGTCAATACCAAAAGTTCATCTCAATAATTTGTTATGTATCCTTTGTTGGCACTAATGGAGGCCAGACGTTTTCTGTAACTCTTCACAATCTTTTCACACACTGTTGCTGGTATTTTGGCTCATTTCTCCATGCAGATCTTCTTTGTGATGTTTTGTCAAAGTGATGTTTTGGGGCTGTCATTGGGCAACACGGACTTTCAACTCCCTCCACAGATTTTCGATGGGGTTGAGACCTGGAGATTTATAAGAAGGTCAACTACAGTGGGGCAAATAAGTATTTAGTCAACCACTAATTGTGCAAGTTCTCCCACTTGAAAATATGAGAGAGAGGCCTGTAATTGTCAGCATGGTTAAACCTCAACCATGAGAGACCCCAGAAAATCACATTGTTTGATTTTTAAAGAATTTATTTGCAAATCATGGTGGAAAATTTGGTCAATACCAAAAGTTCATCTCAATACTTTGTTATGTACACTTTGTTGGCTATAACGGAGGCTAAATGTTTTCTGTAACTCTTCACAAGCTTTTCACACACTGTTTCTGGTATTTTGGCCCATTCCTGCATGCAGATCTCCTCTAGAGGAGTGATGTTTTGGGGCTGTCGTTGGGCAACACGGACTTTCAACTCCCTCCACAGATTTTCTATGGGGTTGAGATCTGGAGACTGGCTAGGCCACTCCAGGACCTTGAAATGCTTCTTACGAAGCCACTCCTTTGTTGCCCTGGCTGTGTGTTTGGGATCATTGTCACGCTGAAAGACCCAGCCACGTCTCATCTTCAATGCCCTTGCTGATGGAGATTTTCACTCAAAATCTCTCGATACATGGCCCCATTCATTCTTTCCTTTACACCAGACATGTCCAAAGTCCGGCCCGGGGGCCAAATGCGGCCCGTGGTCAAATTTCATCCGGCCCCCAGCCTCTGTCATAAAATCAATAACGTCTGGCCCGCACACAGACTTAATAAATTGGTCAGCAGTACTGCAACCAGCATATGAAGTAGCTTACACACGAAATGCTGCTCCTCATTTACCCATTAAAAGGCAGCAGCACTTTAACCCTTTATTGCCAAATGTATCACATTTGATACACCTAAAATTTCATGATTTTGAGACTAATTTAGAATTTTGACATTTCTTTTCGGGAAAAAAAAAATGATGGATGCAAGTCAACACATGCATCTGCAGGTTCCATGAGAAAAAACATGATTTAGCATGGGTTATAGATATTAGAGCGCTTCTTACACATATGCATTTTGACTTTTCTTTTTACAAATTTGAAAAATAGGTTTCATTAGGACCTTATTTTTCAAATTTTGGGATTCTCTGATAATTGCTTCATGTTGCAGGTATTTAAGGGGTAAGCAACATTACCCCGTGTGACCCATTACTTCCATTTTCTAAAATGGCGACAATCAATCAACAAAAAAAAGAAAGTTGACTGATGCCCAACGTTTCAAGGTTAGGTGGAAATTGGACTATTTCTTCACTAAAATACGCAACAACTGTGTCTTGCCTCATTTACAAAGAGACAGTCGCTGTTTTTAAAGATTTCAATGTGAGGCGATATTACCAAACAAGACACACTGACATGTGCGACAAGATTACAGGGAAGAAACGCAGTGAGAAATTGAAGCAACTTGAAGCTAGTTTAATTTCACAGCAGTAGTATTTCGCAAGAGCCCGAGAGTCGAAAGAGAACGCCACAAAGGCTAGTTGCGAGATTGTTGAAATTATTCATTAAAAAAATAATAAAGCAAATGTGACACACTGAATAGCTTGCTAAATTTTGCTTAAATATATTGTTATATATTATACGTGAAAAGGACGTGAGCCAAGGTCGGCCCCCCACATTTTTACCACGCCAAATCTGGCCCCCTTTGCAAAAAGTTTGGACACCCCTGCTTTACACAGATCAGTCGTCCTGGTCCCTTTGCAGAAAAACAGCTCCAAAGTATGATGTTTCCACTCTCATGCTTCACAGTGGGTATGGTGCAATTCAGTATTCTTTTTCCTCCAAACACGAGAACCTGTGTTTCTACCAAAAAGTTATATTTTGGTTTCGTCTGACCATAACACATTCTCCCAGTCCTCTTCTGGATCATCCAAATGCTCTCTTGCGAACCGTAGATGGGCCTGGACGTGTACTTTCTTCAGCAGGGGGACGCGTCTGGCAGTGCAGGATTTGAGTCCCTGCCGATGCATTGTGTTACTGATAGTAGCCTTTGTTACTGTCGTCCCAGCTTTCTGTAGGTCATTCAATAGGTCCCCCCGTGTGGTTTTGGGATTTTTGCCCACCGTTCTTGTTATCATTTTGACGCCACGGGGTGAGGGGGGAGTTGAAAGTCTGTGTTGCCCAACGACAGCCCCAACACATCACTGCTCTAGAGGAGATCTGCATGGAGGAAATGGGCCGAAATACCAGCAACAGTGTGTGAAAAGCTTGTGAAGAGTTGCAGAAAACGTTTGGCCTCCGTTATTGCCCACAAAGGGTACATATTAAAGTATTAAGATGAACTTTCTGTATTGACCAAATACTTATTTTCCACCATGATTTGCAAAGAAATTCTTTAAAAATCCAACAATGTGATTTTCTGGGGTTTTTTTCAACATTCTGTCTCTCATGGTCGAGGTTTACCCATGTTGACAATTACAGGCCTCTCTAATATTTTCAAGTCGGAGAACTTGCACAATTAGTGGTTGACTAAATACTTATTTGCCCCACTGTAGTTGATCTTCTTATAAATCTTGGGTAGAATTCGGGGTAAAGTGTGACGCGATAGACAAAAATAAAAGTGCTCAGTGTCACGGGGTTTGTCAACTTTAATTAGCCGCAAAAAGTACACGATTGCTTCATTTGGAAACAACAACTATGTTTATTAGATACTTTGTAAACACCAGAGAGCTGAGGTCAGGACGGCAAAGATTATATGACCATTTGTTTCTCCACTTTTGTCCTTTTTTACGTTTTCCATTTTTCATTTGCCATGTAAATGCCCCCCACCCGCACCAATAAAACAAGCTGCAGCATTCGGCCTTTTTTCCCAGCCCGTGATTACTCGAACAATATAGGGAATACTACAGTCTCTGACAAAAGTCTTGTCGCTTATCCATTTTGTAGAAACAATTGCTAATACACGAAGTGTTGTTTTTTTTTCTTCTTCTTTCTTCTCCATCAAATGGATATTTTTAAATTCCCAATACTACCGGGAGCCGATCGTCTCGTTTATTCTCGGGATGAATTACTGGTTTTAAAGACTCAGGCAAGAGCTGGGGTGCGACACCAGATATCGGCTGAATTATGGAGGAAATACAGAGGCTGTAAGGCCGGTGCTAAGCTAAAAGCTAGGCTGCTAAGCAACCAAAGGCGTTTTAAACCATCAATCCCTTCCATAATTATGGGGAATGTAAACTCACTGCTAAACAAGATCGACGAACTGTCTGCACTAAAAAGTGAGCGGATTTATCGGGAAAGCAGTTTGTACATATTCACAGAGTCATGGCTAACTCACCTGATACCGGACGCTAACAATGACATTTCCTAGTTTACTGTGGTGAGAGCGACAGAGGTGCGAAAGCTTGCGGAAAAAGCAAAGGTGGGGGACTCATCGTGTACATTAACAACGGCTGGTGTAACCTACTGTAGGTCATGTTGGTGACAGCAAATGACTTTTTTGATAGTTCCAAGTCCTGACAGCCTGTCAGGACTTGGAACTGCTCGCTATTAGTCTGCGGCCATACTATCTGCCAAGGGAATTCAGTCACGTGATCACTCTCTGTGTTTACATTTGGGTTGGGAATCTCTGGCATTAAGCTGATTCGATATGTATCTAGATACACAGGTTACGATTCGATTTTTTAAAAAACGATACATTTTTAAGGCCGAGCGATTCGATACGATTTGATACAGTCTAAGAACAATACGGTTCGATATAAGCCTGAGCGATACAGTGGGGAGAACAAGTATTTGATACACTGCCAATGGGTTTTCCCATTGTTAGTGTATCAAATACTTGTTCTCCCCACTGTATATCGTTTAAACATCGCCATCGCGATGTATGCGTGCGCGATAGTCCCATCGCAAGGACGTGCGATAGTTTTTAATTTTTTTAATCCACATACGCCCTTTCTGCTCTGCGCAAGGCCTCACACCCTCCCTTTCCCAGCTCTTTGAACCTCACAGTCACTGCAGCACTTGCTTAATAAAGTTAACGATGCCGGTATCTTTGATCTTGCCAAAGAAGCGGACATCACAGCGCAGCAGCTGTCCATCATCGTTTAACTTGTTAAACAGTTTCTGCAATCAAGCCGCTTTGGAATGAATGTGTGTGTGTGTGTGTGTGTGCGTGCGTGCGTGCGTGCGTGCGTGTGTGTGTGGAGACGTTTGAGACATATAAATTAAATGCCAGAAGTGATCATGAGGAGTTTGTAATTTCTATATGTCCACCAAGAGTCACAGCTAAGGTAGATAAACAGAAGTATTTAATAAACCCAAGCATTTTTCTACTACAGTACTTTATTCATGTTCAAAAATGATTTGGTTGGACAGTTATGTTTAAAACTGATCATAATTATTACATGTGAAGTGCTTAAAACCATTTATATATATATATATATATATATATATATATATATAGATAGATAGATAGATAGATAGATAGATAGATAGATAGATAGATAGATAGATAGATAGATAGATAGATAGATAGATAGATATAGATATATATATAATAGGGCTGTCAAACGATTAAAATTTTTAATCGAGTTAATTACAGCTTGAAAATTAATTAATCGTAATCAATCGCAATTAATCGCAATTCAAACCATCTATAAAATATGCCATATTTTTCTGTAAATTATATATATATTCTGTAAAATAAATTGTTGGAATGGAAAGATAAGACACAAGATGGATATATACATTCAACATACGGTACATAAAGACTGTAGTGGGCATTTCACTCTACTGTCATTTAAATCTGTCTATGCTGTCCTCACTCCGAAGCGTCTACTTTTTCCAAAGCTAGACAGCTAGTGAACGACGCCTTAATAATTAGACTTCTTCCTTTTTCATCTGATTTATTAATAAAATGGCCTCAAACCATTGTCCTCTTTAGACCGTCGTAAAACTACAAAAAGTACACAAGCATTGCATTAGCAACAACGTTAGTTTAGCACGCTATACAGGTTCACTAAACATAAACAAAAAGCGTCTCATACAAAAAATATACCATTTCGCTTACTAACATAATATGTACATTCTTTACAACAACCATACTTACTGACAAATCTTGTCCAAAGATCATATAAGCACAACATTATCAGCCCGAGACGTCGTGCAGCCATAATGAACTGGCAAGAAAATAAACCATGTCGCAAAGCGACCACAAGAGTTCGCTGTTGGACAGCATAAAAAGCCTTGCTGTAAAACTTACCAAAAGGCAGAATACTTTCTGAGCGGGACATGTGCATTAATTGCGTCAAATATTTTAACGTGATTAATTTAATAAATTAATTACCGCGCGTTAACGCGATAATTTTGACATCCCTAATATATATATATATATATATATATATATATATATATATATATATATATATTCAAGTCATCTAGTGAAAATTTCTTTTAAAAAAAATTTCTTTTTTTTTTTAATATCACAATATAATATCGCAAACCCCCAAAAAATCGCAGCAATAGTTTTTTCCAATATCGTTCAGGCCTAGTTCGATACAGTGAAAACGATACGATAGTAAATATTTGTTGTGTGTGTTTGTACAGTATTTTAAACATATAAAAAGACCACATTTCTAATATAGCAAAATTAAACAACAAAATTTCATACCAATGTTATGTTTTATTTTTTTATGAAAAAAATAAAATAAATAAATAAGGCTTACTATATGACCGTCATTTTGTTGGATGGGATTGATAATAAAACTCCAGTGACAGACAACAATAAAGTGCAGTAATTCTATTACTGTATTTCCTGATGTTTTTAACACAAGAGGTAAGTAAGTTTAAGTGCAAACTTTCAACGTAAACATCTTACAAACAAAAAATATCAATTATATGCAGCAGCTCTAGAAATTAAAATAATTAAACCTGCTAGAGTTATCATAAATAAATAATAAAGACAAGACTTGTACAAGGGGGCCAGAGCAGACTGTACTTTTTAAGGAGACTGCAATCTTTTAACATTTGTAAGAAATTGCTGCAAATGTTATCAGAGCATGGTAGCCAGTGCCTTGTTTTTCGCCGTGGTGTGCTGTGGGGGCAGCATAGCCAAGAGGGACTCCAACAGGTTGGATAAATTGATCAGGCGTGCGGGCTCTGTGGTCGGGATGACCCTGGACTCTCTGGTGACAGTGGTAGAGAGGAGAACCATGAGAAAACTCTTGGCTATTATGGACAATGCCAGTCACCCTCTACACGCTGTCATCAGTGCACAGAGGAGCTCGTTTAGCAATAGGCTGCTCCTCCCCAGGTGTAGAACCAACAGACTGAAAGACTCCTATGTTCCACGAGCTATTAAGCTCCACAACTCCACTTTAGGCGGTAGAGCGAGGGACAGTAATGCAATATTAGCACTTTAGCACCTCTGTTACTTGGTTCTCCTGCTAGTGTCTGCCAGGTGTTATTATTATTGTACTGTAGTGGTAACATATTGTATTTATTTCACTTTTTAACTTTTATATTTAATTTTATGTTTTTAAATCCTTATTACTCTAGCACTTTTTACTATCCTGCACTTTACACTTATCTTTGTTACTGTGTTGATATGGGCGCTGGAAACCAAGTTCCCTGAGGGAACTCTCCCAAAGGGGTAAGTAAAGTTTATTGAATTATTGAAATGAATTAATAACCTGACTTTTAATTATTCAATTGGTTTCAGAAATGCCTCATGTGAAAGCTAAGATCCACCCAAATGATGTTGAATGTACAAAAAATTTTTTTTTTCACTGGAAAAAAATTGATCATTTAATAAAGACCTAAAGGTCAAATTTTGGCAAGACAAACTTTGTCGCCTACAGAAAGTAGTGTGAAAATTGAACAAAAAATGTACTTCAAATTAGGGCTGTCAAAATTATCGCGTTAACGGGCGGTAATTAATTTTTTAAATTAATCACGTTAAAATATTTGACGCAATTAACGCACATGTCCCGCTCAGAAAGTATTCTGCCTTTTGGTAAGTTTTACAGCAAGGCTTTTTGTCCTGTCCAACAGCGAACTCTTGTGGTCGCTTAGCGACATGGTTTATTGCTTTCTTGCCAGTTCATTATGGCTGCACGACATCTCGGGCTGATAATGTTGTGCTTATATAGGGTGACCAAACGTCCTCGTTTTCCCGGACAAGTCCTACTTTCTCGTAGTGTCCTCGTGGTCCGGGCGGGTTTTATAAATTCATAAAAATGTCCGTTTTTTATGATTTTTCACGGGACCAATTTGAAGAGAATCCCTCCGACCGCTGGGTGGCAGCAGTTGACATAGCTCCTACGAGAGAATGGAGGGAAGTAGTAGTTCTTGTTTTTGTTGGCAATTTACCCCTATCATGAGGCATTGACGCCATCTACTGGGTTGACAATTTGGCCACAATGCCTGAAGTTTTTTGTTTTTTTTTAAAAATGATAAATACGTATATAATGGTAACTGTTGACTTCTGTCGGAGCTTTGACGGTAAAATCCCGTTTGGTGTCGCATCGGCGCGCTGCCGATGATTGTAAACTTATATAGCAAAGTTTGATTTTTGCCTCAGCTAGCTATCAGTAAGCTAAACCGCGCTAGGCATTATGGGAAACGTAGTTTTGAACTTCTACGTTTGGAAACATGCTGATTGAATAGTTTGTCAGTTTATTTCGGGGTTTTTTTGTGTGCAATCTAGAACATTGAATGAGAACATCAATTGAATTGGAATAACAATTTGTCAAGGACAATTGCCGTGATAGTAATTTATAAAAATGTTTAGTTGGCACATAGCCTACTGTGTGTATGTGTATTGACTGGACTACATTTCTATGGGTCTGCAATATATATATATATACATATATATACTGGACTGTCTCAGAAAATTAGAATACACAATATTCTAATTTTTTGAGACAGTCCTGTGTATATATACAGGACTGTCTCAGGAAATTAGAATACACAATATTCTAATTTCCTGAGACAGTCAGGAAATTGTCTCAGGAAATTAGAATACACAATATTCTAATTTCCTGAGACAGTCAGGAAATTAGAATATTGTGTATTCTAATTTCCTGAGACAGTCCTGTATATATACACAGGACTGTCTCAAAAAATTAGAATATTGTGTATTCTAATTTTCTGAGACAGTCCAGTATATATATATACATATATTTAAAGTCATTTTTTTTTTTTTTTCAAACTGCATTTTTCCATCCAGAGTGAGGGGGCACACTTTAAATATATTAAAATGATATAGGCATCTTTTAGTGAAATTCAAGTAAAATTCAAGTATCTTGAGTAGTAGCTGAGGCTGGGCTGAGTGTCCTCTTTTTTAGAAATCAAAATATGGTCACCCTAGCTTATATGATCCTTGGACAAGATTTGTCCGTAAGTATGGTTGTTGTAAAGAATGTACATATTATGTTAGTAAGCGAAATGTTATATTTTTTGTATGAGACGCTTTTTGTTTATGTTTAGTGAACCTGTATAGCGTGCTAAGCTAACGTTGTTGCTAATGCAATGCTTGTGTACTTTTATTTTGTAGTTTTACGACGGTCTAAAGAGGACAATGGTTTGAGGCCATTTTATTAATAAAACAGATGAAAAAGGAAGAAGTCTAATTATTAAGGCGTCGTTCACTAACTGTCTAGCTTTGGAAAAAGTAGACGCTTCGGAGTGAGGACAGCATAGACAGATTTAAATGACAGTAGAGTGAAATGCCCACTACAGTCCTTATGTACCGTATGTTGAATGTATATATCCATCTTGTGTCTTATCTTTCCATTCCAATAATTTATTTTACAGAATATATATATAATTTACAGAAAAATATGGCATATTTTATAGATGGTTTGAATTGCGATTAATTGCGATTAATTACGATTAATTAATTTTTAAGCTGTAATTAACTCGATTAAAAATTTTAATCGTTTGACAGCCCTACTTCAAATACAAAAATATGTTACATAACATAAACTAATTAAGTAGTGGGGCTGTGAGATTCAAATTTAATATTTTGTATGACTTCATGGGCTTGAAGGACTGCATCCATGCGGTCCGGCAAGGATTCATACAATTTATTGATGAAGTCATAAAGAACATCAAAGAAAGCAGTCTTAAATGCCTCCCAGAGTTCATCAACATTCTTGGGTTTCGTCTTCCATGCTTCCACTTTCATGCTACCCATGTCTGGTGACTGGCTTGGCCAGTTGTGGAGGATCTTGATCTTCTTTGTCTTGAGGAATATTGAGGTAGAGATTGAAATATGCGATGGAGCACCATCCTGCTGCAGAATTTGTCCCTTTTTATGGTTAGGAATGTAATTGGCAGCTAAGATTTGCTGATATTACAGACTATTTATGTTGCCTTCCACCCTGCAGACCTCTCGCCCACCCCCATACTGGATGTAACCCCAGACCATGATTTTGCCACCACATAACTTCCCTGTTTTGTGGCAAAAGGTGGATTTTTCAGATGAATCTTCCATGGAATTACACCACTGTCGCCGCATATATTGCAGGAGACCTACTGGAGCCCGCATGGATCTGAGATTCACTCAGAAAACAGTGATTGTGATTTAACTATTAAAACATTTGACAAATTAGTGTTTAGTCATGAGTTAATTTTTTTTTTTAATGAAAAGTTTGCAATTAATTTTTTTAATGCAACAAATTTACAATTAATTGTCAGTTAACTTTTAAATGTTCATTCACCCTTCAAATTCAAAATGGACGGGAGAGAGGAAAAATGAACACGCAATAGTGATACAAAAACATAATTAAATACAGGGGATGTCCTGAGATCATATCATTTTCAGGGGATCGGAGTTAAAGGTTAAGTTAAAGGGAAAAAAAATTTGGGTTTTGTAAAATCTATTTTTAGAAATGAAATCATTGGCTTCCATCACTGCCGCCCATCCCAGTCAAAACAGACTGGACGTCTATTGCTGTCAATAACAGAGAAACATGATCACTCACTCAATGAGAGCCTTTCCAGTTGAAAGAGTTTTGGTGTCAATGGCAGTGAGTTTAGGGCTACAAACAAAATAATTCATAGGTTTAAGGATATTGCAAATATTTGTAGAAATATATTCACACCACTGAAACAAACTTTGCAGGAAAAAGAGAAAACGTGCAGCAACAGCAAAAAAAAAAACAAAAAGTCAAGAAAATTCTAATGCAAATAACATTGCTTTCTAAATATGACTAGTTTTACCAAGGATACATCATGTGGGGAGGAAGATACACCGAGTAACCGAAGGTTCAGAAGAAGGAAGATAGGTCAGATGATAGTATGATTGGGTATGGTGAGTACTCAATGTTAGTGATGTGTAGCGGGGAACCCAGCATTAGGACGAATTATTTGTATTGACGAGTCAGTATCCTACTTTCAACTATGTGATCGCTAATCATAGCACTTGTTTGATAGGCAGGTATTTTTAGTACCGTATTGGCCCGAATATAAGATGGGTGTTTTTTTGCATTGAAATAAGACTGAAAAAGAGTAGGTCGTCCTAAATTCGGGGTCTAGACATTATGCCCATTCACGAATCTAGATGGCGCCATATTATCATTGAAGCGAATGCTGAATTTGACTCCCCAGGCAATTCCATTGCAATTTTGTTGTTTTATCACATTAGATTTATTTACATTTCAAAAACCAGAAGCCATTCATTTACGAATGTGATTGCACTTTAGTGTACATATTTAAATGTTCAGACATTAAGATCTGAATGAGGAATTTGATATGAATAGGAATGGAATATGAGTAATAATTAATTAATAATTGTTACTCTATTAACTGTCTATTTATATACTATATATACTATACTAGTTTATTATTATTATTAATACTATTAATATAGAATATGAATAGGAATATCATGAATATATAAAAATTAATTTGGTGTTCAAAAAGTCTTTTTTTCAAACTTGAGTCTTGAAAAACAAGGGGTCGTCTTATAACCAGGGCCGTCTTATATTCGGGCCAATACGGTATATCATAGATCTACTGTGCCGGGTAAAGTGTGACAATACGATAGGTTACATACCAAAAATAGAAGTCCACAGTGTCATGCTTTTGTCAACTTTATTGGCCACAAAAACTCCATGATTGCTTTCATTTACAAAAAAAAAAAAAAAAAACCTATGTTCATTAAATACACAACAAAAAGTTGAGGGGAGCGCTGACCAGGATCATAAGACGACTTCCTTCTCCATTTCTTTTCTTCCTTTTTTTCGTTTTTCATTTGCCATGTAAGCAGTCCCCAAAACAAGTAAACATTTAATAGTAAATGAAACTGCAACCTTAAGCCTTTTTTTTTTTTACCCCCGCCTTGCCGTTACTCGTACAATAATACAGAGAATATTAATGTTGTCTGCCGTCTCCCCTCTTTCTTGTTTTCGTCATCCGGGTCAAGCGTGCTCTCTTCAGGCGCCGTAGACGCTTTCGTTGCTGTACGTCATGTAGAGGAAAAGGTCCTCATCATGGTGCTCCTGGAATGGAGCAGGTACATTTTACTCAGTCCCGATTAATTTCCACAACTTAACTCATTCACTGCTAACCCAGTATATAGTGGGGCAAATAAGTATTTAGTCAACCACTAATTGTGCAAGTTCTCCCACTTGAAAATATTAGAGAGGCCTGTAACTGTCAACATGGGTAAACCTCAACCATGAGCGAAAGAATGTGGGGGAACAAAAAGCTGAAAATCACATTGTTTGATTTTTAAAGAATTTATTTGCAAATCATGGTGGAAAATAAGTATTTGGTCAGTACCAAAAGTTCATCTCAATACGTTGTTATGTAGAGGTGTGCAAAATTTCCGATACTTAGATTATTCGCGATTCGGCCGTGGAAGATTCGAGAACGATTCACAAACATCCAAATTCCGATTATTGAAATATGCCAAGTAAAGCGGAAGTACAACACACTCAGCGCGCCGCGCGGTCTTCGGGACGGAACGGAGCGGGAGTAGCTAAACATTATGCTTCTCATTAACTGGCCCCTCGGGTAATGCCAACGCTCAACTCATGGCTCCAGCTCAACTCATACAACGAGATAAAAAAACACAACAACATACCTGACTGCTGCCGAAAAGCTGCTACAAGTACAGCTAAGCTGTAATGTTACGGTAGATATCATTTATATAGGACTAGATGGATTATAGACTCGGTAGCGGTAGCAGCACATCTGCAAAAAGCTAGATGCGGGCGTTAGTAAACGGCCGCCATCTTAAAGCAGTAAACTTCCCTGCAATGCTGTTGTAGCGAACCTTCCAAGCAAACCTAATTAACTTTTCATCTAAAATACTCCTAAACCGGTAAAATATTGACTTGAATCTATCTTTAAAATAGTTTTAAAACTTTCACATGTCAGAAGTAGACAAAAGGGAAATTATGGAATAACGGGAGCAATTTTAACAACTTTAACGGTTGATTCACAACATTAAATTAATTGAATGTAGTTTAAAGCTGCTGATACAGAATGGGGACTGGAGTTTTTTTATTTAATGTTATTTTTGTATATTTGTTTACTGCTATATGTTAACTTGATACTGAAATAGTAGCTTGGTTTAGCCTGAGAGTATTTTTGAACAATTTTGGAACTAATGTACAAAACTTTATTAAAAAAATTTAAAAAAAAGGAGGGGGGTGCATCAATAATTGGAGCCTCTGAATCGTAATCGTAATCTAATCGTTAGGTGCCCAAAGATTCCCAGCTCTATTGTTATGTACCCTTTGTTGGCAATAACGGAGGTCAAACGTTTTCTGTAACTCTTCACAAGCTTTTCACACACTGTTGCTGGTATTTTGGCCCATTCCTCCATGCAGATCTTCTCTAGAGCAGTGATGTTTTGGGGCTGTCGTTGGGCAACACGGACTTTCAACTCCCTCCTCATCCCGTGGCGTCAAAATGATAACAAGAACGGGGAGCAAAAATCCCAGAACCACACGTGGGGACCTAGTGAATGACCACCAGAGAGCTGGGACCACGTAACAAAGGTTACACAATGCGCCGCCAGGGACTCAAATCCTGCACTGCCAGACATGTCCCCCTGCTGAAAAAAGTACACATCCAGGCCCGTCTGCAGTTCGCTAGAGAGCATTTGGATGATCCAGAAGAGGACTGGGAGAATGCATTATGGTCAGATGAAACCAAAATGGAACTTTTTGGTAGAAACACAGGTTCTCTTGTTTGGAGGAAAAAGAATACTGAATTGCACCATACCCACTGTGAAGCATGGGGGTGGAAACATCATGCCTTGGGGCTGTTTTTCTGCAAAGGGACCAGGACGACTGATCTGTGTAAAGGAAAGAATGAATGGGGCCATGTATCTAGAGATTTTGAGTGAAAATCTCCTTCCATCAACAAAGGCATTGAAGATGAGACGTGCTGGATCTTTCAGCATGACAATGATCCCAAACACAGCCAGGGCAACAAAGGAGTGGCTTTGTAAGAAGCATTTCAAGGTCCTGGAGTGGCCTAGCCAGTCACCAGGTCTCAACCCCATAGTAAATCTGCGGAGGGAGCTGAAAGTCCGTGTTGCCCAACGACAGCCCCAAAACATCACTGCTCTAGAGGAGATCTGCATGGAGGAATGGGCCAAAATACCAGCAACAGTGTGTGAAAAGCTCGTGAAGAGTTACAGAAAACATTTAGCCTCCGTTATAGCCAACAAAGTGTACATAACAAAGTATTGAGATGAACTTTTGGTATTGACCAAATTTTCCACCATGATTTGCAAATAAATTCTTTAAAAATCAAACAATGTGATTTTCTGGGGTCTCTCATGGTTGAGGTTTAACCATGCTGACAATTACAGGCCTCTCTCTCATATTTTCAAGTGGGAGAACTTGCACAATTAGTGGTTGACTAAATACTTATTTGCCCCACTGTAGTTGACCTTCTTATAAATCTTGGGTAGAATCCGGAGTAAAGTGTGACGCGATAGACAAAAATAAAAGTGCTCAGTGTCACGGGGTTTGTCAACTTCAATTAGCCGCAAAAAGTACACGATTGCTTCATTTGGAAACAACAACTATGTTTATTAGATACTTTGTAAACACCAGATAGCTCGATCAACTTCCACAACTTAACTCATTCACTGCCAACCCAGTATACAGTATGTATAGTATTCGCCAGAATATGAGTTGTGGTAGTTAGTAAAAATATGGTAAAAGGACACATTAATAGCGGGAGAGGCTGGCAGAGATCGAGCCCTCCCACTCAACATACAGTAGATGGGACATTTCTTGCCGTCAATGACAGCTGTAGAGTTATTAAGAACTGCACTTATCTTTGAACAAATGCCTTTTTCGGGCAAAATTTGGTGGGCTGCGGCTTATAGTTAGGTGCCCTTTATAGTGCGAAAATTAGGGTATATAGGCTTGGAAAGTTTAGAATAACAGGCACTCAGGATGCAAGTGGGGAAAGCAGCACAGAGACCAAAAAGCAGAGCAGAGTTATTTTAACGAAATAAATGTCGTATGATGTCTGCAATGCCGAGCTTGCATACCACGGCAGCATGAAGTAACACCTGAAGCGCTGTCAGTGTTACTCAGATATAATTAAAGACCGGAAGTCTATATAACGAAATTTTTATTGAAGTTGGCTTTATGGGCGTCGTACGATGGAGTATTAGGGGCTAATGTCGAGCGAATGTAGCTGAAGAAGCAGCTATGTACTTTGCGTAGTGCGTTGCTGCCTCCGTTAAAGAGTATGTAGTGGCAAAGGGGGTGTGAGACATCAATAGAACCGTTATGTGCCAAGATAACAAATATTGATAAAGTTAACAAAAAAATCAATCACATTAATGAGCAATTATCGATAATAGATCGAAAATGACGAACATTTCCGGAAGTGTTCCGGAAACAGCCGAATGGGGCGGAGACGTCACGACAAGTGATTGACAGTCGAGGCGGAGCCAGGTGCCATTGTTTTTTAACGACGAGAGAGTAGCGTTGGGGTTTGTTTGACGAAAACATAACAAAAATGGTTCAAAACGGCTGTGCTATGTGGTGTACAAATAGTTATTTATCGGAATATAGTATCCATGAGTTCCTGAACGCGAAAAAAAAAAGCTGGACTACACAGACAATGGGTAAAGTTCGTCCGTGCGAAGAGGGCTAATTTTCTAGACACAGCCTCCGGCACGGTTTTCTGTTATTTTCCACCTGAAAGCTTCTCGAACTATGGGCAAGTGAAATCGGGTTTTGCTGCAAGATTGCTGCTCAAAGCAGATGCGGTGCCCACCGTACACCAGCCACCTAAATGTCCCGAGATATCAAGAAAGAGGACGATGACTGGCCAAGGAGGCTAAAGCTAAGCAAAGGAGGGGAGCAGCCAAGCTCGAAATGGCCAGAATGAGTACTCTTTTATAATTAAAAAAATGTCACGCATTGGATACAGGACTGGACACATGTATAAATTATCGTTCGTAAAATATATAGAACAAATCCTCTGATCCCATTCATATTTGTGTCTGTTGGCAGAGCGAAAAGCTATGATAGCGCAATAAATGATAATTATGCTATGCATTCCTTTATTTTACAGTCACGGTGTATCAGCTTCACAAAAAGAAATGCAAAACAAATCATTGGTGTTTCCCACACGATCTGCTGCCAATGTTTCATCAGTGTCATTACTCCCCTCAATGACAGTTTCATTATGCTGCATTGGCGTTCGTTTGGGCTCAAATTGGTAACCTAAAACACCGATTAAAGCTTCGTAACTCTCCTCGTCACCATTAGATGAACATTCGTTACGTCCTTCTACGTCGGATTCGTCGCTGAAACTAGAAACGAAATTGTCTGCCATCATCGCCGCCATTCAGTATTAAAGCACTGAGCCTTTGTCTTGTTGAAGAAACACCCCTCACTGTCAATTCTGAATTCTCTTTTATTGACAACGAGGGGTGTTTCTTCATGAGGGAACCTGGAATATGTGCAGGACGAACACAATGCATCAGCATAAACAGCTCAAAACACCCCTAATTCTCCCCTCACTAGAAGGAATTATATTGATGCAGACAGGCGCTGCCCCCCTAGTGGCCGGTGGCACTGTCTTCACTTGTCGTGACGTCACGCACACAATCTGCCAGATCTCGGGCGCCGGTCGTTTTAGCTTGACAATCGAGCCAAATTTCTCTCATTTTCTTGTGTGTATTTACACGAAGTGGCATGATATGAATACAAAAGGCATGCGTTTATGGATAAGTGATGGAATATTAAAATTTTCCCAGGGCACTACATACCCTTTAAAATCAACAATATTGAAAGCATCTTGTGCTTTAGAATGTTTTCCAAATAAGGTAATCCTTCTTTTTCTTCATCTACATCAAATAATAATCAATAGAAGAATTTATACTAATGCTTCATCGTAGCTCTCGGCTGAGGTACATGGATGTAAAGTGCGTAGCAGCTCACAGCTACATTACCCCTACGTAATAATGACTTTTTTTCTTGTATCAATAGTACGACTTCTATTTCGTGGTCTTTTTTAAAAGTAATTTATTTGGCACTAACGCTCCCTCGTAGCATTGTATCAACGTGCATCATTTGTTTTTTTTTTTTCCACATACTTCACTCCAGTGATACGTGACATCAATCTACTGTGCTGGAACTCACTTTATTAATGAGAACAATATAGACATACCACAAAAAGAGAAAATTGTTTTGAATCCTGTTGGAAAAGTGAAGTCATAGTGTTCTGAATCTGTTTACATTCAATTCTTTTGCACTAGTTAATGCCATCAGCATTTGACCTCATTGTTTATTTGTGATTTATTATTGTTATTGGTGTATTTGTACTTTAATAAAAGAATTTAAGTGTTCCAAAATGTTTTTGTGAACTAATACTCATCAGCAAAAATTTAATTGCAAGATTAGTTTAAAAAAAAAAAAAAAGGGACTACTTGACTAATCGTTTAAAAAAGTCTGCAGACTAAGAGCAAAATATTCGTTTGGGCAGCTAATATTAGAATTCTTAAGGTTGTAATACCCAGACCCGGCGACATAGGCGGGCATTAGGGGACTGGGCCCGTCCTGAGAGACTGCTGTGCCCGCCCTAGCTCGATTCGACTGTACTGTGTAATTTTTATTTATTTTTTTAATCTTCCACAAAAACACACTCACGGAGAGGACGAACCTTCTATTCCAGTGTTTTTCAACCGATTGTGCCGCCGCCGTGAGAGATCGTCAGGTGTGCCGCGAGAAATTATCCAATGTCGCTTTTTTTTAACATTATCGGGCAAAGTTGCAGTAGGAAGTAGGCAAAAAGTTTTCGGTTCTGTGCAGATGAGCGAGGCATTCCTCGTGTTGCGTTAAAGAACTGCTCGGATTTCTAGCCATCAGCCACCTTGCTCTCCGCAACAATGTGGACCCCAGCACGTCTACTGTTCATTATTTGACTCGTCAAGTGTCAATATACAGAAAAGTGTCCTTTCCATTTTATCCATATGTGACGACCGTCAATCCTCCCCCTGTGTTTTATTCCAACACATTATCGAGGAGAGCAAGGTGGGTGATAGCTAGAAATCGGTGCAGTTCTTGAACGCGACACCAGCAGCTATCTAGCGCCATGGCGCCATACAAGCTTAAACATCATCTCCAAATGAACGCCCGTCGCTTCAGAACAGGTCGATGGACTATTTTGTTCGCCTTCGTGAAAACACAGAGAAATGGGCAACTTTTTTTGAGAAACACTAACAAGGTAAATAAGAAAGACCTTAAAGCCAGTTACTTTGTTGCTAAATCCAAAAAGTCCCAAACCGTGGCAGAGACGTTAATACTACCTGCCTGCAAAGCCATTGTCAGCGAGATGACCAGCCCTGATGTGCTTAAAGACATTGCTCAAGTCCCCCTGTCTGATAATTCTGAGTTTTTCAAGCCTAACTGCTTAAAACAAATTTAAAAATAAAAACAGAGAGAGACTGAGAGCTGTTGAAGAAGATTTCTGCCAGTTTTTAGGATTTGTGTTCATCTTAAAAGGCTCAAGTTTCACACTGGGTAAGTATAAATACTGACAAATTATTTTATAATCAAATATACTGTACAGAGAGTAATTTTGGAACATTGGAGTGGTGTGCCGCGAGATTTTTTCCAATGTAAAAACGTCCCGTGACTCAGAAAAGTCCTCTAGGTAATATCATCAGAAAACATAGCATTAACTTTAACTGTTACGCTGACGACACACAACTGTATTTATCAATTAAACCTGAGCAGGTCAGGCAAGTAGAAAAACTAAGCGCCTGCGTCCGAGATATAAATACCTGGATGAGCACTAACTATCTTCTACTTAACCCTGAAAAGACAGAAGTCCTTATAATAGGCCCGAAAAGTGCTAGAGACTCTTTATCTGCCCAGATAGTCACTCTGGACAATGTAAGTGTAGCCTCCAGCGCCACAGTTAAATACCTAGGAGTTTTATTTGACCCTGACTTATCGTTTAAAGCACACATTAAACAAACCTGTAGAACGGCTTTCTTTCACCTGCGCAACATTGCCAAAATTAGAAATATTTCATCTAAAAGCGATGCAGAAAAATTAATTCACGCGTTCGTTACATCGAGATTGGATTACTGTAACTCCCTACTTGCAGCTTGTCCTAAAAACTCTCTAAAAGGTCTTCAGCTAGTCCAAAACGCAGCAGCAAGACTTTTAACAGGAACCAATAGAAGAGAGCACATCACCCCTGTGCTCCAGGGCATTTAAGACCATTAATGGGTTGGGGCCATCTTATCTCACCGATGCTCTCGTTCCATACCGCCCCAACAGAACACTCCGATCTCAGAATGCAGGTCTACTGGTAGTTCCCAGGGTTTATAAAAGTACTGTCGGAGCTAGAGCCTTTAGCCACCAAGCCCCTGTTTTATGGAATCAGCTTCCAGCTAGTATTAAAAAAGCCGAGACAGTCTGCACATTTAAGATTAGATTAAAAACGTTCCTATTCGACAAAGCTTATGGTTAGGCTAGTTGAAGTCGGAGTAGACTCACAGTTTAGTTTAAGCTGCACTAGAAGCTATAATGCTGGGGGCAGTACAGCCGCTGAGTTCTATCTCCTTTTCTTACTCTACCTACCACTTGTCTTACTTTATTTCTAATTTCCAATGTTAATATCTAGTTGTCTAGTCTCTTCATCACTAGTCACCCGGTGTCCCCTTTCCCCCCTCCCCTCTGGGGAGGGGCTATTTTTCAGCTGCAGCCTCCTGACTGTCCGGACCCCTGGCTGGATTGACGTCCTCGCTGCTATCCCCGTCTCATCTGACCAGAGGGACCTCTTCTTGCTCCTTTACTCCACTGTATTTTTACGGACTACAATTTCGCTTGGTAATTCCCATTAGCCGTTCTGGGGTTCCTGTCTATCCGTCCTGGGAGTGGATCTCTCCTGACTGTGGTACTCCCCAAGGTTTCTCATTTTTCTCCCAATTGACTCTGGAGTTTTTGGAGTTTTTCCTTGCCGGCATGGAGGGTCTTAAGGATAGGGGATACCCAGGACTTGAACTGTATCTATTCATCTTTGTTGCTTCATTTCTAATTGTGTATCATATTGCCTCTGTAAAGCCCTTTGAGACCTCTGTTGTGATTGAGGGCTATACAAATTGAATTGAATTGAATTGAATTGAAAAAGTTTGAAAAACACTGCTCTATTCATCCTATCTTGATCTGTCGTCATTCAATTCAACCAATCTGAGCAGAGCAGCGAATGAAGCCAATTTCTAGCCAATCACAGACAAGGGGGCCAGGCCGAGTAGCCGGCCACTGGGTACTGCGATTGGATAGGGATTGCTTCGCTTACAGAAATGGCGATTGGACGGCTCCTCCGTTGCTAATTCAAATTGGAATGGGCAACCGTGTTTTTTTCAAGAAACTAAAGACGAACTCAAGCCATGACAAAGACACGGCCGAAAGTCAACATGAAGGGATAGCGCTGCCACCTCCTGCAGTTTCACTGACTGACACCATCATCAGAAAATATAACGGGTAAAAACGCCACTGTTCAGGCTAAATTTACGTTGAAGAAGTGTGCCCCCCCCCAAAACATGTAATGCCCCCCCCTGTAATTTCTTTCTGCAGCCGGGTCCGGTAATACCAAACCCCACTAGCATATAAACTAACACAACAGTGTCTTATGTATTTATGTTGCCCAAAAATAACACAAGGACCTTCACTGACACCGTTGTACTCGTTTTCATGGTGCAGAGAGACAGTCGTACCTCATAGACGGCAGAAAGTGGGGAACTAGAAGGGGGCAGGGAGTTGTTGACGAAGAAGAAAAGCGCCTCCTCTGGTCTCAATGACACTCGTTGACGGATGAGGAAACACAACTGGCCCACTGTACAGCAGTAAACAATGGAGCGACATCAGATGAAACCATTGCATATGGGTCAGCAAGTTACTTTATATATAAAAATGTTTTTTAACATATGAAAAAAAAGGTTATTTTGATAACATAACTCTCACTTTAAAATGTTTGGGAAAATAAAATTATACTGACATTTTTTTTCTTCTCACCCTTAAAATGCACCCATTTAACTCATCGGCTCAGTGATACTCGGGGCCGTAACAGTGTATTTCTGTTTTACTCGTTTTAATTTAATCCATTTGTCTTTTATTAGCATTTAAAGAATTTATAATTATATAAAGATGATATAAAAACAATAACGATTAATAATTTGAAAATTCATACATTATAATCATTGCTAATATTTAAGTTTTTTAAATGACCAAAAGTAGTCATAAAAAGCGTTAAAGTGTCATCTTTTGAAAGCTATTCACTGTGGTGACCCCTGTCCCTGAAGGAGTTCCAATTTTGTTTGCAAAGGAATTTTGCTGACGTGAATTACTCGTCTTAGAACAAATAGTGCTTTGCTGCCCTCGTGTGGCAACTATCATCAAATATTAAAGAATTTTTACAGGACTCCTGATTTAAATGCTGGAAAGGCCTTACTTTCAACCACAGCACGCAGGCATCTTAACTAACCTGTTAAATCTGAGGGCACCAAGTACTTCTTCTTATCCAAATCAGGAGCTCGTGACCTATGGGCTCTCTCCACAATGATCTGTTCAATACAAAAAACACAATTCAGTTAAATAGTTTCCTGTCATCCACTAAATTAAATAAGAGTTTGCCATCAAACTGACCGGAATCTTGTCAGGATGTTTTGCCCGGACGCGCTCGCCCTCCGCTCTCCTCACCTCCAGCGGTACTGAGCGCTGGTACTGACTCGCCATCTGGAAGCAACCACACCAAAACCACCTTAGAGCTGACAAACGTCTTATTTATTGAACGGAAAAGGGAGAAAAGATTAAATCACTAAGTAGCACATTCATTCATCAAGTGACTAATCACATGACATTTAGGGCCTGCCTCTACATTTTAGTCTTGGAAAGAAAAAAAAGCCCCATGTACACATATTTATATCAAATTTTCCCAATTTTGCATCTGCTCACAATATAAAACAAACGAAAACCAGTAAGTACTGTGGTAAGCGAGAACCACATGACCGTTTATTTTTACACCAATGTGCAAACTAGTTCATCAAGTGCTATTTATAAACTTTGAAATACAGTAAATATTTTCATGGGAAAAAACACGATAAAAGCAACAATGAATTGTTATATCATGTGTGAACTAAATTAATTTTGCACCAAATGTGGATTGTCATGTATCACCAATAGTCTAATTTTGTGACATACGTACTCAACAATTATGGCTTTATCACAGTCAAATTCAAACAGGATCCAGTACACAATAAACAAGTATATTGTGAACTAAAGTCTCTTTTTTTCATCTATCAAAACAAGACCGATAGAAACATATTCTTAACTTTAAACCAAAATATCACGGTTTCAAGGTATCACAGTATTGCAGCTCTAAAATTTGTTACAGCTATCTGGGTTAAAAAAAAATAAAAAATAAATAAATAAATAAACTTTTTTACATTGAACAGGATTGTTATTTTTCAAAAAACTAGCAAACTGGAACACAAGTATAATGTTAAGTTAAAATATATTTTAAACAAAATATTCTAAATAAAATTAAAATAAATGCAGTCCTTTAGGTGAGCCCAAACCCAGAGCTCAACATTATTACCATCAGAACAAAAATAATTGCTTTTTTGAATTGAATTGAAAAAAGCAGGTGTGTATGACTCGTATCATGTTTACTAGTGATGCACGATAATATGTTTTTCAACCGATATCGATAACCGATCATTTCCCGCCCCTTCCACCCGATAACCGATAATGTCACGCCGATAATTCTATTCATATATGTATGTAAAATTTTAAAGTATACAAAGATCAAATTTTACTGTGCAAAAATGTAATTTAGTGCTATTTTTTTCTACATCAAATGTGAACAAGTAGTAAATTCTAACATCTAAACAATGGCAATGACATTTTGTAATGGTACGCTTTTGGCATCAATGACAAATCTCTGAATCTGAATCTGGACAAAACTGTTGATTGCGCACATTTGGAGGCTAAATCAAGTATATAATTATCGGACTGCATTATCGGTTAAATTTTGTTTTATCTGGATTATCTGTGTGACGTCATAATTGCCATTATCGGCCGATAATTATCGGTTACCGATATTATTGTGCATCTCTAATGTTTACACTATACACACTCTCTTTCTCAACACAGACAGTTGCCAGAGAGAAAAAAATGTTTTACCACCACTAGACACACTAAACAGGCTGGAGTTAACTCTCGTAGCTGGTGGGGAGCATTCATGACAGTGTTTACTAACCTTTCATTTTGTATAAATGCGAAATCATATTGGAGGTACTGCCTCCTCGACAGCCACCCTCCTGTTTTACATAACGGTTGGCCCTCCTCCTCTAAGCCGTGGTCGTCTGTAACTTTTTTGTAGCCGAAGTATTCCCAAACATGCGATTTCATTTTCTTTGATGGGGGAAAAAGTTCAGGAGTTTCACCTCCTCCATTCATCGTGTAGCACAGCTGACTCACTGACACTGAGCAACAACCGGTGGGGGGAGCCTTGCAGCTGCAAGCGAGGGATTTCTCCATGCATTTTTGGGACATAAAAAATAGCTAATACCTTAGGGACTTTATGACAGAAAATTTTGGCGGTTTTGAAACCATGACATTTTCATACCACAGTACACCTTGAAACCGTTAATCGGCACAGGTCTACAGGTCTCTTATACAGAAAATTCTCTTAATTTGAAAATGTTCAGATGAAGCCAATCATGTATATTAATCCATAATATTTGTGACCACATATATATATATTTTTTTAAACAGATGTACAGTTGTTTCTACTTCAAGATGAAAAAACACATACTTGTTTCAACACCAAATTCATAACTTTAAAGTGTACTTCTTTGGCCTTAGGAATGATAGGAAATTTCAAATATTTAGTTCTTAGCTGGTAAATAGTGTCTTTAGGAAAGGATTGTAATTTTTATAGGACAGGAGTTCATATGAAATATTGAGAAATAATTTTCTTAGTACCTTGTTTGGAATCTTGGCTTTGTTCTAGTTAGGATTTCCAACTCAAAGTGGATGAATGCCTCAAATCAAACCAATAAATGATTTGGGGTAGGCTTACTGTAAATTACTGACACAAACATTTTGTGATTATTATTTAAATTACATTTGTAAAAAAAATAAATTAATTAAATTTTTTTTTTTTTTTTTTTTTTTTAAAAAGGAAGTGTCCCTGACTGTCAACTAGATTTGTATTTAATAGTGATATACCTATTGTTCCAAATTGGTGTACACATATTATGTCGAGTACAGTTATAGTCAGAGGTGGGTAGTAACGCGCTACATGTACTCCGTTACATTTACTTGAGTAATTTTTTGTGAAAAATGTACTTCTAAGAGTAGTTTTACCAAGCTATACTTTTTACTTTTACTTGAGATGATTTGTGAAGAAAAAACTCTACTCTTACTCCGCAACTTTGGGCTACGCAAGAGTCGTTTTTATATATTTTTTTTTCACCAGCTATGCCAAGAGTAGAGACGTGCCTAGTGTATCTACCGATTTCACCAATAAGACGTTGCAACAATACCCACATGACTCCAGGAGACCAATCAGACGTAAGCTTGCCGTTCTATCTTCACGCCAGCCTGTTCAATCATGTGGTGTCTTTAAAGCACAAAAAAATGGAGTATTTGATATAGAGCGCTGCCCTCAACATGACTCGAAAGCGCAGAGTTTAACCTCTCGCCCAGTTTTTATTCAGAACCGATTGACCACGGAAAACCGGAGATATGATGCTTTTAATTTCAAAATAGTAATTATGAAGGAAGTCTTCACTACTCAAACTCGGAACTATTCTATCCACCAGAGGCAAGTCATGCTCTTTGGACGAATAATGCTTCATTTATGGGTTTTTTTCTCTCTCATCAGAATTTTTTTTTTTTTTTTTGTATTTCTTTGGCCTAATGTGGTTATGTAACGGGTTATTGTACAATATCATTATAATAATAGTCCATATAGATAACTTATGCTCTGGGGAAAAAATCCAATAAAAATATAAGCAATTACTCACAATGTTACTCATTACTTGAGTATAGTTTTTACCAAATACTTTTTTACTTGTACTTAAGCACACTTTTTGGACGACTACTTTTACTTGAGTACTATTATTTTGAAGTAACGCTACTCTTACTTGAGTAAATTCTACTCTACCCACCTTTGGTTATAATCGTATAGCAGTTTCCAATTCAAAATGATATGTTGGTGAAACTGCAAAGACGAGTTGCAAAGGTGAGTTTTTGAACACTGAAATAACATTTTCCTAGTACGTAATTCTATCCCACCGAATTTCTCCAATAATTTATTGTGGATAAGATAGCAGAGAGAATTTTAAAGGTGCTAATTTCTTTGAGTCTGTGTAATTTTACAGTCTTGAAACTGCAAAAAGTTGAATGTTGAAGGTTTAGAGTTCAAGACACTCAAGTCACATGCATACTCGTCAACGTGCCACAATGCTCCACCTTTTAAGGTCACATCCTCCAGTTTTCATTATATTAGTTATGTGCTCATACAGATTTAAAATGTTAACTAGTGTTTATTATGAGATTTACGTGAATTTGCCTTGATAAATTATTTTAAAGCGTGGTCAAAATGAAAGTACGGAAACATTTTTAACCTCCATATCGCGGATTTTCAACCATTGCGGCTGGTAAACAACGACAGTGTGAAAATGTAATTTCGAAACCCTTTTTTATCGTCACTTCTCTCGTCTTTCCCTCATGTTGTTTCGGAATTTGAACACAACAACGACGATCATTGCGCAACACCTAGGCCACGTCAAGCCAAAACAGCTGTGTTCAACCTGACCACGAACTAAGCATTAATTAGACGAGACTGACATGTTTGGTACTATCTGCCTACATTGTGGCCTCCGATTTAAACATTGCTTTTAAGGAACTTGTTCAATACAGAGTCGTCGTTTGGTTTAGGATTTACATACCGTCAAATACTGCGAAAACGGGGGTTGACCCAATTACAGCGCAAGTCCCAAAGTCTCCTCTTCACTCTTGTATCACTGAATTAACTATATTAGAGATAAATATAACCTTCTAATCGAAAAATTGAGAGCCTGAGAATTTAAAAATGTCGACTGTCTTCCGCTCCACGAAAACAACAACAAATATTCCACAGTCGGCCCGCAATATTTCTGACCAATCACAGACGCCCACGCTGATTGACAGCCACGCAGAACGAATCAGAATTCCATAAGCGAGAAACTGGGGTGCCTTCATTGGTGAACCGTCTCGGCTTTTTACCAACTGACTGCCCAGTTTTTACAGAGTGAAAAGAAAAAATCCACCAATAGGGGCTGTCAATACAATTTGAGACACACCCACTGCCTACGTGATTTACGTGAAGAAACTTGCATGAACACTTTACTGTAAGGTATGATCAAGACAAGTTCAACTTTGGAGCTTGAAATATTGAAATTGAGAAGTGAAATTACTAAAAATACAAAAATGTCAAATACTATAGTTGGCTATAGTTTGCAGTGGTGCAGTTAACAGTCTTTTGTTTATATTCAAATCGATATTGACAGTACAGGGCTGTTCAACAAATAATCGACACGAGCCACACCATTATTTTTTAATTTATTTCAGGGAGGGAGCTTTGTTTTTAATTAAAATATTTTAATTCCTTTTTTGAATGCTCATGAATTCATTTTATTCTTTTTTTTTTTCAAAGTAAAAATACAAGGGGGAAAATTCAAACATTCTCTTTTTGATGTATGTTTGCTGTCTTTTTAATAATTAAAAAAAAGAGAAAAAACGGTAACTGCAGACAAATTTTCTTAGTGAAACATGGTCGCCGCCATCTGTGATCATTTCTTCTCCGAACTTCGGATTTAGACAGATCAACATGAAGTGCGGTTGAAGTAAGCATTGTGTTCACAAAGTTAAAACTGCAAAATCAAACCAGAGGAACCTACGGAATCTCCAAAAATTGATTCAGCACGACGTAGATGAGACTCCGAAACTTTCTGTGCTGTGCGTGAACTCCTGGAAACGCCTATATATATGGTTGGAAGTGGAAAGTTTTGAACAGCGTCCAGCTTCAAAGCGCCAGTGTGGATCTACAGTGGGGCAAATAAGTATTTAGTCAACCACCAATTGTGCAAGTTCTCCTACTTGAAAAGATTAGAGAGGCCTGTAATTGCCAACATGGGTAAACCTAAACCATGAGACAGAACAGAAAATCCATTGTTTGATTTTTAAAGAATTTCCAAATTAGAATGGAAAATAAGTATTTGGTCACCTACAAACAAGCAAGATTTTTGGCTGTCAAAGAGGTCTAACTTCTTCTAACGAGGTCTAATGAGGCTCCATTCGTTACCTGTATTAATGGCACCTGTTTTAACTCATTATTAGTATAAAAGACACCTGTCCACAACTTCAGTCAGTCACACTCCAAACTCCACTATGGCCAAGACCAAAGAGCTGTCGAAGGACACCAGAGACAAAATTGTAGAATTGCACCAGGCTGGGAAGACTGAATCTGTAATAGGTAAAACACTTGGTGTAAAACAGGGGTCCCCAAACTTTTTTCTGTGAGGGCCACATAAGTCTTCCCTTCTCTGATGAGGGGCCAGGGGCAGTTTGTAAGAGAAAAAGTGTGACGATTGCAGGAGTGCCTAAATGTAAAAATGCATTGTTTTTGAGAAAGCCACAATAAAATAACAGTGGCTTTGTAAGAAGCATTTCAAGGTCCTGGAGTGGCCTAGCCGATCTCCAGATCTCAACCCCATAGAAATCTGTGGAGGGAGTTGAAAGTCCATGTTGCCCAACGACAGCCCCAAAACATCACTGCTCTAGAGGAGATCTGCATGGAGGAATGGGCCAAAATACCAGCAACAGTGTGTGAAAAGCTTGTGAAAGGTTACAGAATACATTTGGCCATCGTTATTGCCAACAAAGGGTACATAACAAAGTGTTGAGATGAACTTTGGGTATTGATCAAATATTTATTTTCCACCATGATTTGCAAATAAATTCTTTAAAAATCAAACAATGGGATTTTCTGGGGTATTTTTCCACATTCTGTCTCTCATGGTTGAGGTTTAACCATGTTGACAATTACAGGCCTCTTTAATATTTTCAAGTGGGAGAACTTGCACAATTAGTGGGTGACTAAATACTTATTTGCCCCACTGTACATCGCCATACACCTTAAATCGAAACCAGCTAAGGATGTACCTAAAGATTGTATGTTTGTTCTTATCACTTCGTTGATCACTCGTTGATAAAATCATAACAACCTGTGCAGCCTGTGTTAACATGTGGTGTAGATTGATACGCTGGCCTCTTGAGTGACCAAAATTAGGTGAAATACAAATACTCTAATATTGCAGTTGCCGAATGCAGAAGGGCTGACACGAATTTTGTTTTTACGAGGAAATACCAAATAGTAAGTCATTCTTTTTTATTGAAGATATTAATAGCAATAAAACGTTTGGACAACATGATTCCATTTTTTGTTTTGTTTTATTTAAAACGATTGGTGCATATGCAAAACAGGTCAATAAATCACAATTATTAGAAAAATATTAACAAAAGTGGAGCATAAGTCGAGCCTTCCATCATCAAAGTAGAACGCACGTAGTCTCGATATCCATGTCCATTGACGTAAAGTAAGTGTTGTGAAGCACATCGAGTGGTCTTCCCTTGCCTAACAGTGTTTTCCACCTGTAAACAAATGAACAAAAAATTTACGTAACGTAACACTTGCATTTATGCGTTCATAATTGTGCCATCCTACACGTACTGATTAGCAACAGGCTAGCACCAGATAGCAACCACAGCAGTACAGTAGTTGTAGTAAATAATATTAAACATCATCATAATTACAATCATCCTCGTAATAACAATATCAAAGACCACAAGTCGTTTCACGTGCAAGATTTTAGCTTCAGTATTTTTTGAGCACCAGACACATGAAAATGCAGGGATAGGGAGACAGGGAGAGAGCTTTGATTTTGATTAAAATATTTTTATTCCTATTTTGAGTTATCACAAATTCATTTTTATTCATATTCATTTTTTTTTAAAGTAAAAAAGCAAAGGGAAAAATTAAACTTTCAATGTTTGCTGTTGATTAATATTAATAATATTTTTTTAAACTATTTATTTATTTATTTATTTTTAACCTGTCCTGTTCAGCTGTTTGACACGGAGAATGGAAGTCTAAGTGTTCGGGTGGTCTGAACAGTTTTAATGTTTCACATTGAGGAATAACTTACTCCCTACTCCCATTATGATCATTCTACATATCAGGTTTATTATGACAAAACAGTGAACAGGACGGGGTTATGGGGGGACAGAAGATAAGAAACACAAGAAGAAGAAAAAAGAAAAGAAACACAAACAACAACAAAAAATACATTGAACGCCTACACTATTAATATGTTGGTGCTATCGTCGGCTAGATGTTATTTCCGGTTGACACCATGTGGGGGGCCTGTTGACCCGGGAAAGAAGGGGAGGGGAGTGGGGAAGTCTGAGCTAAGTGATTGGGAGGGGTAGAGTGTACACAAATCAGCTCTGTGATCTAGAACCCAGTAATCGTGTGAATCCTTTGTGAGTGTAAGCCCGTTGGCAAGCGACCCTACGCCGCCCCACCGCTAGTCCCGGCACCGGGACACTCCACCCGAGCGCGCCCAATCGCATCCAGCCGCATTCTGTTTTTTCTATAAAATATGTTCATTCATTTATTCCAAATTCTTTTTATTCCTCGATCTTTTATTCGGGACTACAGAAATGTTATTTTAATGAAAACATGACCCAAATGCACATGGTCAACTTTCACTGGCTACACAAAATGATGTGGCGGGAAGAATCTGGCCCTCAAGCCGCAGGTTTGGCTTTACAACTGAAATTCTTGCATTTGTTCCATTTTTGTCTGGAACTCAAGTGATACTCCAATGAGGCTCCGGTATAAATTTCTAATTAAACTCAAAAGGGAAAAAAATTCAAGTCACCCTTGCAGAATTTTTATACGTGATTGAAATCTGAATTTATTGAAACATATTCACTAAAATGTTCTGTACATTTGCAAAGTTGCACATTTTTTACATTACACACTGTCAAGGCTCCAGCTAATACATGCATTTTTATCTCATTTTTCCCTTTCTAGTTGATATGCAAATGTATTATTTTCCTTAAAACATCTCTCCGAGAATATGTGTGCATAAGCTGATTGTGATGAGGAAAATGCTTTTCAAGGCATCCACGGGTCCAGGCCTCATCTCCTGTAGTTAGTCTAAAGTCTCAGACTGTCCTTAAAAGGCAGAAATCCACTTTGGAGCGACAGATGTTGATGGGAAATGTGAAGCAGGCGGGTGCCTGAGAATCTTTTCATTTCAGTCTTGGGCTTTTGTTCCTGCTCATACTGCAGCTGTTGCTGTCGTGAGTTTGAGAGCATCCGAAAGATTGCGCTGCCGGACCCTGGCGTTGCCGATCAATTCCAAATGCGATTCCGGTACCCATCCGCGATGCCGATCGGACAGTCTGGTGCCCTCTACCCAATCTTTGGAACCCCCCCAAAAAATATAATTAGATTAGTCTGTAAACATTCAAATCAGGAAAAAATGAAGATGCTCTTACGGTCGCTGCTTTGCTGGTGCACCAGTATGATATCAGCTTTTTCTAATGATAACTCATCAGGCTGCTGGGCCACAACCGCTCTGATACATTGCATCTGTGGGAAATCTAAAATGAGACAGAAACAGGAGTTAAATATAAAAGGCATGGTTTGGCTCTTATACCCATGACTTCCTGAAGAGACGCCAGTTTAAAATCCCAATGCAGTAGTACATCAAGTTACAAGTGCTTTAGAAATGTTGCTGCTTGAGTAAATTTAGAAAATAACGGAGCAAAAAATGTACTTCAGTGGCCTCAGAAACAATTAAATGCAAAATGACGACACTCATAAGGAACTGCTGGAGGCTAGATTTTATGCAGTCTGCCTTGAGCTCATGAACATCACATACTTGGCCACTCTTTCAAGGCACACATCCAACACACAAATACCACACTACAGTACATACAAGTAATCAGTAGAGGTGGAAATAGCCAATTTACAGGCGACAGGTTACGATATTTGATGATGTTTACAGTCCGCCACACTTCAATTTTGAGTTAAAGGGAACCTCGGACTTAAAGACCTATTGACTCTAATAAGCCACAATTGTTCTCTTTTACTAAAATTTGTTATTAGAGAAACATAAAATATTGCCATTGATTTAAAAATCTAAAATATTTAGTACGTTTTGACCTACAGGGGGCGCCATGTTTTATGCGTGCAATGGAGGCTCGAGGTGATGACGAAGCTTGTCACTGTCACTAGACGAACACTACCGGGTTACTCCAATTCCTTCTACCCGGCGAGATGTCCAACACATGCCCACATCTGTTAAAAGCGGCGAGTACTTACTTCCGCATTTTTCGGACTATAAGTTGTACCTGAGTATAAGTCGGACCAGCCCAAAAATGCGCAATGAAGAGGAAAAAAAAACATATAAGTCGCACCAAAGTATAAGTCGCATTTTGGGGGGAAATTTACTTGATAAAATCCAACACATAGAACAGATACGTCATTTTTAAAGGCAATTTAAAATAAAAATACAATAGAGAACAACATGCTGATTAAGTATACATTATGTTACATGATGCATGAACAACAAAATGCGAACGTGGCCGGTATGTCAACGTAACATAGCTATTATGTTATTCAGATAACTATAGTATAAAGAACAGACTAAAAAGTTTACCAAACCATCCTTGTCACTCCAAACCACCATAATAACATGTGAAATGATGTAATAATGTGTTAATAATTTCATACATATGTCGCTCCAGAGTATAAGTCGCACCCCCAGCCAAACTATGAAAAAAAAACTGCGACTTATAGTCCGAAAATTCGGTATTTGTATTTTTATTGAGTCTTTTATTACACTTTCATTGTCTCAAAGTACTTTTTGCATGTTTCCCTGTCATACTTTTAAGCATTGTTATTTTGTGGTAACTTTAAAGCAGATTGATCTGTTGACCACACTAGTCATGTAGTGTATTTAAACCACCCTTATTTGATATTAATTAGGGCTGTCAAACGATTAAAATTTTTAATCGAGTTAATTACAGCTTAAAAATTAATTAATCGTAATTAATCGCAATTCAAACCATCTATAAAATATGCCATATTTTTCTGTAAATTATTGTTGGAATGGAAAGATAAGACACAAGATGGATATATACATTCAGCATACAGTACATAAGGACTATTTGTTTATTATAACAATAAATCAACAAGATGGCATTAACATTATTAACATTCTGCTAAAGCGATCCATGGATAGAAAGACTTGTACTGCTTAAAAGAAAAATGTTAGTACAAGTTAGAGAAATGTTATAATAAAACCCCTCTTAATGTTTTCGTTTTAATAAAATTTGTAAAATTTTCAATAAAAAAATAAACTAGTAGCCCGCCATTGTTGATGTCAATAATTACTTACACAATGCTCATGGATGCTGAAGCCTATAAAATCAGTTGCACCCAAGCGCCAGCAGAGGGCGGCAAAACTCCATATAACACAACAAGTGAGCGTTTCACTGTGTACTGTCATTTAAATCTCTCTGAGCGGGGTATCTGCGTTAATTGCGTATAATATTTTAACGTGATTAATTTAAAAAATTAATTAACGCCCGTTAACGCGATAATTTTGACAGCCTTAATATTAATATGTTTAAGTATTTTTTAAGGATCTTTAGTATGCTCTGTCTGTATGCATCTAAACAAAACAAGCTGAAAGGGCACGGTGGTACTTTGGGTGTCAAATTCGCTTCTTGTAGGACATTTCGCCAGTGTAGCACATTTTGGCAGAACACAGTTTTTTTTCCTTCTCTTGTCTCTGCTCATCCCGTCTTTCCTGTTCATTTTGCTTTTGCTGCCCGTTTTGTGAAATATCGACAGTGCTGTCATGCTCAATGATGCCCCTCTTCGGTTCAAATTGAAAGAGTTGGACAGATGACATGTTTATGTCGCTAGAGTCATACTCTGGAAGCCTGGCAGCGTAACCATGTGACGTCACTGCCCAGTGACGTCAACAACAATGGCGACCTACTAGTTAAACTAATTTTACAAATTGTATAAAAACGAAGACATCAAGACATCATCAAACATCAAGAGGGCTTTCAATATCAAATTATTTTAACTCATAATAATGTTTATCTTTTAAGAACTACAAGCCTTTCTATTCGTGGATCCCTTTAAATCAGTGGTCTCCAAACTATTCCACATAGGGCCGCAGTGGGTGCAGGATTTCACTCCAACAAAACAAGACCACACCTTTTCACCAATCTGGTGTTTTATAAGTGTAATCAGTTGATTGCAGTCAGGTGCTGCTTGTTTAAGTAGAAACCACATTGGTTAAAAGGTCTGTGCTTGATCGGTATAAATAAAAACCAGGACCCACAGCGGCCCTCGAGGACCGGTTTGGAGACCCCTGCTTTAAATCAAAGGCCTCCCATTATACTAATATAACATACAAACACACGTTACTGTATGTTATAGTTCCCATGAAGAAATTTTGAGATTTTTAACAATTTTGTTGCTGGAAAATATCAGACATTTGAATGAAAAGCATTCTTTTTAACAAAACAGGATATCCAAAATGTGGCAACTGTGATCGACAGATTTCCTCTTGATCGAATAGATTGGATTGCTACTTGACCGACTGACGTATCGATGCATATCGATGTATCGTTACACCCCTGAACCAGGGCTATGAATCACCGATTTCATGATGATATGATCGCAATACTGTAATTTTTTTTTTTTTTTTTTTTCAAACCTGTCCTGTTCAGCTGTTTGACACAGAGAATGGAAGTCTAAGTGCCCGGATTCTGAACAGTTTTAATGTTTCACATTGAGAGTTTTTTTTTTTTTTGATATGACAAACTCTGCCACGATTCGATTCAATACAAGAGCCTCTGAATGATTTTTGCCATATTTACCAATTTTACATGATATACATACGTTATATTTCTCATTTAGAAATAAAAAGATAAAACACGGTTCTGACAGTTTAACAATTTTCATTAACATTTCACACATTTGAATTGAAACACTTTTTTGTCAGATGAGACCAAGATTGAGCTTTTTGGCAACAAACACTCTAAGTGGGTCTGGCGTGCCACGAAAGATGCGCATGCTGAAAAGCACCTCATACCCCCTGTGAAGTATGGGGGTGGGTCAGTGATGCTGTGGGGCTGTTTCGCTTCCAAAGGCCCTGGGAACCTTGTTAGGGTGCATAGCATCATGAATGCTTTGAAATACCAGGACATTTTGAATCAAAATCTGTTGCCCTCTGCCCGAAAGCTGAAGATGGGTCGTCACTGGGTCTTTCAGCAAGACAATGACCCTAAACATATGGCCAAATCTACACAGAAATGGTTCACCAGACACAAAATCAAGCTCCTCCCATGGCCATCTCAGTCCCCAGACCTTGTTTTGTTGGCGAAAGGGTATTAACACCAGGGGTGCTAATAATTGTGACACACATTATTTGATGTCAAATAATTATTTCTTTATGTGGGATTTTTTCCCTACTGAATAAATGCACTTGTATTGAAGGTTGGATTTTTCTCTTTTTTTCCATTAAGGTCCCATATTATTTGAATTAAAAATATATAAATATATTAGAAGCTAAAAAAAACACATCTTAACCAGGGGTGCCAATAATTATGGAGGGCACTGTATAAACATAGAACAGTCTAGATTATTGGTTAAAGGCAAAAAAAAAAAAAAAACAGGCAATTATTACGCTATTGTGGATATCCAACGTGGCGGCCATCACAAAATAAAGAGCTTTTTAAGTTGAAAATTCTTGTAAATAAATGTGTACGTCCCTGAATTTCTATAGATAAGGACATTGAACAGTCTATGTCCTTGGTTAAAAGCAAAAACACAGGCACTTATCATTCATTTTACGTAAATATTTCAAGCTAAAGTTACGCTAATTTTTGCCATGCATTTTTTTCACAACGTTTTAAAGTGCATGCTTGGGGCTATTTTATATAATAATAACCTTGAATCCTCGACCAAATCACTCTTGAGACACTCCTGCCTGCTTGTATGCAGTAAAACCTTCGTCCTTTTTCCACCTAAATCCGGCGTTCGAACGCAGCGTGTGTTTGAGTTTATCACAGTGAAAGCCAACTACTCTGCGTGGGTCGGCCCCCAACGGGAAGGCGTGGTGCAATGTTTGTGGGAACTGTCTTGTCAACTGATGGTGAAATCTATAGTTTATTCTATTTTTTTTTTTCACAATTACCTCCAGATGAAACTAATGTAACAAAAGGAAAGACAAATATATTTAAATATATATTTACCAAACCATAATCAGGAGCCGAACCTTAGCATTGTGAGACAAAAATTCTAAATAACTAGTTGACAAAATAACTATGGTGCTAAATCAAGGCCAAAAGTATTGTAATCTTGAAAAAAAAGAAACACTTAAAAAATATATATATTTTCCTTGAATCTTGCAAAAGGAGAAAAAAAGATGTTTTGTTTTTTGTTTTTCAGTCATAAAGTTGATATTTTCAGATTCAAATCTGAACTTTTTGGTTTCGGCTTTCTAATTATCACTTTCAGATTTTTTTTTTCACTTTCAGATCTTATTTTTTCAGTTTCAGTTTTTTTTTTACATTTAATTTTTTTTTCACTTTCAGATCTTTTTTTTTCTTCAGTTTCAGTTGCCTTCAGGAAACGTGGGTACGTGAATTATGACGCCACACTCACTCCACATTTATTGCATTACTTCCGTGTCCTAACTCCCCGCAGCTGATGGAGCGTACCAACTCTCTCAATAACAAAGAGGTGTCCCTACAACTAGCACAAACAACCACTTCAGGTCCATTTTGCAGTAAATGAGCGGCTGCGAGTGATGCCATTACTCGACGAAATTAATATATCAATATCTCAAAAATGATAGCAGCACAAACTAGCAAAAAGATGCCACTCTGCGTTCATGTTTTACTTTGGATTTCGGACCCGTCGTTTCTTTAGGTAAAAGTCAACGACCTGGCATATTTTCAAATTTTTATTCATCAAAACTAGCCAAAAGTCATCCAGAATGACTAACAAAAGACCCCCCCCTTAACATTACTTCAACTACAAGTATCAAGAAAATAAAGCGGAGAGAGTGTAGCGTCATAATCCATCAAAGTACCCAAGTTTCCTGAAGGTAGCATCATTTGGGGTTGCTTTGATAGGCTGTTTCTCACAAGCCAACACTTCTATCGTTGAGGCCACGCCCCCACGCCAGAACACGACCAACAGTTTTGAAACTGAAAATAAAGACCTAAAAGCGAATGAAAGATCTGAAAATGAAAAAAATATTTGAACTTGGAAAAAAAATTGAAACTGAAAAATAAGATCTGAAAGTGAAAAAAAATCTGAAGGTGAAAATTAGATAACCGAAACCATAAAGTTGATATTTTAACCTGAAAATATCAACTTTGTAACTGAAAAACTGAAACTGAAAAATCAAACTTTTTTTTTTTTTTTTTTTTTTTTTAGCTTTTGAATAATTCAAGAAAAAAACTTAAAACATTCAGTTCAGTTTTTTTTTTCAATCATTTCTTTTTGTGAGATTACAATAATTTTGGCCTTAACCCCTAGATGCATGAGTGGGTCAAAAATGACCCGGTGAGGTTGTTTTCTTGAAATATCTTCGGAATGAAAAACTGTTATCAATTCATATTCCAGGTATTCCTCAAAAAACATGTTTTTGATATAATGCCATTCAAATTTTTGATGAACTTTTTATGAATTTGAAGAAATTGTCATTTTTGTATTACTACCCTAAGCTTCCACAAGTGGGTCAAAAATGACCCACATGCATTTTCTATGGAATCCAATGGGAATCTTTCATTCTTATCAACTTTGGCTGCCAGGAATACATTTACTGTGGACCACGCAGACTAGGTATGTAAAAGTGACATCCCATAAGAAGATTATTTTACACAGCTAGAGTTGATACGTGTACTGTAAGTGTTATGTCCATATAGTATTTTGTGTGTGTGTCTTTCATGACTCTTCATTATTATTCATGAACAAATTAACCTACTTCATAACTAGCTAGCTAACCAAGTCTAGGTTCATACCGCAGGTCCTAATGCACAATTACGATTTTTTTGTCATGTCTGTTTTATTGGCGTACCCGTTCAGACTGCCTTTGTCCTTTGAGCCTGTTCAAGTATCACACATGCACTCTAATTCGCAGTCCGAGATGCGCTGAGCAAACTGGCCCGCATGCGCAGAAGCATTGGAGCAGAGAGAAAACCGAGCATTGTCAGGCTTATTCTCAACCCATATTATTTTTTTTATGACTGTTGTCAAGCCCGCTTCTTCTCAAAAAGACACGTTCAAGCTAGGAGCTAACACTAATGCACAGCTGCACCGCTACCGTAGCACCCTGTCTTTCTCGCCCTTTGCTGATGTTAATTGCTGCATGAATTCCAATTTGGGGGACTTGACAGTTTGGACCGCAGCCACATTCTGGAAAAAAATGTGGCCCGGATGGGATTTTAACCACATACGAAAGTGACCTGGATCGAATTTGAAAATGGTCCACTTTAATGCGATTTTTCCGTTCAGTCGAGTCGGAAAAACACGAAAAAAATCGGATTTGTGCTAGATTTACAGGTGAAATGGTCCTACAGATGTTGGATGATGGAGAGAGAGAATGATGGGGTTGGACTCAAGTGTCCGAAATTTCTGATGATGAGGACCCAGACTATTGTCCAGTTGGCAGGGGCAGTTGTCCACCTGGAAATCCAACTGAACAGGATCAATCCGACTCATAAGATTCCACTTATGTGTCATCTGAAGAAGAAAGTTTCCAAATCATGGCCAACAGAATGAGTTGGTAGGTCTTTTACTAGAGAGAAATACCACCCACCCAGGGCAGAACACAGATCCACAATATCCTCAGAAATTGGTCAGTGCCACCACAAGGGCTGAGCACTGCTGTTTCACCAAAAAGATGCATGGGAGCTCTTCATCATTGATGATAAAATACAAGGAAAGATGAAGTCTATTGCTGTTCTGTTTTTTTTTTTTCGCCAAAAAATGTTAATTGAATCATAAAGATATTTCAGCATGAAATCATTCTTGTGTGGCCCTAAATATCGTAGTAATCAATATACAAGTGATTATTCTTTACCAAAATGGCATTAGAACACATTGGTTGTAATATGGGTCATTTTTGACCCACTTATGGAAGAGTGTAAGGGTCCAGGAACTTGTGCATCTAGGGGTTAATTTAGCACCATAATAACCCAGAGTAAGCATTAAGCATTCACCTTGCGCGGATGAAAAATCGACTTCAGGGTGAGGGCGGGAAAGTGCGGATATCCAGCGTAGCTTATCACTCCTTAAGAAACACAGGCAGAAAAATGAGCGCGCATTCTCAAAGCCGTTTTTAAAATGCAATATGTCGTGTCTTACTGTGTGTCGGTCCTTAGCAGCAGCGATTTGTGAGACATGTGCAGCCTGAAGAGGTTCTTCTGCAGGGAATGAAGTTTGACGCGGCAGTTCTCCGCACGCAGCTCCGCCACGGGAGCGTGGTCGATCACAGTAAATTTGCCCCCTCTGAAAAAAGCGCGGTACATGATTAGACAAAAATGCTGAGGAATTAAAGGAATTGTTCCCTGGAAAAAATATACCTTCTAAAAGTTATGCTCGTTAAATGTTTTTGACTTTGATCTGGTTACAGTTTACAGTTCTCATTTTTGTGGTACTGTAAATACACAATTCTGAATAACTTCTGGCCAAGGTTGGGTAAAAATTAGTAGTAGACCTCTCTGAATACTACCAAACACAAAGGGTTAGGGTTGGGGCTAGGGGTCCTCACAGTTTAAATGACTGCTCTTCCTTTAATGGCGTACCGCAAGCAACTCGTCACTTCCGTTCATTAATATTCATGACGTTAGCTACTGTTGCTAAGGGGGGACACACCACCGTTTGTCCCCGACAGGAAATTAATAGAAATCGTGTACGAAGGAGAGGTTTACAGAGCTAAACCTACCAATTATTTTCAAAAATGATGTCCCTGGTGCCAAATTCACTGGTAAAGATGTGGAATAACATAAAAATGTTCAGTTAAAGAGATGGCTAGAGCGTCGAGGGCTGAAAAAGACGAAAAAAAAGCAATCCGACCGAAGCATAGCCTTAGCTTTTTTATCGACACCTTTTTCTTACGCGACTGGCAATGACATTCTCCTGTTTCAACAAGCTATCCTTTACCACCAGCCCTGCCTTTCTTATATATTATATCCTCTGGTTGTCCTACATCTCTGACCGTTCTTGGGGGTAATTTATATTGTTTTGTGGAGCGATTGCAAATGCTACTCAGTGACAGCCAACGAACACTTTTAATATTTTCATTCATAACAAATCTTAATTCTATATTTTATTTACACTTCCCCCTTACTAAAGTTGTTGTTTTTTTACAACAAAAAAACGTAAAAGTGGCAGTCAGATACGATTTTAATTCTTTTCAGGTCATTCATTGTCAGACAGAAGCAGCACGGCACAACGTCACGCTAAAAAATAAGTTAAAAATATCAAAATGGCTTACGTCTTTGTCCTCTGAAAGACAATGCCAACCCAACAAAATGTTTTTATTGCATAAATGTTTACTGCCTAGCTGGCGTTAAAAATTTGATTCAATCTTCACATTTTTTCCTCCGAGTTTTTGGCTTCGGGAAACGTATTAAGAAAACATCCTTCATATGTCGTAATGTATAGAGCCGTTTCTACAAGTTCCAAAAAAGCGATGTGTGATCGGCATGTTCGTTTTTGAACGATTACCGGAGAAACGTAGCGCAATTAAAACGGTTTCTATGCGAGGGCGGGTCTATAATGTCCCACTCCTGCTTTACTTCCGCTTTACGATGCGACGTCACGGTCTAAAAATAGCATGCGTGCGGTACGCCATTGTGGACGTAGGTTTCGAATTAGCCAGTAGATAGCGCCGGGCGGTTGTTGTTCATTTTTAACTTGTTAACAGTTGGAAAATTTTGAATTCCCGGGTAATTAGGGATTTCTTGAATGTGTAACTGTTTCCAAGATGTATTGACTTTTAGGACTCTTATGATGTTTAAAGGGCTTGGCTTGATTGCGTAACATTAAAGAGATTTGTTGAAATACTCCAGATAACATTAACAAATAATAATCCTCTTCAATACGATCGAAAAGATAAAGCAGTTGCGGCGAGCACAGGATGTTGTAAAAAAAAATCATGTCACGAATGACTCAAGAACCCAGTTAAAATAAATGCCGACTCACTCTTTTTGTTGTGAAAGCAGCAGGTAGTCATTGAATAAGTGCATGTAGATATTCCTCTCCGTGTCCTTGAGGGAGAAATCCATCAGTTCGGTGACTGGTCCCTCCCGTACCAACCTCCGAGATTGACTGATAAGAGGAAGAGTCTGCAACCAGCAAGATGAGACCATCGTATAGTATTCGGACTAATTTTTTTCTTGGAAAAAAAATGCAAAAAATGCTCCCTTACATACCCTGCACTCAAAGTCCACCTTGGCACTGAGAGACACCAACGACTCGATGTTTTTCATTTGGGAGATGCTGTCATTACTCTCTTGGATTAGCTGAGGAGCACAAGAAGAACAGTCTATCAATGAAAGCAAATTGCGTCTAAAATTGTAGAACGCATGTGTCAAACTTGCGGCCCATGGGCCAGATCCAGCCCACAACATCATTGTTTGTTGCCCGTGAAAGCAAATCGTTTGATTCGACACCATGTTTCTCGCTAAAATAAAATTTCAATAAAATGCCTGTAGTCTTCAATGATCAAGAACTACAGAAATATAAAAGCATATATATTTTTCTTTTTTCTTTTGTGGTAAAACAAAAAACAAAACAAAAACTAACATAAATACACACAATAAATACACATAAAAATAATAAAATAAAATGAACATAATTATATATTTTTTTCTTTTTATCAGGACAAAAAAATTAAACTATATATATGTTTGTGTGTATGCGTATTTATGTTCTTACCCTTTTTTTAATGAAAAAAATAAAAGGAAATTTTAAAACTGTATTTTCCTTTTTTTAATTAAAAAATAAAAAAAATGTACAAAAATGCATTAAAAAGGGAATATCTATTTTTTCCCCTTTTTTTTAATCCAAGTAGGAAATAAACTAAAATAAAATCTGTAGCGTAATGGCTATTAAGAGGCTCAAGGAAGAGGATTTGGACTATTTTTAGGTCAACAATATCTTGAAACAATTTATCGACAAGATAGTCGATTCATTTGCTCATCCATTAGCCGTTAGTTAGTCCAGTGCCATTGACGACGGTAGACGTCCAATCATGCGGATCTTTTCATCTTTCTATAATGAATTGAAACTAGTTTGACACTAGCAGATGTCTATCGCTTTCAATGGCAGCCAATGTGTTATTTCCGGGCAGAAACTAGAACCACAATGTGGTCCGCAACAGCAATGGATTCGACACCTTGATTCGATTCTTCTAACCTTGCTAAAGGTACCTAACCCCATGTGTTTCACACGGGCATTAACCGAACCCTTGGAATTAGAAAAATCATTTTTTTCAAAAACAAAATCGATATATATCTAGGCTAGCAAGCCATACTATACAGTGCCCTCCATAATTATTGGCACCCCTGGTTAAGATTGTTTTTTAGCTTCTAATATTATTTTTTTAATTCAAATAATATGGGACCCCAATGGAAAAAAAGAGAAATATTTAACCTTCAATACAAGTGCATTTATTCAGTGGGGAAAAAATCCCACATAAAGAAATAATTATTTGACATCAAATAATGTGTGTCAGAATTATTAGCACCCCTGGTGTTAATACTTTGTACAACCCCCTTTTGCCAACAAAACAGCACCTAATCTTCTCCTATAATGTTTCACAAGCTTGATTTTGTGTCTGGTGAACCATTTCTGTGTAGATTTGGCCATATGTTTTGGGTCATTGTATTGCTGAAAGACCCAGTGACGACCCATCTTCAGCTTTCGGGCAGAGGGTAACAGATTTTGATTTAAAATGTCCTGGTATTTCAAAGCATTCATGATGCCATGCACCCTAACAAGGTTCCCAGGGCTTTTGGAAGCGAAACAGCCCCACAGTATCACTGACCCACCCCCATACTTCACAGTGGGTATTAGGTGCTTTTCAGCATGCGTTTTTTTTTTTTTTTTTTTTTAGAAGCTAAAAAACACATCTTAACCAGGGGTCCCAATAATTATGGAGGGCACTGTACATACATATACTATTTTCATGGCTTAAATTATGCACAAATGTTGTATTTTTAAGTAAAAGCAATGCACGTTACCCGTAGATAGAGCCCTGCATGTCTTAACCTTCAATGAACCCCTTAGACTAACTCACCGAACCCCTGTGGTTCGATTGAAACCAGGTTATGAACCACTGTTCTGGAACTACTGCAGTAAGATCAGTCTATAAACTTCGACAGATAAGGAATTTACCTTCTCCAAGAGTCTCAACGCTTTAATTGCCTGCGCGGCTTCTGCCGTGCCTGCAGTTGTTCTCTTCACAATGTTCTGGAAAGGACAATTAAGAGTCATGAGTCACAATAAATGTGTCTACAAAAACATCAGAACATGAACATGAAAAGACAAAGCCAGCAGGACAAAATCGACAAAAACCCACCTGGACCAGCAGCTTAATTCGTGTAATTCTTTGGAACGGAAGGACGAGGAAGGAACGTAGCGGAAGTCTTTGACATACAGGACTCCTCTCCAACTTCTCCACAATGCGCCTGAAGCCTTGATTCTCGTTCCTGAAAGGAAAACACAAGAAAGATTTTGAGCACTGCATGTACTATTTGGCAGTCTGATGACAGAAAGATTAATATCTCACATGAGTCTCTGATAGGTGGCATCCTGATAGGACTGGTTGGTGAGGTAGGGTACGTAAACCATCTTGAAGCGTTGGCAGTGGCGAGCGATGATGTCACACACGGTGAAGTGCATGATGTCCGACTCGAGACGTTCCTCAAGCTTTGACAAGAAACTAAGGAATAAAACATCCAACGTGGTTAATTGTGCCCAAGTTCAAAATTGTTCTGTGTTGACGGTAAATCCAATTACGAATTAAGGATGTCCTTGATCAGATCATGTGATCAGACATCGGGCCGATCAGGCAATTTTACAGAGGATCGGAATCGGGTGAAAAAGATCGTGTTTTTAATTCAAAAGAATTTTTTTTTTTTTTTTAAAGGCTAAAAAGTAACAAAATAATCTAAAATTACAATAGCATTACCAAAAGAAACAAAACCATATGTTTTATACTCCGCAACATTCCCGGAAAAAGCAGAAGAGGAAGAAGTGTAAACACTACAGTACTGTCACATGTTTGGAACTTAAAATGTTTTTTTTAAATAAACAAATTTTATCCCGTATTGAATCGGGACTCGGTATCGGCAAATTCTCAAAATCAGGTGACTTGGAGTCGGACTCGGGTGCAAAAATATGCAATCGGGACATCCCAAATTAGGATTATAGCAATAATTATATAAAATTAGTACAAAAATGTTAAATGTGTTAGAACTTACATTTTGTAAATATATCTATCATAAGCAATAAAAAAAATTAAATGTCTATTTGCAATTTGTCAAACAGTACAGTAATAACAATTAATTGACTAATAAGTACAATTGTCCAGTATCGGCTAGTGGATAATATCGGCCAATAAAAGCATTTTAAAATGATTTCGGATAATTTCAACATCGGTTTTTCATTTATGGTTTTGGGTTAATATGCATGTTGCCTTCAAAGTGAATGTAAAAGCCTTCTGCCTTTGTACAAAGGCTGGTCACAACTAAGCAGAGCAGTTATGCTTATTGAGCATTAGATGTCTCCAACCTGAGGCCATATCTACACGTAGCAGAGTATTTGGCAAAAAGAACTTTTTCTACGGTGTGGCCTATCATCCACATGCACATTTTGAGCATTGAAAACGAAGGTTCTGAAAAACTTTGTCGAAAGTGAAGATGTGCGAATTCTGCATTTGTAGTGTCATCATGTGGACAATGATAACCAAAGATTTAACTTTGGAAACGTCTCTGACTGTGACAAACTTTGTTCCTGCATCACACATGAGACCAACGTTTACGTTTGGAGTAAACATGGATACTTTCGCAGTGGGTTTTGATGTGATTATTAGACAGGTGCTTTTTGATTCCATTTATTTACAAACTCTTGCAGTGCTTCATAATGAAGAACACATGCGAAGGATGGGGGTATTATGGACAATTATTTTTCGGGCATTGTTATGAATTTACTTCAATACAAATGGATGCGGTTGGCTGTGGAAGCTTTTTTTTTTTCTAAAAATGGCTGGTGTACGTAATTATGTTTTCCCACCGTATTAGGGCAGGATCCTCGGTTTAGAAAAAAACCCTGCTAGGTGTAGATATGGTCTAAAATGCTTGAGATTTGTTATGTGAGCAGACAATTTTGCAGTTACTGAGCAAAAATTAAATGAACAATAAATGACTGAAAAATAATTAATTATAAACTAAATATAGTGGTTCAACATAGGCAATTTTGCCCGTAACTTCATTTAAAGTTATTTTCTTATTTTTAATGTTTGTTTGAAAAACCTTGAAGTTGTTACATTTATCATTATTAAAGCATTGAGTGGGGTATCACAATACAATTAGCCACAAAATTTTAAGTCCACGACCGTATATACCGATATTAGTTTGATATCAATATCGGATTTTTGGGGTTGGACAGTATCGGGATATCGGTTAAAAATGTCATTATCGGACAACCCTGCTAATAAGTTAATCAAATAAAATGTATTTGTATATTTTTTTATTGAGCTAATATTTGATCATTTAAAGTAAACCAAATATTTTAAAAGTTTTTTTTAATGTATATGTGTTTATCCATTTTATATTAAAATAAAATTAGTAATAATAATAAATAAACAATACCAAAATAAACGAATCAATTAAAAGTAAATAATAATAAAATTAATGTAATTTTATGTTCGGTGCAAATTAGCGACAAAAGGTGTAAAAAAAAGCATGTAGGCTGTTTTGATCTGGAATGTCAATAATTCGCGACAATAGGCATCCATGGCCTAATGCAACAACTCTTAAAGAACTCTTTAAAAATTATGTTAATGTTTGGAAAACCAGGTTAAACAATGGAGTGTAGCCTGTAGGCCATACTTTGCCCACACATGCCATTTCTACTTAATTTCTGACCTGTGGCTGATAGCGCGGACATCCGCCAGCCTGGAAAAGAGCCAATTCCGATCCTGGGTGGTTAATAGCGCCCCCAGCTGTTTGGATTTGACGAAATGCTCAACGACAATGTCCAGACTGCGGCAGTATGACGCTTCAGAGGTCACCACTTCAAATCGCACCTATAAACACAAGAAGAGGAACATGGCACTTTATGACAGGAATACAGGCGACGATGAGTGATGGGCTGAGTGATGCCTTTTTGCGCTCTGTGACGTCTTTTTGAATAAAGTGGAAGTAGAGCCGCCAATTCTGTAGAAAAGCTAACTGGTAAAGACAGATAAATGCATACGCAATCGCTCCTTCTGCCAGGAGAAGAATGGGGAAATTCCAGTATTTCTCTAATAATTTTTAGCAGCCACAGTTGTGAAGTAATCGTGAGTGATTCATTTTGGTTACACCCCGATTAACACAAATCAGTGAATGCTGATGTGAAATAAACCGCCAAACAGCCTAGGTAGGAGAATCTACTAACACGCATTTTTTGCCTTTTGGTTTCATATTTGTTATTGATGCCTTGAGGTAAAGTTGGTGGAGAGTTATTAAAGTAAAGAAAAGTCCTTTTCTCAGTATTTTAGTATTCTCAGTAGACCAGAAACGGGGAATTTAAGTTTGACTATTTATATAGTGTATGTAAACATCTGTTTTCCACTGGTAGTGATTGTTGAGAGCAGCAAAGAACGCCTTGCTGACCTAAAAGTCCCACTTTCATGATTTTTTTTTCACACTAATGAAATGATTGAATCATGTTAAATGATATTTAAAAAGCAATTTTAAATGTTCACAATTTATATAGCTTAACTATTGAAATGGTGTATTAAAATCATCTTTTACCGGGAAGAACAGAAACTGACAGACCATATAATGCTAACATTTCAGTTTTTAGTTGCAAATTAAAGTCGAGACTAAAGCTGGGCAAATTGGCCAAAAAAATGGCTAACAATTTTTTTTCATATTGTCCATCTTGATTCTTTCCACCATTGTTTTAAACTTGGTTATTATATTGTTGTGTTTTTTTAACTTGATGTTTGCACGCAATGATGTCTACCTTTGTACTGTATATTAGCATTAAGCTAGCGCGCGTGCAAAAATAGATCTTGTATTTTAGTGCACACAACATGTAAATTCCTTTAGTGTGTTTAGAACAACAGTTTACTCCACTTGGAGTTTAATGGACAGCTTGAAAACATCAACACTGGACTCTACTGTATAAAATTTGTCAAACTGATCAGTATAATCTGAATATGCATATGGTCGATCAAAAACGACTGATCAGGGAGTTTGAGCTAAAAAGGTTTCTGATCTTTAATCACGATCTTAAAATCGCCCATGTGTAACGAGTTGACGTACAAACTTGAAGGTATTTCCGGAGTAATTTTATTGTTTCAACCGGAACTTGAAAAGTGAAAGTAAAGCCATGAGCATTAGCTTAAAGGCGCTACAGCAGTGACAGAACACTGAACGGTAAATGAATTTTTATTAGTGCTGCAACGATTAGTCGATTAATTTGAGTAATTCGATTAGAAAAGAGATTAAAATTAAATTTTGCAGCTTCGAGTATTCGTGTAATTAAAGTGGCGTTGTAATGGTTTGTTTTGAAAGTGTGTGCATTGAGTTTTATTGATTTGGGTGGATATAATGCCCCTAGTGGCAACAGTGAATATGACATAACTCGTTTCACATGGCTGAATCCACCTGCTCCCTGTTAAGACCAAGATAAGCTAAGTTTTTGTTTGAGCTAATGTTTTTTAAATGCATTTGTGATTTAGTTTATAGATATAGTTAGCAGTTTTTGTGGGAATATGTGTTTGAACCATTTGTTAAGAGAATTGAAAAAAAAAAAAGCATTTTATAGCATTTAAGCTAGCGGACTTTTGCTATGTAAGTTAGCCAACTGTTCTTTTGTTGTACTTTGATCCTCATCTATTTTTTTACACCGTTTCATGCTCAGCTCAGGTATTTAAATTTTGTATGTTCCTTATCCGATCACTCGATTATTCGAACTAACTAGTTTACCGATTAATCGACTACTAAAACATTCGATAGCTACAGCGCAAATTTTTATTTTATTGTTTTTAAATATTGCTCAAATCTTGAGTACAGCAAGCATGGCGATTGAAAAATAAATAATTACTCATCTGAAAATATTAAAATCAGATGCATTTTTTCTAACAGCTCGAGATAGTTTGTGTTGGAGCAATTTTCTACACAGCACTTGAAGTATTACAGCTAAACATACAGTAGATATGTCTGTCTGTCTTTATATTTGAGTTCAAGCTAACTCAAGAACGGATTAAGCGATTATTATCGACCTTTCGGGATGTATTTGTTAGAGGTGCACGATAATTATCGATCCGATAATTATCGGTCCGATAATAGGAATTATGACATCATCCCAATAAATCCGATAACATAATATATTATCGGCCCTATTAATAATAATTTTGGCACGGTGTCGGATTGGGATTTGTGCGTTTGTTTCCACTCCTGTTTTTCCAGTATGCAAAGTTTTGTTACTTTCTTTGTTTTGTTCATTATAATAATGGTCATGTCATCATGAAAATTCTGGTTCGGTCAAAGGCAAATCTTAAGCTGAATCAACCACTAGTATTTTTGACCTACAGGTGTTCAAAAACTCAGGTGAATATACATTGAAAACTTATATATATATATATTATCGGTTATCGTATCGGTATCGGCCTTGAGGACCAGGAAGCTATCAGTATCGGTTTCAAAAAATGGATATCGTGCACCCCTAGTATTTGTTATATGAGACTTGAAGAGGTGATTCAATTTTTAAATAATGAGGTCAAAGGTCACAGAGGTCAAGACAAGGAATGTTGCGAGAACTTGTCTCATACTTAAATCATTTGCTGCCATTAATAGTCATAGACAGGAAATTAATTTCAACTGGGATGGCTGAAATTGAATGATCATGTTTCACTGCCATTGACGGTGATAGACATCCAATCAAATTTGACCCTAGTCAAAATGGAGTGGACGTCTATTGCTTTCAATGGCAACCAGTGAGTTAAAGGGAGTGCCCAAATATGGCAAGGTTTTGAATTTGGCTGCTTAGGTAGAGGTCTGCCCTCTCTGAGTGCTCCTGTAGTTAACCATCGTTTCAGTACAAAACGAGTACAATGGACTTTTTTTTACCTCTTGAAGGCGCCTCTCATCCTCCGTGATGTCCTCCAGTTCGCTGCTGCTTCTGACGCCAGGAAGTTCTCGCCAAAGCGTGGCTGACTCCGTAAGTGTGATGGAGAGGCGCGGGGACGAGGGCCTGCCCTCGCTCCTCGGGGGCTCCGGTAGAGGCAAGCTTCTCACGCTGGTGATGGAGCCTGTGTGGGATAGCGAGTGCGGATGCGGGACCGCGGGCAGCGGTGGGAGAGGTCGCCGGGCCGGTGGCGGCGACGGAGCAGGAGACGCCGAACTGTCCTCGCAAACCGAGAGGACGTCGGATCGAGATTGCCGCAGGATTTCAAAGTTCTGGGCTGCCTCGCTGTACTGCTGGTAGAGTTGGGCGCGATCTGTTTTGGAGGGGCCAATAAGAGGATGTGAGAAAAAAAAAACTGAACTATCTGTCTCTCAATCGCATTTACACATGCTTGCTGGAATGCAAAGTCACAAGCTGCAGCTGCTTTTCCCGCAAGTTTGTAGATATTAATGCTTGCGCAAACCTGCCTGTAGCTCGCAGACACACACGTATATAAAATCTCAACACACACTTTTGACAACATCTGCATGAGTCATAAGTACTCAGGCTTTTTTTTACTGTATGTTGTTTGTTTGTTAAGACTTTATAGGGAAGTCATTGAACTCATTGGGTGCCATTGACGGCACTACATGTCAAATCCATTTTAAGTGGGTGATTTTAAGTTCACATATTTTGTGAAACAAAATAAAAAGAACTAGTGCTGCAACAATTAATCAATTAACTTGAGTAATTCGATTAGAAAAAAGCTTCGAATCAAGTTTTGCTGCTTTGCGTATTCGTTTAATCAGAGTGGCGTTGTAATGTTTGCGTTTAGTCTTCTTAATATGGGTGGATACACTGCCCTCTAGTGGTAACAGCGAATATGACATAACTCATTTAACAAGCTGAATCCAGCTTCTCCCTGTTAAGACCAACATAAGGTAGGTTTTTGTTCGGGCTAATATGTTTTTTATGCATTCGGAATTTAGTTTATAGGTATATTTAGCAGTTTTTTGCAGGAATATGTGTTTGAACGATTTGTTGAGAGCATTGTAAAAAAAATTAAGTTAGCATTTTATAGCATTTAAGCTAGCGGGTTTTTTCTATGCAAGTTATTTATAAGTCAGTATTATAAGTCATTTATTTATTTGTTTTTTATACTGTTTGAAGCTGAGCCCAGGTATTTTAATTTATTTTTAAATAAAAGTGCGATTCTGCAGTTTGAAGAAACACTCGGAAATTTTATTTTGTATTTGCATTTAATGCTCCTTTGAAAGTGCAATCTTAGCAAGCTTATGTTTTAAATCTCCTAAAATTTATTCTGCAATCCATTAAATGTTCCTAATCCGATTTCTCGATTATTCGAACTAACTAGTTGATAGATTAATCGACTACTAAAATAATCGATAGCTGCAGCCCTAATAATAACATAATTTGAATAAAAACAAAAAAGGAAGAAACAGTAATTATTCTCTTATTTTTATTTATTAAACAGGTTTTATATAGAAAATATATTAGAAAAAAACAAATATTGAAAAAGTATTTGTGATCTATTTATTTACCTTTTCCCTATTTTTTATTTACATGATGTACTGTATATTGAAAATAAAAAAACATGAGCATTCACAGAAATTTCTTGACATTTAAATGAAACTTTAGAGTGTTATTTCAGTTACATATCCTGTATGTATTCATGTATATGTAATATATTTTATTAATTTTAAATGTAATTTTCTTTGTGTTAACATGTTATTAATGTATTAATATATTTATTCTTAAACAAATATACAAATTATATTATTATAAATACAATACCGTTTAATAATAATATTTTTTAAATGATTATATAATTATAATGGAGACCCGGCACATTTTGGGTGATGTAGGCCACACTTGTATATTCCGAATCATAATATTGTGACCTACATGACTCAATTTGGGATTCCACATATGTGGGTGTCAGGTCTTTCTGAGGTTAAGTTCTTTTTTAATTACCAAAAATAGTCACTTGCCCTAAAAAGGATTGAACATGCTAGAAAAGAAAAACATTGAGGATTCTTTTTAAGTGTTTTTGGTCTAACAGTGTGTGCGAAGTTAGAGGTGGGAGTAAGCCAGGTTTTCTGCACAGATGAATCACGCACACTGAAGGGAAATGAGCCGGTGCGTCACTCTTTTCCCGTCTGCTCATAAGGCCACAGTATACATCTGAAGGAACGTCGCAGAGCCGCCCACCAAACTAAAACGCCCGTTAAAGATTTATTAGGAAATTACAGCAAAAACAAGTGCGGAATGTTTTCACACTGAGGAGTTCTATTTATACATTCTTGCAAAGGATGTCCATTTTCAGCCCATGAAACTAGTCTGCATCACAACATATAATGTCATGAGAAATATATTTTAAAACAATTGGATTGCTGAGCATGTCCTAACTCATGTTGAATTAGTTTTAGTTCGTTTTGGCAAAGAAAAACAAAGAGAATGGTGAGGTACTCACTGAAAAACTTGGAGTTCCTTTTTCGTCTTCCAATTGTGTCCAAAACGTTTCTGAAGAAATACAACAGCAGTTGTTTGTTATATAATGAGAAGAAAAACCATATCATTTCAAATGATTCTTTAGCGTTTCGTGTCAGTCTCACAAATGTGACTTTAGGACTCACCTTAGCTCCACCTCTCCCCAGCTTTTACTGCGATCATCCTCATCTGGAACAAGAAAATGTTGAGTTGACAAAATATTATACACCAACATACCCATAAAAGCACCAGACTGCAAACTGTAAAGTAGTAAAAAAATATATATTGAAATAGTTGAGCAATCAAGTTAGAAAGAAGCGCTATGGTGATAGTGATTGATCCAAGCTGCTCTGTTTACAACTCCACTGAGCTTCTCAGCTTTTGGTTTTCTTTACTGTTTCCACCTCCGGTTGTCTCCACCCACCACCCAACTACAATGTTACCTGTGACGCATGCACTGCGCAGACAAGTAAGACTGACAGTAAAGATAAGTGATCTGATTTAGTCGAATTGTGAGATTCTACCCTTACATGTGGGTTTTGGGGTCTTGATAAGATTACAGGATGATGCACGAAAGAGGAAATTTGAGAGTTTTGAATGTTGATTACTGTTAAATCAGATGAGTTCAAAGTTCAATCAAGCAAAAGACAAAATGTCCCAAAAAAATCATTTGAAATATGGCTGAATATCTTGATGTCTTTGTCAAACAAAATTAAATTGGCTTTATGCTCTAGATAATTTTTTGAGCAGCAATCTGCTCGAAAGCTGATACCAAGACTTGTCTAAGACCAGAACTCCCCGAGATGAGATCGAGACCTTAAAAATGTAGTCTCAAGAACAAGACTGGTCTTGAATGGTTAGGTTTTAGACTACTAAATGATGTCTATGTTTTTGGGACACCCTGTATAATGCAAATCAAAATCATCAAAATCAGGGATTGCCTATTTCTGGTTACCTGTTGTAGTGAATATTCGAGTTCTGCGATCCCCCGCAACACCTTCCTCCTCTTCCACCTCTACAAGTGCCTCGTTTCTTCTTTCAGTGGTTTTACGGATTCCCCGTCTCCTCATACGAGCCCCGGGACCCATATCCCGGAAACTGCTGGTACTCGTCAGAGGGGCGCCTCCTAGTTTCCTTGCTGCCGGGTCTGCTCCATCTGTGCTACTCTCATCAGGTTCTGACACTACGTTTGGTAAACCCTGACACTCTGGAAAAACTGTCTCCTCATCCTCCCATTCAAGTTCCTCCTCATCCTCATCATCATCGCCCTCTGTGGAGGGCACGAGGAAATCTGATTGAGATTTACAATTGAGAATGGGGCAGCTGCTAGGCTTGTACAAAGTGTTGCTCACGCACAAATACATCTCCATTTCCCTCTGTCTGCTAGCCTCTTTATCAGTTTCAGAATTCTTTACCTCATCGTCTACCTCCTCAGTCATTTTCACGTCTACAGTTAACTTATCAAAATGGTGATCAGGCTGAGGTTCAGACTCTTTACGCACAGCCGGGTTTTGATGCTCTTTCCCTTCTATGTCTAACGATGTGTCAGCATGAGTGTATGCGAATGTGTCAGCATGCATGGCTGAGAGCTGGTCAGCATGCATGTCTTGCCGGCCCTGCCTCGTACCTCTCAGTCCCTCCACCTCCAACGACTCTTCCTCTTCGAGCTCCAACTCCGGTTCAGAGTGCAGTTCGTCCTCGCTCAAGTTACGGAAAGACATTTCCGCAGACTCCTGCTCAAGCTCGTCCAGTTGGCTTTCCTCAGACTGAGCGTGCGCTTGTTCTCCTGAGCTGGGGTCCTCTGTTATGTCTTCCCCAGAGTGTCCCAGGATTTCCCGTACCACGTTTTTGGCCCATTTAAGGTGCGGGGCTTGGGAATGCCGCTTAGTCTCCTCAGACATGCTCCAAGCACCGCTCATTCGGATCCGTATGGCCTCCTTCTGTTCTGGGCTCATTGCTTCAACGTTAAGCCCTTGTAATGCAGGCAGAATTTGATCAAAGGTCATCTGAGGCGAGACATCAGCATAAGGATTCCTTGGGAGAGGAGACATTTCTTCCCTGTCGGCAATTTCTTTATTCCTCTCCCTCCACATCATGAGGAGTTTTTCAGTTTCAGAGTCCCTTTTAAAGGGCCCAATTTCAGCGTACGGGTGCTCCGCTTTCCTTGCTCTCATTTTCGGATCATCCTGTGAAGAAGATGATTGTTGGCCGTCTTTTCTGCACCTGTTGCTGTCAGGCTCTAGGTGGCTGTTCATCAGGTGCTCGTCAGTCCTTCCCGGTGACAGACGCAGGTCATCTGAAGGTTGCCGGCTGACATCATTACTGCTATGATGAAGACTTTCTGAAAGGAGGTTTAATTTTTGCTCGTCCTCCTCCTGCTCAGCAAGTGACGGTGACATCCTGTCAGACTCCGGTTGTGGTAACGTTTGCCCGATAACGCAAAAGACGTATTTGGGCTTTTTTTCCCTCTCTGTTAGTTCCTCTTCATTAGCATATTCCTCCCTCTCTGGTCGCTCGTGGAAAGGAGAAGAGGAGGTGTCATCTGTATCCCCACCTTCCCAATAGTCCTGACAATCCAGAAACTCCTCTCGCTCGTCCTCGTCGTCACCGCCGCTTGACACGGTCACAAATCCGTCTTCTCCCGAGAGCATTCGGTCTCTGTCTGGCCTCCACCCAGTCTCACTTCCCCCTTCGCTCTCTTCGCTATTACTCTCTCCTTTGACATCCCTCTGCCAGTTTTCCCCAATCTCCCCATCGCTTCCAGAGAAGCGGTCTAACTCCTCCGTGTCCTCTTCTTCTCTGTCTACATTTATCCCTTCCCGCTGCTCACTGTACTTGTGTCTCCAACTTTCAGCATGCTCTCTTTGTGATTCTCTCTCCTCTTCACCTCCCTTCCCCTCTTTCCACTTCGCGGGCCTCTCTCTGTCTACAAAGTTGTCCTCCTGAGACGACTCTTTGCTATTCCTACCCCTCTGCGGTTCTAACCACATCCGTCTCTGCTCCGGCAAAGTGGCTGCCATCTCTCTTCTGTCTAGCTCACTTCTTCTTTGCTCCGCTCTCTTTACTCTCTGAGGACTCTTTCTGTCATCCCGCTCACTTTCCCTGCCCGACTGACCCTCTTCATAGCCGTTTCTGCCTTGCCTGCGTCGCGTGTCATTGTCCATGTCGCTGCTCCACTCACCGCTACTCTGAGCTTTCGGTGGCGCCCTCGGAGCCGCCTCCTTGAGAGTTGTGTCATCCCACCTAGGGTCAGCCTCTCTTTCCTGTCTTTGCCTTTCCTTCCTCAGCCCATGCGCTCTGTAGTACTCCTTCTCTCTCCGTTCACTGGACTGTCCTCCCCCCTCCCATGCCGCTCTCTCATCGACCTCCTTGTATCGCCCTCGGTACCGCTCCTCCTCCCTCCCCACTTGGTCTGTGCCTCTGCGTCTGTGTCGGTCCCTGTCTGGGTCTCTTGCTCTGCCGCTCTTGCTGTCCCCCTCACTTCTGCTGTGTTGATATGTCAACTCATCCCGCTCTCTTTCCCTTGCCCTTTGCTGCCTTGTTTCTCTGTCGTCACTGTCTCCCTCGCTCCTCGTGCCCCTCGCTCCAGCTTTCCTGTGGGTCCTCTCCCAATCCTGACTGTCTGGATGCAAGCCTCTGTCTCTTCGACTGTGCGGTGAGGGCATCCTTGCCTCTCTACTTCCGATTTCTCTCCTCCTCGCGACGTCCCTTTCTCTCCTTTCTCGTGATCCCCCCGGTTGCAGGTCTCTTCCAAGGTCTCGGAGAGCAGGGTTGGACTCCTGATGTCTTTGTCTGGATTTTTCATAGTTTCTCTTTTCATCTCTTTCCCGCTCTCTCAGCCGGGCATATTCTCTCTCTCGGTCCCACGCATCAGTCTCAGTCCTTCTCGGCTTGTCTCTTGGCCGCCTCTGTTCGCGTTCTTCGTCCCGTTCACGGCTTCTCCTCATCCTAGGAAATGTGTCTCCCTTCTTCAAGTCCCATTCCATCTCCTTCCCAAACTCCCTCTCAACAGTCGACAGCGGCCTTCCATTTCTCCTCTCATTGTCTTGCCTCTTATCTCGGCCAGCCTCCCTCATCCTGGGAGCGGGGCCTCGATCTCGCTCATGGTATCGCCCACGGGGGTCTGTATCTCTGAACCTGGACTTGTCTTTCATTTTTTCTCTTTCCCAATCCTGCCGTCTCTCTTCCTCTCGGGTGCTTTCCCGCTCTGACTGGGCAGTCATGGCCAGCATTGGGCTGGGATCCCTGGAGAGTCGTCCGCCTGGCTTAAGGTTGCAGTCACGTGTTTTCGTATTTGAGAAAGATTCCAACACGGTGCAGGTTGGCCTTTTGGTCCCCATAGTACCATAATTTGGAGAACCTAAACACATTTCACACAGTTTGGTTACAAAATCAAGGGTCACATCTTCATAACATCTTATATAATGAAGTCAAAACAAAGACATTTCAACACGTTTTACAGCAACAACTTAAGAGCAGTCTGCCGGTTTCAACCAGTTTCATGCCTCACTGTTGCAAAGCTTAATGCCACAATGTAGATTAATGCAGTCTGCCTCCAGTTTACAGAGCAAAAATGAAGCGAGGGTAGAAAAGGTGACACCCTCCTACAGTTAGCTAAGAATGCAGTGTAAACCTGCAAAGCACAGCATACCGAAGGAGGCCTTTGAGAAAGCAAAGGCCTGTTACACATAGGCACGACATTTAGCATGTACGTCTTGACAGAATAAAATCCGGACTGTACAGGCACCAAAAAAACAGCCACAGTGGTGTTTATGTGGAAATCACGAGAAGAGAGAATCCACTCACCTGAATGTGAAGTTCTGGGGAGAGCTGGTCTCCCCCCGGTCCTGCTCAGCTATCAAGCATGGGGATTGCACAACACAAAAATATGCATTCTCTACTTTCACATTGTCCTGGATGACTTAATAAATCTCAAATGTGTTACAAAATGAAACTACCTATCCAACACTGGTCTAAAAGCCTAATGTTTACGCCTGAACTCTCCTCCACTTTCTCGCTGCCTCCTCTTGTCTCTCCCCACCTCTTTCCTTCTTCAAATTCCCAAACAAGTCTCAACAGATTGACACTTATCTTCTCCCCTCCTCCTTCAACACCCCTGTGCCTTGTTGTCCTCAATAAGTCGCTCTCACTGATCTGCTCTCTCATAAATCAAACAAAATTTCTGTAAGGTCTTGTCCACTACTTTGGCTTCTCTTCCCTCCCCTCAGCCTCGGCATGAAACTCCCAGGAACAAAAGTACACAAGTCGCTAGCTGTGCTGTCCTGCCCCATTCTTCTTTCACCAAACACAGGAAATACACCTCGTTGGTGTTTCTGGCTCTTCGAGCAGCTGGTTGGTGGATTCAGAGTAGCTGGGTGTGGCTGCACAACTCGCGCATACACTCACAGCCAGGTAAGTTGATAATGGAGCGGGGGAGGGGAGAAAGAGAGCAAAGTCTCACTCAGGAGGCCTTGAAAAATAACTCGCATTCCCGTGAGTGGTATTAGGGAGGAGGATAAGAATGCAAAACACATATTTTGACATTATTAAAACAAAATAAGAAAGAAAAAGATTAGGAAACCACAGATGATGGAGCACTACATGGGTGTCCATGTTAGTAATAAAACCTTAACTGTTGTTTGTGATTAAAATTGACTTATAGTTTCATTGGGCTCTCATTTCAGTTACAATTTAATTGGATACAAATACTAAACACACAAATCATAAAGCACCTTTTACTGGAAACTGGGTTTCCTATTGTTGTTATAATCATTATTGTCATTTTGACCCTTGTCTGTTTCTAATTTCACAATTTTACTGTCCGCGGAAGCAAATTCCTGGGTAATGTTGCACATTCTTGGCAATGAATCCCATCGTGATAGATTGAAACTGATTAGCAAGAAAGCAAGAGTGAGGGTACAAGGCTATATTTACTTGTTTCTTTATGATCATAAATTGTACAACTTTGGCCTTGCATTAGGAAACAGACATTTTCAGAAGTCTTTTTCCTCCAACGAAATGCATTCCATTTCTGTAGAAGTGAATAGGGTCACATGGTGATTTAATGCAAATTAACCTTTTTCTTTTTGAGTGGTTCCACGTTCTACCACCCGATTAGGTCATTTGTCCTATTCACTCACATTCAATGGCCATGAATAAAATTACCTTCAAGACAGACTCAAATCACCACCACTTTGGCTACGTCTACACTAGGACAGATAAAAGGTAAACTGGATATCTGATAATCATCTTAAGCTTGTCATATAAGGTATTTTTGCAGTTGGATGCTGACTTGATTAAAGGTAAATGTGTTCGTTTGAGTAAAGAAATTAGTTCAACCCACAGAAAGAGCTAAATGAGCTTGTGGTTGTGCCTTTTTGGTTGACAGTTGTTAAAGTGCATGTGACACGAAAAAGCATGTTCATTTCATAATACACGCGGTATTTTATACTCCTGAATGATATGGACCGCTTGGATGTGTGTGGAAGCATTCACTATATTTATTTAGTTTTTTTAATCCCGCGCCATGAAAATGAGTGACTTCCGGCTTCGGTCTTGCATTGAGGAGGAGGGCGCTGTGACGTGTACGGATGAAGGCGTCCTCTTCACTATGCAGCCGTACTGTTGTGTATGAGGACGAAGGATTCAGCTGATTTTTCGGATAAATACGTTTATTTTTCGCATCACGGCAGCCAAACGGCTGCAGAAAAATCTTGCTGTATGAGGGAGAGGCGTGTGCGCCTTTTTGGAGTTTCAAAAGGCTCCCATTCACTGTGGATATTGGCCAAAACAAGCCCTACTACTGTGGGACCATTTGACTTACGAGGAAGTGAGTAAACATCTTGTTTTGTATTATATCAAATATGAATACAGCGATTACAAAGTAAACACTACAAACTTTCTTTAAATAAAGGACTACTTACGTTTGAACATTGATAGGCATGTAAAAAGCTGCACATTAGCTGCACGTTAGCTGCACAACAACTGCAGCCGCCCTCCTCTGGGGAACGAGCTGTAAATTTCTCTCCGCCGGGCGGTTTGCCGATCCGCCAAGACAATCGACAACCCAGTCGTTATGTCAAATAATCGGGGCGAGTTATGTGTGATTTTCCGCTTTGAAGACTTTGAAACATCACTCGGTTCGGGTTAGCATGTCGGCTAGCTGTCACGCCTCTTGGTTTGTTTACATTCTCTGAAGCCGGGGAAGGGAAATGACATATGTCCGAGTTAGGTGTCATAAATTATCGTTCGGGAGGTGCGACAGTAAAGGTGAAGTCGACAGTTTTGACCATTATGGGGTAATTTTGCCATGTCGTCCTGAATAAATGCATTTTTATTATTTCATATTCCATTTAGCACAAGACTGTTATTTGTCATGACCATGCCATTTATTTAGCAATTGGGGAAAATACTTGGATAAAAAGAATATCCTGTAAAAATAATGAAGTAAAGAGACAGAAACAATGACATTTTGCAGCTCTCTTCGTCGCATTTTCCTTGTTGTGAATAGTTCCCCCTCGACGGTCTGACTGGTCCTTCTCAAGCCATTTATTTAGTTAGTGGGGAAAAAAATACTTGGATAAAAAGAATATCCTGTAAAAATATTGGAGTAGAGAGACTGAAACAATGACATTTTGCGGCTCTCTTCGTCGCGTTTATCTCGTTCTGAATAATTCCCCCTCAATGGGTTGAATAGTAAAACCGATGAGCCCAGTCTCCCGCTAACGTCATCCACCTGTTGGGGACGCTAGAGCCCTATAATGGTAGGCATGGCTAACCGGCAGATTAAAAGACTAATTTCTCGTCATCTGCGCTTTGCTAAATTGTTGTATACAGTATAGTCAAATCGTCTCAAAATATGATTCTAATTCACATAATAATGCTATTTAAGACTTTTTTTCTCCTGTCGTATGCTCTTTAAGGTATTGTTGTTAAGAATATTGTACTTTTATTTTTTTTTTTTTAAATAAAAACTGGAAGTTACATTACGATTTAAAGTTATACTTAATTTATAGGGATCCACGGATGGTGAGGCTTGTAGTTCTTATTATGAGTTTAAAAAATTTGATATTGAAACCCCTCTTGATGTTTTTGTTTTTATACAATTTGTAAAATTAGTTTAACTAGCAGGTCGCCAGTGTTGTTGACGTCGCAGGGCGGTGACGTCACATGGTTACGCTGCCAGGCTTCCAGAATATGACTCTAGCAATATAAACATGTCATTGGTTAAAACTAGGGCTGTCAAACTATTCAAATTTTTAATCGAGTTAAAAATTAATTAATCGTAATTAATCGCAATTCAAACCATCTCTAAAATATGCCATATTTTTCTGTAAATTATTGTTGGAATGGAAAGATAAGACAAGGCGGATATATACGTTCAACATACTGTACATAAGTACTGTATTTGTTTATTGTAACAATAAATCCACAAGATGGCATTAACATTATTAACATTCTTTCTGTGAAAGGGATCCACGGATAGAAAGACTTGTAATTCTTAAAAGATAAATGTGAGTACAAGTTATAGTAATTTTATATTAAAACCCCTCTGTATGTTTTCGTTTTAATAAAATCAAAAAATAAACTAATAGCTTGCCATTGTGGAACATAGTGATTGAAATACACCACAAGGTGTCAGGGGCGAGTTTTAAATTAATTAGAGATATAGCCAAGTTTTTCTAGTTCGTTTTGCCCCTCGACTGACGCTGTAGTTTCCGGGTTCATTGTACCTTATGTTCATTTGACTGTTGACTTCACAACGTACGAGACCTATGATAGTTTGTATATTGTGACTAAATATTGCCATGTAGTGTATTTGTTGAGCTAAACGAAATGGTTGAATAGAGTTTGACCAAAGTCTGAGTATTATTTTGCATAGCTATTTTGATTTGGAATGCCAGTTCTCTTTGCATTGAGCGATTTTCTTTTTGTGAACATTATTTTTTTGAGAGATGGGAATATTATTTTTGTTGCGTTTGCAGTAAATGATACTTTAGCGACTTAACTCTTCCGCCCAAATTCATGATGGGAAGTTGGGCAACCATGACTGTCAGTGGTGGCTGCAAATGGTATATCTTCTCTGCGTTGTGTTCAATACAGGGTGTTATGAAAAAGATCTTCGGTCATTCTACCCTATTCGCCACAATAGTTATAATTGTTGTGAAAGAGATGCCAAAGCTTATGCCAATAAATAGGGCGGCCCTATTGAATGCCTGAGTCCACTCCTCTCGCTTGTCTCTGCCTCTTAGCTCTCAATATACATAAAATGGCACATTGTAGTCTGTTTGTGGTAATGCACGAGTGGGTCGTCTCGCGAATGCGTTGGATATTTTAACGTGATTAATTAAAAAAATGAATTACCGCCCGTTAATGTGATAAATTTGACAGCCCTAGTTAAAACCCTTTCAAGTTGAGGAACATTAATGGGCACGACAGCACTGTCGAAATTTCATAAAACGAGCAGCAAAAGCAAAATGAACAGGAAAGACGGGATGAAACGAGACGAGAGTAGGACAAAAACGGTGTTCTGCCAAAATGTGCTACACCGGCATAACGTGCTACAAGAGGTGGATTTGACGCCCAAAGTACCTCCGTGGCTTTCAGCTTGTTTTGTTTAGATGTATAGACAGGACATACTAAAGATGCCTTAGGAAAATACTTAAACATAGTAATATCAAATAAGGTTGGGTTAAATATGCTACGTGACTAATGTGGTCAACAGATTGACAATCTGCTTTAAAGCTACCAGAAAACACAATGCTTAAAAGTATGAGAAGGAAACACATGCAAAAAGTATTTTGAGGCAATGAAAAGGTAATAAAAGATTCAATAAAAACACAAATAGTAAGTAATCAGCGCTTTTAACCGATGTGCGGATATGTTGGACGTCTCGCCGCGTAGAAGGAATTGGAGTAACCCGGTATTGTTCGTCTAGTGACCGTGACAATCTACGTCACCACCCCAAGCCTCCATTGCTCGCATAAAACATGGCGCCCTCCATAGGTCAAAACATGTACTAAATATTATAGATTTTTAAATTAATGACAATATTTTATGTGTTTCTAATAACTTATTTTAGTAAAAGATTCTGGCTTATTAGAGCCTATAAGTCTTTAAGTCCGAGGTACCCTTTAAAAATAAAGTGGGCAATTTCTTAAAAGAGACATTATGGAAACCTGACTGAAGTGCAAATAGCACTCTACAGCCAGTGAAATAACCATGGCTAAGTAGCGCACAAATCAGTGGTAAGAGCTTTAGCTTCTGATAATAAAACAAATGTATTACTGTTGCCTGGTGATGAAATTGAATCTCTATAGGTGCCAGTTTTCTGGCGGTCCACGCGTTTGCGTTAGAAAACAACGTAAACTTGTGAAATGCGGCACTTCATTGAAATTTTTAGAAGTACGGGGGTTGGGCAGTGTTTGTGTTTGGCAATGCATCTCTGCACCACAAAAATGCTACTTCAGAACTGTGGTTTTGCAAGTTGAATGAGTGAATAAGAAAATGGTGGCAAGAACCAAACTGGCAAGATGCACCAAAGCTTATTAGTAATCAATATGCATAATCTGATACTGTAAAGATAAATTAGTGCATTAAATGTTCCACTCAAATGAAGTTAGTACCATTGGTGGAATGTAATGAAGTTTTTGTTTCTGAAGATTTTTCTGATATCTGTACTTTACTTACATACTTTTTGTACATCCTTCATATGGTAAGAAATATAAGGTTACCCACCTTTAAAGCGCTATTAAGAAATGTAATGTATCAGTTCATGTGTCGACTAAATGAGTCTGAAAATAGTATTTTAATGCAAAAAACGGACCCTTCAAATAGTTATAGGTGTAGGTCAAGCATGTGGCACCATTGGCGTTAAAGCCTGTTTGTTGTGCACAGATAGTTTGTGTCTTTTTAATATTCTTTCTTTTGTAGTTTCTATTCCTGTGTTTTCTTATGTCATTTTTCTGTTGGTTTGTGTGCTACGGACACCCTGTGTGACTCCTGTATAAAGATCTTATATATATACAGTATACCGTATTTTTCGGAGTCACAGTTTTTTTCATAGTTTGGCTGGGGGTGCGACTTATACTCTGGAGCGACTTATGTGTGAAATTTTAACACATTATTATCTCGTTGCACATGTTATTTTTGTGTTTTGGAGTGACACTAATGGTTTGGTAAACTTGTTAGCATGTTCTTTATACTATAGTTATCAGAATAACTTTGAATAGCTATGTTACGTTAACATACCGGCCACGTTCACATTTCGTTGTTCATGCATCATGTAACAATATCATACTGTTGTGGTGACCCTTTGTTGGACATAATTCACCCACCCTACTTGTCTGTTTGGCCGAGCGCGTTACCGGCTGCGTCACAGTCACGTGACGGACCTTATAAAGAGCCGCGCGCGTTCCGGCTCATTAGAGTAGTGACGGGATCTGTCGTTCACTTGAGTAAACGAATCCATTCCGGTTCGTTCAGTAAAACGATTCGTTCAAACGAATCGTTCAACGAATCGTTCGCCCCCCTCATCTCCCTCCCCACCCAAATGAATCGTTCGGTTAGTGAACGGGAAGTGACGTTGCCGAACGAATCACCAAAGACCGCTTCGCAGTATAACTGAACGGGAAGTGACATTGCTTGGTCCCTCCCTCTCTTGCACATTGACCACTCGTCGTAGTTTCAGAAATGAGTGACAGGCGATATCATTCTGCTCTCAGAGACAGCCTCGTCTCCCTCCCGCTGCTGCAAAAGCGAGGGAGAACTTCCGCGTCGTCTGTCCTAGTTCTATGGGCTCAAAGTCATGGCTCGTGCTTGCATTTCGAATTAGGACACGGTTAAACATTTTCCTTTTGAGGGGGAAGTCGGGGTTTGGGGTCGGGGGCGCACGGACTTTCTTTAGCATGATCTTGCTCACATATACAATGCTGCTGCTAACAGCCAACGCGGCATGCCTGCTGTCACGAAAATAAAAATAAATCGAAAGTTTAATTTCTAATTATGGAACAGCCAACACATCATATTAACCTCTCGCTCTGTTGTATTTTTGTTTTTTATTATTAAGATGATCGTTTTGAATTTTTGCACTGGTATTAATAAATAAAATAATCCGGTCAGCTCCCCTGTCGTCCCCGCATCTCAGATCGTCAAATGCTGACGAGAAATAATTGTTTGCTTTATGATTTCGCCTTTCTACTCTCATTAGTCTGTTAAGAAAAATGTAGACATATTGCGACATCTCCCGTGTCCGCGCGCTTTGTTTTTGGGGCGCTTGAGTAGCACATGATGGACGGATTGACATAATTTGTCAAACCAACCGACACCCTCTGACACGAAAAAAAAAAAAAACACTCGGAAAAAATTGACATGTATATACAGTTTCATTGCAAATCAGTTATGGTGATCATACTAAATATTATTTTTTTTCTGTGCACATATGAGGTACATATCGCTGCCATGAAGCCTCCATATAGTGACAGTTCTCTGCCCGCTTCACTGCCGTCACGCGACCGCAGCTCAGGTTTTGCTTGCCTCGCAGCTACGCGTGTTTTAAATTACTGTAAATTTGATAGTATATCGTCATAGGCACAGTCCCGAGTCTGTTGAGAAAAGTAGAACACTAAACCATGCTCGCTAGATTTGTGTGGTGTTTTTGTCTTTTTGAGCAGCATTTGATAGGCTCCACGTTAACAAATATGTGACAAAGTCGTTTCCTTTCATTTTATGACTCGTTCACCGCATAGTCATTACTGGAAAGTCAAGTTAGCAGCAAGCTAGGTCAGGAACCGGAGGACCGAATCACTGAACGGGAAGTGACAAAACTCAGTCTTTCCCCCCTGCCTGCACGCTGGCTGCTTATTGGCCACACGTGGAAATGAGTGACATACGCCATGATTCTGTTTCCGCTCCCTCCCCTGCCCGCGATGAGGCTGGCGTCTGATTGGTCGTGTGCGATGTCAGAAGACGCTGCCGCTTGCTCAACGCCCTCCCACGCAGCGAACAAGCGCCACCAACTTCATAGAACGAATCAGTGCAGATGGTGATTAGTTCGGTCTCGTTCACCCAAACAATTCGTTCAAAAAGAACGAATCGTTCGCGACCGATACAACACTACATTAGAGAGAGAGTGCACGAGAGTTGGACACAGCAATTTGAGCAATAAAGACTCTTAGCAAAGCATCCCGCTTCACTGGTGACCCCGACAGCCTCGCTGAAGTCTCAGAGGCATTTTCGAACACTTTTGAGCAATGGCGGATTCTAGCTTTCTCGAGCTAGCGATGTTTTCCGAGTCTTCTGCGGCCGCGTGGTTCGCTAACGCGGAGGAGCAGTTCGTCCTCCGTGGTGTTTCAGAAGACACCATGCGCTTCTACCACGTGGTGGCCGCGCTCGGGTACTCGACGGCGGTTAGAGCACAGCGCTTCGTGGTCTATCCGCCGAAGGTGGGCAAGTACACGGGGCTCAAGGCGCACCTCCTCAGACTTTATGAACCGTCGTACAAATCGACTTCAGAGGCGCCCAAGGTGCCCGCCTCGCGAACCTTGCTGCCCGTGGTACCCGCCATAGATGGCGGCACTTCCGCCCCGGTTCCTCGCAGCCGTACTGCTGTCCCGGTACCCGCGCCACCGCCGCGCGCTTCTGCTCTGGCTCTTCCCGACGCCGAAGTTGCTGTCTCGCCTCCGGCCCCGCTCTCGCTCGCCTCGGCTCCGTCGCCGCTCTCCGTCGACGCCGCTGCGCCCGTCCCTGGCTTTCCCGGCTACGGCGCCGTTGCGCCCGCCTGCGGCCTACTCGACGACGGTGCGCCCGCCTGCGGCCTACTCGATGACGGTGCGCCCGTCCCTGGCTTTCCCGGCTGCGCCGCCCTTGCGCCGGCCTGCGGCCTACTCGACGACGCCCCGTCCGCCTGCGGCCTACTCGACGACGCCCCGTCCGCCTGCGGCCTTCTCGACGACGCCCCGTCCGCCTGCGGCCTTCTCGACGGCGTCCCGTCCGGCCCTGGTCCCCTCGACGGCGTCCCGTCCGGCCCTGGTTTTCTCGGCGACACTTCGCCTCACGACGTCATTGCTGCGCCTGCTTCTGGCCTTCCTAACGACGCCGCTCCAGCACCTGCGCCTCTGGAAGTCTCCGAGGTCGCCCCTCTACTGGCGCCACTGGACGCCGCCGCCTCTGACCTCACTCCAACGCCTCCGGGAGTCTCCGAGGTCAGTCATCAGCCTACGCCGCTGGCCATCGCCGCTAGCCTTGCTGCTGTGCCGGCGCCTCCGGTAGTCTCCGAGGTTGCATATCGGCCAGCGAACGCCGCCCCCGACGTCTCTCCTCGTCCTCCGCCTTTGGACAACGATGATGTCGCTCCGGTTTCGGCGTTTCCCCCGCTCCTGCTACGACCGGTCGGCCTGGTTCGTCTCGCCTGTCGCCCTTGTCCACGACCGGGCGACTCCGACCGCCGCACCGGTCGCCGTCGTCTCCGGCCTCGACCGGCCGATTCCGACCGCCGCGCCCGTCGCCCTCGTCTGCAGCCTCGACTGGGTGGTGCTGCTCGTCGCAAGTCTCGACCGCTGCTCAGCGACGCGTGCCGCCTCTCTCGGCGTCCGCTTCTCCGGCCTCGCCTGCGCGGTGCTGCACGGCGCGCTCCTCGTCATGGGCGTCCTCCAGACCGTTCTGCTCGGACGTCCCGCATCTGGCGTTCTGGACGGCCGCCTGATCGTCGCGTTCCGTCGCCCGCCGCCTGGCATCCTGGGCGTCCTCCAGACTGTTCTGCTTGGGCGTCCCGAGTCTGGCATCCTGGTCGGCCGCCTGACTGTCCGTTCGGTCGTCTTCCACTGACGTCCCAGCCGCGCAACCCTTCCGTTCCGTACTGTTGATTCGGGTTGCGCCTGGCGTCCTGTGTGGGTGAATTCTGGGGGGACCTGTGTGGTGACCCTTTGTTGGACATAATTCACCCACCCTACTTGTCTGTTTGGCCGAGCGCGTTACCGGCTGCGTCACAGTCACGTGACGGACCTTATAAAGAGCCGCGCGCGTTCCGGCTCATTAGAGAGAGAGTGCACGAGAGTTGGACACAGCAATTTGAGCAATAAAGACTCTTAGCAAAGCATCCCGCTTCACTGTACACTTATTCAGCATGTTTTTCTCTATTGTATTAATTAAAAAACATTAATAATAAAGTAGAATACACATGGGCCAGACTTATTTGAATTTATGTCTTCATCCTTCTTTTTTACCCTTTATAACAACCTGTTAATTTTGGGGGGGAATTTTAAAATATTATTTAAAAAAAATAATTTTCTCAAATGAATTTTATTTTATCTTTTAATTATTTATATATTTTTTTTCATTACAATTTTTTTTGTGCAGTTTTTGTAATTATTTTTTATTTAGTACTATTCAAATAATTTTTTTTTTACCCAAAATAGATCCTTAATTTTTTAAAATGTATGTATTATTTTTTTATTACCAATTGCAAAGTACATGCGGGCAACAGTAATATTACAACTGGAGGTCAAAAAGGGACCGCAAAATATTGTCGTAGGCCGCAATAGGCCCCTGGGCCGCATGTTTGAAACCACTGTCCTTTTTGAAAAGGCTAGTTTCGGTCAACTGTTTATACTTTGACTTTTGTGTATGTTTTAAAATTTTAAACAACCAGCTGTTTCCATCATGTTTCCCACAACCTGCTCAGTTCCTTTTGAACTGTTTTTTGCCGTTTGAAACCTCAATTGTACCCTATGTAGTCCACTTTTCAGGGCACTTCAGGGCGATTGGAACGCAGCTTTAATAACACTTCTGGTCAGCTGACATATTGTCAAAAAAAATCGCGCCAGTCATTGGTGGATTTTATCACGTGACTTTATGTTTGGTTTCACTTCCGCAATTTGTTCACCGTTGCACACTAGCCGGTCGGGTGACGTGTAAAACATTTGTTTAAAGAGATTATCGACCTGTTAAAAAAGTCCAGGCGTTTTTAGCCTCGTAAAACTATGTCTTATTTCATTTGAGGATAAATATGAAGTAACTCGTCTGTTAAGGTCAACCAGGAAGTGGTGTTAACGGTGCATCACTTGTGTACGCTCCAGTAACTAACTGGCTGCTTGGACGGGAAACAGCTGCTAAAAGCAGAAATAATGCAGGTAAGTTAACATGGCCTGAACATTGCACATTTACTTATTTGTTCAGTTTAACGTATAGCATTCGCTCTGTCCAATGCTATTTGAACTCGACACTGTTGCGATTGCACTTCAGCGTATATTTACCTACTTAAATGGGCTTTTTTTTAAATGAAGGCATTGAAAAAAGGTACGTAATCCTTAAACAAACAAGCCGAAGCGTTTAGAAAACGACAGATTGTAGCCCGAGTGAAATCCAATAAATACTTTAAATAACTACTAGGGGATAACAGGGTTGGTTGTCACAATTTTTACTCTTTCATGAATATTTTCCCAACACGTCTAAGTCATTCATTTATCACAAGGAGGCTTAATATCTTGGGTTGGATTTAACATCTTTCCCAGATAACAGAGAGACGTTGAAAAGATGTTGGGTCAACATTCCGTTGTCGATCTTATATCGTTGAACCCACGTTACTTCTACACCCTCAATTAATGTTGTTTCGACGTTGAAATCCTTACAAAACTTGAATGTCATTTCGATAGTTAACAATATTGGAACAATGTTGAATCAGTGTTATGTTTTTCGACCAAAAAGCCCGCTCATCCATAATTCAATGACTTTTCAATCATATTTCCCGGTCAATCATGAATCAAGTATTTGTCAACATTAGTTTATCAACTATAAAACAACGTTAACTAGGGTTGTTCTGATCGTGGTTTTTTTTTTTGTGCTCCCGATCCGATCCCGATCGTTTTAGTTTGAGTATCTGCCGATCCTGATATTTCCTGATCCGATTTCTCTTTTTTGCTCCCGATTCAATTCCAATCATTCCCGATAATTTTTCCCTATCATATACATTTTGACAATGCATTAAGAAAAAAATGAATAAAACTCGAATATATACATTCAACATACAGTACATAAGTACTATATTTGTTTATTATGACAATAAATCCTCAAGATGGCATTTACATTATTAACTTTCTTTCTGTGAGAGGGATCCACGGATAGAAAGACTTGTAATTCTTAAGGATAAATGTGACTTTGGATATGGTGACCAAATTTTGCCATCTAGTGTATTTGTTGAGCTTTCAGTAAATGATACGGCAGCAATTTAACTTCTGTCCAAAATCCAAATGCATGATGGGAAGTGCAACCATGACTGTGCGTAGGGGCACCAATTGATATATCTTCTCAGCTTTGGGAAAGAACATAGGGTATTAAGAAAATGATCAACTACTACCTTTCTTCCCCACATTACCTCCCACGTTATTTTTAATTGCTGAGAGAGGTATTGTAAGGCTTTAGCCACATATAAAAAATGGCTCCAAAGGCTGTCAAAATTCTCTCTACTCATTATACGCTGCCTTTTAGCGCTATCTATAGGTAAAATAACGTCTTTATAAATTGAACGCGACAATGCATGAGTGGGCCGTGCAGCGCATGCGTTAATTGCGTTAAATATTTTAACGTGATGAATTGAAAAAAACATTAATTACCGACGCTAACGGGATAAATTTGATAACCCTACCTTAAGCCTAAACTAAAGACTCTGGATGAGTGTAACATATTATGTCTGTAACGTTAAATACAATTAGAAAACGATTTAATTAAAAAATATATATATATTATTATTATATAATTATTATATATTAAAAAAGGCATGTCCGATATTTTTTTGCCGATTCCGATACTTTGAAAATGACGTGATCGGACCCGATCGATCAGGATGCCGATCGAGCGGGACATCTCTAATGTTAACCCAACCATAGCCTGACATACCATAGAACTATGTTGTTTCAACGTCACTTGACGTCAAAAATTTCGATGTCAACCACACTGATGATTTTGATGGAAAATCAACGTTTATTCAATGTTGGTCTGCTATCTGGGTTTTCATTTTTTAACTCGGTAGTTTTTAGTAATGACACAGACACCTGACACTTTGAGACATTATTTTTTTTTTTTAATTATGTTTATAAATAGGGATGTCCCCTATCCGATCATGTGATGATGGAAATCTGCCTGATCGGGCCATTTTTCAGAGGATCGGAATCGGGTGAAAAACATTGGATTATTGATTTTAAAATATATATTTTTAAGGGCTGAAAAAGCAACAAAATAGTCCAGTAATACAATGGCGTTGCCAAAAGAAACAAAAATATATACGTTTTATACTCCGCAACACTCCTGGAAAAAGTGCCCAAGTAAGTAAAAGTAAAATGAATGTGTTGATTAAAAAAAGAAACTCACATTAATTCCCAGTGGTTTCGTATTTTGATGACGTTATGCTATCCAGATCAAAACAACCTATAAGTCTATGCAGCAGTCATTGCTCTCTATGGGGCGTAAACACACTTCGTTCGCTCGCTCCCACGTGAACGCATGCAACCTGATTATTGCTGCTGATTGATTGTCAGTATCTCAGCACCCACCTAATGTTATACTACAAGACGACATGTTTCTGAAACCCCCAGCACCTGGCCAAGCACCGGGGGAAAAAAAGACAGCTCAGGAAAGAGAACGTCTCCAGAGGAGTTGAGGGAAAGCAAAATCAAATATGAAAAGAAAAGGGCGAGAAAGTTTCAGCCCCAGATTGCTGGAATTGGCTCGGCTACGATGTGACAAAAAAAACCGAGGGTTACTGTGAGGTGTGCAACTCAATGCCAACAAATGCAAACAAGTAAGTCCGAGAAAGGTTAACGTGTATGAAACCTTTGGTATGAACTAGGGCTGTCAAAATGATCGCGTTAATGGGCGGTAATTAATTTTTTAAATTAATCACGTTAAAATATTTGACGCAATTAATGCACATGCCCCGCTCAAACAGATTAAAATGACAGCACAGTGTCACAATGTCCACTTGTTACTAGAGTTTTTTGGAGTTTTGTCGCCCTCTGCTGGCGCTTGGGTGCGACTGATTTTATGGGCTTAAGCAACCATGAGCATTGTGTAATTATTGACATCAACAATGGCGGGCTAGTAGTTTATTTTTTGATTGAAAATTTTACAAATTTTATTAAAACAAAAACATTAATACCCCTTTCCCACTGGCCAAAAAACCTGTGTCAACCCGCTAACAATCGGCTTTTGGTGGCAGTGGGAAAGGTGCAGCGACCCGCTTCGACCCGTGTCAATCAACCCGCCAAGCGACCCGCGTTAAGATCACCTCGGCTCTGATCGCCATGCAGTGTGAAAGCAAAACCCCGGGTCAACAGTCAACACCCTAATCTACGTGGTGAATTCCAAACACACCCTTCTTCCTGCGCACAGCCCGCCCCACAAGAGCCTTCAAAAGACTGAATGTTTAACTAAGCATTGTCATTTTTTTCGTGAAATTCTGATATGGTGACTTTGGAACGAGTTTGCCCCTTCGCCTGAGTGTTTCTGTTTCGCCTTGCCGTTTTGATCTCTGTCGATCCTGAATAAATTGTCAACCTGTTTTCGGTGAGCCCCCTTTAAACCTTTCAAAAATGGAGTCAGTACAAAGGGTTAAGACTGAGGTGAATGCGCGGAGTTTGCCCTTCTGGCCTGATTGCCGGGGTCCCCCCGGACCGTTGGATCTGCGCCAGCGCGGGTCCGGCGGTTCGGCTAGCGTGATTCCGGCGATCTGGCTAAAAGGTCAGATTCCTTCAATAATTCGATAGGCGCGCATGAAAACAGTTAATTCCAAAATTTCGGAACAAACCTTCTTTGCCGCGTATGTCTGTGATGTCAGTGTAAGTGTTTCTGTTCTAGATGAACATGTTGTTGGAGATATTAAAAGATATTATAATTGTTGAAAGACCTGACGGTAGGAAAATGTGGCAAATAGGCAAAATAACGCTCACGTTTAAAGTAGAAATGTATGTGCGCCACGTTTTGTTGAAATTGAAGTCGCTTCGACTTCTTTTTTTACTACTATGATTTCCAGTATACAGTATTTGGTCAATCTGTGCATGTCAAAATAATTTCTTCCGACCAAAAGTTGGAATGTCTGTAAAAATAGTGCATCGGATAATTTTAATCCGAACGCTAATCGGATTAAAGAAAATTCATCCATGTAAACGTAGCCAATGCTAATTGTTCTATTGTCATGTTACAGGTGCTAACAAATTCCATTGGCGGGTCTCTCCTGGTGTGGACACTAGCGATCCAGTTGCTCCCGCTAGGAAGCGGAGTGCACGCCACCAACGTCACCAAAAACTGCAAACTCAACTTTGAGTCAGAGTCTGAACGCAAAGACCTCCAACGAATAGAGCCGCTCGGCCACAGGAAGTAAGTTGTGGATCGGATGGCCACAACAAACATGAAAGCTCACTTGAATCTCCCTCATTATAGCTTTTCAGCAGAATTCATTATCGGAGACGACAAGTACACATACGTGTTTCAGTTATGCGGCGATGCGGGCGGCGTTCCCGGAGCTGGTATCATTCAAGTGAAAGCCCAGAAAACGGAGCAGAGCACAGAGAAGAGTGTAACCATCATTGGCTTGTACAATGCAACAGAAGTCATTGGAGGAAGTAAGTTGCTATCCCTTTAAATTTGTATTTTTAAATATTTGCATGCCATTGACGGGGCTAGATATCCACTTCATTTAAACTGAGACGACTGGTCATGAGCGCTCATCTTTAAATGCCATTGACATTGTCATTCGCCCCTTCCAATTAAAATGGATTGGACGTCGAGCACTATCATAGCAGCCATTGAGTTAAAGGATTGTCCTATAAGGATTAAAAACAGGCATGAAAATCTCTCACCTTTCGGCGAAATTCGCCGTTTTGAAGTAAAAAAGGATGACCTACGTGAATCGTGTAGATCCGAGGAGAAACATTTTTAAGGTGGGGGGGGGGGGGGGGGGAGTCGTTTGTAGGCATGTGCCAGTTACCTTCACGGATTACCATGCTATGAAAACGTCGCGGTTACAAAACCACTAAAATTTTCCGTCATACAGTAGTACGTATTCGTTATTTTTCATGTGTCGAAAATGCAGCCAGAATTAGCTTGGCGCGGCAGCGCTTACCCCTTCCCCTGTTTGATGCTGCGTGTGTCAGTGACGCTATTCCAGCAAACCCAAAAACAAGCACTCCAAATGCAAGGCGTAAAAACTTTTTTTTAAATTTATTGATCTCTCAAATCGTGGTAACTGAAATATACCAAATGAATACATTTAAAACGTTGTACACTCGTATTTTTCCACATGTGAGTAGCTTCAACAGTTTAGCTTCATGAAAAAGTTCGTCAAAAACAAAACACACATTTTCCTTTCAAATTCAATACACAAAGTTACTAACAACTTACAAAGACGAATGATAGGCAAGGCTTAGCTAGGACAGCAACTTCATTGAGGTTAATCACAGCCGCTGAGAGAGAAACAAGTTTGTATGCGGGGAGGAAAAAAAGGAAAAAAAAAAAAAAAAAAAGAGCGTCAAAGATCGCTAATTGCGACAGATGATCTTGTACTAAGCACAAATTCACATTCGCTGGAGGAGGTAAAGTATCACTCCCAATTGTTTTTAGATGAATGCATTTGCCAGCATATTGAATTTAGTGAGTAATGGTTTTCGTTTTCATATTTTGTGGTATGACAAAGTTACTGCCGTTCGTTGCAGCTTGCGTTGAACACTGCCGGAGCGTCCGGTGAAAAAATAGCTCCCGTTAAGGTAGCGTCAAGCTTGTGTATTTAACGGTAATATAAAAGCAGTGTTGTCAATAACGCGGTATCGTAATGCGTAACTAATCTGATTACTTTCTTTCAGTAAAGAACAATCTAACGCGTTCATTTTTCTAAATCAGTAATCTGAGTAAAATTACTTTCCTTGATGCCTGTGCGTTACTATTTTGTTATTGCCCCATAATGTGTGTAGAATGAAGAATACTGTAGTCATGGGAGTGACATCACATGTCACATTTTTTAATCGGGGATGGAACAAAAAGGGTCTCGTGTATTACCATGATGCGTGAGCGCTGGGAGTTCGTGGCCAAAACAACATAGCCTTGCTACCTCGCCAGGATGCAATGAAATAGGCAGGAGATATACTACAAACGGCTGCATTTGCACACTGGAAACACAGCCATTACTTCACATTTTTGTCCAGTAAAGATAACAAAAATATCCCCGTGCGCTGCAAACTTTGCGCTGGCTCAAAAAGACTGTCCACCGCTATAAGCATCCATTTCAAGCACCACTTGGAATTACAGCACAACAGGTAACACGACAGCCAGGACTTTTTGATACTGCTCGTGCTCAATCCTCGGTTCAAGCTCAGTTGTTGTTGAGGGTTTTGAAAGCTTAGGTTTAAAGAAATTCTAAATATCCATCTTGCCTCCTCAGCTGTAGTTTTGGCTAAGCAATGCAAACGGCTGTCTCTAAGGTTATATAGTCACATGATCTGTTCGAAAAATAATTTGGACCCATTATGAAATACTTTGAAGGATTCCTGTTCATTTTATTCATTTGTGTTGTTTGTTTTATTGCTCTAAAACTTTTATAGACAACATTTTAAGGGCCATATTCATTGGTCTTTATTTTAAAGGGGAAGTTAAGAATTTTTTACATTAGGCTTAATCTTTGAGTTAGCCGGGGTTTAATTAGTCGTTGGAAATGATTTGAACAAATTCTGTGCAGTTTGACAGTTATTTGTTAGTTTCAGGGCTCCGGAGTGGCTAAGCTAGCGCGAGTCAATGGTGGTTGAAATCAACTCCTTCAACTAATTAAACCCCCGTTAACTCGAATATTAAGCCTTATGTGAAAAATTAAAATGGTCAAATTCGCCACATGTAGGACGTTTTGCCGACGGCGGACATTTTGGCAGAACGCCGGAACATATTTCCTCCACACCTTTCTCACCTTTTTAACCCCTGACCCATTTTCATGCCTGTAAAAAGAAGTCATCATTTTTGCATGAAAGGGTTACATCCAGTGTTGTTAATCTTACTTTAAAAAAGTAATCAATTACAGTTAAAATTTCTTCTCTGAAAAAGTAATTGCGTTAGTAACTCAGTTACCTGAATGTAAGAGTAATTAGTTACTTGGCAAAGTAACTAGTGATAATTTTCATGTTTTTTGTTTTTTTTAAAAAAAAAAACAAAACAAAAATAACAAAACAGGTCACATAATGTGAAGTTTAAAGGGTTTTTGGGACAATTAGACCTAGCCCAATTCTTTACCCTAAACTTAACTAGACACAGGGGTATTGCGGATATTGCGATAACTAGATAGTAACCTTTGCTATGTGTAGAAGTCATTTAATGTTGTGAATCAACCGTTAAAGTTGTTAAAATTGCTCCCGTTATTGCATTAGTTCCCCTCTGTCTATTTTTGACATGTGTAAATTTTAAAACTGTTTCATCATTTAATGATAGATTTAAGTTAAGTTTTGCCGATTTAGGAGCAGTTTAGATAAAAAGTTACTTAGATTCGCTAGGAAGGTTCTCTACAACATAGCCTTCCTGAGAAGTCTACTGCTTTAAGATGTCGGCTGTTTACTAACGCATCTACCCTAATTTTTGCACTATAAGGCGCACATGACTATAAGCCGCCACCCACCAAATTTGGCACGAAAAGGGCATTTGTTCAGGGATAAGCCGCACTGGACTATAAGCCGCGGTTGTCCTCACTGTATTATGGGATATTTACACCAAAAGATATTAACCGGTAACACTTCGATTGACAGCGGCATCATATGACTGTCATAAGATCAAATGAACCTCCATGAAGCTATGAACCAACTGGCTGCAAAGCTTCCTTGCTTCAAGGAGCTTCATTTGGCCATTGCTGCTCCCTTGGGATAGACAGTCAACCTCTGCTGCCACCTGCTGTCAACACTGTTGTTGTCCAACATGCCTCCTAGCATACATTGCACCGCTACAGATGGAAAGAACAATCAAAATTCATGTTCTGTGCTCATTATTTTTTCAGTTACTTTTGGAGTTGTTTCATTAATTGCTAGTTATGGTATTTGTTAACACTATATTTGACAGTGGCGTCATAAGGCTGTCATTAGATAAGATAATTATGACATTACACTGTCATGAGCATTAGTGAATGGTTTTACCAGATGTCATTTAGTGTTATCTGGCAATTTATTTCACTTTTGAATGGATGTAAAAGATCCAAGATTGACATAAATGGAGTTAGTGACACAATTTTCCATATGACACTTATGACACAAGCATTCATGATAGTGTCATGTCATAATTATGACGGTCTTATGACAGTTTTATGACGCCGCTGTCAAGTAAAGTGCTACCTATTAACCCATATAAATCAATAAATAAGCCGAACTGGACTATAAACCGCAGGATTCAAAATGACGGAAAAAAGTAGTGGCTTATAGTTCGAAATTTACGGTAGTTCTTTATTATACATGTTCCTAATGCCGCCGTGTCTGTCATTTGCATCTAGTTCGGTACATATGTGATACAGTATCTACCGAAGCATCATGTGGGCGTAGTTTGTAGGCTATCTGCTACAATCAGGTATTATTGGAGCCACCTAGCATAGTAGCATTTGCAATGGCGTCACACTCCCTTGCCTCCTCCCCGCTCCTGCTCTGCTCTCTCGTCTCAGTGAGTCTGTCTTTTTCAGACTTTTCTCGCGTCAGTCAACCAACATCATAACGCATAGTAACGCACGCCTTTCCTGCCTTAGTAACGGTAACGGTTTTGCCAAGATGGGAAAAGTAATTAATTAGATTACTCACTACTGAAGAAAATAACGCCGTTAGTAACGCTGTTATATTCTAACGCTGTTATTAACAACACTGGTTACATCTGTTTTGAAACTCCTCTGTCCACTTCCTCACAGCCGACTTTGTGTGGCTGGCCTACGGCAACGGAGAAAAATATGACAACCACTGCTCACAAGAACAGAGGAAAGCCTTTGTAATGATTTTTTGCAACCGGAATATCGACGTGGTGAGTACGTGGACTCAAAACACAGGCAAGATTAAAGTGCTTGTGACACGAAAAAGCATGTTTATTCCTGGATGATATGGGCCGCTTGGATGTGTGTGGAAGCGATCGCTATTTTTATTTAGTTTTTTGAATCCCGCGCCATGAAAATGAGTGACTTCCGGCTTCGGTCTTGCATTGAGGAGGAGGGCGCTGTGACGTGTACGGTAGAAGACGTCCTCTTCACGCTACAGTGTACTGTTGTGTATGAGGACGAAGGATTCAGCTGATTTTGCGGATTAATACGTTTTATTTTTCGCATCACGCCAGCCAAACGGCTGCAGAAAAATCATTCTGTATGAGGGAGAGGCGTATGCGCCTTTTTGGAGTTTCAAAAGGTTCCCATTCACTGTGGATATTTACTGTGGGACCATTGGACTTACGAGGAAGTGAGTAAACATCTTGTTTTGTATTATGTCAAATACGAATACAGCGATTACAAACTAAACACTACAAACTTCCTTTAAATGAAGGACTACTTACGTTTGATCATTGATAGGCATGTAAAAAACTCTCCTAATGCTCATTAGCAGCAGCACGTTAGCTGCACAACAAATCCAGCCACCCTCCTCCGGGGAACGAACTGTAAATTGCTATCCGCCGGGCAGTTTGCCGATCCACTAAGACAATCGACAACCGGGTCATCATGTCAAATAATCCAGGATAGTTATGTGTGATCTTCCACTTCGAAGACTTTGAAACATCACTCGGTCCGGGTTAGCATGTCGGCTAGCTGTCACGGCTTCTGGTTTGTTTACATTCTCCGAAGCCGGGGAAGGGAAATGACATATGTCCGATTTAGGTGTCATAAAATATCGTTCGGGAGGTGCGACAGTAAAGGTGAAGTCGACATTTTTGACCATAATGGAGTAATTTTGCCATGTCGTCCTGAATAAATGCATTTTTATTATTTCATATTCCATTCAGCACAAGACTGTTATTTGTTATGAACATGCCATTTATTTAGCAATTGGGGAAAATACTTGGATAAAAAGAATATCCTGTAAAAATATTGAAGTAAAGAGACAGAAACAATGACATTTTGCCGCTCTCTTCGTCGCGTTTTCCTCGTTGTGAATAGTTCCCCCTCGACGGGCTGACTGGTCCTTCTCAAGCCATTTATATAGCTATTGGGGAAAATACTTGGATAAAAAGAATATCCTGTAAAAATATTGGAGTAGAGAGACTGAAACAGTGACATTTTGCGGCTCTCTTCGTCGCGTTTTCCTCGTTCTGAATAATTCCCCCTCAATGGGCTGAATAGTAAAACCGATGAGCCCAGTCTACTGCTGACGTCATCCACCTGTTGGGGACGCTAAAGCCCTATAATGGTAGGCGTGGCTAACCGGCAGATTAAAAGACTAATTTCTCGTCATCTGCGCTTTGCTAAATTGTTGTATATAGTCGAATCGTCTCAAAATATGATTCTAATTCACATAATAATGCCGTTTAAGACTTTTTTTCTCGTGTCATATGCTCTTTAAAATGTTATCAAGTTTTTCCAGTAGGAAATAACAAACATTAAATGTATTTATACGAGAGTCAACAAATTTAGAGTGACAAAAGCCTTATAAGAGCTTTCTTGGTTTTCCAGAGTCAACTCGTAGTGGTGCAGGAGAACAGAGAACGGAAGCAGAACTGCTTCTACCTGTTCAAACTGGAGTCCAGTGCCGTATGCCCTCCTTTGGAATACAAGCTTAGCGCCGGCTCTATCATACTCATCATGTGAGTACGTGACGGGATAGGACGTAGTACAAACAGAAGTATGAATACCTTTTGAGATTTATCTTCTTCTATTGATTAATTCTCATCTCTTCTTATAGCGGGTTCTGCCTAGTGGCTGTTTACCTCATCGTAGGGTTCCTCTACCAGCGACTCATCGTCGGGGCCAAAGGCATGGAGCAGTTTCCCAACTACGCTTTCTGGGTTGAGGTCGGCAATCTCTCTGCCGTAAGTCCAACCTGCAGTCACCGAGTAGTAGGGTCATGTCGTACACAATCGTATTTTTTCGGACTAAAAGTCGCATCAGTCAGATGCACGAAGATGAAAAAACATACTGGAGTGTAAGTTGTTGTTTTGTTTTTTTTGTGGTGAGGGGTTTATTTTCTAAGAGATGAAGAACAATCAGTAATAACAATATACAGTAACAGAAAACAATAGGCTAAATAAGTGTCTCTCAACCAAATAGGTAATGATTGACCAATATGTGATTCTCAAAGTTGATACCGATGCCAATATAAAAAAATATATATTTAGCCAATTGCCGATGTTTAAAGGTACTATATGGAATTTATAGTGTTAATGTAAAATACTTTTCTACTCCATTCGTGCTCCACCAATGCCCCAATACACAGAGTCCAAAAAGCCTTTTTTCTTTCCATCAATAGCGAGTGTTCGGGTCAAACACTCTGGGCGAACACGCACATCCCCATGGCAGCATTGCTGTTTCACGGAGTGTCCGCGTATTCTCCGCTTGGCAAAAACACTGTGCACACACACGCGAGCAGGCCGGTAACTGTCCACAATTTACCGTCAATTCTGCAGACAATAAGAAGAGACCGGCTTCCAGCACAGCCCGAACTCCAGCTTTATGTTCGACCTTGTACAAGTATGCACGCCATTCACGAGGTTTACACAGAGGCTGCAGTTAAGAAAGAAAAAAAAAAAAAAGAAAAAAGTGACAAACTCCATATAGCACCTTAAAGCCGATTACTTTTTTTTCAAGCACATTGATTATCAGAAGCAATTTTAACATTCATTTAAATGTATATATTTGAGGTTATGTTTTTCTTCTACAGTCCCTGACAAAAGTTTTGTCGCTTATCCATTTTGTAGAAACAATTGCTAATAACCTGACTTTTAATTATTCAGTTGGTTTCAGAAATGGCTCATATAAAAGCTAAATCCCTCCCAAATGATTTTGAATGTACAAAAATATATTTGTTTCACTGAAAAAAGATTTATCATTTAATGAAGACATAAAGGTCAAATTTTGGCAAGACAAAAGTTTTGTCGCCTACAGAAAGTAGTGTGAAAATTGAACAAAAATGTACTTCAAATACAAAAACATGTTACATAATTAAGTAGTGGTGCTGTGAGATCCAAATTTGATATTTTGTATGACTTCCATGGGCTTCGGCAGGGTTCATACAATTTGTTGATGAAGTCATTAGGAACAACAAAGAAAGCAGTCTTTCATGCCTCCCAGAGTTCATCAACATTCTTGGGTTTCGTCTTCCATGCTTCCTCTTTCATCCTACCCCAGACATCTCAATGATGTTGATGTCTGGTGACTGGGCTGGCCAGTCCTGGACGATCTTGATCTTCTTTGCCTTGAGGAACTTTGAGGTAGAGATTGAAGTATGCCATTGAGCACCATCCTGCTGCAGATTTTGTCCCTTTTTATGGTTAGGAATGTAAGAGGCATCTAAGATTTGTTGATATTTCAGACTATTTATCTTTCAGGGTGCAAGCAATTAAAAAAACGTACGGCATTTGCCAAGGCCCACAGCCTGTCAAAAGGATGGAGGCTGGAAAAGTAACAAAAGGTGGATTTTTCAGATGAATCTTCCAATGAATTACACCACAGTCACCACAAATATTGCAGGAGACCTACTGGAGCCTGCATGGATCTGAGATTCACTCAGAAAACAGTGAAGTTTGGTGGTGGCAAAATCATGGTCTGGGGTTACATCCAGTATGGGGGTGTGCGAGATATCTGCAGGGTGGAAGGCAACATAAATAGTCTGAAATATCAACAAATCTTGGCTGCCTCTTACATTCCTAACCATAAAAAGGGACAAATTCTGCAGCAGGGCGGTGCTCTATCGGATACTTCAATCTCCACCTCAAAGTTCCTCAAGGCAAAGAAGATAAAGATCCTCCAGGACTAGCAAGCCCAGTCACCAGACATGAACATCCTTGAGCATGTCTGGGGTAGGATGAAAAAGGAAGCATGGAAGACGAAACCCAAGAATGCTGATGAAGTCTGGGAGGCATGCAAGACTGCTTTCTTTTAATGTTCCTGATGACTTCATCAACAAATTGTATGAACACTGCCGAAGCCCATGGAAGTCATCAATAAATTAAATTAATAAAATCCTTGCACAACCGCATGGATGCAGTCCTTCAAGGCCATGGAGGTCATACAAAATATTAAATTTGGATCTCACAGCACCACTGCATATGTTATGTAACATATTTTTGTATTTGAAGTACATTTTTTGTTCAATTTTCACACTACTTTCTGTAGGTGACAAAACCTTTGTCTTGCCAAAATTTGACCTTTATGTCTTTATTAAATGATAAATGTTTTTTCAGTGAAACAAATATATTTTTGTACATTCAACATCATTTGGGAGGATCTTAGCTTTCATATAAGCCATTTCTGAAAACACTTGAATACTTAAAAGTCAGGTTATTAGTAGGGCTGTCAAAATTATCTCGTTAACGCGCGGTAATTAATTTTTTAAATTAATCACGTTAAAATATTTGACGCAATTAACGCACATGTCCCGCTCAGACAGTATTCTGCCTTTTGATAAGTTTTACAGCAAGGTTTTTATTGCTGTCTAACAGCGAACTCTTGTGGTCGCTTTGCGACATGGTTTATTGCTTTCTTGCCAGTTCAATATGGCTGCACGACGTCTCGGGCTGACGCCTACGTTGTAATGTTGTGCTCATATGATCCTTGGACAAGATTTGTCTGTAAGTATGGTTGTTGTAAAGAATGTACATATTATGTTAGTAAGCGAAATGTTACATTTTTTGTATGAGACGATTTTTGTTTATGTTTAGTGAACCTGTATAGTGTGCTAAGCTAACGTTGTTGCTAATGCAATGCTTGTGTACTTTTTTTTGTAGTTTCACTACGGTCTAAAGAGGACAGTGGTTTGAGGCCATTTTATTAATATATCAGATGAAAAAGGAAGAAGTCTGATTATTAAGGCGTCGTTCACTAGCTGTCTAGCTTTGGAAAAAGTAGACGCTTCGGAGTGAGGACAGCATAGACAGATTTAAATGGCAGTAGAGTGAAATGCCCACTACAGTCCTTATGTACCGTATGTTGAATGTATATATCCATCTTGTGTCTTATCTTTCCATTCCAACAAATTATTTTACAGAATATATATATATATAATTTATAGAAAAATATGGCATATTTTATAGATGGTTTGAATTGCGATTAATTGCGATTAATTACGATTAATTAATTTTTAAGCTGTAATTAACTCGATTAAAAATTTTAATCATTTGACAGCCCTAGTTATTAGCAATTGTTTCTACAAAATGGATAAGCGACAAGACTTTTGTCAGGGACTGTATATTAGAGGTTATGTTTTTCTTCCACTACAGTACGTCCTTATGTAACACTGGCCACCAGGTGGTGCAAAATTACAAATAATATAGATCCTCACCCAAATAGTAAACATAAGTTTCCGCTTTGGGATTTTTTTGTTTTTTTTGTTTTGTTTTATAAATCTCTTGTGACCTCAGATAGCTTAACTCTTTGGCTAACATTGACGGCAATAGACGTCGCTTCCAGCCCCTCCCAATTAAAATGGCTTGGACGTCTATTCCCGTCAATTGGAGCGTTTACTATCTAGTTCCCTCTTTCAATAACTACCACAAGACATATTCTGACCTGGCCTGGCACTGTATGTGTTAAGCAGTGTTGTTAATCTTACTGAAAAAAAGTAATTAATTATAGTTACAAATTACTTCTCCCAAAAAGTAATTGCGTTAGTAACTCAATTACCTGAATGTAAGAGTAATTAGTTACTTGGCAAAGTAATTGGTGATAATTACTTTTTTACTTTTTTTTTTCCTCAAAAAAAAAAAAACATTGGCCACACTATGTAAAGTTTTTTTGTGAAGGTTTTTGGTCAAATTGGCCCGAGCCCAATTCTTTACCGTAATTTACCCTTTACCCTGAATCAACTGTTAAAAGTTGTAAAATTGCTCCCATTATTGCATTAGTTCCCTTCTCTCTACTTTCGACATATGAAAGTTTTAAAACTGTTTCATCATTTAAAGATAGATTCAAGTCAAGATTTTGCCGATTTAGAAGTATTTTAGATAAAAAGTTACTTAGGTTCGCTAGGAAGGTTCTCTACAACAGAGCCGTAATAAAAGGTCTACTGCTTTAAGATGGCGGCTGTTTACTAACGCATCTAGTGCCGTGTCTGTCATTTTGCATCTAGTTATATCCATATACAGTATATGATGTCTACCATGTCTACCATATCTACCATAACATGCGGGCGTAGTTTCTAGGCTATCGGCTACAACAGGTATTATTGGAGCTACCTAGCATCGCGTTTGCTCGGCGTCACAACTTTCTTGCCTCCTCCCCATTCCTGCTCTGCTCTGTCGTCTTGGTGAGTCCGTATCCCTCAGACTTTTCGACCAATATAATAATGCATAGTAAAGCATGCCTTTCTATCCTCAGTAACGGTAACGGCGTTGCCAAGATGAGAAAAGTGATTAATTAGATTACCTGCTACTGAAAAAAATAACGCCGTTAGTAACGCCGTTATATTGTAACGCCGTTATTAACAACACTGGTGTTAAGCTAATGACAAGTTTTGAATTGATGTCCACTGTAGTGGCAGTTATAGTCCGTAGAGGTGGGAATCTTTGAGCCCCTAACGATTCGATTACGATTCAGAGGCAACGATTCGATTATAAATCGATTATTGATGACACCCACAACCCCCCCAAGTTGTTAGCTGCTTTCAATGTTTCGTACATTAGTTAGAAAAATTGTACAAAAAGCCTCTCAGGCTTAAATAAACGACTATTTCAGTATTAAGTTAACAGTTCAAAACAGTAAATAAAATATTCAAGTCCCCATTCTGTATCAGCAGCTTTAAACTACATTTAATTAATTTAATGTTGTGAATCAACCGTTAAAGTTGGTAAAATTGCTCCCATTATTCCATAATTTCCCTTCTGTCTACTTTAGACATGTGAAAGTTTTAAAACAGTTTTAAAGACAGATTCAAGTCAAGATTTTGCCCATCTATGAGTATTTTAGATAAAAAGTTAAATTAGGTTCGCTACAACAGAACCTTCTAGAGAAGTCTCCTGCTTTAAGATGGCGGCTGTTTACCAAGGCCGGCAAGTTTGTAATTCGCATCTAGTTTTCAATACATGTGCTGCTAACGCCATTCAGTCTGTTATTTTGTATCTAGTTCTGTATAGATGATATCTATTACCTACCGTAACATGATATGGACGTAGTTTGTAGCGGCTGTCGGCAGCAGTCAGGTGTTATTGTTTTTTTTTTTTTTTTATCTAGCGGCATGAGTTGAGCCAGAGCCGTGAGTTGAGCATTGTCATTAGCCAGGTAATGTAAGTCGAGGAAATATGACAAAGCGTACGTAGTGTTTGGCTTCACTTTTAATACAGTGGGAGATGAGCAAAGACCAATATGTTTTCTGTGTCTAAAAATGTTGGCAGCGGACGGCATGAAGTAAAATCAATGAAGACGTCACTTAAAGACATTGGACCCCACTCACATTGATAAGCCGCTTGAATGTTTTTCAACGAAAATGTGCTGAATATTGCCAACAATCGTCCGCTTTGTGAGTGCTACATCAGTAAACTAGTGAGCACTGTTAAGGCTGATTTATGCTTCTGCGTTCCGGTGACGGTGGAGCGACAACGTAGACCCTACGCCGTCATTGTGCATTCGAAGTTTTGTGTCAAGGGTTATAAAGTTACACTTTATTGTAAGTTGATTTATATATTTTTTTGTTATTGTTAACGAGGAAAGAATGTTATGCAGACATGTGCCTATAATAATTTTATAGATAAATGGTACTATTTACAGTGGCAGCAGAAAGTTGTGTGGGGGGCGAAACATTTACCTTTTCCTGGGGGGTCGTAACAGAAAATAATTGAAGCACTGCATTAAGCAAATATGTCCATTGATTAAAACTACTGTGCTTTAGAAACTATTGATAGTAACAGTCTAGACTTGTGTAATATTCTTGAGCACCAGAGCTCGGTTTAGTACAAAAGGTATGATTTTTGTGCATTATTTTTACCGGTCTAAAAATATAGGAATCTGATTGGTATCGGCAAAAAATGTCTTTAAAAAAATCTGAAAGTAAAAAGGGAAGTAAAAAAAAATGCATCGGGACATCCCCACTTTCAATTCACTAATACGTACGTACGTCATCCCTTCCACAGGACGGCTGCGACTTTGTGTGCCGCTCGCGGGATCGAGACGACGCCCCGGCTTACAGGGGAGTGTCGACGGAGCCTTTGGACGAGGAGCCGGAAGAGCGAGATGACCACTTATTGCCAATGTGACCTGGCTTCCATCATTTTTTTCCCCCTCAATTTTGTGACTTTCTGGCGGCTTTGAAACTGCTTGTAGGCAAACTCAGTTGTTTCGGTGCACCTCTTTTAGGTGTTTGATGCTACGATTACAGTGAGGAGTTTTTGCACGAAATCAGCCAAAGTTTGCGTTCTACATATTCACACTGATACAGTAATTACTGATTTTGTTCCCTGCTGTTGACGTCTGAAAAATTTAATGTATAGGTTATCAAACACTGCTTTTCCTTTCGTAACTTTTAAGTTAGGAACAGTTACATAATGTGAATGTTTAAGTACAGCCATGTTACATGAATTCTTTTAAACATGCTGTTCTACTTCAAGTCACAAACTGTTAGCATTACTATGCGACCTACAAATTTAACATATGACTAAAACACACTTAATCCAAACTTTTCCCCTTAGACTTCTGTAAAAGCAGCTATATAAAACTAAGAAAATATATTTTAATACAATATATGCACTTTCATTGCACATTACCAAAGCTGATAGAAAATAATAATAATTTCAACTACTGGAAACAGCTAATTAAATGAATGGGGAAAATGAAAGTTTCTACATACAAATAATTTGAATATTGTAGCAACTTGAGCACTTGCCCTGTATTTTAAGATGTCCTAATGTTTCTGTTGAATACAGTTGAGAAGTGGTTGAGTTTTCCATTAAGCTGATTCAATGGTTTATTTCCATCAATTAGTCCCACGCTTCGTGGTATAATCAAGAAATTTCCAGTATCTGAAATTTGCTGTCGGCATCTTTAAGTTGGGAAGAAGGGACTGTTTTGGTCGCAATAGTTTGTACCTTTTGTGGCATTTCTGCATGCAGCAATGTTTAAATAAAAATATTTCATGCTCTTTCTTTTTTTTATAAAATCTTTATTGGAAGAGTTTTTTTTTCTCTTATGTCAAATATACAGTTATGTTGTTTACGATGGAATTTAGTTATAGCATTTTTACCTAGTTTTTTTTTTTATGTGAGTCAAAATACTTCATTTTTATATTTTTAACCCTTTCATGCACAAATTATGATTTATTATTATTTTTTAATCCTAATGTTTAATCTTAAATCTGTGGCCAAGGGACCAATTGTAGCCCACATTTGACATGTAATTGTACTATTGGTGTTTTCTACATATATTTTACAAAGGCAGGGGGGAAAAAAATTGAACAATTGAAGGATCCATTGCGGGGCTGTTTAGGGCGGACTATTATTTAACCCCTTCAGACCCACATTTTTCTACTGGATAAATAGAAAAAAATCTGCGCTGATTTTCACTCTACTCAAACACCAGATCAAAGTGCAATTTTTGGGGATATTTCATGCTTGCATTGGTTATTTTTAATGTTAATGTGTTTTTGATGATAAATGAGCACTTTACGTTATCCTTTTTGAAGTCTTGCGCTTGGTAAGCCATTTTCAAAGATGGCAAAGAGGCCATGGCAATCCTCATGATTTGATTTCGATGGGTAAAGTTTTATCTAATCATTCCCAGAAGTGGTAATAGCAACTATATTCAGTGTGTTTATTGGTTTAAAGACGCAAACGCATCATGTCCTTCAGCAGCATGCTTAGGTTTGAAGGGGTTAAATAGTAATAAGTAAAAAATAATTTAAAAAAAAAAAAAAAAAAAAAAAAAAAAAATTCAAAAAGCCATGAGTAATGAAAAAAATCAAGTTTAAATAATAGTAATTAAGACTTTAAAACATAATTTAAAAAGTTTTAATAAATTGTAAACTAAACATATATGGTGGAAAACACTAGGTGACTTGAAGTTTGCTCTGAGACCCTCAATTTGGTCAAATTTCAAAACTGTCCAAAATGCATTTGTGATACATAATTGGAAAGCTTAAAATCTCAATTTTCTGGGGGAAGAAAAATTTTGAACAGGAGGGCATTAAAAAAAAAAAAAAAACAAACTGGAGGTGAGAGCATGAGAGAGCATAATTAAAGACGCCATAATTTTAACGAGATATTATCACGTACTTACCTTGTTTCAATCCAAAAACTCAGTGTAGCATGTCTCACCAAGTGTCGAGACACAGCTGTGAACGGCCACAGCCGGACTTTTTGGGGATTTTATGGGTGAAATACGGTAATATAACAAGGGTCGAAATGCAGAAATCGCAGACATCAAAGAGGGGTCGAGATTTTCTTTTTTCAATTTTTCTTTGTTTGGACCAATTATCATCTAAAATATCAGGGAAAATGCGACATAAACCAAAAAAAAAAAAAAAAAAAAAACAATTAAGCGATAGAGATACTGTACTGTAGACGTATTTACAGACACTATTTTTTCATAGTTTAAAAGTTTAAAATATGCTCGTGAATAATTCTATAAAGTCGTTTTTTTTTTTAAAACTAAATATTAGACATCAATTAATGATTCCAAGCTAAACATGATAGACATTTCGAATGATAAATATAATTACTTACCTTTTTTTTTTTTTTATGGCTGGGTTGAAACAAAAGCGGTTGCGCAGTGTCTGTAAACGAGGGTCTCCTGGGTAAAACGGACAAATTAAAAATAGTTCGGGGGCTTAATGCACCATTAAACTGCTATGGCAGCATATAGACATACAGTATATCTCTATCAAACGCAACAGGTCTTTTGGCTTAAAATACAGCAGTTTATTTTAAAGAGGGGTGCAAGAGCATAAACTGCTTTTTCAGCCTTGTCTATGTTTTCCGCCATATCTCTCTCTCTCTCTCTCTCTCTCTCTCTCTCTCTCTCTCTCTCTCTCTCTCTCTCTCTCTCTCTCTCTCTCTCTCTCTCTCTCTCTCTCTCTCTCTCTCTCTATATATATATATATATATATACTATAAACACATACTCTGTGACCTGGGCTAGCAGTGAATGAGTTAAGCTAATGATAACTTTTGAATAGATGTCCACTGTCGTTACCACTGTTGCTAAAATGGGATAAATTTTACATAAGCAGATTTTAAGGGGGGGCAGGTCCCCCGGTGGCCGAAAAGTGTCATTGCATTTAAATGACTTTCCTATGTATATAAAAGTTGTAAAGCAATACAACTGCAACAAAAATGAATTTAATGAACAAAAAATTTTTTTTTATAATGGGTCAAAATTATTTTTCAAACAGATCATGTGAATAGCAACTGAGACGGTCATTTTCTTTGCATATAAATTTAAAAAAAAAAAAGTTTCAAATGATTTTTTTCTTTGATTGAAAATATATATATATTTTTGATTGAAGCAACATATTTTGGGATTAAATGATTTAGACACAAATTTCCCATATGGCCCAAACACAAAAAAGATTGCTTCAATCAAAGGAAACGTTTTCGATGAAAAATTAAGTGTTCAAATGCAAAATTTTCAATCGCAAATATTTTTTCGCATTCAAAAACGTTTATCATCATTGAATTTGAAAGTGATTTTTCTTTTTGAAAATATATATATTTTTTGAAGCAACTTATTTTTTTGATTGAATAATGACAAAAATGTACTAGCCAAAATGTGACCCAAACACAAATCAACATAATTTCAATCAAAGAAATTGCTTCAATCTTAAAAAAAAAAAAAAAAAAAAAAAATCTAACAAAAATAGCTTTCGCATGAGTTTCACATTTATTTTTGCATTCAAACACATTTTTTTTTTCGATTGAAGCGACTTATTTTTTTGGCTGAAAATATATATTTTGATTAAATAATAAAGACACAAATCTATCTCTATATGGCTCCGCCCAGGGGATACAGTTTTTGACTGAGGTAACTACATTGGCACGACACCAGTGGGCGTACCATATTGAATGGATGACGATCTTTGCGAAATGTATTGCCTAAGCAGCCTGATTTAGAATTCCCCTAAAAAATGATGAGAAACAAAAAACGCTCATTGTCAATATAAATATTGTTGTAAGTTAATTTTATTGCTGACACTGTGTTTCGAGGTCATCAACATGTTGTGCCCCCCCTGCCCCAAAAGTCAAACTCTGCCTATGTAATTTTAAACTGCCACCCTCCCAGTTCAAAAGAATTGGACATTAAGCACCAAGAATGGCAGCCAATGGATTGGACTTTACATCTGGAAATAACCTTTCCAATATCTGGTTCTTGCTTTTACATTGCTCTAGATTTGTCTGCCCTCTGGTTGGCCTTATATTTTGTATTTTTTCATGTAACGAACCTCGAAATGTTATGTGTAACGTCGATACTCTCCAATAGAGGGCAGAATAATTTTCTCATTCTATTCACCAAGCACCAAAAATTGAGGCGAGGAAAAAAATCGACCTGTTGGGGGCGGATTTTTTTCTTTATGGAGCCAAAAAGCCGATAAAAGACTTTCGGCGTCATCGTTTGAAACCTGTTTCGGAGCATCTAATTTCATGGAAATTGGAGAGAAATTAGCACACTTACTCAGAAAAGAGGTAAGAATACAAGCACGCCGTTTGAGACGCCGGACGATGACTTCTTGCATGGATGATCGCCATGTAGCTTCCAAGGCTAACTAGCTACTCCCATCTAAGAAGGTCATTATTCAACTTTTGCTTCGGCTGTTAAAACTCATTTTCAACTCGTTTTAAAATGCTACGCTTGTATGATCTAACGATCATATCTTTCTTCTACGACTTGGTAGCCTTTTGGTAGCCTTTTGCCTGTCCGGACTAATGATGCGCTTTCTTGCTGAACGCTAGTTATAAATTGCCTTCTTTTGGGAAAGGTTTGGTGTATTGTTATCATAGTTTGAGATGTACATGGAAACATCATCAATGTAGTGAGGTCTGCTTGGCTTGTTGTGAACAGCATCGGCTAGGAATATATATCCCGTTTATATTCTGGGTCCAGTGCAGCATCAGCACCAAAAAGATTAGCATGTTGAAATTTACATGATTAGACGTCAATGAATTACTTTAGATTTGTAAATTAAAAAAAAGATTTTCATGTAATTAATCGAGAACGCTTACATTTTAAAGCGACAGTGCCTAAAATGCACAAAAATAAACTAGTTATGACTCAGTAATCAGGGTTATCTTCTTTATTTTCCCTTGAGGCATGACAAATCCAAACATAAAGCATTCATATATATTAGGGCTGTCAAACGATTAAAATATTTAATCGAGTTAATCACAGTTTAAAAATTAATTAATCGTAATTCAAACCATCTATAAAATATACCATATTTTTCTGTAAATTATTGTTGGAATGGAAAGATAAGACACAAGACGGATATATACATTCAACATACTGTACATAAGTACTGTATTTAGGGCTGCAGCTATCGATTATTTTAGTAGTCGATTAATCGATGAACTAGTTAGTTCGAATAATCGAGTAATCGGATAAGGAACATGAAAAATTAAAATACCTGAGCTGAGCCTCAACCGGTATAAAAAAATAAATCAATGAGGATCTATGTACAACAAAGGAACAACTGGCTAACTTACATAGCAAAATTCCGCTAGCTTAAATGTTATAAAATGCTAACTTTTTTTTTTTTTTTTTTTTACAATGCTCTTAACAAATGGTTCAGACACATATTTCCGCAAAAATGGCTAAATATAAACTAAATTACGAATACATTAAAAAAAAAAAAACATTAGCTCATACAAAAACGTAGCTCATGTTGGTCTTAAAAGGGAGCAGCTGGATTCAATCATGTGAAATGAGGCACAGTAGAGGGCAGTGTATCCACCCAAATCAATAAAACTAAATGCAAACACTTTCAAATTAAACCACTACAACGCCACTTTAATTAAACGAATACTCGAAGTAGGGCTGGGTGATATGGCCTTAAGTAAGTATCACGATAAATTGAGCAGATTTACCTCGATAACGATAAATGACGATAAATTCGCCCAAGCAGACTGTTATAAAATTTGAATATTTTAATCAATGCATGGAATACAAATGATCCATTTCTCATTAAATTTATTTAACCAGCTTTCAATCTAACAATTGCACATGCAGTCTAAACATTAAGTATTAAAAAAAATCTTGTAAACAATAAGAATTCTAGTGTGAACATTTATAACAGCTTGTATGACTTGGAAAATGTACAACATTATAAAAATCAATATGATGACTGTGCAAACATGTCATTCTAACACAAATGACTTGCAGCTTTAACAGTACACTTCAGACAATTTATTGGTCATGGCTGCTGTGACATAATTGTTCAACACAAGTGTTTACGTCAAGGTTTCAGTTTTTTTTTGTTTTCCCCGAAACATTTTTAATACATGCACCCCACACACATACACAACCAGATTAAAGCTGTATTGCTCTGATGCCAATGAAACATTTAAGGTTTTATGATGGCAGAATAAAGCAAACACATACAGAAAAATAGCTGTGGCCATTAAACTGTCATATTATACAGTGCTGCTCGAAAGTTTGTGAACCCCACAGCGATGGTCAGATTTTTTGTAAAAAAAACTAAAATAACCTTATTAAATGTTAAGTTATACCCAAATCCACAATACTGACATTCCAAATAATGGACTGAAACAAAAGAAATAGTTATATTGTCATTCTTTATTTAACAAAAGTGGTTGATTTAAGAAAAACTCAGATATCATGTGTGCAAAAGTATGTGAACCCCTTCAGTTAATAGGATATTGCGCCTCCTTTTGCAGAGATTACCTCAACCAAACGGTTTCTGTAGTGACTAATCAGCCTCTCACATCTACTTTGGGGGATTTTTGCCCATTCTTCCTTGCAGAACGCAGTCAGTTGAGAGAGGTTTGATGGGCGTCTGGCATGAACTGCTCGCTTCAGGTCCCGCCACAGCATTTCAATGGGATTTAGGTCAGGACTTTGACTGGGCCAGTCCAGAACACGAATCTTCTTCTTTTTCAGCCATTCCTTGGTTGTATTGCTGGAATGCTTTGGATCATTATCATGTTGCATGATCCACCTTCTGCCAAGCTTGAACTTCAAAACAGATGGCGTCAGGTTATGTTCTAGGATTTGACAATATTCCTCAGAATTCATGATTCCCTGGACTATGTGGAGTTGTCCAGGTCCTGAGGATGAAAAGCAAGCCCAGATCTTGACATTCCCACCTCCATGCTTCACTGTTGGGAGAAGGTTCTTTTGGTGGTATGCAGTGTTGACTTTTCGCCAGACATGGCGGTTTTGGTTGTGACCAAACAGTTCAATTTTGCACCTACATCAGTTGATGAAAACTCTTTTTAATTTAGTCTCGACAACACAACTGTTAAAAAAACAAAAAAAAAAACTACTGAATTGATTGATTAGGAAATCAGGTTGAAATAATAGAAAATTCCAAAATGTTGAGGGGGTTCACAAACTTTTGAGCAGCACTGTATATAGGCTTCACTGTTGGATTAGGCTACTTTATGCTGAGTGCTTTACCATCATGAACGCTTCACACAGAGATGCCAAATAACGCGACATGATGATTTCTACATGAAGTCCGTGCCCAGTCCACTCATTAATTTCAGCCGTTTCGACAAGGTTAGAGCCGCTGTCCGACTCTTTCACGTTCATTTGTAGCCGTTGTTAGCTGCTAGCGTTAGCATGTGGCTTGGCTACCCGAAGAACGCACTGAAAGCATCCTCTCCTAATATCGTGAGAACCAGGGAGGACAGCGGGTGAAAGCCCGTCTGGAACCCGCCAAGAGTTTACTTAATGTCGGGTGAAAGTTTGGCGAAGCTAATTTAGCTAACTTAAGCCCGACTGCATCCCGTTTACTTTTAGCGTTAGCATTAGCATTAGCCTACCGGCCTTCTGTTTGATTGGCTTCCTGAAAACCACGTGACTCCATACGTCAGCACACTCTCTGCTTTCTTAAAGGGGAATGAACATAGCCGAACAACACAGCGTCAAAGCGGGATAAAAAGACTATATTTTCTTGTTTTATTAAATTACCGAATTTACCGACATGGTCAAAATTACGTCGGTCATCGTGAAGAATTTCGGTGACGGTAAATTTTCGGTTTACCGCCCTGCTCTAACTCGAAGCAGAAAAATTTAATTCGAATATTTTTTTCTAATCGAATACTCGAGGTAATCGATTAATCATTGCAGCACTAACTGTATTTGTTTATTATAACAATAAATCAACAAGATGGCATTAACATTATTAACATTCTGTTAAAGCGATCCATGGATAGAAAGCCTTGTAGTTCTTAAAAGATAAATGTTAGTACAAGTTATAGAAATTTTATATTAAAACCCCTCTTAATGTTTTCGTTTTAATAAAATTTGTAAAATTTTCAAACAAAAAATAAACTATTAGCTCACCATTGTTGATGTCAATAATTACACAATGGTCACGGATGGTGCTGAAACCCATAAAATCAGTCGCACCCAAGCGCCAGCAGAGGACGACAAAACACCAAAAAACACAAGTAACAAGTAGAGGTGGAAATCTTTGGGCACCTAACGATTCGATTACGATACCGATTCAGAGTCTACGATTCGATTATAAATCGATTATTGATGACACCCCCCTCTGCTATTAGCTGCTTTTAATGTTTTGTACATTAGTTACAAAAACTGTTAAAAAAAAAAAAGCCTAGCAGGCTTTTAAATAAACGACTATTTCAGTATCAAGTTAACAGTTAAAAACAATAAATAATATACTCAAATCCCCATTCTGTATCAGCAGCTTTAAACTACATTCAATTAATTTAATGTTGTGAATCAACCGTTAAAGTTGTTAAAATTGCACCCGTTATTCGATAATTTCCCTTTTGTCTACTTTCGACATGTGAAAGTTTTAAAACTATTTTAAAGATAGATTCAAGTCATCATTTTACCGATTTAGGAGTATTTTAGCTAAAAAGTGAATTAGGTTCGCTTGGAAGGTTCGCTACAACAGCCTTGCAGGGAAGTCTACAAACATCTTGTTTTGTATTATGTCAAATACGAATACAGTGATTACAAAGTAAACACTATAAAATTCCTTTAAATAAAGGACTACTTACGTTTGATCATTGATAGGCATGTAAAAAGCTATCCTCATGCTCATTAGCAGTTAGCTGTTAGCGCGTTAGCTACACAACTCCAGCCACCCTCCTCCAGGGAACGAACTGTAAATTGCTCTCCGCCGGGCGGTTTGCCGATCCGCAAAGAAACTCGACAACCGGGTCGTCATGTCAAATAATCCAGGCTAGTTATGTGTGATTTTCCACTTCGAAGACTTTGAAACATCCCTCGGTTCGGGTTAGCATGTCGGCTAGCTGTCACTCCTTCTGGTCTGTTTACATTCTCCGAAGCCGGGGAAGGGAAATTACATATGTCCGATTTAGGTGTCATAAAATATCGTTCGGGAGGTGTGACAGTAAAGGTGAAGTCGACTGTTTTGACCATTATGGAGTAATTTTGCCATTTCGTCTTGAATAAATGGATTTTTATTATTTTATATTCCATTTAGCACAAGATTGTTATTTGTCATGACCATGCCATTTATTTAGCAATTGGGGAAAGTACTTGGGTAAAAAGAATATCCTGTAAAAATATTGAAGTAAAGAGACAGAAACAATGACATTTTGCCGCTCTCTTCGTCGCGTTTTCCTCATTGTGAATAGTTCCCCCTCGACGGGCTGACTGGTCCTTCTCAAGCCATTTATATAGCTATTGGGGAAAAATACTTGGATAAAAAGAATATCCTGTAAAAATATTGGGAGTAGAGAGACTGAAACAATGACATTTTGCAGCTCTCTTCGTCGCGTTTTCCTCGTTCTGAACAATTCCCCCTCAATGGGCTGAATAGTAAAACCGATGAGCCTAGTCTACCGCTGACGTCATCCACCTGTTGGGGACGCTAAAGCCCTATAATGGTAGGCGTGGCTAACCGGCAGATTAAAAGACTAATTTCTCGTCATCTGCGCTTTGCTAAATTGTTGTATATAGTCGAATTGTCTCAAAATATGATTCTAATTCACATAATAATGCCATTTAAGACTTTTTTTCTGGTGTCATATGCTCTTTAATTTTATTTAGAATATTTCAGTTATTATTATTATTATTTTTTTTTAACTTAACATTATACTTATGTTCCAATTTGCTAATAGATTTTGAAAAATAAAAATCCTGTTCAACAGAAAAAAGTAAAAAAAAAAATATTATTTTTTTTTTTTATAAACCCAGATATCTCAAAGTAACAAATTTTAGAGCTGTTATTGCAATACCGTAAAACCGTGATATTTTTACTTAAGGTTATCATACTGTCAAGTAGGAAACCATTACAAATTCCAAAACTCTGTAGTTATCCAAGAATCCCACAATTTCCAACTCTAAACAAGTTCTAAATGAACTTCGACCTCCTGGCTCCCTCTACGTGTTAACTCAGAACTTACGTCCACGAATAACAGAAGAGCAATTATTTAAACTGGGTGGACAGGCTGTGAATGCTCATCTGTCAATACCATTGACGGCGACGCTAGACATCTAGCTGCATCAATGGGAGCTATTGATTTTGTAGAAATGTGCTCACATCAAGTTAAGGGATAAACGGCCACTGCTTTCTTTGTTTTCCAGCAGCTAACATGGACACAAATGAGGACCAAAACAGCAGCACCAGCACAACCAACACCGCCACCACCAATGGAAACCCTCAGACTAGCAGAACCTCCCGGCCGCCGCAGATAGCCCACATGTCTCTCTATGAGCGGCAGGCCGTACAAGTGAGCACCTGAACAAATTCTTCAGCAAATTCAAATTAAATTTGCCTTCCACTTTTGACTACATACTTCTTTTTAGGCTCTCCAAGCATTGCAGAGACAACCCAACGCAGCTCAGTACTTCCAGCAACTCATGCTTCAACAGCAGATTAACAATGCTCAGCTGCATAACTTGGCAGCTGTGCAACAGGTAGACCGAGGACGAATTTTATTGAGGGGATATAACTTTTGCTACAAGTCTTCTCTCTTTTTCAACCAGGCAACACTTGCAGCAAGTCGCCAGTCAAACACCCCAAGCAGCAGTATCTCACAGGCGACCACCACTGTACGCTTTATGATAATTACTCCTGTTCAAAACATGATTTGGATCAAAATGTTCGATTTTTACATTCTCCCAGGTGAATCTTAGCACCACGTCAGCAGGGGGAACCGCGACCACCCCTCGTCCCCACGGGCCGGCCACCTCCGCGACATCTACCACGCTCAACCAGTCAGTGTTGTTGGGCGGCAGCTCGCCAGGACAGGGGCAGATGTACCTCCGGGTGAGTTAGATGAGTGAACACCCTTTTGATACCGTTTTTTTTTTTTTTTTTAAGTATTATCTCTAAACAACATGTTTTTCAGGTGAACCGTTCTCTCAGGGCGCCACTGGCCTCTCAGCTCATCTTCATGCCAGGTGGCACAGCAACAGCTACTGTGGCCACAGTGGCTCAAACCCAGCAGCAGCAGACTGAAGCTCCTACCTCAGCCAACGCTCAATCCGACAGTGATCAGGTTGGTGCAACATCACACTCCAGTCACGTAACAATGTTTCACCCAGAAAACCTGCAAAGTGATAGTATAGAAGCTAGGAGTGGGAACCTCTTGTTACCTCACGATGCGATACGATTTGTGATACAAAGCTCACGATAACGATGACCTGACAATATGGCGATACCACGATTATCGATACATTGGTCAGGAAATCATTGTAGGATATTCTACAAACAACTAATAAACAGAAAAACAAGCTTCTGCTGCGAATTGGAATAAGTTTATCACTAGTAGACGTCCAATCCATTTGAACTGGGAGGGTGTCAGCGAATGAATGTTCATTCGCTGCCATCCCTCCCACTTCAAACGGATCGAACATCTATGGCCCCCATTGGCAGCCAATGAGGTAAATAGGCTTTTCCCAGAGTGCTGTATCAAGGCACCTCAGTGGGAAGGAAAAAGTGTGGCAGGAAACGCTGCACCCTGACCGCACCCTGAGAACGATTGTGGAGAAGGGCTGATTCCAGACCTTGGGAGACCTGCAGAAACAGTGGACTGAGTCTGGAGTAGAAACATCCAGGACCACCGTGCACAGGCGTGTGCTAGGAATGGGCTACAGGTTCCGCATTCCCCAGGTCAAGCCACTTTTAAACCTGAAACAGCGGCAGAAGCGCCTAACCTGGGCTACAGAGAAGCAGCACTGGACTGTTGCTCAGTGGTCCAAAGTACTTTTTTCAGATGAAAGCAGGGTTAGGGTCATTCGGAAATCAAGGTGCCAGAGTTTGGAGGAAGACTAGGGAGAAGGAAATGCCAAAATGCCTGAAGTCCAGTGTCAAGTACCCACAGTCAGTATGGTCTGGGGTGCCATGTCAGCTGCTGGTGTTGGTCTACTGTGTTTTATCAAGGGCAGGTTCAATGCAGCTAGCTAGCAGAGGATTTTGAAGCACTCCATGCTTCCATCTGCTGAAAAGCTTTATGGAGATAAAGATTTCGTTTTTTCAGCACGACCTGGCACCTGCTTACAGTGCCAAAACCACTGGTAAATGGTTTACTGACCATGGCATTATTGTGCTCAATTGGCCTGCCAACTCTCCTGAGCTGAACCCCATAGAGAATCTGTGGGATATTGTGAAGAGGAAGTTGAGAGACACCAGACCCAACACTGTGGATGAGCTTAAGGCCGCTATCGAAGCATCCTGGGCCTCCATAACACCTCAGCAGTGCAACAGGCTGATTGCCTCCATGCCACGCCGCATTGAAGCAGTCATTTCTGCAAAAGGATTCCCGACCAAATATTTCTAGTATTGGTCAGATGAAATATGCTAGTTTTTTGAGATAGGGATTTTTGTTTTTTCTTGACTTTTTTGCCAAAATCATCAATATTAAAACAATAAAAGGCTTGAACTACTTCAGTTGTGTGTAATGAATCTAAAATATATGAAAGTCTAATGTTTATCAGTACATTACAGAAAATAATGAAATTTATCACAATATGCTAATTTTTTTAGAAGGACTAGTATGTGAAAACAATTTCCCGGGTCGACTGACACGGAGATTACGCGGACATTCCACAGGTCGCGTCTAAGTATAATGTCCGGGACTTCCAGGGAAGCGGTGTGCGTGAAAGCAGGCATTAAATTCCTGGGTCACAGCACGATGGCTGATGACGTAAATATCATGGCGGGCCGATCGTCACTTACTCTCTATTCGCAGTACGACAGAGGAAGCGGTAAACAAACATCGTAATTATCAACATAGCAAGCTGGAAATAGCTAAATTAAACAGAAAACATAACGAAATTAAATTGCTACGGGATCATAGAGCCAAAAGAAGAAAGTCCATAGTCCATCTTTAGAAATGTGTGGTTTATTTTGTCGCCGATATTAGCATCCGCTACTGCGGAAACAAGGTTGTACTTCAAAGCACAAAACAACGGAGGGATGCGTTCAAGGGTTTATTAAATACCGAAAAAAATGCAGGCAACCACGGATAAGGGGGAATAACACAATTGGTCCGTGACAGTAAGTCGACAGGGATCAATAATACTAACCTAAGCAGTATGCAGAGAGCCGATAAGAAAACAAAACAAAGCCAGCGGGATTCTTCCTTTCCAAGCTAATGGGATTCTTCCTTCAACCCTTATTTTGGATCGCCTGGGCTTAAATACAGTCTTGATGAGCTTGAATTGGCTGCAGTTACGACGTCGGGAACGTGCCCTCCGGAACAAAACACGATTTGACAGACAGCCGATGCCGACAAAAAAATGACGTAATGTCCGGGTTATAAAATTGCGCCAGCAGCCCTCCCCGCACAGAGAGCGCCAGTGGGCAACACGGGTGAAAGAGTCCAACCCGTGTCATTCTCGGGACATCTCTACATGCGTGAAAGCAAAGACGCGAGTAAATCCCGCGTCACCTTACACCGGAATTTCTTGGATATGCGTGTGAAAAGGGCTAATGTGTGACATTTTATGTGTAGTTAGCCTCCATTGTGTTCCCCCTCCACCCTTTAGCCGTTAAAGGTCTGTGTGCTGAGTAATCATCACACACTAAATCTGACTCGTAGTGTTAGCATTGCTTTAGCATTAGGGCTAATGCTAACGGCGAGCATCCTCTTAAACTCTCGTACACTTTTTTTTTTTACTTACTGTTCGTGACGTCCAGGTGGATATAATTAATTTAAAATGATGGCCTTTTTTTTCCTGCTGAATGGTATTATCACCAGGAAGTTGGCATTGTCCTTGTAGACGCTCCAATATGGGCTTGTCGGTCAGTGTTCATTCAAATCGTTGGAAATCTTTATTTATTTTTAGAGTAAATTTTTAAAATTTTACAGACGAAAACATTTTTAGGAAATGTCGACTAAAACTAGACGAAAAGAGTTTTTGTTAACAACAATTAGACGAAGACACACATTAGAGGTGACTAAAATATGATTGAGACTTATAAGTATTATCGTCCAAAAGTCTAATTAAAAGGCCTGCCAAAAACAACACTGCCTGGAACTAATTAAATTAATATGTAGAGGTACCACTGTACAATGCAATTCACAGCAACGGCAGAGAGCTGGGACAGGTTTGTTTAGATATCATAAGATTTCGCCATTGCACTTTCAACCCGATTATCACCAGACGTAGTTAAAATCTTTTCATTTAACCACAATTTTTTATACTTTCTTTTGCAGCACTGTTTTATCCTGGAGGCAGGATGACCCTGCATAATGTCAACCTTATGTTAATTTTTTTTGTACATTTTTATATCCACAGAGGAAAATTGGTTTGTTTTATGGTGATGTGGGAGTAAAACAATTATGTAATGTCGCGTCGCTAAAAGAATAATAATACCGAATGATTGTGGTACAGCTCATTTAACCAGAACACTTGTTACATGGTGTTCGTGAGGTTTGGAAAACGTATGAAAAGCTCATATTACAAAGTAGTATTCAGTAATTTGATGATGGATTAAAGAAAACATTCTAATTTTGGTATCAGAGACAGAGTTAACCATTTGATTTTGAAATTAGGCAAATTCCAATCTGATACCTCAGCAATGGTTTAAGGTGATTTTAGGGGCATTTCCGGGTCACTTCCTATTCATTTTGGGGCATTTCTGCATCACTATTTAACCTATTCGTTTTGCATCACGTCCTGTCGATTGATATTTCTGTATCACTTCCTATTGATTCTTTGAAATATATTAAACTAAAAACTTTTTTTTCCCATTTATCTCATGACTTCTTCATGATCTCAGGTGCAGAATCTGGCCTTACACTGCGGGTCCACTCCCAGAGCGGTCGCCGTCAAATCCGAGCTCCCTGACAGGAAAGAGTCCAGCAGCTTTCCCCAAGTTCAACCCCAACAACAAGCAGGCAAATCATCGGCCACCACCATGGCTGGCAAAGGCGGCAACCAACCCGCGATGAGCGCCGCTCCGCCCGCCGCCTCGGTAGCCCCCTCCGCAACCTCCTCTCCGGCACTCCCGCTTTCCCAGCTTCTCCTGTCACCCTCTGCTGCCCCCGTAATCCTGGTGCCCACCTCCAACGTGCCTACCTCCACCCAGGGTTACTCCCTCGGCTCGGTCGCCCCCAAGGCTAACGTTAACACTCAGACTCTCGTGGTGCAGCCGCTCCAGCAGGCCGGCGCCGACAAAGGCCCCGTGCCCATCCAGCCCAAAACGGCACAGGGACACCGCTTACCTGTGCAGGTGTCCCCCCGTCAACCGCTGCCCATTCTCCCTGCGCCGGCCAGCAACACAACCCACAACCCGCCACACATTCCCGTGCAGCTAGTGGGAGCCAGACAGTGCGTGGCAGGTAGCGTGCAAGCCGTTGCTCTAGCACAAGTGCGAAACGTCACCACCCAGGACAACGTCAACGCTGCGTTGCATAACTCTTCTACGACTGTGGTAAGCTCACTCATCATTATTTTAATCAGATAGGTGGTAATTAAACCTGTTCTGCCAGAATAAGTCTGCCAACGGCTCCCTGAAGAGGAAGTCTGACTCCGATGCGCCGAACGACACCAACGCGGGATCGTCCGAATCGACTTCGATGAAAGAAGCTGCTCCTAATTTGACTCCGGCGCCGACAAAGGAGTCAGGTAATGGTGGGAACGTGACAAAAATCTTAAAAGCCTTAAATTGACTAATCTTGATTAAGTGTAGGGCTGCACCTATCGATTATTTTAGTAGTCGATTAATCGATGAACTAGTTAGTTCGATTAATCGTGTGATCGGATAAGGAACATGAAAAATTAAAATACCTGGGATGACCCTCAAACGGTATTGAAAAATAAATGTATAAGGATCTAAGTACCAGTGTTGTTAATAACGGCGTTAGAATATAACGGCGTTATTTTTTTCAGTAATGAGTAATCTAATTAATTACTTTTCTCATCTTGGCAACGCCGTTACCGTTACTGAGGCAGGAAAGGCGTGCGTTACTATGCGTTACTAAGTTGGTTGAATAAAAAAAGTCTGAGAGAAACTGACTCACGGAGACGAGAGAGCAGAGCAGGGCAGGAGTGGGGAAGACGCCGTTGCAACCGCGATGCTAGGTGGCTCCAATAATACCTGACTGTAGCCATAGCTGACAAACTACGCCCAAATGACACGGTAGATATCATATTATAGAACTAGAAGCCAATGACACAGCTACATGCGTTAGTAAACAGCGGCCATCTTAAAGCAGTAGACCTCTCAGGAAGGCTCTGATGTAGAGATCCTTCCTAGCGAACCTAAGTAACTTCTTTTTTTTTATTTTTTATTTTATTTTATCTAAAATGCTCCTAAATCGGCAAAATCTTTAAATGATGAAGCAGTTTTAAAACTTACACATGTTTAAAGTAGACAGAAGGGAACTAATGCAATAACGGGAGCAATTTTAACAACTTTAACGGTTGATTCACAACTTTAAATGACTTCCACACATAGCAAAGGTTACTATCTAGTTATCGCAATACACTTGTGTCTAGTTAAGTGAAGGCTAAAGAATTGGGCTAGGGCCAATTGTCCCCCAAACCCTTTAAACTTCACATTGCGTGACCTGTTTTTTTTTTTTTTTTTTTTTTTTTTTTTGAGAGAGAGAGGAAAAAAAAAAGAAAATTATCACTAGTTACTTTGCCAAGTAACTAATTACTCTTACATTCAGGCAACTGAGTTATTAACGCAATTACTTTTTGGGAGAAGTAATTTGTAACTGTAATTAATTACTTTTTAAAAGTAAAATTAACAACACTGTTAAGTACAACAAAAGATCATTTGGCTAACTTACATAGCAAAAGTCTGCTAGCTTAAATGCTATAAAATGCGAAGGTTTTTTTTTTTTTTCTCCCACAATGCTCTTAACAAATGGTTCAGACTCATATTCCCACACAAAAAAAAAAACAGCTAAATATACAGTGCAAATAAATTACATTACGGATGCATTCAAAAACACGAGCCCTTTTTTAACAATGCTCTTAACAAATGGTTCGGACTCATATTCCCACAAAAAAAAAAAAAACTGCTAAATATGCAGTACCTATAAACTAAATTACGGATGCATTAAAAAACATGAGCCAAAAGAAAAACTTAGCTTACGTTGGTCTTAACAGGGAGCAGTTGGATTCAGCCATGTGAAATGAGGCAGACCAGAGGGCAGTGTATCCACCTTAATCATTAAAACTAAATGTACACACTTTCAAAACAAACCATTAAAACGCCACAATGAAACGAATACTCAAAGCAACAAAATTTAATTCGAATATTTTTTTCCTAATCGAATACTCAAGTTAATCGATTAATTGTTGCAGCACTAATTAAGTGTCTTAACTCGTTTGGCTGGCATTGACGGCGATCTGAATGAACCAGAGTGTCTGGGAATGCTGTAGTTTCAGTGCCACTGAGGGAGCTAGACGTCTAATCCATTTTGACACGCACCATCAATGGCAGCCAAGAAGTTAAAATGAGTGCCCTGCAAAAGTGTAAACTATTAAATTCACTGCATTGCATGAAATAGAAGTTTTGACATTCTAGCACAGGGGTGGGCAAACTGATCCTCGAGGGCTGCTGTGGGTCCTGGTCTTTCTTCCAACTTATTCAGCACAGATAGTTTACAAGAAGCACCTGACTGAAATCAACTTATTGCCATTGTAAGACACCAGATTGGTGTAAGGCTATCCTCATGATGGGTTGGAACAAAATCCCACACCCACTGCGGCCCTTTGTGGAATAGTTTGCCCACCCCTGGTACTGATTTTTTTGCGAGGTCGGTGGATGAATTTTCCACAGAATTGGAATTAAATTCTGTTTAAGGACTCTTAAAAAGGTCTTAAAGACTTAAAAAATTGTCTAATAAATACTTAAGAGGTGAAACAGTAACACGTTTGAAAGGGATCCATGGTTAGAAAGGCTTGTTTCTTAAAAGATAAACGTTATTATGAGTTAAAATAATTTGATATTGCAACCCCTCTTGATTTTTTTCATTTTATACAATTTGTAAAATTAGTTAAACTAGTAGGTCGCCATGGTTGTTTACGTTGCAGGGTGGTGACCTCACATGGTTATGCTGCCGGTCTTTCAGAGTACGACTCTAGCGACATAAACATGTAACCTGTGAACCCTTTCAATTTGAACCCGAGAGGAACATTAATGAGCACGATAGCACTGTCGATATTTCGCAAAACAAGCGGCAAAAGCAAAATGAACAGGAAAGACTGAATGAGACGATGAGAGTATGACAAAACCGGTGTTTTGCCAAAATGTGCTACACCGGCGAAACGTGCTACAAGAGGTGAATTTGACACCCAAAGTACTACCGTGCGCTTTCAGGTTGTTTTGTTTGGTTGCATACAGACAGAACATACTAAAGATGCCTTAAGAAAATACTTAAACGTAGTAATATCAAATAAGGGTGGTTTAAATATGCTACGTGACTAATGTGGTCAACAGATCAAAAATCTGCTTTAAAGTTACCACAAGAAAACACAACCTAAAAGTATGAGAGGGAAACACATGCAAAAAGTATTTTGAGGCAATGAAAAGGTAATAAAAGACTCAATAAAAACACAAATAGTAAGTACTCGCTACTTTTAACAGATGTGCGGATGTGTTGGACGTCTCACGATTATTAAAAAATAATGTTCACAAAAAGAAAAGCGCTCAATGCAAAGAGAACTGGCATTCCCAATCAAAATAGCTATGCAAAATACTCATAAAACTTACTCAGACTTTGCCTTGGTTAGATCTCTAAGTAATTTAAAACTCGCCATTGAAACCTTGTGGTGTATTTCAATCACTACCTTACATAGTTAAAGACACTGTGGAAGAACGGCAGGGAGCCCATGTGACGTCTCGGCGACGTCAACAATGGCAAGCTATTAGTTAATTTTTTTATTGAAAATTTTACAAGTTTTAATAAAACGAAAACATTAAGAGGGGTTTCAATATTAAAATTACTATAACTTGTATTCAAATTTATCTTTTAAGAACTACAAGTCTTTTTTTCTATCCGTGGATCCCTTTAACAGAAAGAATGTTAATAATGTTAATGCCATTTTGAGGATTTATTGTTATAACAAATACAGTACTTATGTACAGTATGTTGAATGTTTATGTCCTTCTTGTGTCTTATCTTTCCATTCCAACAATAACTTACAGAAAAAAAGGCATATTTTAGGGACTGTTTGAATTGCGATAAATTACGATTTATTAATTTTAAAGCTGTGATTAACTTGATTAAAAATCGTTTGACAGCTCTACTTTAAACTCATGGTGTCAGATTAATTATTCAGATTTTGTATAGTCTTTTTGCCCACCTTAACTATCAACTGTGTTTTTAACAGCTCCTCCTTCCGCGGCATCCTTCTCGCTGCCGCCCGCCTTGTCCTTGCTGCTATCGAGAGGAAGCCACGGCGACAAAGAGCGGGCGCCGCTCCCTCAGGCGGTGGTCAAACCTCAAGTCCTAACACACCTCATCGAGGGCTTCGTCATCCAGGAGGGAGCAGAGCCTTTCCCTGTGAGATTTTTCACTCAATGTTTCACTGCCATTGATTAAAATGATAAACAACTGCATGAACTATCAGTCTAATTAGAAAATACCACTCATGTCCACAATTATCCACCCACTCTTTTCACTTATCATTAACCAGGAATCATATTTACAAAACTATAATTTTTGCTCCATAAAATATAAGTTGCCGCTCTAAGTTAAACACTTCTGCCATGAAATTATTCTGAATGTCAATTGCAGTCTGATGTGCACAATCGTAAAGTTTTTTTCTGTTTTAATGCGTAAGGTGGCTGGACTACTTAAAGATCGAGACTTTGCCTTGGGCGCCCGTGCAGAAAACGGTCCACCTTGTAAGTAATTTATCAAAACATAAGTTCAACGTTTTGCGACATTTTTTTGATGCCCTGTTTGAACATTTTTGCAGTGTTGAAATGCGAGTATTGCTTAAGCCTGGCGCCAGCAAGCCAGTTCAGAGGAACCAAGAGATTCTGTTCCAACACTTGTGCTAAAAGGTAAATCTTTTTTTGACATTTGTCACTGTTAAAGGAGCCTTATGTAAGCTTGGTGGCCATAAATAGTATTGTAACCAGGATCAAAATATAGGAAAGGGTCGATAAACATTTCTCTGTGTGTTTGGAACGTGGGATGTCATCATAAACAACACAGCAAGAGGCATGAAAATCTCTCACCCTTCGGAGAAATTGGCCGTTTTGAAGTAAAAAAGGATGACCTACGTGAATCGTTGTAGATCCGAGGAGAAAATTTTTAAGGGGGGGGGTGTCAGGTGTAGGCATGTGTCGGTTACCGTCACGGTTTACCATGCTATGAAAACGTCGCAGTTACACCACTAAAATTTTCCGTCATACAGTAGTACGTATTCGTTCTTTTTCATGTGTCAGATATGCAGCCAGAAGTGGCTTGGCGCGGCAGCGCTTACCCCTTCCCCTGTTTGATGCTGCGTGTGTCAGTGACGCTATTCCAGCAAACCCAAAAACAAACACTCCAAACACAAGGCGTACTTTTCTTCAATTTATTGAGCTCTCAAATCGCGGTAACTGAAATATACCAAATGAATACATTTAAAACGTACAATTGTATTTTTCCACGTGTGCGTAGCTTCAACAGTTTAGCTTCATGAAAAAGTTTGCCAAAAACAAAACACACATTTTCCTTTCAAATTCAGTTAGGGCTGCAGCTATCGAATATTTTAGTAGTCGATTAATCGATGGACTAGTTAAATGGAATAATCGAGTAATCGGATAAGGAACATGAAAAATTAAAGTACCTTAGCTGAGCCTCAAACGGTATATATATTTTTTTAAATGAGGATCTGTGTACAACAAAAAAAACAATTGGCTAATTTGCTAGCTTAAATGCAATAAAATGCTAGGTTTTTTTTTTTTTTTTTTTTTTTACAATGCGCTTAACAAATAGTTCAGACACATATTCCCACAAAAAAATGGCAAAGTATACCTATAAACTAAATTATGAATGCATTAAAAACATTAGCTAAAACAAAAACTTAGCTTACGTTGGTCTTAACAGGGAGCAGTTGGATTCAGCCATGCGCAAAGAGGCAGACCAAAGGGCAATAAAACTAAATGCAAACACTTTCAAAATAAACCATGACAACGCCACTTTAATTAAACGAATACTCGAAGCAACAAAATTTAATTTGAATATTTTTTTCTAATCGAATACTCAAGTTAATAGATTAATCGTTGCAGAACTAAATTCAATACACAAAGTTACTAAAAACTGACAAAGACGAATGATAGGCTTAGCTAGGAGAGCAACTTCATTGAGGTTAATCACAGCCGCTGAGAGAGAAACAAGTTTGAATGCAGGGGGGGAAAGAGAGCGTCAAAGATCGCTAATTGTGACCGATGATCTTGTCCTAAGCACAAAATCACGTTCGCTGGACGAGGGGAGGTCTCACTCCCAATTTTTTTTTTAGATCAATGCATTTGCCAGCATATTGAATTTGGTGAGTAATGGTTTCAATCGTTTTCATATTTTGCGGCATGACAAAGTTACTGCCGTTCGTTGCAGCTTGCGTTGAACACTGCCAGAGCTAGCCAAATCTCCGGTGAAAAAATAGCTCCCGTTAAGTTGGCGTCAAGCTTGTGTATTTAACGGTAATATAAAAGCAGTGTTGTCAGTGACGCGTTATGTGAGTAATGCGTAACTGTAATCTGATTACTTCCTTTCAGTAAAGAGCAACAGCAATACAGGTTACAAGACAGCCAGGACTTTTTGATACTGCTCGTGCTCAATCCTCGGTTCAAGCTCAGTTGTTATTTTTTGAAAGCTTAGGTTTAAAGAAATTCTAAATAACCATCTTGCCTCCTCAGCTGTAGTTTTGGCTAAGCAAAGCAAACGGCTGTCTCTAAGGTGCTATAGTCACATGATCTGTTCGAAAAATCATTTGGACCCTTTATGAAATACTTTGAACGATTCTTGTTCATTTCATTCATTTTTGTTGTTTGTTTTATTGCTCTAAAACTTTTATAGACAACATTTTAATGGCCATATTCAATGGTCTTTATTTTAAAGGGGAAGTTCAGAATTTTTTACATTAGGCTTAATGTAAAAGTTAGCCGGGGTTTAATTAGTCGTTGGAGTTGATTTGAACAAATTCTGTGCAGTTTGCATTTTATTTGTTAGTTTCAGGGCTCTGGAGTGGCTAAGCTAGCGCGAGTCAATGGTGGTTGAAATCAACTCTTCTTCAACTAATTAAACCCCCGCTAACTCGAATATTAAGCCTTGTGTGAAAAATTTTAAATTTTAAAATTCGCCTCATGTAGGACGTTTCGCCGACGGAGGACATTTTGGCACAACGCCGGAACATATTTCCTCCACACCCTGCTCACCTTTTTAACCCCTGACCCATTTTCATGCCTGACAGCAAAAACATGCCAACTTCATTCATATTCCAGTTTAACGTACATAAAATAGAGGAAAACGTTTAAGAACATCACCTGTTTAAGAGAAATTGTGCAACTACGGCATCTGTTGTCAATTTTGTTTGTTTTTGAGTTGTCTCCTTTGATTGAAGGCATATCATTGTCTTATTTCTGATTTTGTCATGACTCATTTGAGATTTGCCTTTTTTTTTTTTTTTTTTTTTTTGCTGTAGATGACATTGTTAATTCAGACTGTTTGTAAAAGTTGAAGCAGCCTTAGTTTAGGTATCCTAAGGATTATATAGCTCAGGCAACTTGGATGCAGACACGGAACTGATCTTGTAATTAATTGATTGGTGGAGGACGGGACACCCGTAGTAAAAAGGGCTTTATCATTGAGTGTCATGTTAGAAGTATTTGTAAAAAATCAGGTTTCTTTAATGCAGTGTACTGTTGTGTATGAGGATGAAGGATTCAGCTGATTTTGCGGATTAATACGTTTATTTTCCGCATCACGCCAGCCAAACGGCTGCAGAAAAATCATTCTGTAAGAGGGAGAGGCGTATGCGCCTTTTTGGAGTTTCAAAAGGTTCCCATTCACCGTGGATATTTACTGTGGGACCATTGGACTGACGAGGAAGTGAGTAAACATCTTGTTTTGTATTATGTCAAATACGAATACAGCGATTACAAAGTAAACACTACAAACTTCCTTTAAATGAAGGACTACTTACGTTTGATGATTGATAGGCATGTAAAAAGCTCTCCTAATGCTCATTAGCAGCAGCACGTTAGCTGCACAACAAATCCAGCCACCCTCCTCTGGGGAACGAACTGTAAATTGCTCTCCGCCGGGCAGTTTGCCGATCCACTAAGACAATCGACAACCGGGTCGTCATGTCAAATAATCCAGGACAGTTATGTGTGATTTTCCACTTCGAAGACTTTGAAACATCACTCGGTTCGGGTTAGCATGTCGGCTAGCTGTCACGGCTTCTGGTTTACATTCTCCGAAGCCGGGGAAGGGAAATGACATATGTCCGGTTTAGGTGTCATAAAATATCGTTCGGGAGGTGCGACAGTAAAGGTGAAGTCGACATTTTTGACCATTATGGAGTAATTTTGCCATGTCGTCCTGAATAAATGCATTTTTATTATTTCATATTCCATTCAGCACAAGACTGTTATTTGCCATGAACATGCCATTTATTTAGCAATTGGGGAAAATACTTGGATAAAAAGAATATCCTGTAAAAATATTGAAGTAAAGAGACAGAAACAATGACATTTTGCAGCTCTCTTCGTCGCGTTTTCCTCGTTGTGAATAGTTCCCCCTCGACGGGCTGACTGGTCCTTCTCAAGCCATTGATATAGCTATTGGGGAAAATACTTGGATAAAAAGAATATCCTGTAAAAATATTGAAGTAAAGAGACAGAAACAATGACATTTTGCCGCTCTCTTCGTTGCGTTTTCCTCGTTGTGAATAGTTCCCCCTCGACGGGCTGACAGGTCCTTCTCAAGCCATTTATATAGCTATTGGGGAAAAATACTTGGATAAAAAGAATATCCTGTAAAAATATTGGAGTAGAGAGACTGAAACAATGACATTTTGCGGCTCTCTTCGTCGCGTTTTCCTCGTTCTGAATAATTCCCCCTCAATGGGCTGAATAGTAAAACCGATGAGCCCAGTCTACCGCTGACGTCATCCACCTGTTGGGGACGCTAAAGCCCTATAATGGTAGGCGTGGCTAACCGGCAGATTAAAAGACTAATTTCTCGTCATCTGTGCTTTTCTAAATTGTTGTATATAGTCGAATCATCTCAAAATAGGATTCTAATTCACATAATAATGCCATTTAAGACTTTTTTTCTCGTGTCATATGCTCTTTAATGTACAATATAGAAAGCAAATATTGTACTTGAGTAAACATTCAAATGACCCACTAACCACAGACATACCATGTCTAACGTGTTTGGCAAGCCATCCATTTACACCGTACCTTTTGTGAAGTCATAAATTTGATTGATATTCTCTTTTACTAACAGGTACAACGTAAGCTGCAGTCAACACTACAAGTCGAGTAGAAGAAATGGCGGCGGGACGCCAGCGCCGCCTCCACCTCAACCTGTGGTTGAGAACGCCGTAAGGCGCCGCGGACCAACTCGACGAAGCACCGTTACCAACGGTGGGAAGTTGTCTGGACAGCACCTTAATGTTAAGGTAACAAATAATTCACAATTTTTAAAAGTGAGGTTTTGACTATCTTAGCTTTTCAATGACATTTCAAGCATTTTTGTTATGAAGTTTCATGTACAAGAAATAGCAACTTGAAGTTGGGTTGATGTTAACGGTGGGATCCTGGGTGCCTCACGATACGATACGCGATACAAGGCTCATGATGACGATCTCACAATATGACGATACATGGGTCAGGAAATAATTCTACAATATATTTTTTTTTATTTTTGGCGGGGGCATTTACGGATCACCTTCTGTTGATTTTGGGTTTCTGAACAGGAAGTAGTGACGTGTAAATGCCCTAAAATGAACAGGAAGTCAATTATAATTGACCCAAAACCGGGAAGCCTGGCTTTGATTGCTCTGATTCAGTGCCATTTATGGCGCTAGACGTCCAATCTTTGACCCTCCCAGTCAAAATGGATTGAACATCTAGCACCGTCAATGGCAGCCAATGAGCTAACACAGACACTATTGTAGTGGAGATTTTAGTAGCAACTTGTTGGTTCCTTTGTTTCCCCTCCCAAACAGTGACACATTTTTAAAACAATGAATCGATTCTTGGCAGGAGCATATGTAAAACCTTCTGGGATACATCAACATTTCAATATACAGTATTGTCACATCCCTAGTTGACGTGCATGTTGAATTTCCATAATTTGTAGAAAATGAATTTTAAAACTCGAATGATTGCTTCCAGCCAAAGTTCCCTCTAAGCTGTGCGCGTGCGCAATCACGCAGTGCTTGCACAGACTCGGCGCACAAGAAAATCTATGCAGCGCACAAAATAAAATTCAACAGAAACTTATTGTAGCGTCAATAGGATTACTGTCCGTTAGCCCCGCATTGACGTGTCAGCGCGACAGTCCTATTGGTGCGTTTGATACAGCAATGCGACGCTCCCATTGGTGGAGAAAAGTGAGCTTGACTCCCATGCTGATTTACTGAACATTCCGTTGCCAATCTTAGCAAGCACTACAGTATTATTATCTAACTTTAGAACTTATATAACCTAGTTAAATGGACTGACAAAATTGTTTCCTGCACCATTTTGCAACGTAACTCAATGGGCGACTCCTGTCTATAAAAATGTGCTTTCAAATAATGTTTTGAAAAATATTTTTGGATTAAGAACAATTCTGACCTTTCAAAGCTTTTTAAATATACTAATTTATTGCTTAAAATAAGTCTTTAAAGCCTATTTTCAGATTGCTATTTTTTTTTATCTCAATAAATCGGAGTAAAATTTACGTGAAGTCTGGCGGATCATTTCACTTATTTCTAGTAGATTTACACTGAAAACAAGGGAATTTAACTAGTTTTAAGAAGGTGTGTTTTTGCAGTGTAGCTGCTCAGACACGGAGAATAGGAATCTTGAGTGTCCTTATTTTATTAAGTTTTAATGTGGGACTTTGATATCCTTTGATACATTGTGGTTGTTCATTATGTTTATTTATTAACTCACCCTTGCCACAACTGGACCTTACCCAGGCCAAAGCAGGATCTCTCATATAACATTGTGCACATCTCACAAACAACAAGATTTTGGTCTATTTTAAGTTGGCCAAATCAATATTAAAAGTACACTAATGAAAATTGCTGCTGTATATCATTCTTTTAATAAGCCATGTAACTTGCTATGATCCAAGGCTTTAAACAGGCGTGATACTGGTATGAGGCTACCGTGTACACATCTGCTGTTGCTCACAGTGGTCTGCAGTGTGCTCAGGGAGTTTGTGCGTCTGATCAGACGCATGAAAAATTATTAGAGATGTCCCGATCGATCGGCATCCCGATCACATCATTTTCAAAGTATCTGAATCGGCCAAAAAAATATCGACGATGCCTTTTTTAAATATATATATATATATTTAAATTAAATCGTTTTTACGTATTTAACGTTACAAACATAATATGTTACACTCATCCAGAGTCTTTAGTTTAGGCTTAAGGTAGGGTTATCAAATTTATCCCGATGCTGGCGGTAATCAATTTTTTAAAAAATGTATCATGTTAAAATATTTAACGCAATTAATGCATGCGCTGCACGACCCACTCACGCATTGTCGCGCTTAATCTGTAATGGCTCCGTTTTACCTATATAGAGAGATAAAAGGCAGCGTATGATGAGTAGAGTGAATTTTGGCAGCCTTTGGAGCCTTTTTTAATTGGTTAAAGCCTTACAATCCCTCTCCCTACGATCAGAAATATCATGGGAAGCAACGTGGGGAAGCAAGGTAGCAATTGATCTTTTTTTTAACACCTTAAATTATTTCCCAACGCAGAGAAGATATATCAATTGGTAGCACTACGCACAGTCATGGTTCCAATTCCCATCATGCATTTGACCATGGCTACAGTATCATTTCCTGAAAGCTCAACAAATACACTAGATGGCAATATTTAGTCACAAGTCTTTCTATCCGTGGATCCCTCTCACAGAAAGAATTTTAATAATGTAAATGCCATCTTGAGGATTTATTGTTATAACAAATACAGTACTTATGTACTGTATGTTGAATGTATATATTCGTCCGAGTTTTATTCATTTTTTTCTTTATGCATTGCCAAAATGTATATGATCGGGAAAAATTATCGGGAATGATTGGAATTGAATCGGGAGCAAAAAAAACGCAATCGGATCGGGAAATATCGGGATTGGCAGATACTCAAACTAAAACGATCAGGATCGGATCGGGAGCAAAAAAACATGATCAGAACAACCCTAGTCATAAGCATTCAATAATGCTCGTGGCAGTGTCATAATTATGATGGTCTTATGCAGTGTTGTTAATAACGGCGTTACTAACGCCGTTATTTTTTTCAGTAGTGGGTAATCTAATTAATTACTTTTCTCATCTTGGCAACGCCGTTACCGTTACTGAGGACGGAAAGGCATGCGTTACTATGCGTTACTATATTGGTCGAAAAGTCTGAGGGAGACGGACTCACCGAGACGAAAGAGCAGAGCAGGAGCGGGGAGGAGGCAAGAAAGTTGTGACGCCGAGCAAACGCGATGCTAGGTAGCTCCAATAATTCATGTTGTAGCCGATAGCCGACAAACTACGCCCGCATGTTATGGTAGACATGGTAGATATCACATGTACTGTATATAGATATAACTAGATGCAAAATGACTGCCGCCATCTTAAAGCAGTAGGCTTTTTAGGACGGCTCTGTTGTAGAGGACCTTCCTCGCGAACCTACGTAACTTTTTATCTAAAATACTTCTAAATCGGCAAAATCTTGATTTGAATCTATCTTTAAATGATGAAACAGTTTTAAAACTTTCATATGTCAAAAGTAGAGAGAAGGGAACTAATGCAATAATGGGAGCAATTTTAACAACTTTTAACAGTTGATTCAGGGTAAAGGGTAAATTAGGGTAAAGAATTGGGCTCGGGCCAATTGTACCAAAAACCTCCACAAAAAACTTCACATAGTATTTTTTATTTTTTTATTTTATTTTTTTTTTTTTTTGAGGAAAAAAAAAAAAAAGTAATTATCACCAATTACTTTGCCAAGTAACTAATTACTCTTACATTCAGGTAATTGAGTTAGTAACGCAATTACTTTTTGGGAGAAGTAATTTGTAACTATAATTAATTACTTTTTTTCAGTAAGATTAACAACACTGGTCTTATGGCAAATAAAGTGTTACCAAATACCATAGGTAGCAATTAATGAAACAACTGGAACAGTAACTGAAGAATTAGCACAGAACATGAATTTTGATTATTTACGGTATTGGCCTGAATATAAGACTGAAAAAGTGGAGGTTGTCTTATATTCGCGGTCTATACGTTATACCCATTCATAACGCTAGAATGAAGGGATGTTCTGTCATAGATCTTAGCTACTCTCAAGTTTAACCAGTTTGCATTATTTTATTGCCATGTTTTTCCTTATTCAGATTTGTTTCAAGATTACAGTTAGACTTTAATTTGATGGTTAATTCAGTTATTGCAAATTTGTTTATCACAATAGTTTATTTACATTTCAAAAACCAGAAGCCATTCATTTACGAATGTGATTGCATTTTACTTTACATATTTAAATGTTCAGATATTAAGATTTGAATGAGGCAAAATAACATGCTTTTTCTCTCAAATCTATTGTTATAATCATTTGTTTCAGTTGTACTGTAATTATTTTCTGTATAAAAAATAATTTGGTGTTCAAAAGTCTTTTTTTCAAACTTGAGTCTTGAAAAGGGGGTCGTCTTATATTCGGACCAATACGATACTTCTGTAGCGCTGCAATGCATGCTCGGAGGCAGCAGTGATGGCCCAACGAAGCTTTGCAGCCAATTCGTTCAAAGCTTCATGGCGATTCATTTGGTCTTAGTCCCATGATGCCACTGTCAAATAAAGTTTTACCGGTTAATATCTTTTAGTGTAAATATTCCATAATACAGTGAGAATACCTGTGGCTTGTAGTCCAGTGCGACTTATCCATGAACAAATGCCGTTTATGTGTTAAATTTGGTGGGTGGTGGCTTATAGAAAATTAAGGTACACAAAAAATGAAGATAATTTCATTATGAATCTCTCATCTGGTCTGAATATTTTAGTGCCACTCGGACTCCAGCCGCTCAGAGGACGCGTCCAGCGAGGAGGAAGAAGAACAGGATACGCCTTCACTTTCTCCCAGCTCATCGCATTCCAGAGGCGATCTTAACAACGCGCCCCAATCTGACGCCTCGGCTCCGGGGAGCCTCCCCATGGAGACGGGCAGCTTCCTGTCAGCCACTCCCGCCCAGTGGAGCGTGGAAGAAGTGTGCAGGTTCATCTCGTCACTTCAAGGTGAGCCCGCTTGGATGTTTGTTTTTTCAAATATATTTTTTCTACTTCCTTCACGTGTTAATAAAAATGTGTTTCCAGGTTGTGAGGAACTTGCAGCTCACTTCCTGTCCCAGGAAATCGACGGGCAAGCTCTTCTGCTCCTACGCGAGGATCATCTCATCTCCACTATGAACATCAAATTGGGTCCTGCTCTCAAGATTTGCGCCTCTATTAACAGTCTGCGCGAGTGAACAATTGTTTGACACGACGCTACGATTAAGTTTACATTCTGGACCTTGAATGTGCCAAAATGTCTTTTTTCTGAATGTAGTGTTAACCCATGTTAATCCATTGGCTGCCATTGACGGTGATAGATGTCTGTTCCATTTTGACTGGGAGGGGCGTAGCACCGTCAGTGGCAGCTCATGAGTCAAATACGCTAACCCAATAGTGAGTAGTGTTTTGACTTTTTGTATACTACATAAGACACGTTGCCTTTTTTGCTGTATTTAAAATGGTGCTTCAATTTTTTTTCTGTTACGAGTCCAATAAGGGAGACATGCATATTGCTTTGTAAAGTTTAGTTTTCTATATCTTTTACATTTTCTACTCGAGTATTTTTCATGTCCAGTTTGTGGTGCTGTAACCAACTTAACTTGACAGGACTTAATGTAGTGATGCTTTGAGATATCATTTTAAAGAAATGTGACTCTTGAGTCAGTCGCTTGTATCTCAAGGCATTGCTTTATATTCGAGACATAACGTTTTATTTTCACCTCTGAAGTAATCCTGGAGTGTCTTGTTTTCTTCCTCCTCTCCTGGAATTATTCTTCCTCAGCAGCTAAATCATTGCAGCAATTTTGACGTCATTCATGACTTGAAAAAAGTCCTTAGGAGGAATCACAGGGAAACCAGGTTAGGTTGTTTTAGCATGGCTATGTTCACTCTGGACATTTTCAGGTTTGAAAAATGTAACACCAGTCCTGGAACCTTTTTGTTTTTTTTGACACAGCCAATGTCATCCTCCATGTAGGCTGTGATGATGATTCTATTTTATTATTCAGTTCACAGTCCTTCAACTTGGAACCATACTAATACATAGCAATGCACCTGAGGAAAGTGGTAAACAAGACAGACAAACCATCGTTCTCCAACTTGGTGATTTTCAAGTTTACATCTGCTTCAAAGTCTTTTCCTTTTGCCTAAACCTTTAAAAAAAAATTGGTTTTTCATTAGGAAAAGCTTAATAAACATCTTGAATATACAAAAATGTTGTCTCCTTCATGTGCAAAGTGGGAACTGTAACAGTTGAGGTTGAAAAGTGCACTAGTAATTTAGAAAAAAAAAAGTGGCAGTTTTAATCAGAAGATAGTGTAGCTGTTGCTCTCGCCATATCCAGCCTCCTGCAAGTACCGCTCCACGTTAACTGCCGTCCCCTTTAAGACTTTATCCGAGGCGCTTTTCTCCCCAGACGCGAGTTTGCGGGTCACCTCGGCCAGCGTGGGTCGATCCGCTTCTTTCCACTGGCAGCAACCTTTAATGAGGGCGTAGCTGTGGAGGAAATCAGTGTTCAGACGTCACGGATGAGTTTGCGATTTTGAATTAAATGTTGGGTGCGTACAGGCTGTTGGTGCAGTTGGAGTGCTTCTTAAGACTTTTGCCTCGTTGGTGGAATTGAAGGAGTTCGTTGACGGGGATTTCTGCAAACGGGGCTTCTCCTAAAAGCGATGAGTTTGGGTCATTGGTCTTGTTAGTGTGAATGGTTTTCTGTGATTGGCTGCAGAATGGCTAGAATTGTTGAATAATAGAAGAACTTACCCAGTGTTGCCATTTCATACAGCAAGATACCAAAAGACCAACTGAGGAGAAAAAGAGTCAATACAACAAACTCATTAGATGGAATACAAAAACAGTACATTGAGTTAAGACTTTTTTTTTAATGTTCCACGACCAAGCTTTTAACTTAATTTACTTGTTAATAAATCCATTTTTCCAATTGAAATTACAAGCCACAATTTTGCTATGTATTTTTTATTAAAAATAAAACAAATGTAATCAATGATTTGACAAATACCCTAATTTTCGCACTATAAGCCGCCACCCACCAAATTTGGCACGAAAAGGGCATTTGTTCAGAGATAAGCCGCACTGGACTATAAGCCGCAGCTGTCCTCACTGTATTATGGGATATTTACATCAAAAGATAATAACCAGTAACACTTCGATTGACAGCGGCATCATACGACTGTCATAAGACTAAATGAACCACCATGAAGCTATGAACCAATTGGCTGCAAAGCTTCCTTGCTTCAAGAAGCTTCATTTGGCCATTGCTACTCCCTTGGGATAGACAGTCAACCTCTGCTACCACCTGCAGTCAACACTGTTTTCCAACATGCCTCCTAGCATGCATTGCACCGCTACAGATGCAAATAATCAAAATTCATGTTCTGTGCTAATTATTTTTTCAGTTACTTTTCGAATCGTTTCATTAATTGCTAGTTATGGTATTTGCTAATACTATTTGACAGTGGCGCCGTAAGGCTGTCATTAGATAAGATAATTATGACATTACACTGTCATGAGCATTAGTGAAATGCTTTTTCCAGATGTCATTTAGTGTTATCTGGCAAATTATTTCACTTTTGAATGGATGTAAAAGATCCAGGATTGACATAAATGGAGTTAGTGACACAATTTGCCAGATGACACCTAATGATGTAAGCATTCAGCATTCATGATAGTGTCATGTCATAATTATGACGGTCTTATGACAGTCTTATGACGCCGCTGTCAAATAAAGTGCTACCTATTAACCCATATAAATCAATAAATAAGCCGCACTGGACTATAAACCGCAGGATTCAAAATGACGGAAAAAAGTAGTGGCTTATAGTGCGAAAATTACGGTAACCCTAAAATAATCAATTTTTTTATATCAGTTTTGATTTTTTTTTCTTCAATAAAATTGGCTTAAATCTTGTTATTTCTGCTTCTCAACAGTAAATATTTATCTAATTTCTGTAGTCCTCAATGAAAGACTGATTAGCTTTATAATTAATGAACTGACGTTCTCAAACATCTGCTTTTGTTTTGGGAAAACAATTTTCCCCGATTTTCTGACATTCTACGGACCACAACAGGGACTGAATCATAATGACTATGGATAGAAAAATATATAAAGGCAACAATCTACCGGTATTAAGAAATAAATTCATTTGCAGCCTCAGGTTGAATAAGCTGCAAGTCACATTACTTGAATTTAAAAAAAAAGGGAGAAAAATCCTTACAGGGTACCGATTTAAGTCATTAGTTGCCATTGACGGTGCTAGACGTCCAATTCAATTTGACTGGGGAGGCAATGAATACAGTGATCCCTCATTTTATTGCGGTTAATGGGGACCAGAACCTGCCACGATAAGTGAAAAACCACGAAGTACTGCCCCCCACATAAAAATCTTTCTTGGGGTGTATTCAATGTATCTATTCAGATTCAGCATTGGAAAGGGATACATGTTTTTTCACTTGTAACCGCCCCCCCCCCCCCCAAAATAATTTAATAATAATAAATTTAATAATTTTGATATATTATTATGTTTATTTATATTTTAATAAATCAAATGTAATTATGATAAGTTTTAAACATATTACTGTCCGACCGAATTATTTTTAAACAAAAACGAAGTAGAAAAATGCTTGTCTTTATCAAATGCGTCATTGAGTAAGTCCACTCAAACCCGCTCTAGCTGCTCACTTACACACAATGAGTTGCCACAGCAACTGTTTGACATGCTGAACGATGATTGACGCATGCGACGCTTTGAAGCTTCGGCTTCCGAGCGCCAATCGCAAGATCAAACCTTAACGCCCGTTAATCATCTTTAATATTCAACTCCAGTGCACTGCCAGACCAAGAAGAGAAGCAGGAAGGAGAGGGAAACTGATCGGATCGCGATAGCTCATCTGTATTTATTTACTTATTTTTTTAATTAAAAAAAAAAAAAAAAAAGAGGGCGCGAAGTTTCAAGCGCGCTGTTTCACTGATAGTAGTCAATCACACCTTAAATTTTGCTAGCTATCCAAAGCAACGAAGCAATAAAAATGCCAAACATAGTGTTATAACTTGTGGCACTCAAAAGTGAAGTTAGCACTGCACACATTTCAAACAAAATCATCAAATCCGTCAGGATACTCACACATCACTGCTAGGACCGACGTTCCTCTTTGCTAAAATCTCCGGTGCCTGCCACTTCTTCATGCTGGGGTCGTCCTTTTTCGTGGCCGCCTGGTTCGTGCGCATGAAGACCCCATGTAGGCCCCACAGTTTGGCCGTGTGTGCCTTACTGACTAGTACGCTACGGGCACGGATGTTACCGTGCAGGAGGTCTTTGCTGTGGAGAAATGTCTGGGGGGGAAAAGTACACGAGTTGAGAACAGCAAATCCATGACACTGTGAAGCAACAATTAAGTGCTTATCCACTAGATGGCAGAAAATGCATATTTAACTTCTGAATTCAGGTTTGGTGACATTCTTCAGGATTACTTCATACATTTCATTTTACTGTGCAGCTCATTTAGGTAAATCAAGGTAACGATAGGTCACATCAAATATACAGAGATCCCTCGTTTTTTTGCGGATGATGGGGACACCCCGCAAAATTCTGCGAGGTGGAGGCGGAAAAATATTTTTTGGGGGGTGTTCAATATACTGTGTTTATTCATATTTAACAGATTTACTATTGGAAAGAGATTCATATAAGACATGTTTTTTTACCCCCCCCCCCCCCCACAAAGTATTAAAAAAAAAACAACAACAAAAATAAAACCCTTTTATGTACAGTATATGTATATTTTAATGTTTTTTAAGCACTGCAAATGTAATAATTATGATATAAATGAGATATATATACAGTGGGGAGAACAAGTATTTGATACACAGTGAAAGGGAAAACCCATTGGCAGTGTATCGAATACTTGTTCTCCCCACTGTATATATATAAAATAAAATTATTTGTACATGTTTACATGCATAGACTTTATCTTAACATTTTCAAATACTGTATTATTATTATTATTATTTTTTTGGTTAATTAAAAAAAAACAGACTGAGGGCGCAAAGTTTGATGATATAGCGAGGGATCACTGGATACCAGGAGTGCCACAAACCATTATTTTGATTCATCACCGATCTTAATTGCCCAATTCCAGGGGCGGACTGGTAATCTGTGGGTTCTGGAGGATCACAGAACGGCCGGTGCCCTGGACGGCCGGCGGCCGCCATTCATTATACATCACTGTTTTTGTCCCCCCTTGCCTCTGATTATCTACAGTTCGCATCCAATCCAACAGGTGGCAGCAATGCACCTGGCTGTTCATCGCCAGTCTGATAGAAGAACGAAAGAAGCACAAAGTTGCCTTCATTGGTTCCTTGTGGAAGCAAAATGGCGACGAGCGTTAATGCACAATATGGATGGTGGTGGCAAAAAAAGAAAAGAGAAGGGTGGCGCGAAGAAGGTTAGGAAGAAAAAAATTAAAGAAACTGGAGAGCGAAGCATCAAAATGTCATAAGTTGACAAATATTTTCGCAAGCAGCAGTCTGGCTGCAACGGCCACGTCGGGTAACAGCAGCCCACTCCCGGCGTGAGAGGGGGAGCGGCAGCCGCTCTGACGCGCAGCCGGTTCGAGAGGCCGGTTCAGGGAGAGAGAAAAAAAGAGGGAGGGGGTAATGATAAGCTGGTGGAAGTTCGAGAGGGAAGTTCCCCAGACAAGCGCAGAGCAAGTAAAAATGGATGAAGAGGGTCACTTGTTCGGTATACTGGCAATTGTTATCCACCAGGTAGGTACATTTTAAATGAAATAAATGACAATTAAAGGGTTAGTGCCAGCTAGTCGATGTACCCGTTGGCAATCGTGTCAAGTTACAATATGCTAGTCCTACTATCACTCTCCTAAGAAAAAATATTTTAGCTGTAAAACAACGTATACACACGCAGCAGCAATATTAATTCAGAAGAAATATAACAAAATATTAATAAAATGAATGGTTTTACTTTACAGTTTAGGTAGTTAAATTGATATATATTTTTAATCATTTATATATCGTTTTGTTTTCTGGTGAATACTTTCCAATGAAGGTTATGTATACAGGATTTGTCTTGAAATGTTTATTGTATTTTCATTGAAATTTATTATTTGTATGGCAAGATTAATTATGGCAGGGGTCTCCAAACCGGTCCTCAAGGGCCACTGTGGGGCCTGGTTTTTCTTTCAACCGATCGAGTACCGACAGTTTAACCAATGAAGTTTCTGCTAAAACAAGCAGCACCTAACTGCAATCAACTGATTACACTTGTAAGACACCAGACTGGTGCATAGGTGTTGTCTTGTTTTGTTGGAATGAAATCCTGTGCCCGCTGCGGCCCTATGTGGAATAGTTTGGAGACCACTGAATTATGGCATAAACAATGAAATTGTTTTATAGACAGAGATATATAGAGATATATTATAATCAATCGGATACATGAATGAATGAATTTATTGTCATTGTCATCATCATCATAATCATTGACAGTTTCAGAATGTGGAATTTGCCCGAATACTTAAAACTTGCTTTGAAAAATACATTCTTTCATTTGTTTATTTAGGTCTATCATAGAGCTAGTACAGAAAATGAACCCAACTCCAGTTCAGCCTTGCAGTACTTTTAGCGCCCCAAGTCAGACAGTGACATTTATTCATTCATTTTCCATGCCGCTTTTCCTCACGAGGGTCACGGAGGTGCTGGAGCCTATCCCAGCCAACTACGGGCAGTAGGCAGGGGACACCCTGAACTGGTTGCCAGCCAATCACAGGGCACAAGGAGACATACAACCATTCACGCACACACTCATACCTACGGACAATTTAGAGTGTTCAATCAGCCTACCATGCATGTTTTTGGGATGTGGGAGGAAACCGGAGTTCCCGGAGGAAACCCACGCAGGCACGGGGAGAACATGCAAACTCCACACAGGAAGGCCGAAGCCCGGGATTGAACCCTTGATCTCAGAACTGTGAGGCAGATGTGCTAACCACTAAGCCACCGTGCCACCCAGACCGTGACAGTCTAAACATATTTTCTTCATTTTCTCTTAAAGTGCAAGAAATTGATGCATTTTACAATCAAATGTAAAAAAAAAAAAAAATTCTCCCCGGGGTTGGGGGGTTGGGCGGTATGCCCCCAGACACCCCTAGGGGGTCTGTTTCCCTTCGTAAAGCGATTCTTGTGGGCTGGGCTGAGTCAAAGTCCAGGGCTGCTTTTTAGTCCCAGTCCGCCCCTGCCCAATTCAAATCACAAGTTACTGTTTTATCCGAAAGCATGGTGATGCTCCGAGAATACAACAAATTTCATGTTTGTATTTATATGGTTCCGTCTCCATTTGAACGATGTCGCAAAAGCGTACCGCACGAATGCTATTTTTAGACCGCAAGGCTGCGTGACGTCACCATCATAAACTGGAAGGGGGTCAACAAACAAGCCCGCTCGCATGCAACCAATGCTAGTCCTGCTCGTTTTCTGCCCGGTATCTTTCAAAAAAGAACATGCAGAGTAAACACTGCTGCTATAGAGCTTGTATAAACGACTCTAGACATTACGACCGTCCACATATGAAGGATGTTTTTTTTTTTTTTCATACGTTTCCCGCAGCAAAAAACTCGTAGGAAAAAATGTGAACAATGAATCAACTTGTGCGGACGTCCAAAAGACCAATTCAACGCCAGCAAAGTAAAGCCATTCACCTTCATATGCAATAAAAATTTTGTTGGGGGCCATGGTCCTACAGATGACAATCTTGATCCATAGCCTGCCCGAAAGAGGTAATTCATTTTGATACTTATTGTTTAGCTTGGCGTTTTGCCGTGCTGCTTGTCTGACAATGAATGACCAGACAAAAAAAAAAAAAAAAATATATATATATATATATATATATATATATATATCTATATATATATATATATATATATATATATATCACAACAGTCATGTAGGCATATTTTTCTAAAATACAGATATTTATATAAAACAGCCATGTTTGTCCTTGGTCTTTTTGTAGTTTGCCTGTTCATGCCTACAGATAGGCTTTACCTTGTCAGTTGTAAAGAAACAACCTGAGTAAGGTGCAAGTGAAAATAAATTAATAGAATTAAGATTTGTTATTAATGGAAAAAAATTTAAAGTGTTCGTTGGCTGTCACTGAGTAGCATTTGCGATCGTTACACAAAAATAGCTATATAAATTACCCCCAAGAACGGTCAGAGACGTAAGACAACCACAGGACATAATATACAAGAAAGACAGGGCATATGGTGGTAAAGGATAACTTGTTGAAACAGGAGAATGTCATTGTCAGTGATGTAAGGCAATGCAAATAAGAAAAAGGTGTCAATAAAAAAGCTACCTCTAAATCAGGTTGGCTCTTTTTAAGCCTGCAACACTCAAGCCATCTCTCTAACTGAACATTTGTATGTTCTTCCACATCTTTACCAGTGAATTTGGCACCAGCGACATAATTTCAGACAGAATAGGTAGGTTTAGATCAGTAAACATCTCGTCCGTACACTATTTACATACAACTAGCATGAGGGACAAATGCAAGTTTGACCCCCCTAGCAACAGTTGCTAACGTCATGAATATTAATGAGCAAAGGTGACATGTTACGTGCAGTACGCTATTCCGCATGAAAACAATGTAGTATTCATGCCAGGCCCTAGGGGGCAGTGCAGATTTACAAGGCGACAGCCAGTTATGCACTTCCTTGACACCATCAACCTCCTCAGCTCCAGAAGACAACATACCCGCCTACTCCAAGCAATGGCATTTTTCTTTTGCTCCAAAAGGCACAAAAATGCAAATATGAAACATATTTAAAGTTTATAAAAACAGTAAATTAAAACCGACATTCCGCCATGATTGCTGTTTTTAATGTTTAGTAGCAGCGATGCACACGCCTAAAGTGGCATGTGTGAGTGCTGACATCATCGGCGCGAGAGCTTTCCATTTATATGGTTGCGGAGCAAGCTTCGCAATCGAATCCTTCCACTTTGGAGCCCAGAATCAAAGATTTGCGTCTTCGCCTTCCATTTTCGCTGTCAGCATATAATGGCGAGGCCATTCTGCAAAAGCTTCCCACCCGTCCTTTGAAATAAGGAATCATTCCGAATTCGGAATTAAAAGTTGTGTTCCGTATTGAACCAATACAGTATATTATATATATATATATATATATATATATATATATATATATATATATATATATATATATATATATATATATAGAGATACATTTCTATGCATTTCAGGAATTTTGGGGATGTCACATGTACAGATTTGGACGCGAGGGGGGCATCCCTTATTTCTAATTCTGAAAGGTGGCAACCCTAATTCCGCAACACAATTGTTGCGTCTTGGTGTCGCAGCGTCACCATGTAAAACGGCCCCTTAGAAAAGCTGGACTATGAATATTATGTAAGCATATAATTATTTTCCAAAGCACAAAGTAGATGCTCTCAAATATCAAATTTAGATTCATTAATCTGATTGTTTCGACTACAAAAATCTGAAATTGTTAACCGTTTTCGTTTTTTAAATGAAAAATAAATCATTTTTAAAATAAAAAGTAATATTGACTACTTTTATAATTAGGGCTGTCAAACGATTAAAATGTTTAATCGAGTTAATTACAGCTTAAAAATTAATGAATCGTAATTAATCGCAATTCAAACCATCTATAGAATATGCCATATTTTTCTGTAAATTATATATATATTCTGTAAAATAATTTGTTGGAATGGAAAGATAAAGACACAAGATGGATATATACATTTAACATATGGTCCACAAGGACTGTAGTGGGCATTTCACTCTACTGTCATTTAAATCTGTCTATGCTGTCCTCACTCCGAAGCGTCTACTTTTTCCAAAGCTAGACAGCTAGTGAACGACGCCTTAATAATCAGACTTTTTCCTTTTTCATCTGATTTATTAATAAAATGGCCTCAAAACATTGTCCTCTTTAGACCGTAGTGAAACTACAAAAAAAAAAGTATACAAGCATTGCATTAGCAACAACGTTAGCTTAGCACGCTATACAGGTTCACTAAACATAAACAAAAAGCGTCTCATACAAAAAATATAACATTTCGCTTACTAACATAATATGTACATTCTTTACAACAACCATACTTACGGACAAATCTTGTCCAAGGATCATATAAGCACAACATTACAACGTAGGCGTCAGCCCGAGACGTCGTGCAGCCATATTGAACTGGCAAGAAAGCAATAAACCATGTCGCAAAGCAACCACAAGAGTTTGCTGTTAAACAGCACAAAAACCTTGCTGTAAAACTTACCAAAAGGCAGAATACCGTCTGAGCGGGACATGTGCGTTAATTGCGTCAAATATTTTAACGTGATTAATTTAAAAAATTAATTACCGCGCGTTAACGCGATAATTTTGACAGCCCTATTTATAATACATAAATAAATATAACAATCAGAATATTGGCTTTTTTGTTCTTTTTTTTTTTTTTTAACTGAAAAACCGTTTTCCTTAAAAAATTGAATTATAAAACACAAAAATTAATTTAGTATTAAGAGGCTCAAAAAAGATTTTGTCAACAATTATCAACAATAAAAAAAAGTTACCAATTAATTTCATAATCGATAATTCATGGCAGCTGCAGATACAGCTAAGCGTAACATTAGTTCAAAACAATATGGCCTTCACGCCATCTTTACCTGGCATCCTCATGTTCAGATTTGCTATTCAAATTACTTAAAAGAATGTATACAAACCAGCGCTGAGACCACATGCTGGGCCATTGTATATATGCGCCGCTCTGTCATCTCGCAAGGAGGAGTCACGTCTTCCTGTATAAATAGACACAAAAGCAAATCAGTTCTGTGACGCTGGTTGATTCCAAAGTGTTGTAAGCACATTTGAACTTTTTAGCGTTTTCTCACCTGCCTGCACCGCCACAAGAAGCCGAGTAGATCCCGGTTCTCCAGCTCTTCCACTACCGTCACCAGAGGCGCACGCAGGGAGACCACGCCCAGAAGCTCGGGCAAGAACGGGTGCGGGCCCACCTTGGCCAGGAAGGACGCGAAGTCCAGGAAGTTGTGTCTCTCGGTGGCATCGGCAGAGTCTGCGGTGAGAGTGCAAAGTTAACAGGTGACCTTTGACCATTCATTAGCGCTCTTTGATATCTCCCCACCATTCAACACCCGCAAGATGACGTTCCTATTTTCCATACGAGCCCTGTAGAGTGACACGGACGAATCGGAGCGTAGTGAGAAGGAACCGGGCAGCGGGGTCACCAGGTTAAAGGACTCGGGCAATCTCTGGCGGGGTAACTCTCGGGGCTGGACGACAATTTCCGACGCGGGATCGTAGGCTGCGCCGGACGACACTGGAGGCATGTCTACGGACAGGGAGAGCTTTTTGTGTGTGTAGGTGATGGGCTGGTTGAAGGTGGAGTAGGTGGGCATGTCCAGGGCAATGCTTTCACCCTCCAGCACGTTGATTCCAGGGGGAGCTGAGAGACGAAAAGGAGAAATGTTTAAATTTGTATAGATTTCATTATCGAATTATTTTGAGCTTTTTATTTTTATTGCAGGTGAAGAAAAAATTGATTGATTTAGGTTTTTTTTGTGTGTCAAAAAGGAAGTTTAAACCACTTATTCAATAGATTCTTTCATGAGAAAGTTTGTTTCTTTCTCTGTGATATTATTACTTTGCAATGGGGGCTGACAGCACAAATAGAGGGAGGAAAAAAAGATAATTAGATTTTGTAATAATGGTGCATTAAAAGTATTTAATTTTTCTTTTAAATACCTAATTAAACTTATTTTTAAGAATATAACCCAAATGGTGTCTATTTTTTTTTTTTGCTTGATGGTCAAATATTATTTTAAAATGGGTGATCAATAGTAGATGAACTTAAGATTATTTTTTCAAATGTTTACCCAAAATATCTCATAAGTGTCCAATCCTTATTTTCTATTAAATATTAAAGATATTATCCAATCAAAAAAATGATAAAAATTATTTTTGTAGTCTAATGTTTAAATATAAAATATGTAATCATGTTTTGTCCTTTTAATCCTTATTTGTTATTTAATCATAAAGGAAAAAAAACTACTCCAACCAAATTTAGAGGAATAATATTAAATGATTCCAACAAATAATGAATGTGTGTACTTCAAAGTTCATCATCGTGGAGAGCTTTGTATTTTTTAAGGAGGTACTCGTTGTAAAAGAGTCAGTGATACGGAGGACAAAAAAATGATGTCCCCTTCAGAAGAATCTTCTGAAGGGAAGAATTTTTGCAGGCAATTGTAATAGGTGTCAGCCGTTTTATTCAGTCTGCCTTGTTAGGCATTACAAAATCTATCAAAATGTAAATGGATTTCATTATGGCAGCTTAGCAGTTGGAAGCCTTTTGCTGTCACCTCATTCACACAATTACGATTCACAGCACAATGTTGACTTACCGTCGATGCCATGCAGCTCTCTTCTGAAGTTAGACTTTAAGCTGCTGATGCGGATGCGGTCGACCTTCTCGGGACAGAAGCGCAACAGGAAGATAAAGACCAGCGTGACCGTGAATGTAGCCAGCAGCAGGATGGGCACCACAATCACTTCCTTCTCATACAAGCGGATCTCTTGAGAAAAAAAAACAAAAAACGTATATATATGTATTATTACTAGGGCTCTCAAACGATTAAAATTTTTAATCGAGTTAATTACAGCTTAAAAATTAATTAATCGTAATTAATCGCAATTAATCGCAATTCAAACCATCTATAAAATATACCATATTTTTCTGTAAATTATTGTTGGAATGGAAAGAAAAGACAAGATGGATATATACATTCAACATACGGTACATAAGGACTGTATTTGTTTATTATAACAATAAATCAACAAGATGGCATTAACATTATTAACATTCTGTAAATGTTAAATTCATGGATAGAAAGACTTGTAGTTCTTAAAAGATGAATATTAGTACAAGTTATAGAAATGTTATATTAAAACGCCTCTTAATGTTTTCGTTTTAATAAAATTTGTAAAATTTTCAATCAAAAAATAAACTAGTAGCCCTATTCTGTCCTCAATGTGTGTGAGTACACAAATTGACAGATAGCGAACATAAGTTCCAAAAAGAAATCAGACGGTGTGGCAAAGTTGCATGGGCTTTACTGAAGTCATCTCTTTTTGACAGGAGCACGTTTCTTGTATTTTTGTAAAACTGAAAATAACAAGGTAATGTGTCAATAACTTGCATAAATCACAAAATAACATAAAATGTACACACACGTGTCCATTTGAGCAGCAGCACTAGCCAATTAGCTCACAAGCATCTAACAATGTAACTGCATTTCACCATATATGTGAATAAATTCAAATACACATCATCAATAACTATCTAATGCTCATGAATATAAACAAAGGAGGAATATAACTCACAAGCGATGCATGTATTAGACACAAACAGTGTGATGGGGCTATGAGAACTGCCACTGAATACTGGATGCGGACGTTAGCTGGTCTGAAGAGCACTGTCTATTAGTGTGAGTTCGCGTCGACATATAATCACGTCAGAAAAGCGCGCCGAAACCCAAATAATCAGCTGCACTGAATCGCCAGCAGAGGGCGACATTACGCCACATAACATATGCAAGTCACACCCAAGCGCCAGCAGAGGGCGGAAAAACTCCATAAAACACAATTAACAAGTTGGCCTTTCACTGTACTGACATTTAAATCTGTCTGAGCGGGCCTAGTGTGTTAATTGCGTCAAATATTTTAACGTGATTAATTTAAAAAATTAATTAACGCCCGTTAACGCGATAATTTTGACAGCCCTAATTATTACACAAGCTTACCTGAAATCTAATACCAAATGTGCCCATCTCGTGTCTTTCATAATACATTTTACTGCAAAGGTCAAGAAACTCAGTCCATCGCCGACCCCCCCACCCCCAATAAAAAAAAAAAATAATAATAATAATAATAAATGCAGTATTTGATAGAGCTGTACTGATACGATCACGTAGTCTCTAACTCTCGCTCCTGCCACTTCTCTTGGTCAGGCAGTGCACTTGAGTTGCTTATTAAAGTTAACGATGATTGACAGACGTTAAGGTTTGATCTTGCGATTGGCACTTGGATGCCGAAACTTCAATGGGCCGCATGCGTCAATCATCGTTTACAGAGGTGTGCAAAATTTCAGATTCTTAGACTATTCGCGATTCGGCCGTGGAAGATTCGAGAACGATTCACAAACATCCAAATTCCGATTATTGAAATATGCCAAGTAAAGCGGAAGTACAACACACTCAGCGCGCCGCGCGGTCTTTGGGGTGCAACGAGGAAGAACGCAGCGAGAGTAGCTAAACATCATGCTTCTCATTACCCGGCCCCTCGGGTAATGCCAATGCTCAACTCACGGCTCTAGCTCAACTCATGCCACGACATAAAAAAAAACCCAACAACATACCTGACTGCTGCCGAAAAGCTGCTATAAAGTACGTCATCTACATAATGTAATGGTAGATATCATTTATATAGGACTAGATGCACCATTGATTCGGTAGCGTGAGCAGCACATCTACAAAAAGCTAGATGCGAGCGTTAGTAAACGGCCGCCATCTTAAAGCAGTACACTTCCCTGCAAGGCTGTTGTAGCGAACCTTCCAAGCAAACCTAATTAACTTTTTATCTAAAATACTCCTAAATCGGTAAAATATTGACATGAATCTATCTTTAAAGTAGTTTTAAAACTTTCACATGTCGAAAGTAGACAAAACCTACTTTGCGGTTTTAACACTTATCGCGGGTTCTGGTCCCGGTCCCCGTTAACCGCGTGAAACGATAAATGACCATGTGAAACACTCACTTAAAATATTTAAGTATACGAGTCACACATTTCTTAGTGTTTAATATTGGAGAAAACAATGTTCAAACTGGAAAAATTACACCGCTTGTGAGCACAGCCATTTTGTGACGTCAGAGCATATATTTTTCGTTTTGTTTATTTCATTTTATTAAATACATATGTTTATACTGGAGTGCCACATCAAATTTCGTCGTTCACAATGTTCCGTCGTTGACAATGACAATAAAGACCTATTCAATTCTATACCACACTATAGCCTCAAGCACTAGTGCAACTGATCATGTGGATTAATAACATAACGATGAAGGGCAGGCAGTCAAGGATATTTGCATTTGAGTGGCCTAAATAGTACCAGCATTGATAAAAGTAACCACTGACTGAAAATACTGGCTTTTACTTACGTTTATCTCCACTATTACACATCAGAAAAATGCAATTCTGTGTTTTTACTAATTCATTAAACACTAGTCTTTTCACTGGGATCCACATAAATGTCTGTCCCTTTAAACCATCATCATTTTTCTAGTCCGTTGTTATGTATTTGATTGAATAACAATGTGGTAAAGTTTCAGTGATCAATCCTTTGTGAGTGAATTCAGTCATATAACTTTTTTAGCGAATGATTACATTTGGCTCACACTAAAACTGTTCCAGCATTAAAAGGTATAAGGAAGCAAAAAAAGGAAGACTTAGAGACACGATATACAAGTTGGCACGGCAGTATTATCAAACCAGGCCTGAGGTTTAAGTAAACTTAAATGAACTTTTGAGCTTACCGCAAAGGGTGTCTCCTTGTTGGCAGAGGAAGTCTGCGTTTGATATCGACGACATCCTGTCAAAAAGACGCGCCTATGAAGGCAAGGCAAGTTTATTTGTATAGCTCTCTTCATACAAAAACCAACTCCTAAGTGCTATACAGCCAGAATTATGTAATCATTAAAAACGAGATTCAAGGAAGACAGTTTTAAGGACAGATTGATATCATTGGCGGTGATATCACATCCATCGCCGTCAATGGCAGCAAATGAATTCAATGTACTGACAGTTGTAGCAGCTCTCTGGTTCTGAATTCTTTTACTCACTGAAAGCAAAGAGTCGAAATTTTAAGACCGGTGTGATGGGTTTTCAGTTTCCGGGTGCTAGGAAGAACTCGAGCTGCGGCATTCCGAACCAGTTGCAGCTGTCAGATTGATCCATTTGGTTCAAAGCTGGAAGATCCCTGTTACAAATATTTAAAAATGAACGTGTGAACAACCTTTTGAGTCTTGTTTGTCAAAAAGGGCATGATTGTCATCGAACATTAAACAAATATTGACATTTTAATCCGGCAGGGTTTATATATGGTACCTGGGCCATATTTATACAACTGCTCTGTATAGCATTATATGTGTATATTTTAAGAACTCGAACCTGTAATGTACAGTAACTTCTGTTCAAACCCATGTGTGTATTACACAGCGCTGCCCTAGTTCTTTATCAATGACAAGACAAGAGCAATAATCAAAGTAGGTCTTTGCTCTTACTACATTATGTGTGTTGCACTTAATTTAGGGCTGAGCGATTTAAAGATCGAAACAAATTATAGATCAATCTCGATGATTAGCTGTGTCATATTTAATTGACAATATGCAGATGCAAACATTAGTTTGGCAGATTTTAAACAGTAAATTGTAATGTTGATGGTTTTCTGAGAGTTAAGAAAACTACAGGCCAAGTAAACTGTAAAGCTTAACAAAGAAAATGACGAATATTGTGCTCTAAAATAGAAAAGGCATAGGATGTTAAGCACCATTGTATTAAAAACTATCATTAAAAAAAACAACTAAATTAAAAGTAGATTTCCAAAAAATTGTGTGGTTGGAATGTCAAGATCGGACGATATGGAAAGAAATGTGATGTGTGATATGTGATCCTTTCGTGTCCAGATCGCCCAGCTCTAATATAATGGACACTTTTTTCCCTAAGCAAAACTATTGAATTAACCAAACACGAAACAGGAAAACATTACTTTTTCAATGGTAGTGATGTAAAAGTGTTATTAATAAGTTTTCCATAGCAGGAATACTACTGGAAATTCTACACTTGACCATAACCGTTTTGACGTCAGCATCTGCAAACCTGTCCATCTACATTTCTGACGCTTTGTTTACACGCCCATAGGGAAAACTAAAAGAGGTTCATCACAGACTTTAAGTTAAAAATTAAGCTCAAAAACACTCTCAAAATATATTTTATCTAATCTAAATTCACTGCAGCGGATTAGGATTATCTCAAAATAAACATTCAGGAGAATGAAAAATTGTCTTACCTTTCGTTTTCAGTTCTAAATCCTCCAGAATAGTCTTGCCTTCATGGAATCAGTCGTCTCACATCCAACTAGCAAAGTGTTAAGTCTACATGCTCTTGTTTTCGTCCGTCTTGACTGTCAGGGGATCAGTGTACACCTGTTTGTCGACGCTCTAGCGCCTATTGTTTTTAACTCCACCCTCCTCTCCGCCGCCTTATACCACGATTGCGCCTTCCTCCTTCCATTCCCCTCAAGGGGCGAATCAACACGTTTATGGTAATCTACAGTCCTGCCCTGCCTCCTCTTTGTGTTTGCTTCTGTCACTTCAACTTTCCTTTACTTTGTCAAAAAACTGGTCTTGCTGCTCTTTGACGTTTTGACCGCCCGCAGCTTTTTTGTTTCATTTGTTTTTACCCGTACAACGGGCTATGAGCTTTCGGGAAGATTGAGTCAGTGATAAGCCCTGTCTTTGCACTCTTCAAACAAAAAAAAAAAGACCTTTGCCTCTTTAGGAGCACCATTTTATTCCTAAGGAAATATACAGTATATGATCTGGAGAGGCACAGCAAATGTTTAGTTTAGGCGCAGTAATGATGAGAGTGGCTACATTAACTCACTAGCTGCCATTAACTGTGATCAAAATTCAATCCATTTGAACAATGAGAGGCTCGCAACTCTGCTATTCCAAACGGATTGGATGTCAACCGCCCTCAATGGCAGTAATCCATGACAATTCATTAGGTTAGTGTTTGAAGGCAGATTCCGTCTCACAGTTTGGAAGACGACTTTTCAGGATGAGCAGGCTGGGGTCCAAGCCATTTTTCACCTAGAAAGGAATAAAAGAATAATAATTAAACAGACTCTCAAATAGGCCTGAACGATATTGGAAAAAACTATTGCTGCGATTTTTTGGGGGTTTGAGATATATTGCGATATTATATTGCGATATTTAAAAAAATGTATATATAATTTTTTCAAGAAATTTTCACAAGATTACTTAAATAGCTGTTTGGAAAGACTTTAGATGACTCACCATCACCACAGTGTACAGTCATCCCTTGTTTTTCGCAGTTAATGGGGACCAGAACCCGCCGCGATAAGTGAAAAACCGCGAAGTAGCGCACCCCCCCATTTTTTTGTGTGTGTGTGTGTGTGTGTTTTTTGTGCCCAAAGTATTGATTCAGATTTAGCATTGGAAAGAGATACATATAAGACATGTTTTTTTCTCACTTTTCCTCCCAAAGTGATTTAAAAAATGTATAAAAATAAATGATTTTTAAGCACTTCAAATGTCATAATTATGATAAGTTTTAAACATAACTGTCCAACCAAATCATTTTTGAACAAGAATAAAGTACTGTGGCAGATAAATGTTTGGCTTAATTAAATGCTTCTGTTTATCTACTTTAGCTGTGACCGTTGAAGTGACATGTAGAAATTTCAAACTCCTCATGATCACTTCTGGCATTTAAATGTCTCCAACGTCCCTACAGTACACACATTCATTCCAGCGCGGCTTCCTTGCAACTGTTTAACAAGTTAAACGATGATTGACAGATGCCCGTGTGAAGTCTGCTTCTTTGGCCAGATCAAAGCCATCGTTGTGCAGCAGTGGCTGAGAGGATCAAAAGGCTGGGAGAGGGAGGGTAGGAGGCTGTGCCGCAGACCAGAAAGTGAGGCGTATGTGGATCAAAAAAGAAGAAAAACTATCGCACGTGCTTGCGATGGGACTATCGCGCACAACATGCACATCGCGATGGCGATGTTTAAACGATATATCGTTCAGGCTTACTCTCAAACAAAAATGACTAAAACAGAATCTTTTGCCATTTAAAAAAGTTGAACTTTCAGATCAATTTCACTGGCTTTTTTCAGGTTTGATGAATAACACAATACAAGTTAGCTCTTTAAATTCAACATTCTAAGTGAATTGGACGTCTTTTTAAAGGGATGCACGGATAGAAAGACGTGTAGTTCTTAAAAGATAAAGGTTATTATGAGTTAAAATAATTTGATATTGAAACCCCTCTTGATGTTTTCGTTTATATACAATTTGTAAAATTTGTTTAACTAGTAGGTCGCCATTGTTGTTGACGTCGTAGGGCGATGACGTCACATGGTTACGCTGCCAAGCTTCCAAAGTATTACTCTAGCGTTCAACCCTTTCAACTTGAAACCCGAGAGGAACATTAATGAGCATGACAGCACTGTCGATATTTCACAAAACGAGCAGCAAAAGCAAAATGGACAGGATAGACAAGATGAGACGAGAGTAGAGGGAAAAAAAAAGGTATTCAGCCAAAATGCGCTACACCGGCGAAACGTGCTACAAGAGGCGAATTTGGCACCCTAAGTACTACCGTGCGCTTTCAGCTTGTTTTGTTTAGATGCATACGGACAGAACATACTAAAGATGCCTTAAGAAAATACGTACACATAGTACTATCAAATAAGGGTGGTTTAAATATTCTACTTGACTAATGTGGTCAACAGATCAACAATCTGCTTTAAAGCTACCACAAGAAAACACAAAGCTTAAAAGTATGAGAGGGAAACACAAGCAAAAAGTATTTTGAGGCAATGAAAACACAAATAGTAAGTACTCGCCGCTTTTAACCAATGAGCGCATGTTGGACGTCTCACCGTGTAGGAAGGAATTGCAGTAACCCGGTAGTATTCGTCTAGTGACAGTGACAATCTACTAGGGCTGCACTATCGATTATTTTAGTCGTCGATTAATCGATGAACTAATTAGTTCGAATAATCGAGTAATCGGATAAGGAAAATAAAAAATTAAAATACCTGAGCTGAACCTCAAACGGTATGAATAAAATAAATACTGTAAATGAGGATCTATGTACAACAAAAGAAAAATTGGCTAACTTGCATAGCAAAAGTCCGCTAACTTAAATGCAGCACAATGCAAACTTTTTTTCTTTTTTTTAACAATGCTCTAAACAAATGGTTCACACACATATTCCCACAAAAAAACGGCAAAATGTACCTATAAACTAAATTACGAATGCATAAAAAAATTTAAAAAAAAACCTTTAGCTCAAACAAAAACTTATCTTATGTTGGTCTTAACAGGGAGCCATTTGAAATGAAGCAGACTAGAGGGCAGTGTATCCACCCAAATCAATGAAGTGATAAAAAATGCAAACACTTTAAAAACAAACAATTACAACACCACTTTAATTAAACGAACACTCGAAGCAGCAAAATTTAATGTGAATCTTTTTTTTTTCTAATCGAATACTCAAGTTAATCGATTAATCGTTGCAGCACTACAATATACGTCATCACCCAGCGCGTCCATTGCACGCTTAATACATGGCGCCCTCCATAGGTCAAAACATGTAATAAATATTATAGATTTTTAAATCAATGGCAATATTTTATGTGTTTCTAATAACATATTTAGTAAAAAAAAAGACAATAATTGTGGCTTATTAGAGCCTACAAGTCTAAGTCTGAGATTCCCATTAAGGAAATATGGAATAAATTATTTTGATCCAACCAGCAGAACATGCACACAACTGAGGTAAACCCCCGATATACTCAGACCCATATACTTGAAAGTTCAATTCAACTCAGTTAATCAAATTCACAAAATTAACTTGTTAAAATGAGAAGGGAATACTCCGAATAAGTTACTTATTAGAATTGAAGAATATGAATTATGTTTTCATAGTGCTCTTACCAAGACAGTGGGCCATGAGCTCAAATCTGTCCGAGCCAAAGAACATTTCAGGTTTTCCGTTGATGTGACAAATAATCAAGGGAAAGCCAAATGCCTGAGTACAAAAAAAAAAAAAGTTGCGTAATTTCATGTGAATTTCTTTTGTGAGTGGCGCTGGCAAAGAACCAACCCCGTAATCCAGTGCGTCCTGTGTGCTTTTCTTCAGTTTGTCTTTGATTTCCTGCGTGGTGCACATTTTCTGCAGCTCTTCAATCTCACTCCCTTTCAAGCCAGCTTTCTGTGCTGCCTAGAATCAAAATCACCACACCAGCAATATATACCGGTAAGCTTTCTTTTTTTAGGTCTCATTTCTCAAAGCTTTGGATAGTGTGCTACCTCAGCCAGTGATGCAGGCTCAGTAATGTCTTTGTCTTCACTCCAGATTCTTCGCCAAAGTTCTCTGGAGACCTTCTCCACCTGTTGGTCTCCACCTGGGTCTTTCTCCTGCACTGCTTTCACAAAGCGCATTGCATTCAAGGAGCCTGCAAAAATAGAGATCAAATACAATTACCAAATCAAGCAATACTGTATGAACTTGAGCTGTCGCCATTAATCGACAACTAATCGATGAATAAAGTCAACGAAAATTATTTTGCTAGTCGATTAATCATTTCCAAAACTTGTTTAAGAACTGTCCAAGTCCTAATCTTTGTACCTCTTAACAGTGAAAATGTTCAGATTTCTGCAGTCCTTGATGAAGGCAGGGTGTTCCTTTTTATTCTAGTCTTTTTCATTTTTAATTTGAAAAATATATATTTTTACATTTTTTAAATATAAACAAAAAGAAAAACATTTTTTATTAACAAAAGAGCTATCATTAAGGATTTTAGATAAAGAAAAAACTGTTTTTAAAATTAATTTTAATTTACCAAACCAACTTCTGCTTTGCTTTTGGGAAACATTAATACAATTACCATAGACTTCATAACTTAGGAATTTTGAAGTCTATGTAGTTACATTGTTTAGGGTTTCCCTAAGTCCTTTATAAGCCTAGTGGGCTGACAGGTTTTTCTTGCCCCCTCCTCCAGGCTAAAACAGTACTACAAAAGAAACTATAAAAAGAACACATATTTTAGCTATATTTAAACCCCGTCTGGTGATAGGCTTGAAAACGCAATGGCAATTTTTAATATAGAGATATGAACAAACCAGCCCCAGCTCTCTGCCATTGCACTGAAATGCATTGCATTATATTGTTTGTTTGTTAAAATTGTATTTCTAAACGGTATAATTGATAAATTGATTATAATAACACACAAGACATAAATTAAACATTTCCGTCAACAATAATAGTTATTTTTTTATTAATTAAAAAAAATATATGGTGGGTCACCAGTGGGCTTTTCCACCACCAGGATTTGAAAGTTTTCTGAGGGAAACGCTGTACAGGTAATCTCCGGGTTACGAACGAGTTCCGTTCCTACGCTGACGACGTAACCCGAATTTCTGCGTAAGTCGGAATTAACCCTTTAAGTACCCCTGCAAAAAAGCTATCCAAAAAGTAAAATAATATTGTATTTTGTTTAATGATGGAGGATACACTGCCCTCTCGTGGCAGCATTGGGTCTGGCTGGACTGTCGCCTTGTACGACAGATTCAGACTGAGACGTCTGACATGGATAAAGGATAGCTGTGCTCTGGTTTGGCCCACATAAATCTGCAAGTTGCTTCAGCTAATATATGTTTGTGTATGCATTTGTAATTAAGTTTACAGCTACAGTTCGTGAAGTTACGTGTGAGCAATTTGCTATGAGAATTGTAAATACGTTAGCATTCGTAGCGTTTAAGGTAGCTGACTTTTGTTAGGCAAATTAGGCTAATTTAATCTGCCATAAATTTACATATTGATCAGACTGGTTGGATGTTTGAACACCAAGTGTTTTGTGTCAAGTGTTTTATTGACAAAATGTGTGTCATTTTGAACATAAGAGTACAGTACATGTAATAGATTTACAAATTGTCAACAGTGGAGGACGTAAAAAGCTTCAAAAAGTACAATTGCCTTTTTATCTGTCTGTAAAGCTGAACAACTTCACGTTTTGTGAGGACAAAACACATCATTTTACAAAAGTATAGGATAAAATAAGATACTGTGATGTATAATAAGGTACTCTTCTTGTGAGTAAAACAAAAAAGAAAAACAAAAAAATGACTCGAGACAAAATGGCAGCAGAGACTCCGGTGTCATAAAGTCGAAATCTCACAAGTCGAGTACGACGTTAAGACTCGTAACCCAGGGACTACCTGTAGTTACATAATATTTATCACCCAACTTTGATCAGCTTATGGTTTCAATACAGATTTACTACATTTACAGCCAAAATGTCAAACCTACAGTAATACAACAGTGAATAACGCGTTTCATACATGAGTTGATTAGTTGACTAATCGTAAAAATAAATGTTTGTTGCAGCACTGGAATAAATGCCATCTATCTATATACTTTTATTCCAATTTTATCTGCCAGGGGCCAAATAAAATCGCTCAACAGCACTGAATTTAATATAAGACATTAATGTCTGACCCCATGTCTAGATTTTTTATTTTTTATCTGCAAATGTCAGAGTAATAACCTTAACATTGAAACTTACTTTCTATGCATCCTCTGTTTAAAGGAAAAACAATATGCTGTGTTTAAAATATATATTTTAGAGATATAAACAAGAATATATGAAAATGCAAAATAATATCCTAATAAATATGGTGGAAAACACAGACAAGGCTGAAAAAGCAGTTTCTGCTCTTGCACCCCTATTTAAAATAAACTGCTGTATTTTAAGCCAAAAGAACTGCTGTGTTTAATAGAACAATATGTCCATATGCTGCCAAAGCAGATTCATGGTTCATGGCGCATTAAGCCCCCGAACTATCTTTAATTTGTCCGTTTTACCCTGGAAACCCCCGTTTACAGACATCGCGCAACTGCTTTTGTTTCAACCCAGCCATAAAACAAAAGTAATTAATCATATTTATTATTCAAAATGTCTGTCATTTTTATCTTACAATTAGTTGATGTGTAATACCTTGTTTATATATACTGTGTAAAAACAAATCAAAAAATTATTCACTCGCATATTTTAAACTTTTAAACAAACGACGTCACAATGAAAAAAATGGTGTCTGTAAAAAAGTCATGGATATCTACTTCATAACGATCGCTTAATTGTATTTTTTTGTGACTGTCGCATTTTCTTCGATATGTCACAAGATGCATAATCGATCAAAACAAAGAAAAATTGGAAAAAAAAAAAAAAGTTTAAAAGGGAAAATATATGAAAATCTCAACCACTCCTTGATGTCTGCGATTTCTGTATCGCAACCCATGTTATATTACCATGTTTCACCCATAAAATCCCCCCAAAAATCTAGATGTGGCCATTCGCAACTGTGTCTTAACACTCAGTGATACATGCTACAAGGAGTTTTTGGTTCGAAACAAGGTAAGTACACGATAATATCTCGTTCAAGTCATGGCGTCTGTAATTCTGCTCTCGTGTGCTCTCACCTTCAGATAGGGTTTTGTTGTTTAAAAAAAACTTTTTTACTTCTTTTTTACTTTTTTACTTCCAACTTTTTTTTTAAAATGCCCTCCTGTTCAAAATTTTTCTTCCCCCAGAAAATTTAGATTTTAAGCTTTCCAATGAAAGCACACATGCGTATCGGACAATTTTGAAATTTGGCCAAATTGGGGGTCTTAGAGCGGGACTTCAAGTCACCTGAGTGTTTTCCGCCATATACTATAATACTGAACCCATTTGATATTTTAAAAAAAAAAGTTTAATTTTTGACTAGAAAAGTTTGCGGATACAGTTTGTACACACTAAAATTTTAACATTCAAAGTGACTACCAACAAACATTTCTGCTATTATAATGTCCACCAAGCGTGCAGTGTACCTTTCCTGAACATGGCTTCTGCAGGGTCTGAAGGAGGATGCAGAGGGACGTTGAAATATTCTGCCAGGCGGTCCAGGTCCTTTCCCATAAACAGAAATTTATTTGGAACTAATCCAGGGGGCTTGTTGCCTGACACGGTGAGATGTTACACAAATTGAATGTCAGTGGTGGGAAGTAGAGATGTAGAAAAAAATACTGTCTTATATATGTCTATATTTATTTAGTTATTTTGCATCATCTGGCATTTTTCTGACTTTTTTTTTTTTTCATAGAATTCCTACATTTAAAGCCAAAAACGCATTATGTTTTTCTACCACCAGGATTGGGGGGAAAAAAACTTATAACTTGGGAATTTTATAAATAAGAACATCTCTGTGACTGAAGTACAGTACCTGACAAAAGTCTTGTCGCTTATCCATTTTGTAGAAACAATTGCTAATAACCTGACTTTTAATTATTCAACTGGTTTCAAAAATGGCTCATATGAAAGCTCAGACCCTACCAAATGATGTTGAATGTACAAAAATATGTTTCACTGAAAAAAGATTTATCATTTAATGAAGACATAAAGGTCAAATTGTGGCAAGAGAAAAGTTTTATCGCCTACAGGAAGTAGTGTGAAAATTGAACAAAAAATGTACTTCAAATACAAAAATATGTTTCGTAACTTAAGCGAATTAAGTAATGGTGCTGTGAGATCCAAATGTAATATTTTGTATGATTTCCATGGGCTTGAAGGACTGCATCCATGCGGTTCGGCAAGGATTCATACAATTTATTGATGAAGTCATCAGGAACATCAAAGAAAGCAGTCTTGCATGCCTCCCAGAGTTAATCAACATTCTTGGGTTTCGTCTTCCAAGCTTCCTCTTTCATCCTGTTCATGTCTGATGACTGGGCTGGCCAGTCCTGGAGGATCTTGATCTTCTTTGCCTTGAGGAACTTTGACGTAGAGATTGAAGTATGCGATGGAGCACCATCCTGCTGCAGAATTAGTCCCTTTTTATGGTTAGGAATTTAAGCGGCAGCTAAGATTCGTTGATATTTCAAACTATTTATGTTGCCTTCCACCCTGCAGATCTCTCACACACCTCCATACTGCATGTAACCCCAGACCATGACTTTGCCACCACCAAATTTCACTGTTTTCTAGAGCTGAAACGAGTACTCGAGCAACTCGAGTAACTCGAGTTTAAAAACTGATTCGAGTAATTTTATTCACCTCGAGTAATCGTTTATTTTGACAGCTCTAAGCATCACGTTTTGCTCGAACTACTTTTAATGCGGGACAACGCGCTGTCACGTGCGGAGAGGAAGAAGGAAAAAAAAAAAAAACTTACTGCAGCCGACAGCCGCCACAAACGACGCCGACGTTGCTAAATACTAGCCCGCATGATGCTACGTTGGTACAGGTAGCGTCTAATGCGTCTCATAGAGATCACATGTATGTTGAACTAGATGCAAAATGACAGACTCGGCCGCGTCTGGGCAGCGTTAGTAAACAGCCGCCACCTTAAAGCAGTAGAGCGCTAAGCGCTAATAAATAAGATTAACGTTACTGTCGCTACTAGCTCACGTAACATTAGCCCTGCGGAGGGCTAGGTTTCAATTAATTATGACCACTGTCGATGCGTGGCTAACGTGTCTTACATACAGGCTTTAACATAACATAGCATTGTGGAGTGATGAGGGTGTAAAATAAAAACTTAATCATGCTAACTATCAATTTTAGCTCAGTAGTCATTGCTGGATAAACACCAAGTAGCACTGGTCCCTAATGTGCTCCAATACAGCCTGTATCATACATTTATTTTGAACACTGCAAAAACTCAAAATCCTATCAGGACTTACAGTTTAGACTAACTTAAAACGTAACTAGAACTTAAAAATGGCTTGACACAAAGAGAAATTCAATTGAAACACGTGGGAAAAAATCTTAACTTTTAAGTGATGTGTGTTATCAAGCGTGACGGCATTTTTAGGTAAGATATATATATATTTTTTTTAATAAGATCTAGAAGTTTTTTGAGTGAAAGCAGTGAATTAGTCTTTTTTTTTAATTCTAGTTACATCTGAGATGCAATTGTTGGCTGTTTTCAACAATATACATCGAAAATAAAGACATTGATTGACTGAAAATGGTTCAAGATTAGATGAAATGTCTTGTTTTCTCATGTATATTTATAATTGCTCTTCACCTAAAAATATATTTGTTTTATCCGATTACTCGATTAATCGATAGAATTTTCAGTCGATTACTCGATTACTAAAATATTCGATAGCTGCAGCCCTACTGTTTTCTGAATGAATCTCGGATCCATGCAGGCTCCAGTAGGTCTCCTGCAATATTTGCGGCGACTGTGGTGTAATTCAGTGCAAGATTCATCTGAAAAATCCACCTTTTGCCACTTTTCCAGCATCCATCCTTTTGACAGGCTGTGGGCCTTGGCAAATGCCAAATGGTTTTTTAATTGTCTGCACCCTGAGAGATCTGCAGGGTGAAATATCAACCAATCTTAGTTTCCTCTTACATTCCTAACCATAAAAAGGGACAAATTCTGCAGCAGGATGGTGCTCCATCGCATACTTCAATCTTTACCTCAAAGTTCCTCAAGGCAAAGAAGATCAACATCCTCCAGCACTGGCCAGCCCAGTCACCAGACATGAACATCATTGCGCATCTCTGGGGTAGGATGAAAGAGGAAGCATGGAAGACAAAACCCAAGAATGTTGATGAACTCTGGGAGGCATGCAAGACTGCTTTCTTTGATGTTCCTGGTGACTGCATCAATAAATTGTATGAATCCTTGCCGAACCGGACGGATGCAGTCGTTCGAGCCCATGGAAGTCATACCAAATATTGAATTTGGATCTCACAGCACTACTACTTAATTCACTTATGTTATGTAACATATTTTTGTATTTGAAGCACATTTTTGTTCAGTTTTCACACTACTTTCTGTAGGCGACAAAAGTTTTGTCTTGCCCAAATTTGACCTTTATGTCTTCACTAAATGATAAATCTTTTTTCAGTGAAACAAATTTATTTTTGTACATTCAACATCATTTGGAAGGGTCTTAGCTTTCATATCAGCCATTTCTGAAACCAATTGAATAATTAAAAGTCAGATTATTAGCAATTGCTTCTACAAAATGGATAAGCGACAAGACTTTTGTCAGGGGCTGTATGTTTACATCTAGTAAGTACAGAGATTGAGTCTACCTGCCACTACTGCCGAGTGTTAAGTAACCTTACCAGAACCTTGCATGACACCACCCAGAAATGCAGGTCTCAGCTTGAGGTCAATGTTCCATACGTTTTTGTAGCGGCACATGACCTGAAAACAAATCACTTTAGGTCTGCTTTCAACATGTAATAGTATCGTTATTTATGCCACGAGGAAAATAAATAGAAGACAAACCTCAAATGCGAGCCAGGAGTACGGAGACACCACATCGAAGAACAATTCGACCACTTTCTTGGAGGTCATTTTGACGCGTGCACTCCCTCAAATACCAAATTAAAACGTACAAAACTTGCACAGTGTGTCAAAGTTCAACCCGTTGGGATGCAATGTCCGTCGGGCTAATGATAAAATGTCTCTTAAGTCAACTACTCCCGTGGCAAAACACGTCAATTTCGTTTTTTTTTGTTTTTTTTTCACGACTGGACCAAAGTTTACACTGATTTGATAACATACGCGTACGACGTTTGTCAAATTATTTATTTGCTAAATTCTTCTTCTACGTAAAATGCATGCGCATTGTTATATACTGCCATCTATGGAGAGGGAGGTACATAGGCATTTTGAATGCAAGTAAAGAGGTCATGTAAGGATATAATCGATAGCAAGAATTTACAAATTACATGAATTTACACTTGATTTATTTATCAATTCGTTTGAATGATCAATAGTAAAAAAAAAAAAAAAAAAATCCCAGAAAATTTCTTTATAGATTATCGATCCTTTAACAAACACAATAAATTTAAGAATTATTGGCACCATGGGTCATACTGGTGTCACCCCCATTCCAATGAAATGCTTTTTCATATTTTATTTAAAACACAATAAATACAGTTCAATATTTGTTTTTATTGTATGTATAACTACAATGTATTTAAAATATTTATCAACCATAATCTAATCTCACATAAATACAAAATAATTCCTGAAAAATTTATTTTTTTCGTACAAGTGTTTTATTAAAAAAAAAAAAAAAAAAAAAAAAAGTACTAGTTATTAAATCTTATTGAATTATTATGAGATGGTGACAATGCCACCGAAATTCTTTTTTTTTTTTTAAATCAAGTAAAGCAATCTTTATTGCTTAATTATCTTAATCGCTTGATTTTCTTGCGTAAAATTACACACAATGACACCAACATTTTCAGGCCTTTTATTTAGCATACATGTCACTGAAATAATGACTTGAAATATCTCATATCACACATATTACTGCTTTGCAGTATAATAATCACATCAGCAGCAACGCTACCATGACTATTTACAAAAGTCATCCACACATAATGAGGTCAACATAAAGGCTATAATGATGAGTTCTTCTTTGCCTCCTCTTGAGGACTTGCTGGATCTGGTGCCATGCTTTCACTGTAATAATGAACATTCATTCATGTTATTATTTTAAATCAAAGTACGCGTCTTACCTCTCTGAATCCTTGTCTGCCTGTAAAAGAAGATTCAAACACATCATCTTAATAAGCATTACTTCATGATTGCATTCTTTCATTTGTTAGTCAAAGATCAATACTTGTTTTTTACATCGCATTTTACCTTTGGTTTCTGTACTGAAATGCCACTGATCTTCCTCGGCACTCCGAGGGTCTCGAAGGAATGACTCCGCACTCTGATGGCCCTCTACGAAAACAAAATATGATTGCATGTGAAATCGAACGGAATGAAAAAAATTTCAAGCTGACCTTAAAGTTCTCTATGAATCCCCCGCTGCTTTCAGATGCCCCTCTGACACTCTCAGCAGTGGGGAGAGAGGATAACGAATCTCCCAGCATGCAGTGCGAACGGGTGGAGAGTTCTGCCAGCAGACTCTCCAGAAGTGATGAACGAGTGCGCAGCTTTATATCGATTTTTTTTTTTTTTAAAGGAAAGAATAGAAAATGTGAGGTAACCAAATTAACAATATTTCCAATCAAGAGGCGTGATAAGCATATACCTCCAGCCTGCTGAACTGCTCAGCTTTATAGCAGGAAATCTCTGCATTGATGAGTTTGGTCAGGAGGAATTCTCTCAGTAGGGAGTGCTTAGGACAAAGCAGAGATATGCTTGACTTGTTAACAGTTCATTACCACAGTGATTATTCTATAAAGGAGAGTATAATTGGCATGCTCTCAAAATACAGTAAAAATTAAGAATTAGGTTTTAATAAAGGTTTTTTTTAATAGGGTCTCACATCTGTAAAGATTGGAGGATCTGGAAGGATGGGACCAAATAGAGGAACATCCTCTCTGGCTGTTACAGATATCTGTGAAAAGGAGGAAGTACGATAAATACGTTTACTGGCCACGACAATTTCTTAATCTAATATACAGTTTAAAACCAAATGCATCAGCAGTTCTCACGCTTTTCACACTAAGTACCACCTCAAAAATGCATACAGTAGCACCACAAGTACCAGCACAAGGAGCAATGTCATATTAAGTGCTCATAAAAGTTATTTGTTTTTTGAAGTTTTTCTTTAAAAATTTTTTTTTTTTTTTTAATGCACTTCAAAAAGCACTCATTTAACTCATCGGCTGTCATTGATGGTGCTAGACATTCAATCCATTTGTACTAGGATGTGCGAATGAAGAATTTTTTATTATTATTATTAACGTAAGATTATTACTAAAAATAGTCACTTGGCCGATAAATAGTTAGAATGGCACTTTATTAAATCAAATGTTTTAGAGGCAAATGTATGGAACCTAGTAGTTAATAAATACAACAGAAGTGTACTTAAAGTACAAATGTGTCGATTACCGGTTTCAGGGTATACCATGGTATGAAAACGTCACAGTTTCAAAATCACACAAATTTTACGTCATACCGTCCATAAGGTATTAGCTACTTTTTATGTCCCAAAAATGCAAGGAGAAATCCCTCGCTTGCAGCTGCAAGGCTCAAACCTCCCTCACCGGTTGTTGTGCGGTGTCAGTGAGTCAGCTGTGCTACAGGATGGCTAGAGGAGGTGAAAGTCCTGAACTTTTTCCCCCATCGAAGAAAACAAAATCACTGGTAAGGGAATACTTCTGCTACAGAAAAGTTGCAGATGGCCGCGGCTTAGAGGAGGAGGGCCAACCGACATGTAAGACATGTTTGCAAAGGAGGTGATACCTCCAATATGATTTTGCATTTATACAAAATTAAAGGTTAGTAAACACCGTCATGAACGTTTCCCACCAGCAATGAGAGTTAACCCCAGTGTGTTTAGTGTGTCTAGCGGTGGTAAAATGTTTTTTTTTTCTCTCTGGCAACTCTCTGTTGAGAAAGAGAGTGTGTGTATTATGTAAAAATGATACGAGTCATACACACGTGCTTTTTATGGAAAGTTATTTAATTATTTTTTTATTTGATGGTAATAATGTTGAGATGTGGCTGTGTGTTTAGGCTCACCTAAATGACTGATCTTTTTATTTTGAATATTTCAGTTATTTTTTTTATTTTTTTAATCTGTTTTAATTTAACATTATACTTATGCTCCAATTTGCTAATATGTTTTGAAAAATAAAAATTCTGTTCAATGGAAAAAAAAGTTTTGTTTTGTTTTCTAACCCAGATATCTCAAAGTTACACATTTTAGAGCTGTAATTGCAATACCATGTTACCGTGAAACAGTGATATTTTGGCTTGAGGTTATCATATCGTCAAAATTTTATAATCTCAGAATCTCTCAAGCATTTATAATTTTACTGTACTTGGGACATCAAAAACAAATTGTCGTTGTTAAAAAGAATGTTTCTAGACATAACCAAGCTTCATCTAAATTTTGATTTTATTTCATGGTTTTTTTTAAGGTTTTAATTGGTTTTCTTTCATGTTATATCCCTCATTACATGCATTGAATAAAATAATTGCCCAATTAAACATACCGTAGCTTTTAACAAATAATTCTTGTGTATAGATTGTAATGAGCATGTGTATTAAATGAATTTTGCACTGGCTATATTTGGCTCTGCTTTACACCCACCTGATATGCAGTTTGGCCAGTATCGTCGGTCTTCCCACTCTGAACCCTCCGGACCACAATAAAGCAGTGCAGGAAGTGTGACTTAATGACATCAGCAAGGAAAGGAGTTGAACCCTCCTGGTAAACCAGCGCCACAATATCATTACCAATGTGTCTCTTTCTTTGCAGCTATGGAAAAAGAAGGAAACATTTTGCAGTGTTTAAAAAAATAATACTTATTACTTTACTATTTCCCACTATTTGACTGAAACAATACTCTTAACAGCACTGTGGTGGAGAGTAGTAGCTAACCTGCTGGGGATCACCCTCTGTGAATGGCAATTTAGTCGCTACATGGAACATGACTTCTCTGCCGTGAAAGGAAGTGAAGATGGCCTCACTTCCTGTCTGGCCGTGACACACATCAAGACCTCCTCTGAACCTAAGAAAAGGGAAATCAAATGAGATGTTGCACTGTGAGTTACCTCTAACCAATCTAACCAAAGAAAGGATATTAGATTACCCAGTGAAGCCATGAAGTTGAACCGTGTCTCCCAAGATAGAGAGAAACTCAGTAAACTCAGCACTTTCCTCGTCGTTACCGAGTATGTCCTCCTCAGTAAACTGGGAAAAGATTTCAGGATTTTTGCAGTACAAGGATATGGAAGGTCCCATTGGTTTTCCTCGAGTCACCACATACTAAATACACCCCTGATTCTGATATACTGTATTTTTCAGACTATATGTTGCACCGGAGTAGTCCCTGACAAAAGTCTTGTCGCTTATCCATTTTGTAGAAACAATTGCTAATAATCTGACTTTAAATTATTCAATTGGTTTCAGAAATGGCTCATATGAAAGCTAAGACCCTCCCAAATGATGTTGAATGTACAAAAATATATTTGCTTCACTGAAAATGATTTATCATTAAATGAAGACATAAAGGTCAAATTTTGGCAAGACAAAAGTTTTGTCGCTTACAGAAAGTAGTGTGAAAATTGAACAAAACTTGTACCTTAAATACAAAAATATGTTACATGTTACATGGTGCTGTGAGATCCAAATTTAATAATTTGTATAACTTTCATGGGTCTCTGCAAGGATTCATACAATTTATTGATGAACTCATCAGGAACGTCAAAGAAAGCAGTCTTGCATGCCTCCCAGAGTTCATCAAAATTCTTGGGTTTCGTCTTCCATGCTTCCCATTTCATCCGACCCAAGACATGCTCAATGATGTTCATGTCTGGTGACTTGGCTGGCCAGTCCTGGAGGATCTTGATCATCTTTGCCTTGAGGAACTTTGAGGTAGAGATTGAAGTATGCGATGGAGCACCATCCTGCTGCAGAATTTGTCCCTTTTTATGGTTAGGAATGTAAGAGGCAGCTAAGCACCACTAAATTCGCTTATGTTACAGTATGTAACATATTTTTGTATTTGAAGAACATTTTTTGTTCAATTTTCCCGCTACTTTCTGTAGGCGACAAAACTTTTGTCTTGCCAAAATTGTACACTTATATGTTCATTAAATGATAAATGTTTTTTCAGTGAAACATATTTTTGTACATTCGACATCTTTTGGGAGGGTCTTAGCTTTCATATGAGCCATTTCTGAAACCAATTGAATAATTAAAAGTCAGGTTATTAGAAATTGTTTCTACAAAATGGATAAGCGACAAGACTTTTGTCAGGGACTGTACAAGTCACACGAGCCAATAAATGCACAATGAAGAGGAAAATAATTTAATTAAATCGGACTAGCCGATATACAGTGAGGAACATTTTTATTTGAACACTCTACGATTTTGCAAGTTCTCCCCCTTAGAAATGATGGGCGGGTTTGAAATTTTCATGGTAGATGCTTGTCCACTGTAAGAGACAATCTAAAGAAAAAAAATCCAGAAATCACAGTGTATGAGTTTTTTAAACAATTTGTTTGCATTATATTGCTGCATGGGGGTGGTAGCATGTGCTTTGGGGGGGGGGGGGGGGGGGGGGGGGGTTCTGCACATGGGACTGGACGACTGCACTGTATGACGGAGAAGATGACCAGGACCATGTATTGTAAGATTTTGGGGAATACCCTCCTTCCCTCAGTTAGAGCATTGAAAATGGGTCATGACTGGGTCTTCCAATATGACAATGGCCTGAAGCAGACAGCCAGAATTACCAAGGAGTGTCTTCGTAAAAAGCATATCAAGGTTCTGGAGGGGCTTCAAACCCAAACCCAATAGAAAGTTTTTGGAGGAAGCTCAAACTCCGTGTTTCTCAGTGACAGCCCAGATAACAGATTGATCAAGAGAAGATCTGTGTGGAGCAGTGGTGCAAAATCCCAACTGCAGTCTGTGCAAATCTGGTGAAAAGTTACAGGAAACGTTTGACCTCTGTAATTGTAATCAAAGGCTATTGTACCAAATATTGACATTGATTTTCTCTCACATTCCTACCATGAAAATTTCAAACCCGCCCATTATTTCCAAGTGGCAGAACTTGCAAAATCGAAGGGTGTTCAAATACTTATTTTCCTCACTGTAGTAAGACATTCTTGGTTGGGAATTTCATGTTATCAGAGACCAAGATGAAAACTATACATTATAGTAAAAAAAATATAATGGAGTACATGCTAAGTGTGTCTGTTCATGTAATGTACAACAGATATTCAGATTACTATAGCTTAAACAACACAACATAGCAACTTGTTTACTAAACTGTCACTCCAAATCAATACCAACCCCTAGTATAAATGGTTGCTTTTTATGGAAATGGCAAATTTCTTAGACTTCTGAAAATAGAAAAAAATAATGTTCAAACACATGATAAATGTGTTGTCTTTCTCTTTAAAGCCTTCCGTGGCTGTCAGTGTGAAAAAACATAAACGTCGCACCTGAATATATACTGTATAGTCCAGAAAATATGGTACAGATACTCACCAACAATAGACACCAGAACTGCCTAGTTCTTATGTTTGGAAAACTTGCAGGGAAAAAATAAACAACATTTTTGCTCCTACCTGATTCTCCTTTTGGTATAATACGCCAAACTTGAAATTGGAAGACATTCTATGTTCATCAAATGCACTTATTAGTCCCGGGGCCTTAAAAATGATAGAAGATATACAGTAACAGTGGAATCAAAATTAAGTTATGTCTTTCTGGTCATTAAGAATTACCTTGAGGTAGGTGACTGCTTCAAATTTTGACACAGTCACTCTGTCACACAGCATCTAGAAAAAAATAAGGTTATTATTTTTCACTTGCCTGAAGCCAAGTTCTGCACCAGCTCAATCTATCCGAACATGAGGCCAGAATAACATTTAAAGGGGCCGATGTATTTTTCCTTTTCAACCGTGTTTGCACTATTACCTTTGCTAGTTCTACAGCAGACGGAATGCCGGAAAAAAGCGACAGAGAGAAAACGCCATGTCGTGTGTACTCTTTCATTCTGTGAAACAAGACATAACAAGTCTGGAAAAATAACATAGGCTCACATTTAGTGCTTCTATTGGTAAGTATCCCCAGGAGTCTGCAATACTGCACTGTGATTGTGGAATTTACCGCAGATTTCGATGTGCTCGGAAAACAAAACAGACCGCGAAATACAGAGCGAGGTGCCGAACATTAAATTTTACCTGTATTTTACATCACGGCAACTAGAATAAATAGCATCCATCACACACAGGGAAAAAAACTGCATTTAATTGCCTGATTTACTGGTTACATGTTTTTCCAGTCGTCAGAATTTTTATAAAACAGGTGGATTGTTCTCTGTGGAATCAATACATTTTTGCTGAAGATTCCTGGGTGGACTATTTGGTGAATTAAAATCTCTCAGATGTAAAATATTATCATTTACCTTAGTATGACTCGCATCCTATTATCTTCTTCCTCCAAACACACAGATAGAACTAATGGGCCTAATGTTGGATCCACTGCTGTGAATGAATGGTGATACTGGCAGGTAGGGAAACATGACAAACCTCAGATTATTTTCTTTTTTTAAAAACAGAAAAAAGGAAATGAAATGAAATTGCTTCCATCTATCAATCCATTTTTTCTATTTACAGTATTTATCCCAATTCAAATTTGACTGGTTGCATAAAACCACAAATAAGTTCATCTTGTATATAAACTAGGAATTCACAGAACAGCTGCCTGAGACATTGCTGTTGGTTGAACTCTGTAAAAGATGTAAAAACATAGCAATGAATAAAATACAACAAAAATAATAATAATAATTGAAAAATGAAATTGCTTCCATCTATCTATCTATCCATTTTTTTCTATATACAGTATTTATCCCAATTCAAATTTGACTAGTTACTTAAAACCGCAAATACAAATGTAAAATATAATATATATATTTGCTATAAAGGCCCAAGAGGATTTGCGGAAAGAAGATGGTCTGGTGTAGTAATAGAAATACATATTTAAATTTGTCTTTATTTAAAATATCTGTTTAAAAAAAGATTTTTAACAGTTGTTTTTCTTTTGTTTTAATTTTAAAAGTCTAAAATTAAGAAGTAATATTAAATAAATAAGGGACTACAGTACTAAGAAACGATAAGTTAAGCTAAGATAAGATGGCCCTCTTAAGGAAATCCTAACAATGATGTGGCCCGCGACAAAAATGAGTCTGATACTCCTTAGTTAAGGGCAGAAAAAAATATATATACTCCTTTTATTGTTGTCACCCATGAAATGTATTGAATGAAACATTATAATGGACTTGAGAACATCATTTTACTTTCATAAAACGAACAAAAATAAACAGTTACTTTGAATGATCGTTCTGGAATAGGAAGCAAACTGACCCGTGAGCGAAAGAAGTCATGGTAGATTTTGGCTTCGCCATCCCTTTCCATGAGTTCGTTGCTGTCTGCTCTAAAGCTGTAATGGGAGGAGGTGGGACTGATGTCTGCAAGCCTATGCAAAGGAGGATCTATCCAGTAGCGCCCTAGCTTTGAAGGGAGGATGATTGGCAGCTCTCCACCTATGGTCAAAAACTGAGACTAAAATAGACGGTTATGAGGGCCTGTGTTACTTGATTATGGAAACACAGCAGTAGAAACTTGTTTTTTTTGTTTGTTTTTTAACCAACCTTAAGAGGCAGGGGGAATTCACATCGTTGCTCATCAAGTCTGCTGCCCTGATGAACATTAGAGACATTGATCACAAAAACAGCCTTTAACTAGAAGGTGTCGGACCGAAGGCCTGGCGGCAAGATCCGGCCTGCCACATTATCTTGTATGGACCGAGAAATTAAATCTTGTGGATCTTATGTTTCTTCATAGACTTCATAATTATATTGACGGGACAGATTTGCTTTTGACCAAGAATTGAGACTGTTTTACGTCCATATCTATATAAAATTCAGGGATTTAAGCATTTAGTCACAAGAATTTTCAAAGTAAAAAGCTCTTTGTTGTAAGGCTGCCGCCACAGTGGCTTAAAGACTAGCAGCACATTCAACATATTTACATAAAATAAATGCTAACTGCCCGTTTTTTTGCTCTTTTAACAAAGAATCGAGGCCGCTTTACGTCCATAAGTATAAAGAATTCAGGGATTTACGCATTTATTCACAAGAATTTTCAACGTAAAAAGCTCTTTGTGGTGATAAGGCAGCGCCAAAGTGGCTTGAAGACTAGCAGCACATTCAGGCATATTTACGGTACGTAAAATAAATGTTAACCGCCGTTTTTTTTTGTTTTTGTTTTGCTTTTAACCAAGAATCGAGACTGTTTTACGTCCATATCTATAAAGAATTCAGGGATTTAAGCATGTATTCACAACAATTTTCAATGTAAAAAGCTCTTTGTCTGTGTTTCCACTCGTTCAGCTTTGACGGAGATAGGCCCCCTATTAATCGGCCCCGCGCCCCGTCAATATATTATGAAGTCCATGGTTTCTTGTTACAATAAAATCAAAATGTATTTGACGTCTAGCACCGTCAGTGGCAGCCAATTAGTTAAATGAGGGCCCTATAAAGGGTTACGAGGCACAAAAAAGAGAATTTGGAGAACTTTTAGGTCAATGTTGCCTCAAAGGCTACGTTCCTACTACAAGTCTTAATGCACGAATCCGATTTTTTTGTCATATCTGTTCTTTTTGGGGGGGGCCCATTCAGACTGCCTTTTTGCATTGAGACCATTCAAGTATTACGCATGCGCACTAATTCGGAGTCCGACAAGCGCTGAGCAAGACGACCCGCATGCGCAGAAGCATCAAAACAAATGAGCACACATGCTGGCTGTCATCCGTCATTCCAGGGATATCATATTTTGCTTTTTAAAAAGAGGACACAAATAACAGACATAAATAATCCCAGTTTAGGCTTATATTCAAAGTATATGGATCGATAGCATGCACGCACTGTCGGTGCATGTCACACACACATACGCGCAGGTTGCCCCGACTATCGGCTGTGTAAGCAATGTTGAAATATTGCTTATATGGAGCAGACAGAAAACCGATCATTCTCAGGCTTATCCTCAAACAATTTTTATTTTTTTTTATGACTGTTGTCAAGTCCGACCCTCCCTAAAAAGCCGTGTTCAAGGCAAGCTAGGCGCTAATAACGCAGAGCTGCACCGCTACCGTGGCGTCTCTCTCGCTTTTTGATGACGTAATTGCTGCATGAATTCCGATTTGAGAGACTGGACAGTACAGACCGCCGCGACAGTCTGGAAAAATGTGGCCCAGATCGGATTTTAACCACATACGAATGTGACCCAGATCGGATTTGAAAGAAATGGTCCAGTTCTATGCGACTTGTCACGTTCAGACCGTCAAGTTAATGCCTCACTCGAGTCGGAAAAACACGAAAAAATTGGATTCGTGCATTAAGACCTCTAGTATGAACGTAGCCTAATTGATTCAACTATTGAAATAGTTTTCAATTCATATGCTAATTCATTAGTTGTCGATAAATCAATTAATTGGTGGAAAGCCCAGTTGGCAGATATAATGACAAACTATTTCCTTCAAACATGCAAGAATTGCTGCTGTGTCCTCGACATTTGTTTGTTTTCTGTTCAGCTTAGTTGTCGCAGTTTTATTTTGACATAGGTGGGTGTGGCGAGTAAATAATGCGTCACTGGCGCAGACTACAACGTCACAGCAGTCCGTATTGGGCGCAGTACCCATGCGTGAACACGACTGCCTGGCGAAGGATAGTTCCTATAACTACAGGAGAATCCTATAGTTATAGGAACTAAGTACTCAGGCTCCTACAGTCTGAAAGCGACTGTTGACACCTTTGCTTCAACATGTACTCAAATTCACAGTAACTTACCTGCAATTTTTCAATTATTTCAAACAGCTCTGTGTCTTTCTGGCTGATGCTGGCAGACAGGCCTGGTTTGGTGTCATTGACAAGGCAGTCCAAGATGTCCATTGTGTTGTTGTCCGCAGGTTCCGTTCTGCAGCAACAGGTGCATTTACGCAAGCAAATTGAACATTCAGCTCTTCAAAGTCTTTTTGTCGTAAAGTCAGGTCAAAAGTGCTTCAATAAATGAAGGAATAAAGCCTCACCCTGTCTCATCCCCGGATATGTCCACACTGTAAACAAGAAAGTAAGAATAGTTTACACAGTTAAAGTATTGAACGCAGTTGGAAAGAGTGTTAATTTGTCAGTCAAACACAATTTTGAAACTGTCTGTTGACTCACCTTCCATACGCACCGAAAGTAAAACTTCTCCTTCTTGGAAAGAACGTGTCTTCTCCCTTTTCTTCCTCCATGGCGAGACTGTTTGTACTGTACTTGCAAGTTTGCGGTATACAGTCAATCAGGGCTGGCAAAGGCTGAATTAATTCACTCAATAATTCTGTCACTCCTCCTCCATGACCCCCTGCCTCCCACTCATTTAAAGCTTCCTTTCCTCTCCTTTGGCGCTGCTGTCACTCATGCAGGATAAACCCCTCGTGCACAGTCACATGCAGGTGCAAGCAACAACACCACAGCACATACAACTGGATACACGCCAAAAAGGGCTAAACACTTGCCGGTTTCTCTGAGCTTCAAGACCTACTTGTGAATAAATAAAGAAATGACACATGAGACATATTCAGCCGGACCTGTTACCCTTTGAGAGTCACTAAAGACCATCAATTATTGACAGCACACAGTGAGGGTGAGGAGATAGACAGCAGGGGAGGGTGAAGCCTAAGAGCAGAGGTGCAGTAAGCAGACAGTGGAAAGAAATTACAATATTGAGCACACCTACAATAAAGTACAATGTAGCACAACGTCACACGCTTGCTAACTGCCGCACGTTTCATTACGAGGCAAATTGAATGTTTGCATATACCATATGAATTCAGTTTTACGCTTATTTTCACACATAATCAGGCGGTGAGAGATGTTTGAACTGTGTAGAAATAGGTTGCTTGTTTTTGTTGGTACTACAACTGAAGTTTGTCCACTTTTAGCTCTCACATTAGCACATCTTAGGAAAGTTGGAAGTATCTGAAATAACTATTTGGGTTAAATAGGGGGAAGTAGAAGAAAGTCACACAAAAATTAACACAAGTTGGTCTACAAGGCTTTCTGTTTCAAGCTCATGGTTTTCCTGCAACATGGCGGTCAAATGAGGTTCATGTGTCTAATACTAATTTTAAATTGCGACATAAACAATTAAATAGACATTTTTACGGATGGAACGGGAAATGTCTGTTTCACACATTCAAATACTAAACAAATAGGAAAACCAATATATCGGAAAAAGTATTTAATGTAAGTTAGTAAAGGCCCACTACAACTTTTAACCACAGGATAAACCTGTTCTCATTCACGTTATATAACACATGTAGTTAACTGAAAGGTTTGCTAGCCAATGATTGATATTATTAACTATAACTTCAACAGGAACGACGTATTTAATGTGAAATACTTTGATTGAAAATTAGCTGTTTGTTTCTTCAATATCCCGCCATTATATCAAATTTCAGGAGACGTCAGGAAAACAACAAAAGTTTGATTGGCAGTCAATTGTGTCATTCTAGATTCACGTTCTGTCATTGGTCCAAATCATTTTTAGCTCCACCCACCCATCAAATTGCACCCTTGTAGTATCTCGGAAGTTGGACGGTCGAGCTGAGGTGGTCGTTTACATCCGTTAAAATACAGATAAACGACGACGAATTTCCGCAACCCCCTTACAAATTTGCTGCTTCGGTGCATCACCGGAAGAACCGCTGAAGGTAGGAGAAACTTGGCTTGCTTTGGTCCTGGAGTTCACTAGCTTAGCTTAGCCATCAGCTCTCAACGTGTGTCGGTTTCTTCCTAAACGCATCTGCTGCTAATTGTTATTGTTTACTTCTATAAATCATAATTTTCAACGGCTGTCGCTTGTTATTTTTTTCTGTATGTGTTTTGTAATACCGAGCATATTCAAGGTATTTCGTTGTAAGTTGTGATATTGCAAGTTTTAACCGAAAGCATGGTTCATCGAAAGAGAGTCTTTCTTTGTCACCCCCTTCTCCAACTAATACTGTACATGACAATGCGTTTGTTATAGCATAATGTTGGAGTGTGGCATGCTGGAGAGGGACAGACGAACTCTGCGGAAGCGATCTGCTGCTTTGGTTAAGCAGCTGGTGGTGGATGAGTTACTGGTGCAATTTCTGCTGGAGGACAACATCCTCACGGACAGCATGGCTGAAGGCATTCTGGTATGTTTGTTTTCATTTAGCGTGGACCGAAAAATTAATGCTGCACTCAATAAAACTTTTCACAATGTACTCTACTGCTGCAATATTGTAAGCTAGTGAGTTCCAATTCACGTGCAAAATTGGTCGACAGATAACCTGTACAATATTTGCTACATAATGTAATTGTGTTGCTCACATTGTACTCAGCAGCTAAGACGCCCCTTTGATGTCCACAGTAAGTTTAAATCCGCTTTTCTTTTTTGTAATCACTGGTCATATTCTGGTATAGCATCACAAATGATCACCTGGGGAGTTAATGCTTTAGGTGTATCACAAGGTGACACCACAAGTGTTGTTTGACATTGGAGGCATTTTTTTCCTCACCACAAATTTGGTTAAACTTTGTGCTGTATGAAGTGTATTGTTCTTTAAAGGGACAGACAACAAGTATAAATGACCTTCATGTGAATGGTGGTTGCTCAAAGTACAGGAAATCCCCCAAAACGGGAACTTTTAACAATCCAATAAAACCAAGAGTGATGTAGAGAAATATTTTATTCATAATAATTGAAACCGGCTTAAAACATGCTATTTAAGAAATTGTTATGGAATTTTCATTTTTTAAAAAAGTCCTTTGAATGGTGTCCTCCTGAACGAATGCATTCTTAAAATCAAATGTTGAGATTCCTCATTGACTGCTGCAACATCTCAACTGAGATACTTTGAATTTCATCCTGAATTCACAACGATTATTAAAATTGCAGAGTATTTACTTGCACAAGGTCTTGCAGTGCTGCCACTTGCTCATTTCCACAACAGAAAGTTTTTTTTGTAATGGTATGTTTTAAGGTTTCGCTTACTCTGAATAAATATTTTTCTTCCATCATTCTTGGTTTTTTTTTATTGGCGTGCTAACGTTTTTTTGGGTCACCCTGTATTTACATGTACATGCGAATGGTGACTTTCTTAGCCCTTGGAAAATTGATAAAATAATGTGGTTTTTTATGTGACATATGTAATACCCATGCACGTACACATTGTTTTTCTCCACGATTACGCATCAGAATAGTGAAATTTGTGTTTTTACAAATTACATTAAATACAAAATAAAACAACAGAGCTAAAAACGAACATTAAGTGCAGAGAAAATGTAACTCTCCATACGCTAAATCAACCATTTTTAACATTGGCGTCTCTTAAAACTTGACGGCAAATATCCTTGACTGCAAGCATAATGAGTTATCTCCAATCGTGAAAGGTTTCTTGGCTTTAGACACACTGTTCGCCACGAGGTATGATTGCTCTCGGTGCATTCGCTTTTGTTGCCTTGTTTGCTAGCTTATAGCCACATATTATGCTGAATGGACTTGTTTGTAGGCTCCTCTTCTGGTTTAGCAGGTGGCTTTTTCCCCGTAAAAAGTTGTCCAAAGATGTCGCCGCCCGCAGTACACATCAGGCAGCAGCTAACTTCACTGTTTACATTGACTGACGCTGGGCTGCAAACACCCCAACCACTAGAGGGCGACGTACACACATCTATACTCACATTAGTATTGCTGTCTCAAGAGTCACTTGCCAGATTGCGGTCGTTAACAAATTATTCATTTTTTTGTCTGCGGCCTGGTAGCAAATGCGCAACGGACCGGTACTGGTCACCGGCCCGGTTGTTGGGGATCACAAATCTATATGATATATAGAGTATGTGATATTGCCCATGTTTACCTTTTCACTAAATCTCCATATCCCAGTATTTTCTATTGCTAGAAAAATACTTAATTTTTCAGTCTTTGCCATCACTAATGAAATCATGACTCATTTCAAAAGATTTTTGCTTTGCTTTTCACCATGTGTGAGACAGTAATGACTACTTCCTGTACCCAAAAGAACAAAATTCCTTGCAAATGGAGAATATATAAAGGGATTATCCTGAAAGGGACTTTACATCATCAGATATTCATTCATCTTTCAACCCGCTTATCCTCACAAGGATCGGGGGGTTGCTGGAGCCTATCCCAGCCAACTATGGGCAGTAGACGGGGTACACCCTGAATCGGTTGCCAGCCAATCGCAGGGTACAAGGAACGACCAGGTATATTCTTTGTAAATGTGTTAGCCCAAAGTGAGCAATTGTGATGAAAATAATAATAAAATGAATGAATAAAACGAACAAAATTAATTCATTTGGAGCTTTGAATGTGTTTATGTGGCCTTGCATCACAGGGTTACTGCCAAAAAATGTCATTTTCAAAGGGTTGTTACTAGTAACATGTAAGTAGGGCTGCAGCTATCGATTATTTTAGTCGATGAAGCGATGAACTAGTTCGAATATTCGAGTATTCGTATAAGGAACATAAAAAACTAAAATACCTGAGCTGAGCCTCAAACGGTATATAAAAAATAATAATAAATAAATAAATAAATGAGGATCTAAGTACAATTGGTTAACTTGCATAGCAAAAGTCCACTAGCTTAAAAGCTAATGGTTTTTATTTTTTTAAACAATGCTCTTAAAAATGGTTCAAACACATATTTCCACAAAAAACGGCTAAATATAACTATAAATTAGGAATGCATTAAAAAAACATTAGCTCAAACAAAAACTTAGCTTATGTTGGTTCTAACAGAGAGCAGCTGGATTCAGCCATGTAAAATGAGTTATGTCATATTTGCTGTTGCCACCAGATGGCAGTGTCTCCACCCAAATTAAGAAAAACTAAATGCAAACACTTTCAAAACAAACCATTGCAACGCTACTTTGATGAAACGAATACTCGAAACAGCAAAATTTAATTAGAATCTTTTTTTCCAATCAAATTAGTAGAGTCAATCGATTAATCGTCTCAGCACTACATGTAAGTGACCAATGTTTGAGCAGCTTTGCAAGCTATTAACAACGCTTTAGATAACTCTAAATTCACATAAAATTAATTTGGCTCCTTCCCTTTCATCTGCGTTCTGAACTATAACCACGTCGTATCATTGAAGTTTAATCACACGTCACATAATATGCAAACTAAACACTATGATGTCACGAATTGTACACTCTCTGAACCCTTTGCCTTGCTACTAAAGACTGTAGCAGGTGGTAACAGATGTGCTTGTTTGACAAAATCCCATCTTTTGTTAGTCCCTTTTTTCATTTGCCACATTTCTGGTGGCCAAATTTCTTAGGCTGAGCAAACGTCCCATAAGCGAAGCTGGCGTCTGCTGTTTCTCCTTCCCAAGCGAGGTCCTCGAGCCTTCAGCAGCTTCTGCTCAGCACTGAGAGAAACCGAGCAGCGGCACCTGTGCGAGCTGCTCTCACAGTCGCAGGACACTCAAGTGAGTGAGCGTTTAATAAGGCAATCAGTCACACACTCACGCGCTAATTGTTACGCCTTTTATGGACATAATTTTCAGCTTGAGGAGGAGTCTGAAGGACGGACAGCTCGGCAGATAATGCAGACATCAGAGAGGAGGAGAGAAGTGAGCCACCTCACCTTCACAATTGCTACTCCTATGAATGATTAAGTAGCCTGCACCTTAGATATACTGTACATGCACAGAGTACCGAATAGTCTTTTGTACTGTTTTGATGGTATATTTATACCCTACTGTTGTGGTTAAATAAAAAAAGACAGCGTGGTCTTTGAAGGCATCACTCAAAACTGAATATAGTAAAAACATGTTTATTTTCTATTCTTTCCATCAAAATTCAACAAGATGAAAGCAAAGCACTAAAAATGGCGCAGATGACCGATCATTTTTCACTAACACATTTAGCATTTACACTACTGGTGTCAAATTCAAGGCCCGGGGTCCAGATCTGGTCCGCCATGTTATTTTGTGTGGCCCGCATAAGTAAATCATGTGCATCGAACTGATGTTTTTCACTTAAATGAAATTTTAATCAAATTAATATAAAATACGATATTTACGCCACCCTTTTTAATATTTAATAAATAACTATTTTAAAAATGAAAAAAAGAATGTTAATTTCTTTCAGATTTTTTAATATACTAGTATACAAAAGCTATTTACTGTTTTTTCCTTCTCATTTTTTGTATAAAAAGACATAGAAATAAGATACTACTCATTTGCTTATTGGTTAGTGGCTGATTAGGTGATTACGATAATCGCGGCAGCCCTAGTTGGCTGACACAATGGCCCTTCGAAGGAGACTAACTATGATGTGGCCTCCGACAAAGATGTGTTCGACACTTCTGATGTACACAATCATGAAATCATGTTTAATAAAACGTTATACTCTACGATAATTGGGTCTACCTAGCCAGTAGACCTGAATAAAACAAACTGAAATGACATCACATATTGAAAAAGGAATATGTATGCCTTGACTTGTATCCTTTTACATGAAATTACTGTATCTATATTGCAGATGTATAATGACTCCTCTCGACCACTTTCCACGGAAGAAGAAATTGCAGCCAAACGAGCAAGGACACATGGTGAGATATCGCCTAAGTGTCACTTGTGTCAGTATTTGTCTGTTTCCATGGATATGCAGTATGATAAAAAGGAGTCCATCCATTGTCCAGACTCAGGAGATGGGTAATCAAATATACTTGGAATTCACGGGGTATTTTTCTCAGTGAGTTGATTGTTTTTATATCAAATTACCGAGGAGAGTGCACCCACCACACCTTGTGAGTGACTCATGCACAGACTTGTAGTACAGTTTGTCATCAACTGCGGGTTTGACGTAATCTGCTCACCGTGCACATTAGACATACCTGTTTTACAATTCTTTTCTTCTTAAGTGATGTTGTGACAAGAGGGAAAGAATAACTTTTGGTTTGTGTGACAGTTTGAAGTTTTTGTTTATTTTCAGAGTCTATGGAGTACAGCCTGGATGCAGACAGTCCAATCGCCTCTCCCATTCTTCCTTGCACACATGACCTCTACCTCTCTCAATGCCTAAAGGTAATAACTTAGACAAATGAAGTATCATTATGCAGTAAATATTAGAGACAAGTTGCTTAATGAGGAAAAAGCTATTTATAGTGCATGGAAGCATATTTGTTAACTTTCGTCAAAATGGACTTTGTTTTCTACTTTAAGACCGTACAAGCATGTGTTTTCTCTCAATCTGTAAATAAAGTGGCATTGAAGCTATAACTAAATGATGAAAGACAGGTATATTGTATCCATTGGCAATCCTAGATAAGAATGCAGACATTGTTATATGAAAGGAAAAACTTAAAGCAACACTAGGTAACTTTTCAACCGTAATAAAATATTTTCATAACATTTGTGATATGTCAACAAACAACTTTTTTTTTTAAATTTTATTTTTTAAAATTTATTTCCTTTTCAGGCGTGGACAGGCAACAATCCAAACGTACAGCATTCATTTATGTTTACATTCAATTAAACCCAAAAAGAAAAAGGGCTGACGGGAGAACCTGAAGCTTATTAGATCCCATTCCCAGTATACCATAGGACGCAAATGATCAAATAACAATTTTGACATTTCAAATTGTGTTGAATGAATTGAACTTGTTGAATGACACCTCGTTTTATATCATGAGAGTATCTGTATCGCTTTTAACGGCACTAATTCACTTTGAGGAGGGTGGAAGGAATCCTACCACACAAAAAAAAAAAAAAAAAACTACAAATGTGCTGACTTCTTAGCCACACTAAGCCACACATTTGCTAACCGTCTTATGCTATCGTTTAGCCACAACTGGATTCATTACCTTATTACTATTAATCCTTCACACAGCCGCTGGAAACTGAAATTATGTTTAATCCATCTGCAGGCGACCGGGAGATTGATTTTTGATTGATTGATGATTTTACGACACCGTGCGGGTGTGCGCTGGTCCTCATGGGAAACGCAGCGCCAGTCCTCATGGGCAACGCAGTCTTCCTTTAGGCCAGTACTTCTCAAATAGTGGGGCGCGCCCCCCTAGGGGGGCACAGAGCGATGCCAGGGGTGGCGCATGTGACCTCGGGGAACATGCTTTTTTTTTTTTTTTTTTTTTTTTTTTTTAATCGTACTAGAATAAAGTGTACTTGCACATCCACTCAGTGGGTGGCAGTGGCGCGCTCATTTTCAGAGTGCACGCAGTATTTTTGAACTACGTAGTAAGTAAGAGGACAGACAAGAGATATGAAGAGCTGTGCGCCGTTTTCCGGCCGGACTCACGCAGCGATCCACAGTCTTCTCCGGTTCTCAGGTGTCCGCCCGAGAAGTGCCATTTTAGGCTTGGGATCGTCACGACGACCCCCCTCACCTACGGATCTTCCTTGGCCGCAGAGAATGCGCTTTTTTCGGGCCGTTTGCCTTTTGGCTTTGACTTTTAATACAGTGGGAGATGAGGAAAGACCACTGTTTACTGTGTCTAAAAATGATTATAGCGGACAGCCGGAAACCAAATCAAGTATGACGCCACTTAAAGACATTAGACCTCAATCTCATTGATAAGCCGCTTGATTGTTTTTCAGCGAAAACGTGCCGAATATTGCCAACAGTCGTCCCGCTTTGTCAGTGTTATATCAGTAAACCGGTGAGCACTGTTAGCATGCTCAGTGCAAAATAGTCCCACAACACTGCAAAGGACTAAGGAGGTGATACTGTGAGCAGCGAAAATAAAAACTGTCCTTCCGTCCAAAGACACTATTTTTTTCCGTCTTCTATTCAGTTTTGTTTTTTCAGTCATTTTTTTTGGCAATTGTCCTCCTGAGTTAATGTTTCTAATCAATTTGAATTAGTTATTGTTTACTGATTTTATTACATTTTTTCAGTAACCAATGGTCAAAAATGTACCTTGAGTGTATTTTTAGTTTGGATGTGACTTTTTTTTTTAAATTCAGGCAACAAAACAATATTAATAAAGTTTACTTTATTATAAGTTGATCTATGTTACTTTTTTCTTTAATAGAAAAAAAAGGACAATGTTAGGCAGAGGCGTACTTATAATAGTCATATTATAGACAAATGATACTATTTACAGTGGCGGCAGAGAGTTTGGGCGGGGCCGCGAAACATTTAAGTCCTCTTTGGGGGGGGCGTAACAGAAAATAATTGAGAAGCACTGCTTTAGGCAAAACACTACCGCTTTTGTCCATCGGCTTGGCTAAAATCAAGCGCAAGTGAAAAGTTACCAAGTGTTGCTTTAAGGGAACCTTAATGCAATAGTTTAGTTTTGGTTTATTAGCATGCTATGTTAAGAATTAAATAGTTCAATAATCAGAATGGACAATAAATGAATAATTTCTAAAGTGTTGCCTTCTAGTCATTCATTTTGGCATAATAACAGCGGTATGTATAACATTTCGGCAAACTATAATTGCGAATTGAGCAAGTTTCCATTTAAGGCTGTTTTTCAAAAAAGCCTAATAAAAAACGTGAAGTCTCATTCCGCAATATTTCCCTAAGGAAGGATACACTCACAAAACCTATTGCGTGTGGAGATTAAGTGACCGACTGGATATGTCACGGCCTTTGGCATTAAATCAGAAAAGTGTTTCCATTGCGCTCTAGTGATATCTTTTTATATCGAAACCTCCGAAAAATCAATTCATGAAAGTGTAAAAACTTTTTTTTGGTGAAGTTTTTTTTTTTTTTTGTTAAATTCTATTAGTTTTTCTTTGCAAAATTTCAGTTTTGCGAATTATGTGAATTACTGTCGGTAGTGGAAACACAGCTAATGATGTTTTTGGTGTTTATGATATTTGATCCCCACCTGTGTGGTTGAGGTTTATTGACATGGAGGGCTTTTTTCAAGTTCATCTTTGACATGTCATCTCTTCAGACGGCACAAGGGGGAACCAATTCCCCATTCAAATGCCAGTTATTTTCATGATACCATATTGGAATGCATTAAAGTAGCCACTCATAATCTCTAGTAATATATTATGTGAATGTTTATTTTAGATTTTGAAACTCATAGTAATGGTTTTTCTCTGCTTTGCAGTCCTATACAATGACTTCTTCCCCACGTGGTTTTGCCCTGGTCATCAGCAATGTGAAGTTTGACCCACACGCCGCGCCTGACCTCGACATCAGGAACGGAGGCGAGGTAGATGAAAAGGTGCTCAGGAAACTTTTCACAGACCTAGACTACGTGGTGACGGACCACAGGAACCTGACAGCCGAGGTGACGCCATCTTGCCCAGCTGCTCTTCTCCTTTACCGCGGCCTCAAATGAACTTCTGGCTTCTCTGCATCATTCCAGCAAATGAGAAGTTGCATCGACACCTTCCGCAGGCGTCCAGAACACAGGAATGTGGACAGCAGCGTGGTTTGTCTGCTCTCACACGGCGTGGATGGAGCCGTGTACGGCACAGATGGCCAACTCCTGCAGGTGTGCGACCATCTTGTTCATCACAAAAACATTACATTGACATCTAATCTAACATCCGCACTTTCTTTTTCCCTATTCAGCTGGAGTCAGTGTTTGAGGCTTTCGATAATGTGCGCTGCCCCCTGCTACAGAACAAACCAAAGATGTTTTTTGTGCAGGCCTGCAGAGGAGGTAAGAAAATTAAATTCATACTGTTGATACACCAGTGTGATAGTTTCACATTCAGAATTTTCATCTGGATTCAGACAAAAAATGTAAGATCCTGATAATCACAACAAAATACAACAAGCTGAGCCTGATTAATGAGATTTCCTACATTAATATTCTGTATCAGTTTAGTCTGACATTTGGGTTAACATTGCAGCTTCTGGCTATGCATACACATTTGAAATTTGTTTGTGTAAATCACTTCTTAAAACACACTCCTGCTCCTTGCTGATCCCCAACCATGCATAACGACTTACCAGCTTTCTGTTTTATTTAAGACATACATCAATCTTTTATTGTTTTAATCATAATGTTAGATTGATTTATACCCGATGTTTTTCTTTTTTTGTTTTTTTGTTTTTTAATGAATTTGACTGCGCTTTAGTAATTCTTCTTATTTTTATTATGATCTACAAGTCAACCCAATTTGTTTTAGGGTTCAAGAAAGAAAAAAAGTTTTTAAGACTGTTAAAAAAAAAAAAACTTTTTATAAGTGATAGTGACTTAAGATTTTAAGTAGTCTTAATTTAAATTCTTACGTTCTCAGGAGTAACTTAGTCTAAGTATTTCTGATTTCCACTTTTTATGTTTCCTCAAAAACCCTCTCCGGCTAAACCAAACTACAATTTCAGTATCAAGTTAACAGTTCAAAACAGTAAATAAAATACTCAAGTCCCCATTCTGTATCAGCAGCTTTAAACTACATTCAATTAATTTAATGTTGTGAGTCAACCGTTAAAGTTGTTAAAATTGCTCCCGTTATTCCATAATTTCCCTTCTGTCTACTTTCGACATGTGAAAGTTTAAAACTGTTTCATCACTCAAAGAGTGATTCAAGTCAAGATTTTGCCGATTTAGGAGTATTTAAGATAAATAGTTAATTACGTTCGCTACAACAGAGCCTTTCAAAGAAGTCTACTGCTTTAAGATGGCGGCTGTTTACGAACGCCAGCTAGTCTGTCATTTCACATCTAGTTCTCTATACATGTTCTAATGCCGCCGTCGTCTGTCATTTCGCATCTAGTTCTATATACCGTATTGGCCCGAATATAAGACGTCCCTGATTATAAGACGACCCCCTCGTTTTCAAGACTCAAGTTTGAAAAAAGACTTTTTGAACACCAAATTTTTATGCAGAAAATAATTACAGTACATCTGAAACATGATTATAACAATCTATTTGAGAGAAAAAACATGTTATTTTGCCTGATTCAAATCTTAATATCTGAACATTTAAATATGTAAACTAAAGTGCAATCACATTTGTAAATGAATGGCTTCTGGTTTTTGAAATATAATAAACCAATCTATTGTGATAAAACAACAAAATTGCAATAACTGCATTAACCATCAAAGTGAAGTCTAACTGTAACTGTAGTCTTGAAACAAATCTGAATAAGGAAAAACATTGCAATAAAATAATGCAAACTGTTTAAACTTGAGAGTGGCGGAGATCTGTCATGACAGAACATCGCTTCAATGATATCTGGCGCCATCTAGCGTCGTGAATAGGTATAATGTCTAGACCGTGATTATAAGACGACCCCCACTTTTTCAGTCTTATTTCAATGCAAAAAACACAGTCTTATATTCGGGCCAATACGGTATATGTGATATCTACCGTAGCGTTATGTGGCCGCATGTTTTGTAGCAACTAGCAACTTGGCGTTGTTTGTAGCGGCTGTTGGCCGCAGTCAGGAATTATTGTTTTTTTATCTAGCGGCATGAGTTGAACATGATATCTACTCTCGGTCCGTTCCTCATTATGTCCCGAAGACCGCGCTGACTATGTTTTAGTTCCGCTTTACCTAGTATAATTAAATAATCGGAATTTGGTTGTTTGTGAATTGTTCTCGAATCTTCCACGGCCGAATCGCGAATAATCTAAGAATCGGAAACTACGCACGCCTCTAGTTTTGAGAATAAACTATTTCTGTCAATTTCATATTGTAATCCTGATAAACTTAGTTGAATTAACTTGCATGAGCAGGTTTGTTATTTCTAGCATAGTGGATCAATCCCCATCCAGACGAGTTTTAGGAGAAGATGAATTATTGGTGTTTGTATTGTATTAGGGTTAGAAATATTTACCAACACTTTGAGCAAAGTATGGTTGAGGGCACGATAGTTCAGCAATGATAGCAGACATTTGAGTCAAAATGTCTCTAAGCTGGTTGAATGGAAGACGAATAGCGAAAAACCATGGTGAGCAATTAGTGGACCTCAACCTTTAGTTTTATTATGTCACTAATTAATATCTGCTACAAAGCTAATAACACCATGCACAAAATCCACAGACCCCTTTGGAGCGACTCCAATTATTCCACTACTTTCCTTTTAACAGATTTAATCCAAAACCACAGGTGTGCTATCCAAATGCCACTCTGTGCGGTCATCCACTTCTTCTGAAGTCAGAAATTGAAATTAGTTTCTTTGACAGGGTAATATTCTTAATGGTTACATAGTTATATTGTTGTCTTACAGTGGAGATGGACTGCGGAGTGGAGCAGGTGGATGGGCCAGGTAGGATCAGCTCACCCAGCTGTGAACAGCGGGATGCTGGGCGAGAAGGTCCCGGGGACGCCGGTGCCAGACAGGGAGGACGCCAAGAACTGGCCAGGATTAAGCTGCCCCAGCGGTCTGACATGATCTGTGGCTTTGCCTCTCTCAAAGGTCAGAGAATTTGTAAGTTTATCCCTTTTTAAAATTCTTTTATGGTATTAGTGAACTAAATTTAGCCCTGGGCTCTTCTTTCTAGCATATGGCAACTTCACGGCGTGCGGCACATTCCTTGAATTAGTTATCATTCATTTAGTGAACCATTCATTAAAAATGCAATGCAGCCATAAGTTTGATTCTGTTAAATTAGACAAATATTGAGGGGAAATAGTTTGTATCGAATCTGGCGCTACACGGCAAACTGCTTTTTGATGTTAAGTTAATTGAGTTGAATTCATAACCTTCATTTCGCGCTTGTGAATCAAATTCCAAAGAGAAAAATTGTCACAATCTATTAGCCTATTTCCTACGGTAAAATCTAGTTGCAAATACAAACTTAGGGCAGCTCAACCAGCATCCTGGAATGCACTGTCGGGCCTTAGAGGTTCCTCTGGGCCTGTTCATCTCACTCGTGTTGACACCTTCCTGTAAACATCTTTCGCAACATTACAGCGTGAAAACTGTTATTTATCTCCGCTAGGATTCTCTTGACAATATTTGATACATCTCTCTCTATTTACAATTGGATCGCGTCACTAACAAAAAAAAATAAAGAAAGAAACAAGTGCAAACAGTCACACTGTGTTTATTTGCGACCTTGTCGTGGGTGCGGTGTCCTTGAGTATCGTCTAATTGTTTTTTTTGTTTTTTCTGCGTTATTAAGCTGCTCTTGTTTGCGATGCTTTTAAAGGCACGGCAGCCATGCGCAACACCAAGCGAGGATCCTGGTTTATCCAGGAGCTCGACTCGGCCTTCCGCCGCCATGCCAGAGACACACACGTGGCAGATATCCTAGTGCAGGTGAGTGCACGTTACATCTTAGGTGAGCGATCTGTTTTCAAGGATTACAAATTATCGCAGGCAAAACTCTGCTAAACAGACCATGACTACACCAGTGCTGCCGCAATTATTCGACTGTCAAATTGACGATAATTTTAATGATTTGACTATTTTGTCGATTAGTCTTTTGAGACATCGTTGACCTAAAAATTGTCCAAATCCTTTTTTTAAGGCTCATTGACTGCGATTGACGACAGTAAACATCAACTTTTATTTACCATCAGCTGCAGTAAATGAGTTAAAAATGGCATTTTATGTTATTACATTTGTGTGGTGTCTATTGGTGTCAGTGCCGCAATTGTGTAAATGCTTAATATTCACTTTTCTTCATTTTTGTTTATTTTTCTAATTAAACAAAAATGCAAAAAGCAAAATTTCCATTTCATTTGTGTTTTTTTAACGAAAGAAAAGAAAAATCTCATTTTTAAATTGATCAATTCTAAAAATAGTTTACCAAAAAGAAAAATTAAATAAACCTAATTTCAGTCTGTATTTTTTAATTAAAAAAATTAACAAAAAATAACAAAATAAAGTAAGAGTGAAAGATAAGTATCTTTAGAAACACTCAAAATTAAATATTTGTAAACAACTTTTGCACTGCAAAACAATAAGAGTATGTAACAATGAACTAGGGCTGCAGCTATCGATTATTTTCGTAGTCGATTAATCGATAAACCGTTCGAATAATCGAGTAATCGGATAAGGAACATGAAAAATTAAATTACCTAAGCTAAGCCTCAAGCGGTATAAAAAAATGAGGATCTATGTACAACAAAACAACAATTCGCAAACTTACATAGCAAAAGTCTGCGAGTTTAAATGCTATAAAATGCATTTTTCACAGTGCTCTTAACAAATGGTACAGAAACATATTCCCACAAAAAATAGGCTTAAAAAAACCAATAAACTAAATAACGAATGCAGAAAAAAAACATTATCTCAAACAAAAACGTAGCTTATGGCAGTCTTAACAGGGAGCACCTGGATTCAGCCATGTGAAATGAGGCAGACTAGAAGGCGGTGAATCCACTCAAATCAATAAAACTAAATGCAAACACATTCAAAATAAACTATTACAATGCCACTTAAATTAAACGAATACTCGAAGTAGCAAAATTTAATTCAAATCTTTTTCTCTAATCGAATACTCGAATTTAATCGATTAATCGTTGCAGCACTACAATGATCTAGAGAAGCACTTTAAAAGAGCAGACTTCCACTTAAGTAGCCAATTGAAAGCCACATTTAGTATAGTGGGCACTCACTTTTAAGTATGAAAAATTCTTTTATTACCAAATGTGAGTTCAATAGGCTAATCTGTTATCAAGTTTTTGTAAAATTAGTTTTCCGGCTCTCGACCTCATGACCCCAAAATGTAATCACCACTTCTGTTTCATCTTACAAACATCCTGCAAGTTTGATAGTAATCCCTTCATTCGTTCTTGTGTTATCGTGAACACAAACAGACATACAGAACCGAATGCATAACCCCTGGCAGTATGTGAGCAGATTAGCTGACTAATCGCAAAAATAATTGGTGATTAGTCATTTATCCAAATCATTTGTGGCAGCCCTACTATGCTTCCCATCCACGGTTCTCCACTTTTCTTCCCGCAGATCAACGGGCGGATCAAAGAGCGTGAGGGTTACGCCCCTGGCACACCTTACCATCGCTGCAAAGAGATGTCCGAGTTCACCAGCTCGCTATGCAAAGATCTCTTCCTTTTCCCAAAATATCAGCCCCACTCATAATGCACTTCCACACTCACCATTCCTACCAGTGTGTTCACACGTTCCCTCATTCCAAGCGTATTACTGCCACACACTCCAGCATTCCAAAGCTGACACACACACACACACGCTGGCATCCAAACATTTATTCATTCACATTTTCTATGTTAATACTGCCTCAGCAAAACTCCATACGCACTCAGAAGTCGAAGGGGAGCTTATGCTAATCGACATGTACAACATCCTGGTGTACAATTCATCAGTGTGTGGAGCGTGTTAATCCCTCGCATGAGTATAATTGTAAAATGTATTTTTTACACAGATCTATTTTTGTTTCTTTTTGTACGGAGTTCATTGTTCAGGATTTTGTGAAATAATGCCTGCGTTTTAATGTGTTTGTTCAGCTGTACCGTCAAGCTGTCATGATGCAGTGCAGTAAGAGGCAGGGGGCGGCATTGAGCAGTCAGGTTAGTGCAGCAAGTTTTTCCCTCCAAAATAGGAAGCACTTCAGCATTCCAAAATGTGTTCTCTACTCTGATGACAGTGTCACTTTTAGTCAGTTTAATCCCTCTGACATGCCTTGAATTGCAAGATGATGTTTCTGTGTTTTTGTAAATATTTAGTTTTAAAACGTAAATGTCAGGGGAATGTGTGGTGCTACTCGTTGGGCCTTACACCTACAGTGTGAACTTTGATCTTTACGCTCACTCTGACACTTAATCACGCGCTTCTCTGAGGGGGGTGCTACGAATTTAGTGACACGTCCACTCAACCCTCTGTTTGCTTTTTCGTTTTTTTCATTGTATGACGTATAGTGACAAATGTTCATCTCAAGTCTTCCTGGAAGTTTTGAAAGAAAATATGCAAGTTGAAGTATGATAATAATTATTTTAAGTTTATTGATCCCCACCCTCGATTCAAGCATACAGCATTTCTCATTGCTGCTATTGATGTTTCCTAGAAAACCCAAAAGGGCAACATGTGTTTGGTTACAGTGTTGTGGAGGAAGATAGTATATGTTGGAACTGAAGCAGTATTGATTGGTGACAGGAGATGCTTTTAAAGGGGTGCGTTCATCTGTTGAGCCCTCTTGAGTATTTGTTTTAATGATAGGAAAGGAATGGTGAAGAGGTGACCGCACAGAGAGGATGTCGAGGTGATTTGCTGCCAGTCTTGTGTGGGAGGGGGGGGGGGTTGTTATTCCTGTCATCACCAACGACTGCCAAATCTTCCTAACAATAAACAAGCTGATGTTTGTTAAAAAATGTTTTGTTTTTTTTAAACGGCACTCGTTCTACTTGGTGTGTGAGTTCCACTACGTGTAATAATAAAGCTATAGTTCAAACCAACAACAAGCATGAGAACAATAATTTTGAGCATCTGACAGTTCCTGGCTGAGAAGATCATCGCCATGCTGGAGTAACCAAAATATCAGATATTTCAAGTTTTTTATGCTTTCATGGGAAAGTTGTTTTTTTTATTTAATTTTTTAATTAATTTATTTATTTATTTATTTTTTGGCGATATTAAAATATACCACCAGAGCGCAACAAAAACGCTTATAAATTTATACATCACAGAGCCTGACTTGCCGAGTCACATGATCATTTCTCAATTCCCTCCGACTAATCATTGATTGGTGCAAATGGTGAGATGGTGGTAGTTAAAGGGTTTATTCGGGTCATTAAAAAGCATTAAAAGTAAATTTTGTCAAAATTCAGGCTTTAAAAAGCATTAAACCAAATGTTCGAGGCATTAAAAATTATGTAAACGATGGTTAATTTTTTTTTTTAAAACAATTTATCAAGGTTTTGTGTAAAATTAATAGGTAGCCGATAATATCAGCCGATAAAAGCATTTTAAAATGATATCGGATAATATCATCATCGGTTTTGGGCCAATATGCATCTTCACAGTGAATGTAGAAGTCTCCTGTCTTTGTACAAGGGCTGGACACAGTTTAGCACAGCAGTTATGCTTGTTGACCATTAAATGTATCCAAACTAAGATTCTTGGGATTTGTGACATGAGCAGACCAATTTGTATTCATGGTGCAAAAATTAAATGAACAATAAATTATTGAAAAATAATGAATTATAAACTCATGACATACCTCATTCACTGTACTGAAGCTGTGTGCCTTTGTTGTTTTGAGCCAGAAGCACTGTGAGCCATACAGTGCTGGCCAAAAGTATTGGCACCCCTGCAATTCTGTAAGATAATGCTCAATTTCTACCAGAAAATCGTTGAAATTACAAATGATTTGGTTGTAATTATTATCTTCATTTATTTGTAATTATTACTTGCAATCATTACTTGCAATGAAATAACACAAAAGAGAATGGGAGGGGGGGGGGGGGATCATTATTTTACACAAAACTCCAAAAATGGACCAATCAAAAGTACTGGCACTCTTTGAAAAATTGGGATGTGCAATTAACAGCACCTGTGACACATAACAGGTGGTGGCAATAACTAAATCACACTTGTAGCATGTTACAATCGATTAAAGTTGACTCCACCTGTGTCCTTTTATGTGTGGCACATTGAGCGTGGAGAAAAGAAGACCAAAGTACTGTCTGAGGGCTTGAGAAGCAAAATTGTGAGGAAGCATGGGCAATGTCAAGGCTACAAGTCCATTTCCAAAGACCTGAAGGTTCCTGTGTCTAACGTGCGCAGTGTCATCAATAAGTGTAAAGCCCATGGCACTGTGGCTAACCTTCCTAGATGTGGACGGAAAAGAAAAATCGACGTGAGATTTCAACGAAAGATTGTGCGGATGGTGGATGAAGAACCTTGACTAACATCCAAACAAGTTCAAGCTGTCCTGCAGTCCAAGTGTGCAACAGTGTCAACCCGTACTATCTGTCGGCGTCTGAATGAAAAAGGACTGTGGTAGGATACCAAGTAAGACCCCACTTCTGATCCAGAGACATACTAAAGCCAGGCTGGAGTTTGCCAAAACTTACCCAAGAAAGCCAAAAACGTTTTGGAAGAATGTTCTCTGGTCAGATGAGACAAAAGTAGAGCTCTTTGGGAAAAGGCATCAACATAGAATTTACAGGGGAAAAAACGAGGCCTTCAAAGAAAACACTGTCCCCACAGTCAAACATGGTGGAGGCTCCCTGAGGTTTTGGGGTTGCTTTGCTTCCTCTGGCACTGGACTGCTTGACCGTGTGCATGTCATTATGAAGTCTGAAGACTACCAACAAATGTTGCAGCATAATGTAGGGCCAAGTGTGGGAAAGCTGGGGCTCCCTCAGAGGTTATAGGTCTTCCAGCAGGACAATGACTCAAAACTCACTTCAAAAAGCACTATAAAATGGTTTGAGAGAAAGCACTGGAGACATCTAGAATGGCCACCAATGAGTCCAGACCTGAATCCCATAGAACACCTGTGGAGAGATCTTAAAATGGCAGTTTGGAGAAAGCACCCTTCAAATCTCAGAGACCTGGAGCAGCTGGCCAAAGAAGAATGGTCTAAAATTCCAGCAGAGCATTGTAAGAAACTCATTGATGGATACCAGAAGTGGTTATTAGCAGTTATTTTGTCTAAAGGTTGTGCTACCAAGTATTAGGCTGAGGGTGCCAATACTTTTGTCTGGTCCATTTTTGGAGTTTTGTGTAAAATGATACCCAGATAGCAGACGGACGTTCAAAAGATGTTGGATCAACATTCCGCTGTAGATCTTGTATCATTGAATCAACGTCACTTTCGCACCCTCAATTAATGTTGTTTCAAGGTTGAAATCCTTACAAAACCTAAACGTCATTTCGATTATTAATAATATTGGAATATTCATAAATCATGAATCGTAAATTATTTGTCAGCATTAGTTTATCAACTATAAAACAATGTTAACCCAACCATCGCCTGACATATTACAGAACAACGTTGTTTCATTGTCACTTGACGTTGAAAATTTCGATGTCAACCATACTGATGATTTTGATGGAAAATCAACGTTTATTCAATGTCGGTCTGCTATCTGGGTAATGACAATATTTTTCCCCCATTCTCTTTTTTGTTTTTCATTGCAAGACAAATACATGAAGATATTACAACCAAAGCATTTGTAATTGCCATCATTTTCTGGGAGAAATTTAGCATTATCTGACAGAATTGCAAGGGTGCCAATACTTTTGGCCAGCACTTGATCCAAAAAAACTGATGTTTGCGTTATTTTGATTCCAACAATAAATATAGAAGTGCAATATAGGGACTTTTTCTATAACTTTAGTTGAAGTTGTTCTTTTATTTTTAACAGAATATTTGTTGGAAAACAAAGTTATTACATTTATCATTATTAAAGTATCCAGTGGGGCATCGCAATACGATTAACCATAATATGTTCATTTCAAGACCTCATATATTGATATCGATATCGGATTATTGGAGTTGGACAATATCAGGATATCTGTTAAAATGTCATAATCGGACGACTCATGATTTGTGTATGTGAAACTACCTGCAGTCGGGCATGGACATTAAATAAGTTTAAAGTGGCATTAAAAAGCATTAAATGAGATATGCTGATACCTGTAAAAACCGTGTTCAAGCAGTCTGTTTTCGGTACGATTTAGTTAGCGAACATGCTAACAGAATGTAGCATTAGCACAACACCTACGCAACAGGTTTTGGTGGTCTACTTTCAGTAAAATCTTGCGGAATTAGACTTCACAAGAGTTACAGGCTTCTTCTAAAAACTGCCTTTGATCGAAATGCGCTTACCCTGCTGAAAAATTTGAAATCTCACTTTTGTGAAAAACTAATAGAAATGCAACAAATGACGTTGATGCTCATATTTTTTGCCTTTGAAGCATAAGCAGAGCTTAAGGGAGGGGCAGGCTCTCTAATATCAATATATATATATGTATATGTATATATTAGAGATGTCCCGATCGATCGGGTCTGATCACGTCATTTTCAAAGTATCTGAATCAGCAAAAAAATATCGGCCATGCCTTTTTTTTTTTTTTAATATACATTTTTTTTTTTTTTATTAAATCGTTTTCTAATTGTATTTGTTAGACATAATGTGTTACACTCATGCAGAGTCTAGTTTAGGCTTAAGGTAGGGTTATCAAATTTATCCCGATAACGGCGGTAATTAATTTGTAAAAAATATCACCTTAAAATATTTAATTAATGCATGCACTGCACGACCCACTCACGCATTGTCGAGCTCAATCTGTAATGGCGCCATTTTACCTATATAGTGAGATAAAAGGCAGTGTAAAATGAGTAGAGTGAATTTTGGCAGCCTTTGGAGCCTTTTTTTAATTGACTAAAGCCTTACAATCCCTCTCCCTACGATTAAAAATATCATGGGAAGCAATGTGGGGAAGCAAGGTAGCAAATGATCTTTATCTTAATACCTTATGTTATTTCCCAACGCAGAGATGATATATCAATTGGGAGCACTACGCACAGTCATGGTTCCACTTCCCATCATGCATTTGGGCATGGCTACAGTATCATTTCCTGAAAGCTCAACAAATACACAAGATGGCAATATTTAGTCACAATATACAAAGTCACAAGTCTTTCTATCCGTGGATCCCTCTCACAGAAAGAATGGTAATAATGTAAATGCCATCTTGAGGATTTATTGTCATAATAAACAAATACAGTACTTATGTACTGTATGTTGAATGTATATATTCGTCCGAGTTTTATTCATTTTTTTTCTTAATGCATTGCCAAAATGTATATGATTGGGGAAAATTATCGTGAATGATTGGAATTGGGAGCAAAAAAAAAAGCAATCGGATCGGGAAATATCGGGATCGGCAGATACTCATAAAACGATGGGGATCGGATCGGGAGCAAAAAAAACATGATTGGAACAACCCTAATATATATATATATATATATATATTTTTTTTTTTTCCCAAACAGATCATGTGACGAGCACTCTAGACGATCATTTGCTTTGCATATTATTGAAAAAAAAAATACGGGAGGGAAATTTTATTTTTCAAATGTTCAAATGCAGATATTTGAGTCTCAAATATTTTTTTCGCATTAAAAAACTTTTTTTCTATGATTGAAATTTTTCTTTTTTTGATTGAAGTGATTTTTTTTTGGAAAATATATATTTTTTGTTTGAAGCAACTTATTTTTTGATTGAATTATAAAGACACAAATGTCCTAGCCAAATGTGGCCCAAATGCAAAACAACATTACTTCAATCAAAATAGTTGCTTCAACCCAAAAAATTGACTTTAAAAAAAAAAAAAATCTAAGAAAAATAGCTTTCAAATGCATTTTTTTGAGTTTCAAATGTATTTTTGCATTCAAACACTTTTTGGGGGGGATCGAATGATGAAGACATAAATCTACCTCCATTTGGCTCCGCCCAGGGGATACAATTTTTGACTGGGGTAACTACATTGGCACGACACCGGCGGGCGTACCATATTCAATGGATGACGATCTTAGCGAAAAGTATAGCTGTCCTAAGCAGCCTGATTTAGAATTCCCTTCAAGAATGATTTGAAACAAAAAAACGCTCATTTTCAACTTATTACTATAAATATTCTTGTCAGTTAATTTTATTGCTGACACTGCGTTTTGGTGTCATCATCATGTCGTGCCCCCCCCCGCCCCAGTGGTCAAACTCCTCCTTTGCTTTGAAGTAAAACAAAAATTTCAGTAATAGCAAATATTTGGATAGCAGTTGACAGATAGAAATCACTGCAAGATGGCCTTGATTTCTGTGCTGCAGAGAATCCCTGAAGAATCTTTAAGAGGTGGCAGAGGAGGCTAGAAAAGTGCCTAAGACTACAGGGTATTGAATATGAAATATCTTTTGTAACACCAGAACTTTTCTGACACACTTAAGATCTGCACTAAAACCTGTTCTCTGGCTACTAACTTGCTCTCATCTTGCATGTGATCTGCCTTGTTGCTGTGTTTGTGTGTGTTGTTGCCCACGTTACAGCGTGTCCTCGCCGTGCTCAGGTGTAGTGTAACTTGCCCACCCGCTATTCCGCTGCGCTCAGGTCTCTCCGTGCTCCGGGACGACGTGTGTCATTCCCGCCACTCAGTGATAATATTCATAGTGTATCAGATGGAGGCCCAGGCCAGCTGTCCGGAGTCATTCCCAGTTGACACACACACACTCACATGCGCGTGCACACGCCACGGCGGTCAGAGTAATACATTTCTCGCTTGCCTGCCGTGGAGCTGTGAGATTAGGCTGTTATGCGCTGGCGTGTGGACCACAAAGCGGGACGGGGTTAAGGGGATCTACATGTGTCTTTGTCTTTGCGGTTGTCATGATGGCGGAACAATTCATCAGAGGACCAACGCGCACACATGTTAAAGGATGTTGTCTTAGCAGGCCGGGGTGGGAAGCTGGCAGGCCTCTTGTGTTTTGGTATTTTTGAACAAGTTTCCAATTGGAAGTAATGGAAATATATTTATCCCTTCTAAGGTCAAATTGCATGTTTCCATTATGAAACCAAAGCCGGGGGAGTTGAGTCATATTTTGAGTTGCTAATGTTAGGACTTCAGAGTTCCTTCACTAGCGCTTTGACATAAAACGGAAGTTCTTAATTCTTTTTTTTAAGCTTAATATTCAAGTTAGCGGGTGTTAAATTAGTCGGTGGAGTTGATTTCAACAAATTTTGTACAATTTGTTAATTATTTATTAATTTCAGGGCTCCGGAGTGACTAAGCTAGCGCGATTCAATGGTCCCTTCCTGGCATGCCAATGAAAAATGATATTAACAGATCTAACATAGTCAAATAAATTCAAAATGTAGATCGTTGTTCAATATACCCATGCAGCCAAAACAATGTCACACCCAACTGCCGTAATTCATTTATTTCTGCGGGACAATGTTTTTTAGGTGCGTAATGCGACCACAATAGAGAGCAGTGCTTCGGCCACTCGTGCTCATGCTGCATTCGATGAAAGTGGGAAGTCGGACTAATCCCACTCGGATGGTACCAGTTGTCACCTGAAAGTGTTCCAAGTGTTTTTTATTTTAGCCATTAAAAGACATGTTGCCCTCCAGCAAACATGGCTTCTCGTAAGGAATCAAATAGTGGATGAAAAACGACAGCTAAAGTAAATAGGCCACACTGTAAACTGCCTTCTTTGGTTTTACTATTGACCGTCTGTTTTTCGATGAGCAGCTCATTTTGTCGGGTGACATCTGATTGAAGCAACTCGTGAAGTTTTTTCTGACTTCGCGACAGGTCGAGTTGCATTTCAATGATATTTATCGTGGTCGGAGGTTGTAAAACTCTGATTTCCCACCTTCATCGAATGCAGCATCAGTCTACAGTGTCTTGACTGAAGAACGGCAACATAGTGAAACGTGCATTTAACCGAAAAAAAACCGAAAAAATGGGCAAATGAGAGTTTCCACAAATTCCCTATGAAGAACAAGGAATAATACAAACTGTGGATACTTGCTGCTGGCTAAGACATAAACACACCGGTGGAAAAAATATCACTCCGCTCTGCAACCTGTTACTAACAGAGCTACTGGATTACAAATGTTGCTGTTTATAATGCAGTTATTGACATGCAATGGTAAATTTTAATAACTCTTCCTGAAAACATAGCAAACACTATTGATTGCATGGGTCATCGGTGATTTTCATGCGTGCATATGTTATTTTATTATTGGCATGCTAGGACAGGCTCATTGACTCGCGCTAGCCCTGAGACAAATAAACAAAAAAGGAACTACACGGAATTTGTTGAAATCAACTACATCCACTAATTAAACCCCATGCTAACTCAACGATTAAGCCAAATGTCAAAAATTCTGAACTTCCTCTTTAAGGTTGAACGACAATATTTGACGTATTTTGCTAGTTTACATTTAAAAGTGCATTTTCATCATAGTGTTCTGTGTCTTTGAGTGCAAACCTGTCAACCCAAGCATCGTGCTTTGATGCTGAGCCCTGAAAGTTATTTATTTGTGTTCAAGGATTATTTTCTGATAAACTCAGGAAAAAGAGAATCACAGCTAACAATCATTGCTACTCAACAAGGTAGGAGGCCTAAAACCTAGATCTTAAACAGTGGTTCTTCACCTGGGTTCGATCGAACCCTAGCGGTTCGGTGAGTAAGTCTAAGGCACAGGTGTCAAACCGATTCCAGAAAGGGTCAAGTGGGTGCAGGTTTGCTTTCCAACCAATGAAGAGGACACCTTTTAACCAATCAGATCTTTTACATGTGTCATCAGTTAAACTTTGTCAGGTGCTGCTTGTTTCAGTAGGAAGTTCATTGATTAAACTCTCTGCACGGTATCGGTTGGAACAAAATCCTGCACCCACTTGGCCCTTTCTGGAATCTGTTTGACACCTGTGGTTTAAGGGGTTCGGCGAAGGTTAAGACACACAGGGCCCAATTTGCATACACTGACCAAAGTGAGAGGCGTCCAGGCAGCATCCTAATCAGATGCCTGAGCCACCTCATCTGGTTCTTCTTGATGCTGAGGAACAGCAGCTCTATTCCGACGCCCTCCTGATGACCAAGCTTCTCACCTTATCTCTAGGGAGAGCCCAGACTCCCATAAGGAGGAGACTCAGTTCAGCCGCTTGGATCCATAACTCGTGACCAAAGTGAGGGTAGGAACGTAGATCGAAATTAATAAATTTTACGCCATGAAAATAGTATGTGATGCGTGGATCTGACAATAAGATGAGAACACAGACATGAACACAAAAAACAGGAACAGTTGAAATGAGTTTCATTTTGCTACACGAAAAAAGTGTAAGGCAAAATTATTTGTAGTAAATTTGAAGGAATTTGAATTGGAATTCACTTAAATATTGGCTTGCTTGCTTAGCTATATCGGTTTTGAATTTTTAAAAAATGCTTTTTTATTTAACTTTCTAAGGGTTCGGTGAATGCACAAGTGAAACTAGTGGGGTTCGGTAACTTTAGCAAGGTTAAGAACCACTGATCTAAAATGATCTGTTGTAGCGGATGATGTTGTTGAGTCTCGTAGCTCGTTGAGTTCAGTTTGCGTAACCGTGTTAGGACGCTCGTGTCTCTTAATTCTCTCGTGTCTCTGCAGGAAATGCACACAAGCACAAGATGTTGCGCTTTAGGGGCGGATCCTAACTTCACTCATTTTTTTAAGTTGTCTGCTGATCCTTACACACAATTGTCTCAAGCTTGAACTAAAAAACGAAGGCCCTAATTATGTCTTGAGAGGACTCTTAACATTTTTGAAGCCCAGGCTTCAAACATGATGTTCTCAGAGGGAAGTGGCTTGGAGTGTCATTAGGATGTTCTTTCAAAAACTGGAAGAGTTACAGTATGAGACTCTATGTTAGCGTTTAAGAAAATGCTGTTCACAGTCCACATTATATGGGCATTAGAAATTCAGGAGATTTCACTGTAGGATTGCCATGTTTTTTTTTGTGCCTCTGTCACTTTCCAATATGAAAAATGCATGGATGGCATGTACCAGGAAGAGCATCCGGTGTAAAAACTGCCAAACAAATCATCCGGCTGACTCACTGTGGCGACCCCTGACGGGACAAGCTGAAAATCACAACAACAACACTGTTAAATTTTCCGCTTGGCACCATCCAAGCCTCCATGTTGGGTCTTTCGGGGGCGGTGTGATTTACAGGCGTAGCGTGTGAGCGTTATGGGGATTGCCCCCGCATCATTGGCTGATCAGATATGAGCTGTCATAGGGGTGTCGTGTGCACCTTCCTGCTCACGTTGCAGGGGCAGCCCTATGGGGGGGTTAGAGGGGATGTGGCCTTCATACCCCCCACCCCACTGTACCCCCTAACCCCCCTTAAAATGAACTCTGTACATCCGGCAAACACCTCTAATGGCCGGCTGGCAGGGAGGGTGCTGCTAAGAGCAACAAGTGTGTGTGCGTGCGTGCGTGTGTGTTATTAGGTGTCTGCAGTTCTAATAAAGGAAAGTGTCCTTCGCTGCCTCATCAGATGGCTTTGCTCTGCTTTGTCCGCCTGTCTGATTCCGCTCAGCCCGTACGTCCCGCGGCCCACGCCGGATGTCCCCCAGCCTCTGGACCACCTGGAAACCGCGTTCAAGAAGACTACCAGCAGCTTTTGTACTTGGAGCGTGGGGGTGTGTGTGGTTCTAAATGGGGAGTGAAACGGATGGTGGCGGATCGCGTGTTGATTTGACGTGAACGGTGCGTAAGTGCGTGGAGTTTGTGTATGCTGGTGGTCCATGCCAGTGGAAATGCTGGGGTGTCCGGCGAGGTTATTTTTGGATCACTGACAGCGCGTCAATGGCTACAGATGCATCGCAAAGGAAGGCTCTGAGATATCAACAGACCTTGGTAGGTCTTTGCACATCTTCTACCTTTTGCCTGCTGCCTGCCTCTTTGTTCTATGATGCTCCTCCTGCTGATGCATCTCTGTTGTTACCACATCTCCCACCTGTAGCGCCTCCTCCAACAACTTTTCCCTTCATTCACACTTCCTTGGTGCAAAAAAAATCCTTGCGGGATCTGGTTTTGGCTAACCTCTCTGCATATATTTCACTTTTCAGTGTTACGAAACACTTGCCTTGGGTGATGAACGCAAAGTCGTCGTTTTTAATTTACTGTGACTCCGTAACCACTTATCCTGGTCGCTTTTGCATTGCAGATCCTTTAGTAAATGTCCTTGAGATCCTTGCCGTCGTCTTGAGCTATCCGTGCGTCTCTTCAAGCTGCTGGCTGTTTTCACGTGTCGTCAGATATAAATACCAAAATGCGGGAAACCTGAGCAGACAGGTTAGGAGGCGCATGTTGAGGGGAAGTCATGTCACAATATCCTCGGGTTTTGCGCTTCATTTAAACGCTTGGCCAGAAAATTGCTGTCTCCTGCTTTAACCCTGGCAGGCCGCACATTTGTTACCTGGGCCTACAACTGCACTATTACATCACAAATCTAGAAAGTTTCAAAACTATTACCAAAAAAAAGCAACAACTGGGCCATGTACATAATATGGAGCAATTTAGAACTAATATTCATCCAATTGTCGGAGTAAACACTGAAAAATTAGGCAGTTTCATGCATGTATTATGATTTTTTTTTTTTTTTTTTAAACCTTACGTCCAATCCATTTTCACTGGGACGGGGGAATGAACGAATGCTTATACGCTCCTCCCAGTCAAAATGAATTCGACGTCTTACGCTCTCAGTCGGACTGTAAGATGGTCATTCACAACCAGCCCTCCACTTTTCAATGAATTGAACGTCTATCTACATTAAGGCATGCAATGTGTTAAATAATGTGGGGGAAAAAATCAGACTTGAATATAAATAGACTTGAAGCTCTAACCAGTGGGTGCTTCTGTTTTTTATTGATTTTAATTCCATTAATTTAGTTTTAATTGCTATCCTATTAATTTGATAATTGACCATATTTATTTATTTTAAATGATCAAAAATAATTAATTGCTGTATGAAGGTTTAAAAATCATAGATGTCAACTTTGGAATAGCTGTCCACTTTCCCTGTTAGTTTTAATATATGTAATAGAAATGAATACATCATACAATATATGATTTTTATAAAATGTGTCTATGTGGGCAGATTTCAACAGATGTATGTTCTCAGTCAAACCTGGCTCAAACACGTTTTGTGTGGGTGTGAAAAATGATGTCATCAAGGACAAGCGCTCTGGCCCTGTGAGGATAAATTTGAAATCTGATTAATGACTGGCTCTGATGGCCCTGGGCAGATTTCATTGTCATGGCAACTGAAAGCGGTTGAAATCCAATTGGATTAAAACAAGAACAAAGTTAACGTCCAGATACACTTATTGGAAGGAGCAATTCGAGAAGTGCAGCTCAACTAGTGATATTTAATACCTCTCTCTGAGGTTCATGCAGGTGGAAGCTGTGATTCTGAGTTTGTGTATGAAAGGAAATGAGAGCCTTGGAGGATTTGTGGGGTTTATGTGCGGAGTTGTTATTGAAAGTCCCTGATGTAGTAGGAGGCAACATAGATTTCCCAAGTGTAGACGTCGCAGATTTAAGCTCATGTTTACATACACTGCAGACATTCCAATCTGATATACTGTTAGTTCTGCTGCCTAATGTATATTTTTCCAACATTAGGTTTAATTGTAATTGTATCGTTGATATCATAACATTTTATACACTTATTTCAACTCTTTAACAATCAGCAGTATGCACTGGAAAAGTATGTTTAAACCATAGAAATGTGACAGTAAATTTTGATAAAATTTTGCAGATCCAAGCCTAGATTTATATCAAAATAAACATATTAAATTGTTTTCAGAGATTGGAGCAGCAGAGAATACATTGTTAAGCTTGCATATTGCATGTTGTTAGGACTTTTCCCCTACACGTAGATGTTAAAAGTGACAAATTATCAACACTGCTGTATCATGGAGTGAAATAATGCTCTCAGACTTTAAATGCATCAACTGCTTTCTCTCTTTTTTTTTTTTTTTTTTTTTTTTTTTTTTTTTTGTAGTTTTATAAACTTTCGGGAAAGTACTATTTTATATAATGCCAAGTGCCAAGTTATAGACTCATTTTGTTTCTAACATGTCACTTCATTTTTTTAATATCCACATCTTCAGGATTTGATTAACCTCACAAAGTAACTAGTAGCAGTGTAAAACTAACCATCGTGCAACACAAGAATGGACTCTATACACCGCTGAACTTTTTGAACGCTGTTGATTTAAAAATAAATATTTTCATGCTCTTCAAGTGTTTTTACATAATCTTACTTTAATAATGTTTTTACTGCTGCATTAGCTTATGTTAGCTAGACAATATGGCTCACATTCTGATCTATGCATTACATTACATTACATTACATTCGTTACATTACCTAAACAAAGACAGTCTGAAACACACTTGTACGAACTTTTAAATAGAGTTACACATGATTGTGTAACAATAGAGTAGTAAAAGTCAAGGTAGTCCTACTGATTCCAGTCCTGTACGATGATGGGCTGACAAGTGCAGACTCTGTGCAAAAATCTGTTTCCAGTGATCCCTCGCTACTTTGTGCTTCAAACTTCGCGCCCTCAGTCCATTACAGATTTTTTCCCCCCAACTAAAATATAAACAAATAAATGCAGTATTTTATAGAGCTGCCCTGATCCGATCACTTAATCTCTCATTCGCCCTCCTGCCGCTTTTCTTGGTCAGGCAGTGCACTGGAGTTGCTTATTAAAGTTAACGATTATTGACAGACGTTAAGGTTTGATCTTGCCACAGATGCTGGGAAGCCGAAAATTCAAAGCGCCGCATGTGTCAATCATCGTTTAACTTAAACCTTTGATGTGGCAACTCATTGTGTGTAAGTGAGCAGCTTATTCAGATTTGTGTGCACTCATTCAATCAAGCATTAAATAAAAACAAGCCTTTTTCAACTTTATTCTTGTTTAAAAATAATTTGGTGGGACATTAACACAGTTTAAAAATTGGGACGAGTTTAAAATGTATTATAATTACTGTATTGCATTTGAAAGGCTAAAAAAAACATTTATTACAATAAATAAATGCATAAAGTTTTTTTTTTTTTTTTTTTTTTTTTTTTTTTTTACTATACTTTGGGGAAAAAAGTGAAAAAATATTTCTTATATGTATCTCTTTCCAGTACTAAATCTGAATAAATACATTGAACAGACAGAAATTAACATGCGGGGGGCTCTACTTTGTGGTTTTTCACTTATCGCGGCGGGTTATGGTCCCCATTAATCGTGAAAAATGAGGGATCATTGTACTGTCATTTAATTCTATTACATATTTTGATAACTTACAGTTTACTGAGAATCATATATATTTAATAATAATAATGATGATGATTATAAAAGATGCTGATTAAGCGTTAACTTGCAATAGCTTGACTTTTACGCTATCAAAACAATGATTCCTCAGCTTTGGTAACGTTTTAGATACATGAGTAACAAGCAATGCTAAAGTTGTTTGTTTTTCTCATTACACTACATTTTTATATTAATTTTTAATGAAAGTATAGCAAGTGTTTTTTATTGACTAGATGCCTCCTTGCACATGAAACATTCTGTTAGCCAAACAACTAAACTATTATGACAAAGTAAGAAGAATGTATTGACATCAGTTTTTAAATAAATGTCATAAAAGTAAACTGTCCCTCGAAAAATATTTGTTAAAATGTAACCATATCTGAGACATTTACTTAAGAATTCCAAAGAATTATTTGACCATCTTAACTCTGACGGCTTTAAAAATACTTGCTATATAAGCATTAAGTGTTTCACGTCGCCAAGATTGCAGAGGTGAAGTGTTTCTGTGAAAATATCTAATTTGAAGCATAATACTTTTCATATTATGAATTCCTTTTAAATTCCCGCGTTGCAAATTGTTTTCCGAGAGTTGCTGTCGAGTGGCGTTGATGACCTCAACAAGGACAAAGCCACGCCGGCTTTGTACCCGTCGTAAAAACAAGGGTTGTTCAAGGGGACGGTCGCACGCAGCGTGGCTGTCATCAGTAGCGAAATAGATCCCGTAAGTCTCAAATGTTACATGCAAGCAAAGGGATAATGTTCACCTGCCAAATGTCTCGCAGCAGCTCGACTGCCATGCGAGCGATTAAGCCATTAAAACTTCACGTGATACTCCGGCTACTCGATGCCTCGCTTCCCCCCCTTTCTGTCACGGCGTCGTCGTAATTAAACGACCGTCCACGGCGACACGACGTCAAATCACTCGTCTTTGTTTTGGACGAAAGGTTAACAAGCGCCATCTTTCAGTGCGCCGGGCCTCCTGGGAGGGATGAGCGCACTTGTCAGTGAGACAAACAGGCCGAGAGAGCGAGAGGTGTGGAGAAGTGTGTCAGCGAACATTGGGTCACACCGTGTGCTAAATTTACCCACGAGTAAGGTTTCATCTCAGGGGAGGGGGCTCGGATGGATGGGGACGAGGAGGGCTGCCAGAGGGAACGTTTGGGGCGGAAGAGTGAGGAAGGTGAAATGCAAGTTCACTTAAAAGGCATTAGTGCGTCGGTACCTGGGTCTCAAATTGGGGCCTGACACATTCAATTTACAATAAAATACTGGCAGCTGAGGTTGCTGTGAAAGGTTTTCTTTCAAATAACAATAAAGTACTGTAAAAAGAAGTTCTTTTTACAGGTATAGTTCTTTTACGGATCCACTAGAGTGGCATTGGAGGCAACTGCCACCCTAATAGACAGGCTTGCCACCCCAGTCAGCACCGATGGAGATAAAAAAAAAACAGCTTCGGTCAATTTGAGATTTAGTTCCATTACTTAAGTAGTGGTATCAGAAAGGATCTATACCAGGGGTGTCCAAACTTTGTGCAAAGGGGGCCAGATTTGGTGTGATAAAAATGTGGGGGGCCGACCTTGGCTGACGTCCTTTACGTAGAACAATATAGTTACGCAAATTTTAGCAAGCCATTCTGTGTGTCACATTTGCTTTATTATTTTTTAAAATTAATAATTTCAACAATCTCGCAACTAGCCTTTGTGGCGTTCTCTTTTGACTCTCAGGCTCCTGCGAAATACTGCTGCTGTGAAATTAAACTAGCTTCAAGTTTGCTTCAATTTCTCGCTGCGTATCTTCCCTATCATCTTGTCGTACATGTCAGAGTGTCTTGTTTGGTATTATAGCCTCACATTGAACTTTTTAAAAACAGCTACTGTCTCTTTGCAAATGAGGCAGACCGAGTTGTTGCGTATTTTAGTGAAGAAATAGTCCAATTTCCACGTTTCCTTCAAGCGTCGGCCGTCGTAGTCAACTTTCTTTTTTTTTGTTGATTGTCGTAATTTTAGAAAATTGGAAGGGTCACATGGTGTAATGTTGTCTAGAGTGCTGCTGCCTTTTAGCGGGTAAATGAGGAGCAGCATTTAGTGTGTTAGCTACTTCGTATGCTGGTAGCCTCACTGCTGACCAATTTGTTAAGTCTGTGCGGGCCAGACGTAATTGAATTTATGACAGAGGCTGGGGGCCGGATGAAATTTGACCGCGGGCCGCATTTGGCCCCCCGGCCGGACTTTGGACATGCCTGATCTATACAATACAATAATTAAATATTTTATGGAACCATGCTTCTCTATCAGTTTGTAAATGTCACTTGTGCCTTTGTGTAGTGTATACATACAATTTATTAGCATACTGATTCAATATGTATTCACATCTGCCATATGTTGACAAGAGAGGTATAACAATTTGTCGATGTGGATCAATACAGTGATCTCTCGGTATATCGGACTTCAAACTTCGCTGTTAGACTTTTCGCAGATTTTTTTTCAATTACAAAAAAACAACATTATTTTATTTAAAAATGTTGATGTATACTGTATATGTATACCTTAATTTTCGGACTATAAGCCGCTACTTTTTTCCTTCATTTTTAATCATGCGGCTTATAGTCCAGTGCGGCTTATTTGTTGATTTATTTGGGTTAATAGGTAACATTTCATTTGACAGCGGCGTCATATGACTGTCATAGGACCGTCATAATTATGACATGACACTATCATGGGATTACTGAATGTTTATGTCATTAGATGTCATCCAGCAAATTATGTCACTAACCCCATTTATGTCCAGTTGGATCGTTTACATCCATTCAAAAGTGAAATAATTTGCCGGATAACACTAAATGACGTCTGTTATAAGCATTCATTAATGCTCAGTCATGACAGTTTCATGTCATAATTATGATTGTCTAATGACAGTCTTATGGCACCACTGTCAAATAGTGTTACCAAATACCATAACTAGCAGTTAATGAAACAACCGGAGCAGTAACCGAATAAATAATTACCACAGAACATGAATTTTGATTGTTATTTACATCTGTAGCGTTGCAATGCAATCTAGGAGGCATGTTGGACAACGACAGTGTTGACAGCAGGTGGCAGCAGAGGTTGACTGTCTCCGACAAGGGAGCAGTCATTGCCAAATGAAGCTTCTTGAAGCAATAAAGCTTTGCAGCCATTTGGTTCAAAGCTTCATGGTGGTACATTTGGTCTTATGACAGTCATATGATGCTACTGTCAAATAGTGTTACTGGTTAATATCTCTTGGTGTAAATATCCAATAATACACTGAGGACTGTGGCTTTTAGTTCAGTGCGGCTTATCTATGAAAAAATGCAGTTTTCGAGCCAAATTTGGTGGGTGGCGGCTTATAGTCAGGTGCGTCTTATAGTGCGAAAATTATGGTACATGTACAAATTATTGTTTTCTTTTGTATAAATCTCATATATATCCTGTATTAGATTTAAAGCAATTTATTAAAATATATAGTAGAAAGTGTTTTTTTAAAATTATATTTTGCAGGAAAAATGCATCTCTTTCCAATGCTGTTAAATCTGAATAAATACATTGAACACGCCCCAAAAAATAAATATTTTTTTAAACTTGTAAATAAGCTCTGCCTCTGGTTGGGGGGGGGGCATTAACCGGGAAAACGAGGGATCACTGTGTATCAATTAGTTGAACACAATTGAATGTAATTCCATCAAATCGTAAAATAATTATGATTTCAATATGCCGTTTTAAAAAAAATATATATGTATATTTTTTCAATAAAAACAAAATGTTTCGTCAACAAAATTGTCATACACGCAAAAACTGATTTGTATTTTTTGTTTCTTTGGGAAATGAAAACTGTATTTGTCAACATGGGTAAATCTCAACCATGAGAGACAGAATGTGGAAAAAAAAAACAGAAAATCACATTGTTTAATTTTTAAAGAATTTATTTCCAAATTAGAGTGGAAAATAAGTATTTGGTCACCTACAAACAAGCAAGATTTCTAGCTGTCAAAGAGGTCTAACTTCTTCTAACGAGGTCTAACAAGGTCTAACGAGGCTCCACTCGTTACCTGTATTAATGGCACCTGTTTTAACTCATTATCGGTATAAAAGACACCTGTCCAAAATCTCAGTCAGTCACACTCCAAACTCCACTATGGCCAAGACCAAAGAGATGTCGAAGGACATCAGAGACAAAATTGTAGACCTGCACCAGGCTGGGAAGACTGAATCTGCAATAGGTAAAACGCTTGGTGTGAAGAAATCAACTGTGGGAGCAATTATTAGAAAGTGGAAGACATACAAGACCACTGATAATCTCCCTCGATCCTGGGCTCCATGCAAGATCTCACCCCGTGGCGTCAAAATGATAACAAGAACGGTGAGCAAAAATCCCAGAACCACACGGGGGGACCTAGTGAATGACCTACAAAGAGCTGGGACCACAGTAACAAAGGCTACTATCAGTAACACAATGCGCCGCCAGGAACACAAGTCCTGCACTGCCAGATGTGTCCCCCTGCTGAAGCCAGTACACGTCCAGGCCCGGCTGCGGTTCGCGAGAGAGCATTTGAATGATCCAGAAGAGGACTGCGAGAATGTGTTATGGTCAGGTGAAACCAAAATAGAACTTTTTGGTAGAAACACAGGTTCTCGTGTTTGGAGGAGAAAGAATACTGAATTGCATCCGAAGAACACCATACCCACTGTGAAGCATGGGGGTGGAAACATCATGCTTTGGGGCTGTTTTTCTGCGAAGGGACCAGGACGACTGATCTGTGTAAAGGAAAGAATGAATGGGGCCATGAATGGAGAGATTTTGAGTGAAAATCTTCCATCAGCAAGGGCATTGAAGATGAGACGTTGCTGGGTCTTTCAGCATGACAATGATCCCAAACACACAGCCAGGGCAACAAAGGAGTGGCTTCGTAAGAAGCATTTCAAGGTCCTGGAGGGCCTAGCCAGTCTCCAGATCTCAACCCGACAGCCCCAAAACATCACTGCTCTAGAGGAGATCTGCATGGAGGAATGGGCCAAAATACCGGCAGCAGTGTGTGAAAAGCTCGTGAAGAGTTACAGAAAATGTTTGGCCTCCGTTATTGCCAACAAAGGGTACATAACAAAGTATTGAGATGAACTTTTGGTATTGACCAAATACTTATTTACCACCATGATTTGCAAATCAATTCTTTAAAAATCAAACAATGTGATTTTCTGTCCCCCCCCCCCCCCCCCACACACACATTCTGTCTCTCATGATTGAGGTTTACCCATGTTGACAATTACAGGCCTCTGTAATATTTTCAAGTGGGCGAACTTGCACAATTAGTGGTTGACTAAATACTTATTTGCTCCACTGTATATATGTATCACGGTATCAAATACAAAGTTATATAAATGAATTAAAAATGTGCCATAAACTTCTGTTTTAAAAAATGTACTGTAGATTTACTGCTGTAAAAATAATCTTAACATGCATTTTACATTTTTTCTAACATTCTGGCAACAACAGCTGCCTGTATTTTACCTTAAAGATAAAATTGTTTTTTTTAATCGCGTACAGGGTAATCATAATCATTCAGCCTTGTCCAACTCATGTCCCAATCAAGACATCTTTCATCAGAAAGCATTTATTATGACCTCAACTGTCATTTTTCCTAAAAGACCCTCTAAAAATCTGTAGGCAACGGGTCCTATACTGTCTCAGAAAAAAATGTTGCATGCTATACTGTACATAGTTGTGGACCTTTCTGCACACAGCACACAATAATGTCCACGTGTCTCCACTCCATCATCAAGTGTTATTGTCATACTTTGAGACATTAGCATTACTCCGCACGGCCGAAATCTGATGGATCGGACCGCCGCGCGAGACTCTGAATTAAGAGCTGCTGACACTTTATTGTCAAGCTTCAAGTGTTCATAATAACCCAAGTATGTCTTTCTACTCGTGTGTTTGTGCACTGTTCATACCTGTGTATAGGCAGGTACCGGGTCAAAGACGAGGAAGGGTAGATTTAAGGCGATGATGTGGGGAGAGGGAATCACACAATGTTAGAAAGGTACAAGAAAGCAAGGGGCAGACGAGCGTTGGGAAAGATGTGCGAGAGGATCAATACTTTTGAAACGGTGCTGAACGTAGATCAGTTGCTGGTAAGGCTTTACATGCAATCTTTATGGTTTAACCATGGGGTGAGAGTGGTGCCTATACGACCAATTGGCCTTGATGGAGGTCAGTGCTCGACTGCAGGAGTGTTAAACTCAAATTTGTTGTGGGCCGTATTATAATTTTGGTTTCCTTCAGAGGGCCATTATGCCTGTAAAGCCCATATAAATATATAATGGCTTCATCTTTTTTGATAACCACGGCTTCAAACTATTTTTCTACTGGGAGCACTGTAGCAGCTAACCAGAAAATTTAAGGTCACAAGTAGAAAATGTATGTAAATTTACTCACAAAATAAATATTCACTTTGCAGCACTTTTTTTTTTTTTTTTTAAATTGAATTTTCACACATTAATGGGATAGGTACAGGCAAAACACAACAAGGGTAGAACACGTAAATGATAGTTGATGCTAGATAAGGTTTTGATAACACAAAGTAAGCTTCTTTCCAAAAATTACTTTTATTGCTGATGAATATAGTACTTTACAAGCTTTTTGTGCATTATCATCATCAACTGGTATTAAAGGTAGAGCAGAGGTTTTTCAGAAAAAATTCAAGAATAATATGGATTTTTTTCTTTCACTTGAAAAAACATAACGCTCTTGTCACACTGGTGCAAGTAGATTAAAAAATGTTCTTGCTGTGTCTCATATTTTCAGTGTAAAATGCACCCATTTAAGCAATCTGGAGATGTAATACCTTTTATGTGTGTATGTGTTTTCTTAATTATTGAATCACTTCTATGGAACTTACTTTTTTGTTAAAGGTCATTTTTTTAAATGATAAAATAAGTGGACGTGCATCTAATTCATATTTTAACAATATACTGAATATTTTTTAAATTTCGTGTGATACTTTGTGTGATACTTTTTTATCATGGTTTTAAAAATAAGTATTACCTAATGTTATTTTAAAATAAATTAGGGCTGTCAAAATTATCGCGTTAACGCGCGGTAATTAATTTTTTAAATTAATCTCGTTAAAATATTTGACGCAATTAACGCACATGTCCCGCTCAGATATTATTCTGCCTTTTGGTAAGTTTTACAGCAAGGTTTTTTGTGCTGTCTAACAGCGAACTCTTGTGGTCGCTTTGCGACATGGTTTATTGCTTTCTTGCCAGTTCAATATGGCTGCACGACGTCTCGGGCTGACGCCTACGTTGTAATGTTGTGCTTATATGATCCTTGGACAAGATTTGTCCGTAAGTATGGTTGTCGTAAAGAATGTACATATTATGTTAGTAAGCGAAATGTTATATTTTTTGTATGAGACGCTTTTTGTTTATGTTTAGTGAACCTGTATAGCGTGCTAAGCTAACGTTGTTGCTAATGCAAAGCTTGTGTACTTTTTTTTTGTAGTTTCACTACGGTCTAAAGAGGACAGTGGTTTGAGGCCATTGTATTAATAAATCAGATGAAAAAGAAAGAAGTCTGATTATTAAGGCGTCGTTCACTAGCTGTCTAGCTTTGGAAAAAGTAGATGCTTCGGAGTGAGGACAGCATAGATTTAAATGACAGTAGAGTGAAATGCCCACTACAGTCCTTATGTACCGTATGTTGAATGTATATATCCATCTTGTGTCTTATCTTTCCATTCCAACAAATTATTTTACAGAATATATATATAATTTACAGAAAAATATGGCATATTTTATAGATGGTCTGAATTGCGATTAATTGCGATTAATTAATTTTTAAGCTGTAATTAACTCGATTAAAAATTTTAATCGTTTGACAGCCCTAAAATAAATATTTGCTGATGTACATTACCTTTGACCTGTCCCTTAATATTAAGTTCAATTGCACAATTGATATTTCCAAAAATAAACCATAAGCAGCATTTATTTACTTTATATTTTGTATAAATCATTATTTAAATTTTTTTAGATTATTGACTAAGTGATGAAAGACTGTAAGATTTTTAAATTTCATTTCCTTTTATTTCTATTAATTAGAATTATTTAAAAGCCATTTGAACTGTTCAAAACAATTTTTTAAAAGAGTAAAAAAATAAATAAATAAAAAAAAAACCTGGCAACAAAAAATAGTTGCAAAATGTTAAAGTTTTTAAAACTGACGACAATCTGAAATTTTGCTTCTTTTTTATTTGTCTAAGCCAGGGGTCGGCAACCCAAAATGTTGAAAGAGCCATATTGGACCAAAAAAAACAAACAAACAAAAAATATGTCTGGGGCCGCAAAAAATTAAAAGCCTTAAATAAACCTAATAATGAAGGCAACACATGCTGTATGTATCTGTATTAGCGATATTAGCCTACTATCAAAATGACGGCTAAAAATACATAATGAGCCATCATGATTTAATGTTTATTTTCCCTGCAGTGCATCCAATGCACCACGTGATTTCTCTGTTGTATGATGCCACCTCAAGTTTAACTTCATTACAATATGCAATAAAGAAATCTGATTTTTGTTGTTATTTTTTTTTGAGGTTTCGGAAAACAAAATGGAACGTCTCGTATTATTGTCTCATGTACTTTAGTGATTATATTGTGTCACGTACTTTACTGATGATAATAATTATGATAATAAATCAAGGGCGTAGGTTTGGTCTCAACATTATCAGGGACGCTATAATAGTACAACCTGCATGTACAATATTTGCTGGGGACGGGACATTAATAAGACCGAAGAGATTGGGTACATTTCTCAAAAATAGCTGGTTCCTACGTAAAAATGAAAAAAAGTTAAAATTATTTTCATGGGGGAAAAGTCATTTTTCAAAATGCTTGCTTCATATAAAGGAAATTTACAGTGGTTGTGGTTTTGTGGAATTTTTTTTTTTTTTTTTTTTGGGGGGGGGGGGGTGTTAGAAAAATGAGCATAAACTCCAAATAGAATTATATATTTTTTAAAATGATGTAGAAAATACATTTTAATTTATGAATAAATGCACAAAATGCACAGTTGAATTAACTTTAACAGTAAAAAAAACATCCAGCAAGACACCTCTCCAAGCAGCTTTCTACTCGAGTTTTACAGGTTAGCCAGTTCACACAGTTTAATGTTATGCTAACTTTGATGCAGGTCAGACTTTCAGTAGCAAAATTAGTGGCGTGTTCCCCACCTCCACAACATTGACGTCTTTTTACATTACTTACAGTAGCTGCTGCTGCTGCTGGCCGAAAAAAAATCTTCTTATATCCTTCCTCTTTAAAGGGGGCGGAGAGGGCGGCATGTTGACATGCATTTCTGTCGGGATTGTGTGAATGAGGGGGATCCAGTCATAAGCCAATCAAAATGTGCGTTTGAGGGGAAAAATGGACTTGGACAGTCAGCAAGTGCTAAGGGATAAAAGTAAGTCTGGACATAATGAAAGTAATTCACTCAATAATGGTCGGGTCATTTCTATCCTTACAACATATGGGAAGACAATCTGATTTAACTGTATAACTGAACTCATTTTATAATGCAAATAAGGTTGCTTAAAAGTTGGCGGGGACAATTTGAGCATCCTGAAAAGTTGGTAGTGTTATGTCTCTACCGTCACTATGCAGACTTATGCCCTTGTAATAAATACTGTCGTACGTTGTTTCAATGAAGTCACCCTTCTCTCGTTGAAGTTGTCTGTCTCCCTTGCTTTTTCCGGGCGAATGTAACAAGTGATCTATTCGGAGGTCAAACAGCCAACCAGTGTACTGCCGCTAGCTCTCTGATTGGTTGGCTTCATCACACGCTAGTAGTGTGTGATCAACTGAGTACTCAGAGAAAAAACTAACTGACGAGCGCAGGAGTCGAGAAATTGAGCGAGAGCAGAAGGTGAGCTCAAAATCCATTATTGTTCGTTCAGAACAGAGGCAGCAATATAACGCCATAGCATCCCGCCCTGCTGATAGAAGCGTGTGTCGCAGGCTACGACACAAAACTTCGTTGACAGAAATGTTGAAATTTAATATTTATTATACACATTTTTACAGCATTGGAAAATGTTAAGAATTTTAGTGTCATTTTTGTCCTCCTACAGAAACCATACAAAACAACAACAAAAAATTTCCCTCAACCATCTTAGTCCATTTTCAAACATTTTTGAAAATGCTCCAGGGAGCCACTAGGGCAGCGCTAAAGAGCCGCATGCGGTTCTCAAAACACGGGTTGTCGACCCACGGTCTAAGCAAATGAGTCTACATGGCGACTATGCGACACAAAGATGCAATGACTCAGTAGCGCACTCGCCTCGCGTGCATATGGTGTCGGCGAAGACGAAAAATTCTGAATCCTGCCTCCAAAGTGGAAGAATCCGATTGCAGAGGGTTGAGGGGGGCTTCCTCGGCATGCATATCAAAGGCTCCTGCGGCGCGAGACCTCACCGTTAACGTCAGCACTAGGACACGTCACATTGGGCGTGCGCAGCAGTGCGACTAAACATTAAAAACAGCAAATATGGCGGAAAGTCGGCTTTAATTGACTGTTTTAATAATATTTCTAAATTAAATATGTTGAACGTTTCAATTTTTGTGCCTTTTTGAACAAAAGAAAAATGACATTGCTTCGAGTGGGCGGGCATTTTTTTTTCCGGGCTGAGGGAGCTTGGTGGGGTCAAAGTGCATCATTCTCTGTCGTCCTGTAAATATGCACTGCCCCCTAGGGCCTGGCATGAATACTGCATCGTTTTCATGGGGAATTGCGACATTGTTCAAATGGAGACGCAAATGCAAATTTGAAATTTTTCGTATTCTCGGAGAGTCACCATGTAAACGGCCCCTGACTTTGCTTAAGTAGGCCAGAACTTGTTCCCGGGCCTTGAGTTTGATACCTCATTTGCTGCCATTCCTCTCAGTACAAATGCATTTGACGTCTATCATCGTCAATAGTATTAAGTTATTGGACATGAGAATGTTCACGTGTCTATAACCTCAGGCTCATACATAACACGTGAAAAACGTAGATTTTTCCTTTTTTTTAGTCTCGTCAGCAAAAATTAATTAGAACATGACAGCTTGAGCAGTGTTTGGACGAGGCATGGTGTTGTTATTGTGCTGTTAATTAGGGTTTGCATATGGTTACTCGTGGAATGTGTGTGTGCACTGCTGGGGTAATCTCCTGATCTATCTGTCAGTGAATGGGTCAAATTTGATCATTAACCTTGTGCTGCAGGGTAGGGTTATATTGTTGTAATGCCTCTGCGCACAATCGCCGTGTCGTGTAGCACGCTCATAAACACAAACGCGTGGAAATTTATGAATATGCAATGCCCGTTCTCATATGGGAGTCCCGGAATGTGCAATTACGCTTTGAATTAACTCTCAGGGTCATTCTGACCTTCAAACACTGCATTCATTAGCCTGGCTTTGTCTCTGTTCCACCTGGTGCACTTACATCCTGCAAAAACAAATACAACCTCAGAGCCCTAAAATATTAACCCACAAAAGCCCATACGGAGCACTGTGTTAATAACAATGGACAGAAAGACTTACAGTTCTTAATTAATTCACTCCCAGCCATTTTCACCGGAGCAAGGCCCTTCGCTCCCGGCCGTTTTACTGGATTTTGACTGATTTTGCAAGGCCCACAGAAAATTCTGTTTTATTGCTATATAGACATTGAACCCACCAAAAGAAAGATTAGACTCTCTTCTTTTAGCAGAAAAGAGTTCATATCTTTTTCCATTCTTTAGAAATCAGCACTATAAAATAGCTTTGTTTGAGCAATTTTCCAATTTCTGATGAAAAAACGGAGAAATTGTGCTTTTTATGAAAGCATACATTTCAAACATAACTTTGACTTATACACAGCTATTTTTGCTTTAGTTACATCCCAAACATCTGAATAATGTTTTCCTTTTACAAAATAAGATAAACAACAAGACAAATAGAACTTTTGATAGCAAAGTAACAATTTATTTACACATAACTAACTGAAAGATGACGCTGTTCTGGACGCGACAGCCGATTAAACTTTTCCCTCATCGCTGTCTGTCTCATAACGCTGAATTTTTTTGAGTCTCTGCGGGCTCTGCTCGCGAGCAGCACTGACTCAAAGACATCGTCCGCTGCACTAGTGGTCCCGATCGTTCTGCTTGGTCGTCCAACGCCTGGCATCCCGGGCGGCCTAACGGTTGTTCTGCTCGGTCGTCTGCTGCCTGGCATCCATTCGGTCGTCTTTCGCCGGCGCCCGGCCGTGCAGCTTGGCCGTTCATTGCCGTTGAATCGGGTTGCGGGTCTTACCAAATGCGCTACTGCTCTCCAGTGGCCAGTTTTATTGCTTTAAAATGGATTTTCAGCTTTGTGCTTTGGAACTAAATTGAATCACGTCCCAGAGTTGTATTTTTTGAAAAAAAACAAAAACAAAACAAAAACGTTAAAGACGTATAAATAAGTCTTTGGAACACTGAAACAATTAAAAATAGAACATATCTATACGTTTTTGGGAGCAAATGAGATAAAATTAGTGCTGTCAAACGATTAAAAAATTTAATCTAGTTAATCATATGTCAACTGTGTGATTAATCATGAATAATCACATTTCCCTTGGGATAAATAAAGTTGCTCTTCAGGAAAAAAAAAATCTAGGAAAATACTATAATTGACTTAAAATTTGTTTTAAGATTAAATGTATGATGTGTGAATGAATTAATACTTAACCAAATAGAGTTTTAAATTTTTATTTAACAATTCAGCTCGTATAAAATAATAAATAAAATAAACTGTCTGTATTATACAGCAAAGAGCTTTAACAGATTAAAGTGCCTCAGACCAACAATGTGGCTCAAGTACCGGTTGGCATATTACCCAAAATTAACTGCCAAATTAAAAAGCAGACAAGCACAATACAGTAACAATAGCTAGTGTTTCAAAAAATGTGGAAACAACTTGTCTGTTAAATTGAACATTTCACACAAAAAAATGCTACATTTGCAGTTTTTCACTAAATGGCCTGAAAGCTGTGTGAGATATAAAAAAAAAAAAAATTGTCAATTTTCACACACTTAACTGAAAAACATTACACTAAACTGTGTGCAAAGGTGTTTAGAAACACTGCTTAAGTTAGCCAGTCATACTCAATTTTTTTTTAACCAACTGCTCAAGCAAACTAGCTTGTTGACATTTTCAGATAACAGAGCAGACCTTGTCTTTTGAACAATGTGCCCTGTCAAAGAAAACAGTCTCTCGCAAGGAACGCTTGTGGCAGGTGTGACCAGATACTTTTTTTTTTGCATGGGCCAGCTTACTGTGGGCACCACTCTGTGCAGATCACCACTGTAGTGGACATAAATTCATGCTGGCACTGCCTGTCTAGTGGTTTGTCGTCGTTGTTTGTTGTCATTGGATTTTCAACGCCCTCGTCTTCGACTATGTTAATGGGTCTACACTCTACAGTCTCTGTCTAATCATATAGCGATAGCAGTAGTTAACCTACTTGTTGTCTTTTGTTGACAAGTCAGAGTCCGCGCTCTGCCAGTGTAGCTTGATGACTGCGGCTTGTTTCCCGCAGTGTTAGCGTCATTGGTAACACTAGCTATGCCCGAAGGTTGTACTTTAGGCTGGTTGAGCTTCGATCGAATGACAGTTCATTGCATCAGTATGTGCACACAACTTTGGTTTTATCCAGATTTCTATTAGCCAGCTTTTTAAAACGGAATTTGGTCATCATCCTCACTCATCGTGGCTGGCTGCATTATGTCCTGCATTGCCGCGCGGAGAATGTAAACATCAGCGTGTGGGACTATGAGAGGCCGTTGTGGCCAAACTTAGTGTGAGCGGTAAATTGCGTTATTTTTTTTTTAATGCGTTAATATTTCCAGATTAATCATGGTCGTTAACGCGTTATTGTTGACAGGCCTAGTTAAAATATAAATGTTAATATGAGTTATAATAATTTGATATTCAAACTTCTCTTAATGTTTTCGTTTTTATGAAATTTGAAAAATTAGTTTAACTAGTAGATTGCCATTGTTGTTGACGATGCAATGCATTCTGGGCGGTGACATCACCGGGCAGCTCTGCCGTACATCCACAGTGTCACTCGTTAGCCACATAAACATGGCGTCAGTTCTGCCCTTCCAATTTGAACCCGAGCGGAAAAGTGATGAGCAGGATAGCACTGTCGATATTTCACAAAACGAGCAGCAAAAGCAATTAAATGAAGGTCTCCAGCGGGGTTCGAACCCGCTGTTCCTGTGCGACGGACCACAAGACTATGCGTCCGTGTGATATTAGAGTCATGATCTTCCTTGTAAAGCAGTCGCAACCCAACATTTGTGTTGTCTGTGTGCAGTAAAATCTGAAAGGAAAACGCGTCTGAAAAGAAAGTGCGGCTGGCTTGACCTCGAAAAACGCGGCTCACTTCAGACAGGAATCAGACAACTATAACATAGGGACTGCGTAAAAGGGTTTATTGAACACACACAAAAAACATGCGGTCGCAGAAAGGGAGACACTTAAACGGTCCAAGACAGTAAGTTTGAATCAGTAAAAAAATAATAAAAATAGAGGGAAAACCACGGTGAGAGGCAGAGGAACACAAAAAACAAAACAAAAAACAAGCAAGGAAATGATACAGCTAGCAATGAAAGGATATACAAACTCTCAAATGGCAGCAAGTCAATTTCTCGGCAAGCCGCCTAGGATTGGTTTGAAGACACTGCTGATGAGCTGGAGTTGGATGCAGCTACGGTGTGGGGAACTCATCCCACAACTCTGTAACAAAACAATCTGACCAGCAGCAGAATGTGACAAAATCATGTCAGTTGTTAGAATAGCTTCACTTGCTAGCTAGCTAGGACAGCTAGCTACTAATCATCGCCGATAGATAGATAGATAGATAGATAGATAGATAGATAGATAGATAGATAGATAGATAGATAGATAGATAGATAGATAGATAGATAGATAGATAGATAGATAGATAGATAGATTTAAAATGAAACTGAATGAAATAATGAAATAGAAAAAAAAATGAATTGGAGAACTGTATTACAGTTCAAAGAATGTGCAAAACAAGGAAGTTAGGAGGAGGTTCACAACAAAACACAATATACAAAACTATTTATGAACCTGGTGGTCCTGCACCACAGGCTGCAGAACCTCTTACCATAGGCCAGCAGGGCCTTTAGAGTTGTACCGATATCAAGATCAAATGGTTCAATATTGTCATGATATTAACCGTTTAAGGGACATTGTGTTAGGTTTTGTGTTGGTTTTCTCCTAATGTGACTTGTCCCAGTGATTGCCCATTGATTTCACCTGTTGTACCTGCTCCTAGTGTATCCTCCAATCTGCATCCTCCTGTGTTACCCAGCTGTTCCCCGTTGTCTCGTTACCCCTTGTCTGCATGTGTGTATATAAGCACCCAGTTTCTTATCACTCCTTGTTGTCAATGTCTTTGTTCATGCCAGTGTCAATTTTGCCTCTTCCTACGTCACAGCCCTCATGTTCCTCTGCTTAGTAAGTTATTGAGACCAGTCTTTTGCCAATACCCTGGGTTTTGTTTGCAACTGTGTTTTTGGGATCACCTCAGTTTTGGTTTGTACTTTGTTTTTCTGTCGACTTTAATTAAATTACTTTTGCACCACCTTTTTGCCTCCCTTCCCTTTCCGTGCACTTGGGTCCACACACCACCTGCCTGCTCGCAAACCTGACATATTGGACACGAGAGTGAACATCTATTTGAAAGTTATCATTAGCTTGACTCATTCACTGCCATCCCAGACAGTATATACTAGTATATGTTGTGGTTGTTAGTAAAATAGGGAAATTAATATTGAGATCAGTTAATGACAGCAAGACGTCCAATCCATTTCAACTCAGAGGGGCTTAAAGTGATCATTCGATTTGAAGAATTAAGCTAGGTGAGGTCACAAAAAGAGGTTTATAGAAAAAAAACAATTAAAACAGCAAAATAAGATGAGCCACACTTATTTCAATTCACGTCTTTCTTCTTTATTTTCCAATTTATTACAATTTGCTTTGATTTAGTTTTGGAAGTTTTGCTTTGAACTATTTCTAAAGTTTTTTTTTAAACTTACGGTCTTTTTAAAGAAAAAAGATTTTTTTTTTCCCCCTTTCATACTATTTAAAAAATTTCCCCCAAAATTGATACTTAAATTTATTCATCTAATTATTTATAGATTTTATACATTTTTATTGCCCTCCACAAATTACATTCAGGCAACACTAATACTATAATTTGATGACCAACGGCAGCTGTAAAATATTGTCCGTGGGCTGCAATTGGCCCCATGGCCGAAGGTTTGAGACCGCTGACTTAAATGAATTTATTAAAACAAAAAATTAAATCATAATTCTGTCCCAATGTTACAATATTATTGCTGAAGCAGTGTACTGTCGCAGCCTTGCTCAGCTTGTGCCTACTTATACTGTATTGCCAACCCAAAACACAATTTTAGCAAAAACGGCTAAACATTGTATACTGAGATTCAATATTATAATATTGTGACATCCCTACTGTACAGTATAACATTGTCATTTCTTATCATATTTTTCCAACATTTAGTATAACCCTCAAAGGGGTGTTGTGGCCTTTTACTCCCATGATGTAATTTAAAGCTCCTGACAGCTCAGCAGCATGATTAAACCCCAGCTTTGCATTCCCAGCAGAGAGGAACCATGTGGGATTGTTCCCTCATTCCCATCCCGAGAGACTTAAAATGAACACACGTCCACTTCTAACAGTGTGGTTTAAAAAAAAAAAAAAAAAAAAAAAAGAAAGGATAATGAGTCACAGAGCTGTACATTAAAGCTGACCACTTTTGCCCTCGTAGAGTTTATTAAAGGAGTGAAGGTCAGAGTGATAATGAGCAAATTTGCCTGAGTATCCAGCAGCTACAAACATCAGAAGCGTGTGAAAGTTCCGCAAGGGTCACCTTGAGGCATTTCAGCCGCTCCGTGACACCCAAGGTCACATGACTAGATCAATGTAAACACTAAGGTTGACAGATTGGGACAGCAAGATACTAATGAAGCTTTCAATGTCTTTCCCACATCCAATGGTGTTTAGTCAAAGACAATACAAGCAAGGATTTAACCCTTTCAGAGACAGTGGTCACGACAGTGGGCAACTATTCAAAAGTTGACACTTAGGACCTTTAACCAAAAGACTGTTTTTGGTCATTAAAAAAAAATATTAGCAATGATACCACACCATACCAAACCGTACCGTAACGTAACGTACCATACCATCATCTTCCGCTTGCTCTGAGGTCGGGTTGCGGGGGCAGCAGCTTTAGCAGGGAAGCCCAGAATTCCCTCTCCCCAGCCACTTCAACCAGCTCCTCCGGCAGGATCCCAAGGTGTTCCCAGGCCAGCCGAGAGACATTGTCTCTCCAGCGTTTCCTGGGTCGTCCCCGGGGCCTCCCGCCGGTGGGACATGCCCGAAACACCTCGCCGGGGAGGCGTCCAGGAGGCTTCCGAACCAGATGCCCGAGCCACATCAGCTGGCTCCTCTCAACATGGAGGAGTAGCGGCTCGACGCCGAGTCCCTTCCGGGTGACCGAGCTTCGCACCCTATCTCTAAGGGAGAGCCCAGACACCCTGCGGAGAAAACTCATTTCGGCCGCTTGTAACCGGGATTTTGTTCTTTCGGTCACGAGCTGTGGGTCGTGACCGTAGGTGGTAGGTAGGAACGTAGATCGACTGGTAAATCGAGAGCTTCGCCTTTTGGCTCAGCTCCTCCTTCACCACTACAGACTGGTGCAGAGTCTGCATTACTGCAGACGCTGTACCGATCAGCCGATCCCTCCTACCCTCACTCGTGAACAAGACCCCAAGATACTTGAACTCCTCCACTTGGGGCAGGATCTCATTCCCGACCCGGAGAGGATACGCCACCCTTTTTCGACTGAGGACCATGTTCTCAGATTTGGAGGTGCTGATCTTCATCTGAACTGCTTCACACTCGGCTGCAAACCACTCCAGTGAGAGTTGGAGGTCATGGCCTGATGAAACCAAAAGCACCACATCATCTTCAAAAAGCAGAGATGCAATGCTGAGGTCACCAAACCGGACCACCTCAGCGCGTCAGCTGCTCCTAGAAATTCTGTCCATAAAAATTATGATCAGAATCGGTGACAAAGGGGAGCCTTGGCAGAGTCCAACCCTCACTGAGAACGAATTCGACTTACTTTCGGCAATGTGGACCAAACTCTGAGACGGGTCGTACAGGGATCGAACAGCCCTAACCAAGGGGCTCGGTACCCCATACTCACGGAGCACCCCCCACAAGACTCCCCGGAGCACACGGTTGAACGCCTTCTCCAAATCTACAAAACAGAAAGCTGGTCCAATTTTCCATGGCCAGGATGAAAGCCACACTGCTCCTCCTGAATCTGAGATTCGACTTCCCAACAGACCCTTCTCTCCAGTACGCCATAATAGACTTTACCGGGAGGCTGAGGAGTGTGATCCCTTTATAATTGGAACACACCCTCCGGTCCCCCTTCTTAAAAAGGGGCACCACCACCCCGATCTGCCAATCCAGAGGCACTGTCCCCGATGTCCACACGGTGTTGTAGAGGTGTGTCAGCCACGATAGCCCCACAACATCCAGAGCCTTTAGGAACTCAGGGCGGATCTCATCGACCCCAGGGGACTTGTCACCGAGGAGCTTTCCAACCACCTCACTGACTTTAACCCCAGAGATTGGAGAGACCACCTCAGAGTCCCCTGACTCTGCTTCCTCAAAGGTTGGCGTGCTGGTGGAATTGAGGAGGTCTTCGAAGTATTCTCCTAAGCGACTCACGTCGTCCGAAGTTGAGGTCAGCAGTACCGCATCTTGACTATGCAGAGTGTTAATGGTGCACTGCTTTCCTCTCCTCAGACGCCGGATGGTGGACCAGAATTTCTTTTAAGCCATCCAGAAGTCATTTCCATGGCCTCGTCAAACTCCTCACATGCCCATGAGTTTTTGCCTCGGCGACCGCCGAAACCGCAGTCCGCTGGCCAGCCGGTACCTGTCAGCTGCCTACGGAGTCTCACACGCCAAAAAGGCCTGGTAGGCCTCCTTCTTCAGCTTGACGGCATCCCTTACCGCTGGTGTCCACCAGCGGGTTCGGGGAATGCAGCCACGACAGGCACCAACTACCTTACGGCCATAGCTCCGATCGGCTGCCTCAACAATGGAGATGCAGGACATGGCCCACTCGGACTCAATATCCCCTACCTCCCCTGGGACAAGGGAGAAGTTCTGCCGGAGGTGGTTGTTGAAGCTCTTTCTGACAGGGGATTCTACCAGACGTTCCCAGCAGACCCACACAATACGTTTGGGCCTTCCAGGTCTGGCCAGCATCTTCCCCTGCCATCAGAGCCAACACACCACCCCTCTCTTCACCCGAGTGTCCAAAACATGCGGCCGCCAGTCCGATGACACGATTACAAAGTCGATCATCGAATTGTGGCCTACGGTGTCCTGGTGCCAAGTGCACATATGGACACCCCTATGTTTGAACATGGTGTTCATTATGGACAAACCGTGACGAGCACAGAAGTCCAATAACAGAACACCACTTGGGTTCTGATCGGGGGGGCCGTTCCTCCCAATCACGCCCCTCCAGGTCTCACTGTCTTTGCCCACGTGAGCATTGAAGTCCCCCAGGAGAACGAGGGGGTCCCCAGCAGGGACACTCTCTAGCACACCCTCCAAGGACTCCAAAAAGGGTGGGTACTCTGGATTGCCGTTCAGTGCATAGACACAAAAGACAGTCAGAACCCTTCCCCACACCCGAAGGCGGAGGGAGGGTAACCTCTCGTCTAATGGGGTAAACCCCAACGTACAGCAGCCAAGCCGGGGGGCAATGAGTATGCCCACACCTGCTCAACGCCTCTCACCGTAGGCAGCTCTAGAGTGGAAGAGAGTCCAACCCCTCTCAAGAGGATTGGTACCAAAACCCAAGCTGCTATATCTAGTCGGAACTTCTTTGCCTCACACACCAGCTTGGGCTCCTTCCCTGCCAGAGAAGTGACATTACATGTCCCAAGAGTTAACTTCTGCAGTTGGGGGTCGGACCGCCAAAGCCCCCGCCTTTGGCTGCCGCCCAACTCCCTACGCACCCGACCCCTTTGGCCCATCCCACAGGTGGTGAGCCCATGGGAAGGGGAACCCACGTTGCCTTTTCGGGCTGTGCCCGGCCGGGCCCCATGGGGACAGGCCTGGCCACCAGACGCTTGCCTTCGAGTCCCACCTACAGGCCTGGCTCCAGAGAGGGGCCCCGGTAACCTGCGTCTGGGCAGGGGAAACTTGAGACCATTTATTTTACTCATCATAGGGGGTCATTTTGAGCCATGTTTAGTCTGGCCCCTCACCTAGGACCTGTTTGCCATGGGTGACCCTGCCAGGGGCTTAAAGCCCCAGACAACATAGATACCACGATAAGGTGATGACTCACGGAGGGGAGTAATGATTATTAAAGTATGGAAAAATATTGACCATTATTTAATTTTAAAAATATTTTTATGACATAAAAATAATATAAAACATTAATAAAATCAATAGTTTTATTAAAAGCAAAATGAATCAAAATGAATAAAATCAGAAATACATGTTTGGTTGGGTTCATGTCACACTCTAAAGCTCTAAAGTTGACCCCCCCCCCCCCCCCCCCATAGTATTTAACTCATTGAATGCCAGTAATGGCAATAGACGGCCAATTCATTTAAACCTGGAAGACTGACTGTCAATAATTGTCATGCCTTGAGTTTTATTAGGATTTTTAGTGTTTCTTGTCTATGTGATTACCCAGTGATTTTACCTGTTGTTGGGCCTGCCCCTTGCGTTTGGGTCCTCCAGTTAAAAGTGTCCTGTAAGGGTTAAAGAATAATCGTAATTTGTGCATGGAAGGGTTAATTATCAAAAGCATATAACTTAATTCACATATTTCTATATGTATTATAAAAACTTTGTGTCGGTACTAACTCAAACACCAAAACATATTTATGTATTTTAAGTAATGTGTGTTTATTATTTGATTAATTGCAAAAATAAAGACCGCTAATATTCATGACACTGTTATAAAGTACTGATTATGAGAATTCCCTTAAAAATTGAAAAAGAATATTGCCCATGTTATTTATTTATATCTATCTATCTATCTATCTATCTATCTATCTATCTATCTATCTATCTATCTATCTATCTATCTATCTATCTATCTATCTATCTATCTATCTATCTATCTATCTATCTATGTGTATATATATATATATATATATATATATATATATATATATATATATATATATATATATATATAATATAAATAATAATAATAACTGAACACTCTCTACTGTGTAGAGTATGTTTTGTTTTTTTAATCTAAATAAAATCAATACCACAAATGCACATAATGTACACTGTATTATGTTAGGAAAGTACTCCTTGCTGTAAAAACGCAATATTAACCATATATTTTTTTTTAATTATGAGAAGCAATGTAACCCTTTATAGGGCAGTCATTAAAAAAAAAAAAAAAAAAAAAAAAAAAAAAAACCTTAAAAACTAGGGTATTGTTAGGGGCTATTACTAGTGTTTTTATTACATTTTTATATATTTTCCATTTTATTTAAAAATAATATTGAAATGCTATAAAATACACTTACTGTATAATAAATAAATACTTACATACATAATAATATTACAAATTAATTGAAAATTATAAAATAAAATAAAAATTAAATTAAAAATTATATAATACAATAATAATTGATAAGATTAAGTTTTTTAAATGACCAAAAATAGCTACTTGCCATGTAATTCTTAATGTAAAGGAAAACATTGTTGACATAAAATTACTTTATAAAAGTTTCAACAATATCTGTGGACATTTTGTGCTGAAAACGTGGTAATTTGTCATCAAAATGCTGTATTTTTCTGCAATTCTAAAGCATTTCAAGCTGTAGTCTAATATGATAAATTACATTCATTAAAAAAACAATTTTCCACTTTCAGTTTTGAATCAAAATGATTCTACTCTAGCCTAGTCTAGTTATTTCTTGTTTGAGATGAGCATCAAACTTGTTGAGCGCGGGCCAAGGAGAGGTCAAAGGTGACTCCGGCACGTCTTTGGCGCTTCCCTGAACAGTACGCAGGTCCCCCTGGTTAGCGGCGGAGTCTTTGATGGTGCCTAGTGCCAACGCCTGCGAGTGATGTTGATGGATGGGGGGCGCGGCGTTAATACGTAGCGCTGCTTGTCTGTTGTGTAGGACAGGTGACAGAACAAGGCTCAGAACAGGGAAGCTGCCAAGTCATGCCCAAGTCAAGTGATGAGGAGGTAAAGCTGTGGATAACAAAGCCTTTTGATTTAGTTATCTCTTGCTTCTTTTGCTTTGAGGGCTTGCTGTGTTCTGACCTTATTCTTCTCACGAATCTTTTTTTAAATCTTTATTTATTTTTTAAAATTAATTTTTAATAGGCTGCATGTGCAACTTAACTGGCTGATAATGGTGTTAGCACATTTTAATGCTGACACTTGAGACAAATGATGGTAACTACGGTGCTTTTAATGAGAGTTATTTATCAGATGAATTCTGTTGGCACACATTAGTTTGACACCAGAAAAAAAATGATCATGGGTTGGAGCAGTTTGGGAACTGAAGGAATTTTTGAAGCTCATGCTCTTAATCGGAAGATCAAGTATTAGCTTTTCTTTTACTTTTTTAGTCCGCTGAAAGATAAGAGCTATGCATTTATGCTTAGTCCAGATTTCATATTTTCACATTCTGAATTATTTACTAACTTAATTTATTATTTATTTTCAAATGGTGTAGAGCTTGAAAAGTTGAATGTTGAATGAAAAATGGTTTTTAAGAACCGTATTTTCCGCGCATTGAAGTTTAAGGCGCACCTTCAATGAATGGCCCATTTTAAAACTGTTTTATTTGCATTATAAGGCGCAGCAGTAATAGTAGTAGTTGTTGTAGTAGTAGTAGTAGTAGTGGTTGGGATTGTGTGAATATCATGCCATGGTTAATCAATATTGATCCATATTTAAGGTGCATCAGATCATAAAGCGCATTGTCGGCTTCTCCGTAATATGGTAAATATTTTTCATGTGTGAATGTAGTATGCAGCTACAGTATTGACACTAAATATTCATTCATTCATTCGTCTTCTGAACCACTTATCCTCACAAGGGCCGCGGGGGTATTGGAGACTGTCCAAGCTAACAACGGACAGGAGGCAGGGTTCACCCTAAATTGGTTGCCAGCCAGTCGCATGGCACATAGAGACAAACAACCATTCACGCACATACTAAAACCTTTTTGGAAAATTCGGAGTGATTCATGTTTTTGGGATGTGGGAGGAAACCGAAGTACCCGAAGAAAACCCAGCCAGGCCTGGGGAGAAAATACAAATTGCACACAGAGAGGCCGGCGCCGGGATTGAATTAACAATCTCAGAACTGTGAGGCGCACGTGCTAACCACTCAGCCAGCACTGTGCCACTGTGCGCTAAATATTAGGCTAGGTTCAGACTAGGGAGTGTGAGAAAATATTGAAATGGTGATCTATCGTTATACTTTGTATCACAAAAAAGTTATAGAATGGAGATATCATTTTAAAAAGGTGTCAATGTCTAAAAAAAAAAAAAAAAAAAAAAGGAACCAAAAAGTTGCTACCAAAATCTTCCACCATAATAGTGTCTCAGTTAACTCTAAGGCAGCATTGACGGTGCCCAACGCCGAATCCAATTTGACTGGGAAAGTTCGTTCATTCGAAACCAGAGCATTCACAGTCATTCTGTCCGATTTTCAGGTCATTTCCTGTGTCACTGCCTATTCATTTGGATGATTCCAAGGTCACTTCCTGTTCTGTTACTCAAAATAAGCAGGAAGTGACCCGTAAAATACTCCAAAATCAACAGAAGGTAACTGAAAATCAACATGTAAATGATAGGGGTGTAACGGTACACAAAAATCTCGGTTCGGTACGTACCTCGGTTTTGAGGTCACGGTTCGGTTCATTTTCGGTACAGTAAGAAAACAAAATGCAAAATATAAATGTGCTAGTTGTTTATTACACACCTTTGTACTTTCAACAATAGGAACATTAGCCTATACAAAGCTAGAATTCTGCTCAAAAAGTAGCGGGTATTTAAAGATAATCCAACAAAAATTTACCTTTCAGACCCCGCATATTGGTCAGTTTTCTTTCTGAAAGAAAGGAGAAAAAAAGAAGTCCTGTGCTAAAGAGAAAAGCAATCCCAATGACAAAGATTTTAACATGTGTTTTACAAATAAAATGCCTCAATGAATCATTTTTTTTTCTTATGAACAGTTTTCAAAAGCTTTATTGGTGGATTTTCTCATGTAAAAGCGCCCCACAGAAATTCATAAATTTAATTGTGTAAGCAGGATCTACGTATTATTCTTATTATTCAATTACAGGTGTTTTAGCTCATTTCAATTTGTTTTATTTAAATGGGCTACTATTTATTTTATTATGTGTAGGGCTGTCAAAATTATCGCGTTAACGCGCGGTAATTAATTTTTTAAATTAATCACGTTAAAATATTTGACGCAATTAACGCACATGTCACGCTCAGGAAGTATTCTGCCTTTTGGTAAGTTTTACAGCAAGGCTTTTTGCGCTGTCCAACAGCGAACTCTTGTGGTCGCTTTGCGACATGGTTTATTATTTTCTTCTTTTCTTTCTTCATTATGGCTGCACGACGTCTCGGGCTGATAATGTTGTGCTTATATGATCCTTGGACAAGATTTGTCCGTAAGTATGGTTGTTGTAAAGAATGTACATATTATGTTAGTAAGCGAAATGTTATATTTTTTGTATGAGACGCTTTTTGTTTATGTTTAGTTAACCTGTATAGCGTGCTAAGCTAACGTTGTTGCTAATGCAATGCTTGTGTACTTTTATTTTGTAGTTATACGACGGTCTAAAGGGGACAATGGTTTGAGGCCATTTTATTAATAAATCAGATGAAAAAGGAAGAAGTCTAATTATTAAGGCGTCGTTCACTAGCTGTCTAGCTTTGGAAAAAGTAGACGCTTCGGAGTGAGGACAGCATAGACAGATTTAAATGACAGTAGAGTGAAATGCCCACTACAGTTCTTATGTACCGTATGTTGAATGTATACATCCATCTTGTGTCTTATCTTTCCATTCCAACAATTTATTTTACAGAATATATATATAATTTACAGAAAAATATGGCATATTTTATAGATGGTTTGAATTGCGATTAATTGCGATTAATTACGATTAATTAATTTTTAAGCTGTAATTAACTCGATTAAAAATTTTAATCGTTTGACAGCCCTAATTATGTGTTTATATTTTACAAATGTGATGTAGTATTCATTTATATTGCATATTTTATGTTGTATAACTTTAGTTCCTATGTGAATATTAGTTCCTACTTGTTTTGTTGTGGTAGGAGGGTTTTGTATTGATTGGGGACATGTTGGTCATTATTATAGCAGAGAAGGCAGCAGTAAATCAACAAAGACAATTCAACTGTGCCCCAATCTACCACTCAAGAGATCTGATGGACTCAAAAAGTGGGTTACGATTGCATATTAGTTTGAAAATCGACCGGATCCACCGTATTTTTACACGAGAGACTTCCGGTCTGCCCGATCCTAGCTACTGGTAATAGTATTGACGCAGGAGGGTCGCGTCTTGCGTCAAATAATAAACTGCCGTTCTTTTCGCATGCGTTCTGTTGAGCCGTTTCTGGGACGCGTCTAACACGCGGCCGCACTGCGACAGGTGTGCATCGGCTGATTGACTTTTAACGCCCGCGTTTCACTGTGTTCTTGTGGCGGCCTCGTTGTCGCGCCATTGACGTTTCTGGGTTATACTGTCCTACGGTGTTGGTCCTCATTATAGTAGAGAAGACGGAGTAAATATGATCTACACAAAGAAACTGTTACCCGATCGACTCACAGCCTCGAAAAGTAAGGGGTTACATTACGTCAGAAACTCGTTTGGTACACCTCCATTCCGAACCGAGCACCATGTACCGAAACGGTTCAATACAAATACATGTACCATTACACCCTTAGTAAATGACCTTAAATAGTCCAATATTATACCTAATATACCTCATTGCCTGGCAATGGGGTATATTAGGTACAATATGCTGCCACTAACGGCCATAGACGTTCAATCCGTTTGAAGTGGGAGGGACGGCAGTGGGAGGGACGGGACGGAATGAACATTCGTTCATTCGCTGCCACCCTCCCAGTTCAAATGGATTGGACGTCTACTAGTAATAAACTCATTCTAATTCACAGCAAAAGCTTGTTTTTCTGTTTGTTGGTTGTTTGTAGAATATTGTAGAATGATTTCCTGACCAATGTATCGATAATCGTTGTATCGCCATATCGTCAGATCATAGTTATCGTGAGCTTTGTATCGCAAATCGTATCGTATCGTGAGGTACCAAGAGGTTCCCACTCCTAGTTCAGACCACAGGTCTTAATGCACAAATCCGATTTTTTAGTGTTTTTCCTACTCGAGTGAGGCATCAACCTGACGGTCTGAACTTGACAAGTCACATAGAAGTGGACCATTTCAAGTCCGATCTGGGTCACTTTCGTATGTGGTTTAAATCCGATCAGAGCCACATTTTTCCAGAATGTGGCGGCGGTCTGACCTGTCAAGTCTCCCAAATCGGAGTTCATGCAGAAATTACTTGAGCAAAGATCGAGAGCAGCAGGCAAGATGTCAGCGATGTAGCTGTGCATTAGCGTTAGCGCCTAGCTTGAACTTGGCTTTTACGCAGGAGGCAGGCTTGACCATAGTCATACAAAAATAAATAAATAAAATGAAGAAAAGGAAACGCATTATAATGCTCGGTTTTCTTTCTGTGTGCCAAATAAGCAATATTTCAGTACTTCTTACATGGCCGAGTCGGGGCAAACTGATGCACACACTTAAGCCTTATGTGTGCAGACACGTAAGCCTTATGTGTGTGTGCGTCACATATGCACAATGCGTGCATGCGTTCTATCAATCCATATAAACTTTGAATATAAGACTAAACGGGAATTATTAATGTCTGTGCACGTGTCAGACTGCAAATTAGTGCGCATGCGTAATACTTGAACGTATGGGGCGCCGTTTGTAAAGCAGTAAATGCTGAAAATTACGACAACATTTCATCATATTTAGCGCCACACAGTGTTTAAAATGTGGTGTAAAATCTTTAGGGTCACTTTTTTTTGCACATTTAAAACATTATTAAGCAACTTAAATATTTTTTTTAAATACGAAGTTTTGGACCTGATTGTTTAAATCCAGAGCTAAATATTTCATTTAAATCTTAAATTTATGTCCTGCATCCTAAATGTTAAATCTGGAAATGGTTGGATCTAAATATTTAGCTTAATATGCAAATTCACATGACTGGAGACCGGAAGTAGCAAAATAAAAGCTGGCGCACACAAAATACTCTTTAAATAGTTTCTCCTAAATGTGTATTTTAGCTATATATTGTTATAATCACAATGACTCATGTCCAAGAGCCGACCGACTGCCACCGCTGAGTAGGTTTTATTCATTTTTAATTAACGTAAACAGAAAGTCTGAGTTGCTCCAGCTTTTATTTTGTTACTTCCGGTCTCCAGTGACGTGAATTTGCATATTGAGCTAAATATTTAGTTCCAACCGTTTCCAGATTTAACATTTAGGATATAGGATATAAATTTATGATTAAAATTAAATATTTAGTTATGGATTTAAACATTCAGGTCTAAAACGTCTTATTAAAAACTAAATGTTTAATTTGCTAAATTGCGCTGTAAATGTGCAAAAAAAAAAAAAAAAAAGACTTAAAATTTTAAACCATTTTAAACACTGTGTGGCGCTAAATGTGAGAAAATGATGTTGTAATTTTTAGCATGTACTGCATTACAAACGGCGCACCATATGAACGTGCTCAATGGACAAGGCTGTCTGAACGGGCACACCCAAAAAACAGATATGACAAAATCAGAATTGTGCATTAAGATCTGCAGTATGAACCTTGCCTTATTAATTTAATAACAATCCAAGTAAATACAAATAAAAATGAAATAAGGATATAATCCCCCCCCCCCTTTTTAGCTAGATTAAAAACGTCTGAAAAAATTGAATATTTACTGTTTCCCCTTTTATTAAAAAAATAATAAAATAAATAAAACTGAATAAATAAAATAATAAAAATGACAAATCTGCATGTAAATATTTCAAGGACGTAGGTTTGGTCTCAACAATGGTAGGGACGATATTACAGCATAACCTGCATGTACACTTTTTGCTCGGGATGGGACATTAATAAGACCAAACAGATTGGGTGAACGAGGGTCAGGACTACATATCTCACAAATATGAACCTAATTAATTAATATGCTAAATTAGTGGTGCTCATGACGTCAATCACGATTGACCATTCAATTGCAAAGCTAGTGTGGGTAGCTCACGGCATCCTGCCCCAAAACAATTTTTTAAAAATGTACATGATAATGATTGTTGTGTGTATGTTGTGTTGTGTGAGCTACATATGAGGTTACGCAGCACCCCTCTCTCTCTAAGCAGCTTCTTGCTAACGTTTTCCTAGTTCCATAGTTTCCAGCGGAGTTCACTACATTTCTCACAGTTTATTTAATGTTAACAGTAGAAAACACAAAGAGGACACTTCTCTTGAAGCAGCTTCCTACTTGATTTTTGCAGGTCGGCAAGTTCACACAGTTTAATGTTATGCTTACACTGATGCAGGTCGGACCTAAAGTAGCAAAATAATGGTGTGTTCCCCACTTCCAAAACAATGATGTCTTTTTACTAAGGCTGTCAAAATGATCGCGTTAACGGGCAGTAATTAATTTTTAAAATTAATCACGTTAAAATATTTGATGCATTTAACGCACATGCCCCGCTCAAACAGATTAAAATGACAGCACAGTGTCATTTTCACTTGTTACATGTGTTTTTTGGTGTTTTGTCGCCCTCTGCTGATGCTTAGGAGCGATTGATTTTATGGGTTTCAGCACCCAGGAGCATTGTGTAATTATTGACATCAACAATGGCGAACTACTAGTTTATTTTTTGATTGAAAATTTTACAAACTTTATTAAAACAAAAACATTAAGAAGAGTTTTAATATACAATTTCAATAACTTGTACTAACATTTATCTTTTAAGAACTACAAGTCTTTCTATCCATGGATCGCTTTAACAGAATGTTAATAATGTTAATGCCATCTTGTTGATTTATTGTTATAATAAACAAATAGAGTACTTATGTACAGTATGTTGAATGTATATATCCGTCTTGTGTCTTATCTTTCCATTCCAACAATAATTTACGGAAAAATATGGCATATTTTATAGATGGTTTGAATTGAGATTAATTATGATTAATTAATTTTTAAGCTGCGATTAACTCGATTAAAAATTTCAATTGTTTGAGAGCCCTACTTTTGTAATTTCTAACAGTGGCTGCTGCTGGCTGAAAAAAAAACTTCGCATATCTCTAATATCTAATATGCGTGTGTGTGTGAGGGTCAAGTCATCAGCCAATCAAATGAGCGTTTAGGAGGAAAAAATGGACCTGCACAATCAGCAAGTGAAAACATGTACATGTAGATCTAAACATAATGAAAATAATTCACTTAATAAGGGTGGGGTCAATTACAACAATTAAAACATATAGGAAGACAATACAAAGGATCTATATAACTGGAGTCATTACATAATGCAAATAAGGTTGTCAAAAGTTGGAGGGGACAATTTGAGCATCCTGAAAAGTTGGTAGTGCTTTGTCCCAACCGTCCCTATGCAAACCTACGCCCATGAAATATTTGCAATGAATAAGTGTTTTTTAAAGAAGATTTTGGACAATTTCTAGTTCAAAAAAGTCCAAAAGACGAATCGACTAAAAACAAACAAACAATTGTTTAGTAAAGGAGACAAAGGAAACCTTAACGCGACAAAGATGGGTTTGACACTCCTGTGTTAAAGTGAATGAACACACAATTTAGTTCTCACTATTTGGGATATTACTAAATCGGGTCCTTATTCCTAGAAAAGGTGACTTAAGTCTTGACTCAAAGCCCCCCGCCTCTGCAAGCTGGTAGTGTGTATTACTCTATCAATTATAAATAACTTCATGAAATACTGCCATGCGCTTTTGGTGTCATTTCTATCCTACAGATTACACATTATGGTGCAACTACAGTTGAGATTTATAGTCAGTTATGAGAGCTTTGGTCGTCGTTGGGGCCTCCTGGCTGCAAGTGGCAGCTCTCCTTTCCTGTGCGAACACAAGAGCCAATGTGGCGGCCTTATGATTTAGCATTTTGCTCTTCGGGGTGGCAGAGGCGGCGGCGGTGGGATGTGTGCAATTTGCGGGTTTGGGTTGCACATGGTGCGGCTGCGCCCGGATGTGCTGGATTTCACAGCTTCTGTGCTCTTAACGAGTGCAAACTGATCAGGCCAGATCGCGAGGTGTCATGTTGTCTGTGTGTGCGCACGCATGTGACCGGGGTTGAAGGTGTAAAGCGCACATAGTCGGAAGGGGAAGATGTGGAATGTCCTCTCTTCCAGGATCTCCTCGAGTGGCCACCGGCCAGCGACGCCTCTGCCCCGGGAGGGGTTTTTCCGATCTCTATGCCCATTTTGTCTATTTTTGTCTGTTGGGTATTCAGGTTGGTGTGTATCCCTTACACCGGGGGTCACCAATATAGTGCGCGTGGGCAAGATGTAGCCACCAAGAACCACATGAGTAGTCCAAGGGAACCTAGGACTTAAAGACTTGTAGGCTCTAATAAGTCCTCTTTTACTAAAATATGTTATTAGAAGAACACATAAAATACTGCCATTGATTTAAAAATACATAATAATTAGTAGGGTTGTTCCGATCATGTTTTTTTGCTCCCGATCCGATCCCGATCGTTTTAGTTTGAGTATCTGCCGATCCCGATATTTCCCGATCCGATTGCTTTTTTTTTTTTTTTTTTGCTCCTGATTCAATTCCAATCATTCCCAATAATTTTTCCCGATCATATACATTTTGGCAATGCATTAAGAAAAAAATGAATAAAACTCGGACGAATATATACATTCAACATACATTACATAAGTACTGTATTTATTTATTATGACAATAAATCCTCAAGATGGCATTTACATTATTAACATTCTTTCTGTGAGAGGGATCCACGGATAGAAAGACTTGTAATTCTTAAAGGATAAATGTGACTTTGTATATTGTGACTAAATATTGGCATCTAGTGTATTTGTTTAGCTTTCAGTAAATGATACTGTAGCCATTTAACTGTTCTGCCCAAATGCATGATGGGAAGTGCAACCATGACTGTGCGTAGTGGCACCAATTGATATATCTTCTCTGCGTTGGGAAATAACATAGGGTGTAAAGAAAAAGATCAACCACTACCTTTCTTCCCCACATTGTTTTCCACGATATTTCTAATTGTTGAGAGAGGGATTTTAAGGCTTTACCCAAATAAACAAGGCTCCAAGACTGCCAAAATTCTCTCTACTTATTTTATGCCGCCTTTAAGCTCCATATATAAGTAAATCGGCGTCATTATAGATTGAGTATAATAATATATATATATACGTGAGTGGGTCGTGGAGCGCATGCGTTAATTGCGTTAAATATTTTAACATGATTAATTAAAAAAAATTAAATTACCGCCGTTAATGCGATAAATTTGATAGCCATACTTTAAGTCAAAACTAAAGACTCTGGATGAGTGTAAGACATTTTGTCTGTAACATTAAGTACAATTAGAAAACGATCTAATTAAAAAATATATATATTAAAAAAAGGTATGTCCGATATTTTTTTGCCGATTCCGATACTTTGAAAATGACGTGATCGGACCCGATCGATCGGCATCCTGATCGATCGGGACATCTTTAATAATTAGTACATGTTTTGACTTACAGAGGGCGCCATGTTTTAAGCGAGCAATGGACGCTCGGGGTGATGACATAGTTTGTCGCTGTCACTAGACGAACACTACCGGTGTTCTGCAATTCCTTCCTATGCAGCGAGACGTCCAACACATGCGCAAATCAGTTAAAAGCTGCGAGTACTTAGTATTTGTGTTTTTATTGAGTCTTTTATTACCTCTTCACTGCCTCAAAATACTTTTTGCATGTGTTTCCCTCTCATATTTTAAGAATTGTGTTTTATTGTGGTAGCTTTAAAGCAGATTGTTGATCTATTGACCACAAGAGTAGCGTATTTAAACCACCCTTATTTAGTATTAATACGCTTAAGTATTTCCTTAAGGTATCTTTAGTATGTTCTGTCTGTATCCATCTAAACAAAGCAAGCTGAAAACGCACGGTAGTACTTTGGGTGTGAAATTCAACTCTTGTAGACGTTTCGTCTCATCCCGTCTTTCCTGTTCATTTAGCTTTTGCTGCTCGTCTTGTGAAATATCGACAGCACTGTCATGCTCATTAATGTTCGAATTGAAGGGGATGAACAGATGACATGTTTATATCGCTAGAGTCATACTCTGGAAGCCGGCAGCGTAACCCAGTGATGTCACCGCCCTGCGACGTCAACAACAATGGCGACCTATCGGTTAAACTAATTTTACAAATTGTAAAAAAACAAAAAAAAAAATCACCAGGGTTTTTAATATCAAATTATTTTAACTCATAAAAACATTTCTTTTAAGAACTACTAGTCTTTGTATCCGTGGTTCCCTCTAAATATGAGATGTGTCTTTTTAAATCATGTTTACTTTAGTGAACTATTAACAGTAGTAAACTAGTAGGTGTGTGAATTCCCCATTTCATGATAATGCGATAACAAGTCTTTGGAAAATCACATACTGTATTTGCCGATATTTAAGGCTTTCATGGACAGTGGTCACTACAGTGGACAGCTATTTAAAAGTTGACACTTAGGACTTTTCACACTTATGTATTATTTTTGGTCTTTTAAAAAAACATTATGTTATATTTTTAAATTATTAATAATTATTGATAATTATTGTATGACTGTTTTACAACACTTTTTTAACATAATAATAATAATGTCTAAATTGATGAAATTAAAATGAATAAAACCAGAAATACAGAAACACTGGTTATAATCCTAAAGTTTATTATACTTTCATAGTATTCAACTCATTGAATGCCATTAATGATGATAGATGTCAAATTCATTTAAAGAGGGAAGACTTTCTGTGGACGCTCATGTTTCAGTGTCATTGACAGTGCTGGACGACCATTTTGACAGTCAAAATAGATTGGGCATCTAACGCCATCAATGGCAGCCGATGAGTTCCATCACGGTAATGCCCTGTAAAGGTTTAAAAAAAAAAAACACAAAAAAACCCAACAGTGATTGAAAGGGTCAAAAATCTGCCATGATTCAGTGCAATTCTAGAGCCTTTAATCCATTTGATGCAATATTATGTACACATTTAACACAATCAATTACATTTCACCTGAAAACAATTTTTAAAATTTGTCAATTTTCTGGTTGAAACATTTCAAGAATTTGAATTCTAAGCAATCTTTTGAACAAAACGGCACATCTAAAATATGACCATGTTTTGCATTTGGATCCGTTTTGATTCAAAAGTTGCTTAACCAACCAATATATCGATCCAGATCGATGATAATACAAATGGATCTCATCTATAAGGCCGGTTGTCTTCTCTGCCTTGTTAGCCAAAAGGGACGGCCGTGTTCACTCGTCAGCCATTGCAGCACAGAACCATTTGAGCCAGATTACATGCAAGTGTATGGTGTGTGGACTTTGAAATAACTATAGTTTGCTAAATTTTCAAGCAATTTTCAAAAGGCTTTGTTGGTCTTAAATGACAACTTTTAAATGGCCATCCGCCAGGGGCAGACTGGTAATCTGTGGGTTCTGAAGGATCACAGAACGGCCGGTGCCCTGGACGGCCGGCGGCCGCCATTCATTATACATCACTGTTTTTATCCCCCCTATCCTCTGATTATCTACAGTTCGCATCCAATCCGACAGGTGGCAGCAATGCGCCTGGCTGTTCACTGCCAATCTGATAGACTAGGAACGAAGAAAGCACAGAGTAGCCTTCATTGGTTCCTTCCTTGTGGAAGCAAAATAGCGACGAACGTTAATGCACAATATGGTTGGTGGAGGCAAAAAACAGAAAAGAGCAGGGTAGCGCGGAGAAGATTAGGGAGAAAAAATTAAAGAAACTGGAGAGTGAAGCATTAAAATGTCATAAGTCGACAAATATTTTCGCAAGCAGCAGTCTGGCTGCAACGGCCACGTCGGGTAACAACAGCCCAGCTCCCGGCGATGGTGAGAGGGAGCGGCAGCCGCTCTGACGTGCAGCCGGCGCAGGGAGAGAGAAAAGAAGAGGGAGGGGGTAACGATAAACTGGTGGAAGTTCCCCAGACAAGCGCAGGGCAAGTAAATTGGGATGAAGAGGGTTACTTACTTGGTATACTGGCAATTGTTATCCACCAGGTAGCTACATTTTAAATGAAATAAATGACAATTAAAGGGTTAGTGCCAGCTAGTCGATGTACCCATTTCCAATCGTGTCAAGTTACAGTATGCTAGTCCTACTATCCCTTTCCTAAGAAAAAATATTTTAGCCGTAAAACAATGTATGCACACACAGCATAGCAATATTAATTCAGAAGAAATATAACAAAATATTAATAAAATGAATGGTTTTACTTTAAAGTTTAGGTAGTTAAACTGATATGATATATATTTTTAATCATTTATATATCGTTTTGTTTTCTGGTTAATACTTTCCAATGAAGGAAATGTTTATTGTATTTTCATTGAAATTTATTATTTGTATGGCAAGATTAATTATGGCAGGGGTCTCCAAACCGGTCCTCAAGGGCCGCTGTAGGGCCTGGTTTTTGTTTCAACCGATCGAGTACCGACAGTTTAACCAATGAAGTTTCTGCCAAAACAAGCAGCACCTGACTGCAATCAACTGATTACACTTGTAAGACACCAGATTGGTGCAGAGGTGTTGTCTTGTTTTGTTGGAATGAAATCCTGCGCCCGCCACGGCCCTATGTGGAATAGTTTGGAGACCACTGAATTATGGCATAAACAATGAAGTCATTTTATAGACAGAGATATATAGAGATATATAATAATCAATTGGATACGTAAAACTTGCTTTAAAAAATAAATTCTTTCATTTGTTTATTCAGGTTGATCATAGAGCTAGTACAGAAAATGAATCCAACTCCAGTTCAGCCTTGCAGTACTTTGAGCGCCCCAAGTCAGACAGTCACAGTCTAGACACATTTTCTTATTTTTTCTCTCTCAAAGTGCACGAAATTGATGCATTTTACAATAAAATGTAAAAAAAAAAAAAAAAAAAAAAATCTTCCCGCGGGGGCATGCTCCCGGACCCTCCTAGGGGGTCTGTGTTTCCCTTCGTATAGCGATTCTTGTGGGCTTGGCTGAGTCAAAGTCCAGGGCTGCTTTTTAGTCCCAGTCCGCCCCTGGTTGTCATAAAACTCAGTGATGCAGTAATTTTACTGCATTCGTAAGAACAATTATGATTTTTAATTTTTTTTTTCAAATGTCTACATTCACCCTGAATAATAACCACCTTAATATGGTTTGTTATAAAAAAAAAAAAAAAAAAAAACATTTGTAAATGTTTTAATGGAGTAAATCACTCACTTTAAGCCTGCAAAAACGGAGCCCGCAGTAAATTATCCTGGCCAAAGATGTCCACCAGCTACCGTAATTCTTGGACTGTAAACTGCCATATAAACTGCACCCACCCAAATTAAAAAAAAAAAAAAAATGGATATTTGGTCGTATATAAGTTGTAGTGGACTGTAAAATGGAGGTGTCCGCAGTGCATTATGGGATATTTACTCCAAAAGACATGCAGTTTATTCGCCTGTAAAATCCATCAATTAGCTGCACTGGACTATAAACCACAGGGTTCAAAGTAGGGAAAAAGTAGAAGCTTATAGTCCGAAAATTATAGTAGTTACGCCACTAACGCTACCTTAAAAACATCTATCCTTTTATATGATATCTATCTGCTTCCACCCCTAATACCTAGTATTGTTTATAAGTCAGTATTGTAGGGTAAGATGTATAAATAATTTACCAAAATGTTACTTCATGAATGTATATATAACTTACACATTTTTAAAAATCTCATTCCTCAAAGTTTGTTGGTAAAATTATTGAGACAGTGGAAGTAGGAAGTTTTTTTCCTATTGTATTTAGAAAAGTTGGTAGCAGTCAAACATTTTATTGTACAATAAGGAATTATGAGTGTAGTACAATCCTTGACTGACTAATTTATTCATTAACTCATTGAATGCCATTGGTGGCGATAAACTAAGTTCATTTTGACTGGAAGGGGCGAATGAACGTTCATCATTTGCCTCATTCTGTCAAAATGGTATTTCCGTCAATGGCAGGCAACGAGTAAAGAATACGCATTGGTCATTCTCTATCACGCTTTGGCTAACAGCTGTACGGGGAGTACAGGGAGCAGCTGGGAAACTTCGCCCGGCGGGAGGCGGCCCGTTTGCTGACGGAGAGACAATGGCGGAGACAGGCGGAAGAGAACGACGCGGCGGCGACGGGCAAAGGGGCTGGACGGCGGCAGCAGATTCATCAGCATCCCGTCATCTTGGAGTCACATCTCAGTCACACCTCCTCTACCAAAAAGCCACGTCCATACTCCAAATGTCAAGGTAAGTTTTGCAGTTCTGCCCTGAAATCATTTTTTTAATAAACTCCCTTTTTTATGCTGAAAAGAAAACTGAAGAAGTATGGATATTTTTTTCATCCCTAGGGCATCTAGCTAATTATTAAAAATAAATACATAGATAGGGCTGTCATAATTAATCGACAACTAATCGATAATCAAATTAATCGACACCCGTTTTGATTAGAGATCGACCGATATGGATTTTTCGCAACCGATACTGATTATTAGTAGTGAGAAGGGCTGATAACTGATTTTTGGAGCTGATATTCATTTGCAGTAAAAGTGTAAAAATCAGCGTTAAAAAATGAAATACAGTGATCCCTCGCTACTTCGTGCTTCAAACTTCGCGCCCTCAGTCCATTTTTAAATAAATAAATACAGATGAGCTGTCCCGATCCGATCACGTAGTTTCACTCTCCCTCTTACTGCTTTTCATGGTCAGGCAGTGCACTGGAGTTGCTTAATAAAGTTAACGATGATTGAGAGACATTAAGGTTTGATTTTGCCAGAGATGTTTGGAAGCCGAAGCTTCAAAGCGCCGCATGCGTCAATCATCGTTTAGCTTGTTAATCAGTTGCTTTGGCAACTCACTGTGTGTAAGTGAGCAGCTTCAGCGGATATGAGTGGACTCACTCAATGAAACATTTAATAAAGACAAGTATTTTTCTACTTTATTCTTGTTTAAAAATAATCCAGTGGGACATTAAAATGTTTAAACTTCATTATTATTATCTTATTATTATCATCATTATTACTGTATTTCATTTGAAGTGCTCAAAAACCATTTATTAGAATATTATATACATAAGTTTTTTTTTTTTTTTAATTTGGGGAAAATTAGTGAAAAAACATGTTTTATATGATAATGTATCTCTTCCCAATGCTAAATCTGAATAAATACATTGAACACACACACAAAAAAAGAAAAAAAGAAAATGGGGGGGGGGGGGGGGGTTCCGAAACTTCCGGGTTCGCGGCGAATCAGTAACAGGCACACTTTTGCTCTATAGACAATGTTTATTGATTAGAAAATGCAGAATAAATGAAATTTATTGATTACGATCCCACAAGAGCAAGCAAACACACATCAAAAAACAAGAACAATGGCAACCATGACGCTAGATTTGAGTTAGTCAATCCCAGAATCCCCGCGTTACCGCTACAGCAAAACAAAATGTCGCTTAGCAATGAAAATCGCTTACCGTGAAGTCCGTCAGCTGGTTACGTACGGATCGCCTGGCTTTGTTCCTTCGCCGCCTTACTGGAGTGTGTTGCCTCCCCGCTCATTTGTCACGGTAAGCGATTTTCATTGCTAAGGGACATTTCGTTTTGCTGTAACGGTAACGCGGGGATTCTGGGGTTGACAAACTCAAATCTAGCGTCATCGTTGACATTTGTTGATACTTGTTTGCTTGCTCTTGTGGGATTGTAATCAATAAATCTCATTTATTCTGCATTTTCTAATCAATAAACATTGTCTATTTTGCAAAAGTCTGCCTGTTACTGATTCACCACGAACCTGAAAATTTCGGAAAACAGGGTGCTACTTCGCGGTTTTTGAGTTCTGGTCCCCATTAACCGTGCAAAGCGAGGGCTTACTGTAATGCAAACACTGAACTTATTGAAATGTTTATTGAATAACACAAATAGAAAATAATACCTCCATAAGTGCCTGAATTTCCTAGACTCAGAAACATCTCTTATAAAGTTCAACAAAAGGTTGACTAAAATCATGAAGTGGGGGGAATAAAGTGCCGGTTAATCGACTGAAAATTACAGTACAGTATATATCTATTTTCTATTGGAAGAACATTAAGTTATTCTGCCTGCCACCATACATTAAAGCTTTACATTAAAGTTATGGCCTTTTCACATTGTGTCAGGTGTTCACCTGACTTACCTCCATTATGAGGACACCTGTTTTTTTAGGCTCCCCTCCCCCACCTGCGCTACGTTGATCAGGCAGCAAGCTGTCCAGTCCAGTGTTCACCTGAAGCTCTCTGAAAAATTTACAAAAATACAATAGAACCAAAATACAGTTCTTAGGCTCAGCAGCACCTTTTTTGAAGTTTAATTAAAACTTCGATAATAGCTCCCTGAATTTTCCCCTGATATCTCCACCCTGATGACCTCAGCTAAGTATCCTTGAGCAAGACACTAAACCACAGGTTGCTCCTGGTGTTGTTGAACTAGGCGAAAATGCGCAGTGATTTTCGTCACATGTTCACAATTTATGTGTAGTATGGCTCTTTCAACATTTTGGGTTGCCAACCCCTGCGCTAATGCTAACTTAGTTTTACATACAGTTCGAGGCGGGTATAATTCATTGAAAATAATTTACTGTTTTCCTGCTAAGTGTATATTATCACCAAGTTGGCGTTCTCCTTTTATACGCTACAACATGTGCTTGTCTGTCATTCAAAATAGTTGGAAACCTTTATTTAGATGAAAACGTTTATAGTCGCCTAAGACTAAAACTACACAAAATTAGTCTTCCGTTTACGCCAGGGGTATCCAAACTTTTTGCAAAGGGGGCCAGATTTGGCGTGGTAAAAATGTGGGGGGCCGACCTTGGCTGACGTCCTTTACGTAGAACAATATATTTAAGCATAATTTAGCAAGCCATTCAGTGTGTCACATTTGCTTTATTATTTTTTTTTATGAATAATTTCAACAATCTCGCAACTAGCCTTTGCGGCGTTCTCTTTCGACTCTCAAGCTCTTGCCAAATACTACTGCTGTGAAATTAGCTTAAAGTTACTTCAATTTCTCGTTGCGTATCTTCCCTATAATCTTGTCGTACATATCAGCGTGTCTTGTTTGGTAATATCGCTTCACATTGAACTCTTTAAAAACAGCGACTGTCTCTTTGCAAATAAGGCAAGACACAGTTGTTGCGTATTTTAGTGAAGAAATAGTCCAATTTCCACCTATCCTTGAAGCGTCGCCCGTCAGTCAACTTTTTTTTGTTGATTGTCGCCATTTTAGAAAATTGGAAGTAGAGGGTCACACGGAGTGATATTGCTTAGCCCTTAAATACCTGCAACATGAAGCAATTATCAGAGAATCCCAAAATTTGAAAAATAAGATCCTAATGAAACCTTTTTTTCAAATTTGTGAAAAGAAAAGTCAAAATGAATATGTGTAATAAGCGCTCTAATATCTATAACCCATGCTAAATCATGTTTTTTTCTTATGGAACCTGCAGATGCATGTGTTGACTTGCATCCATCATTTTTTTTTTCCAAAAAAGAAATGTCAAAATTCAAAATTAGTCTGAAAATCATGAAATTTTAGGTGTATCAAATGTGATACATTTGGCAATAAAGGGTTACTGCAGTGCTGCTGCCTTTTAGTGGGTAAATGAGGAGCAGCATTTCGTGTGTAAGCTACTTCATATGCTGGTTGCAGTACTGCTGACCAATTTATTAAGTCTGTGTGCGGGCCAGATGTTATTGATTTTATGACAGAGGCTGGGGGCCGGATGAAATTTGCCCACAGGCCGCATTTGGCCCCCGGGCTAGATTTTGGACATGCCTGGTTTACGCCAAAGAATACTAGACGAAGACAAACACATTTTGAGATGACTAAAATATGACTAGGACTAATAAGTATATCGTCAAAAAGACTAAGACGAAAATTAAAAGGGCTGCCAAAAACAACACTGGCTGCTAGCCTTCCCTGTTCAAACAGATTGGACGTCTATCACCGTCTATTCCAGCCAATGAGTTTATAATTTTAAGAATGAACATATTGGAAAACTATAGTTTTTGTTTTTTTAACTTTACAATTTTGAATCAATTGTGTCAAATAAATGACCCAAATCTATAGTTAAAATTTCAAATTGTAAGGAAAATCTACTAAAATTCGATCCTGAGTTCCGTCCATGTTCAGCCTAATCAGCACTAATGAAGTCTTTGACCTCATCATCATCATTATTACTGGCAGCGATTGTTACAACAACGAGTGTCACAAATGAGCCAGGCTGATAAATGGAATCATTAATTTCCGCTCCAGATTGTTTGGCTCGCGTGCGGCGCTACATTGTGAACAAGATGGGGGAGGACTGGATCTTCCTGGTCCTCCTGGGCCTGACCATGGCGCTGGTCAGTTGGAGTATGGACTACGCCAGTGCCAAGAGCCTGCAAGGTAGCGTTGAGGGTCGCCGCGCATTAGCGTCTCCCCTCGTTTACTCTAGAATGACAGAACTCTCCATCATGTAGCCTACAAGTGGATGCATGGGGAGCTGAAGGGCAACGTGGCGCTCCAGTACCTCGCCTGGATTAGCTATCCCATGATCCTCGTCATGTTCGCGTCACTCTTCTGTCATCTGGTTTCCCCGCAGGCCATCGGTGAGAACCCCTCGCCTCCCATCCTCTTTCATCGTGTGACAAATGTTTACCTTTTGGCTTCAGGTTCCGGTATCCCCGAGCTTAAGACCATCTTGAGGGGAGTGGTTCTGAAGGAGTATCTGACCTTGAAGGCCTTCGTGGCTAAAGTCATTGGACTGACGGCGGGATTGGGCAGTGGGATGCCAGTGGGCAAAGAGGTAAACAGTGGTGGTGATGAGTAATGAAGTATTGGTGCTTAGGTATTTAGGGGATCTGTACTTTTTTGGAGGCTGCCAAATTGGAATCCCTTTTTTGGGCGGTATGGGAGTTAATTGAAAAATAATTAGTCATTTGATTTAGAGACTTAGTAGTGCTCAAATTATTTAGTAAATATACAAAAGGATATTTCTTAGACCTCGCATAGTGTTGAAAAAAATCTAGATGCACATGCACAACGGCTACATTTACAAGGACACAATTAGGATTAAAATTATTATTGGAAGTACTGTTTTCATGGACAGTAAAAATATCGATCCAGTTAGGGATTGGTTCATGCATCACACTTTCAGTCGGAACAAATTAATTTGACATGCACGGATTTGACCAAATATACCGGAAATAGTAGAACTATCAGTGTATTATTTGTTCATTCCGTATCTGTTCTATAATTTAAAATCGGAACAAGGATAAGGACCTTTTTCAGTTATTTCATGTTTCGGTTTCAAACCAAAAATCTGAAAACAAATAATAGTACTGTTATTTATTAATAGACAATTGTGGTCTATTTGCTGTATATATCGCTCACTGTATATCGACTTCTCTATTTCTGTGAACAGGTCTCAAGATCCGTGCGGTTAAAGACAAAAAAAGTCAACAACTTCCCGGTCAAAACACATGAAAAAAACAAAATGACACAAACCAAAAAGACATAGAACAAGAATACTATAATGATTCCATTCTTTCAATTACATTTCTAATTTCAAAACAAAATAATAACAGCAACAAAAAGGCCGTTATTTGTTTTCGGATTTGTCATTTGAAAACGAGAAATGAAATGACAAGCCGTTACCAATAGGGATGGGAAATGAAAACCAGTTCCTATAGACAGCCAGTTCTGTGTGTTTCAATTCCCATGGAATCGTTTGACAGTTTATCTAACGACTCACTTATTGATTCTAAACAGTACAAAAGCAAGTGACACTACGTATATGGTTACTGAAAGCAGGACAACTCACCAAGTGTAAACTGAGTAGTCATCGGCGAGTGATTACCGTATTTTTCGGACTATAAGTCGCGTTTTTTTTCATATTTTGGCTGGGGGTGCGACTTATACTCAGGAGCGACTTATGTGTGGAATTATTAACACATTAAGATATAATTTCACATGTTATTTTGGTGTTTTGCAGTGACACTGATGGTTTTGTAAACTTTTTAGCATGTTCTTATGCTATAGTTATCTGAATAACTCTTATAGCTATGGCCACGTTCGCGTTCTGCCTTTGGCAGTGTATGTTTAATCGTATTATTGACTTTTTTATCTTGAAATGGATGCATTTAGTTTGTGGCGCTTTCACGCCCACGTGAGGGCGCACTCGCACTTGTTTACGTGAAGAAGAGTGCTCACACGCCAGAAGAAGACGGACAGCTACGTAGCTCTGAGTGAGTGAGTGGGCGAGTTAGCGAGAGAGAAAAGACGGCTGCGGACCTACTTTCATTGTTTATGCTTTTAAATTATCTCTACAGAGGCAACGCCTGCGTGTATCATCTTTTCTGTTGTTGTTGTTGTGTGTTTTCCACCCGCGATCGGACACTTAGAGCCAGTTGTGTGGTTGTTTGAACGATGTGCTAATGATAGCAAACGCATGCTAACCTGTTACTTATTACTGTAATAATACCTAATTATCATTTATTTACGTTGATGCGAACCTGTTTGCTATCGAGGACCAAATTGATTCAGCAAATTATACGGACGTCCAGCATTGTCTTTTGGGAGTTGCTGTATAGCCAGGACCGAGCCGTAGCGTAGGACAGTATATTCACATTTCGTTGTTCATGCACTGTACACTGTACATTTATTTAGCATGTTGTTCTCTATTGTATTTTTATATTAAATTGCCTTTCAAGATGACATGTCTGTTCTATCTGTTGGATTTTATGAAGTAAATTTCCCCAAAAAATTCAACTTCTACTCCGGTGCGACTTGTATATGTTTTTTTTCTCATCGTTGGGCATTTTATGGCTGGATCGACTTATACTCAGGTGCGACTTGTAGTCCGAAAAATACGGTATACACTTATTTTCTAACCCTATTCATGAGACTACTTAAAGAAATGGTGATTTTTCCAAAAAAGTCTATTAATGGGTCTATCGTATTCCTCGTCGAATACTCTATAAGAAAAATACAACATATATGCATCCAAAACGATTTTATTAGCAAGTTTAATACTCCTGTTAGAAAAGTTCCTTGGGTATGCGTTCGTTCCCATAGCAACCAGTCAGTTACTTCTTGTTATTGTCCTACGTCACAAGTGCTGCGTATTCTGGAGCTAGAATAGGCGTCGAGCAGAGGACGGCCACCAGCCAAGATGTGTGCTGTTACGTCAGCTGGTTGCTCCCGCTCATCCTCGCTGCGTCGAGGAGAGCGTTGTTTGCATTATAATCGCGTTGCACGTTTGTGTTAAGAGGAAAGTTTAGCATCTTAAGATGATTTTGTACATCCATATGAGTGTAAAGTGCTTAGTTTTCACCACTTTTATGGCCAAGATGACCGCACGTGCACGCAGCGTGCTTCCGGGTTGTGCGCGCACACTCGCGCCCCCCCACCTTTGTGTTCATTACACTGTGCGAGTCACGTGTGTTATTGACTGCTTTACAGCCAATTTGCATTGTTTATTGCACCAGCACTAATTTTCTTTCCTTTTAAAACCACGCATATACCCACACATTCCAGTCTTCTTCCACACACATACAAATACATAAACATATTTCCGCACATGCTCTTATCTGCTTATTGAGTGATTCTCATATCAAGTGCCATTGCCTTTATAGAGTTGTGCCTTTTGCCAAGTTGGATGAAAAGTGCCAAAGACCAACTCCATTCTCCGCTCCTTGTGTTCTAACCGACACACCGAGGCCAATGAACCATAAAACATATCGAACCCAGAACCTCATACTGTCCATTAGTCCAAATTAGAATCGATAAGAGAATCGATAAAGAATCGAATCGTTAAGCAATATCGATAATGGAATTGGAATCGTAAAAATCTTATCAATTCCCATCCGTAGTTACTATAATATCTCCAGCAACGTGCTCATCTTGAATACAGATCAGTTCAGTCTTGTGCCCTCCATGTCTTTCGCTGTTTCTAATAGTGTCCGGGAATAACATAAATGCATATATTGACGTCACAGACATTCACGTTAAAGACGTTTGGTCCGAAATGTTGGTATAAGCATTTTCATGCGCGTTGATCGGATTATAAATTGACATAAATTACCACTCTTGTTTGCGGTAAAATCTTGATCGGAATGGGCTGGATCGGGTCAAAATATGCTGAAAGCACTTATATTCCAATTAGGCTTTTAATCAGAAAACAAATGTGTGTATGTAAACGTATCCACTGACTCGAACACAGTTGCATGTATTAATGAGTATTAATGACATCATGAAAATGGGTGGGCGATCTGGGATACTCACATTCAATTGGCTAAAACAGTACCGGCTAAGGATGTCCCAAACGCATATTTTTGCACCCGAGTCCGAATCTGAGTCACCTCATTTTGAGAGTCTGCCGATTCCAAGTCCCGATCCGATACCGATTTTTTTTTTTTAAAGAAGAAGAAGAAGAAAAGTTCCAAACATGTTACAATACTGTACTTTTTACAGTACTTCCTGCTCCGTTTTTTCGAGGAATGTTGCGGAGTATAAAACATATATATATATATATATATATATATATATATATATATATATATATATATATAAAATTATTTTATTACTTTTTAGCCCTTGACAAGTAAAAAAAAAAAAAAAAAAAAAAAAAAAAAAAAAGAAAAGAAAAAAAATTGGCCTTAACATTGCGATATACTGTATATTGCCAAAGCTCCACACTTACTTTTTGCATTGGTTCTACTGGTACGCCTAACTTTTTTCTTAAAGTGCACCAGCACAAAATGTAGCCGCACCCACATTTTTCATTGCATCACCTTTAACGCCATACTTTTAATCTCTCTCCATAACGTTCATATCATTCATATGAGTGAGTCCACTCAAATTCACTTAGGCTTTGACGCTCACGCTGCCAGGAACAGCCTCCAGACAATGAAGATTGACTAAATAAATGATGATTAACACATTTGCACCAGATCAAAGCTACAAACCTGTCAATCATCGTTAACTGTAAGTAGCAAACTCCATTGCACTGCTGACCAAGAAAACCAGCAAAGGGGAGAGTTAGAGGCTGTATGAGCATATTACCATATTGGCCCGAATATAAGACGGCCCTGCTTATAAGATGACCCCCTCTTTTTCAAGACTCAAGTCTGAAAATAAAAGACTTTTTGAACACCAAATTAATTTTCATACAGAAAATAATTACAGTGCATCTGAAACAAATGATTATAACAATATATTTGAGAGAAAAAGCATGTTATTTTGCCTCATATAAATCTAAATATCTGAACATTTAAATATGTAAGCTAAAGTGCAATTACATTCGTAAATGAATGGCTTCTGGTTTTTGAAATGTAAATAAACCAATCTATTGTGATAAAACAACAAATTTGCAATAACTGCATTAACCATCAAAGTGAAGTCTAACTGTAATTGTAGTCTTGAAACAAATCTGAATAAAGAAAAACATTGCAATAAAAATAATGCAAACTGGTTAAACTTGAGAGTAGCTGAGATCTGTCATGACAGAACATCGCTTCAATGGTATCTGGCGCCATCTAGCGTCGTGAATGGGTATAACATCTAGAATGCGAATATAAGTCGACCCCACACCACTTTTTCAGTCTTATTTCAATGCAGAAAACTCCGTCTTATATTCGGGCCAATACGGTATTATGATTTTTAATTAAAAACCTATACCTTTTCACCCGATTCCGATCCTCTCGAAAATGACGCGATCTGCCCGATTTGCGATCATGTGATCAGATCGGGACATCCCAAGTATGATAAAATAGCTGCCCTCATGTCAGCGGGATCTTCCTGGAAATACTGGTTTTAATTGACATATATTTTTCCACTATAAAACATCAGAAAAGTGAAATTAAACATAATTCTTTCTGCTGGGATGCAGATGATAAAGGTGTATTCTTTCCTTTTTACTCATTGGCTGACATTGACGCCGAGAAACACCTGGGCTAGACAGAACTAGAACAGAGGACAAGCGCCGTCAATGGCAGCCTATGAATTAAATGTAAATTCAGGCATCAAGGGTTTTAACAAAGAAGTTAAATGACTACTTTTTCCCGCTCTGTGTAAACAAGTTTTTTATCCTCATTAGCATCCAGCATCGCCGCCATCATCGCTTTCTACGCACCTCTCATTTCTCTCCCACTCTATCAGTTCTTTCCTTGAGTTTAGAGGATAATAAATCACGGGCTGTCTTGTTGTCCTGCCCTGCCTCCCCTCGCTGATTATTCAAGTCCTCCGAGGAGTGCATTATTCCCCCGCCCCCCGTCGTAGTAGCGACGAAGGCCATCTCACCCGGCAATTAGGCCCTGATTGATGCGTTTCGATACCACGCGACCCATTTTAGACTCCCTGTTTTACACGCCATCGTCAGTGTTTGTGTGTGTCTGTCCTCCTCCTCCCCCCTCAGGGTCCATTCGTCCACATCGCCAGTATCTGTGCCGCAGTGCTGAGTCGCTTCATGTCCATCTTCTCTGGCGTCTATGAGGTAAGATGGAGCCTCAGGCAGGACGTGTGTCATTTGACCTTTTTATGACTAAACGTTTCCCATTTTTGCAACCCAAAAAGACGTTTCAAACGAACGGGGAAAAAAATCAGGTAATGAGAAAACCGCAAATTCCAATTTTATGTCTTACTAGTCATTTTTTTATGCGATATTAAATCATCTTAGCGAAAACAATAGAATTTCCCCATGGTATAATTAAAAAAACATATATATATATGTTTTAATAAAGGGTTATTAAGCACTTGAAATGTAATAATTAGTTTTAAACATGTTACTGTCCCACCGAATTATTTTTACAAGAAAAAAAGTCGACGCCCAATCCATTTTTAAAAAAGTAGAAAAGTGCTTATCTTTATTAATGCTTAATTGAGTGAGTCCACTTAAATCTGCTCAAGTTGCTCACTTACACACAATGAGTTGCCACAACAACTGTTTAACAAGTTAAACGATGTTGACGCAAGCGACGCTTTGAAGTCTCATTTTACAAGTGTCTCTTGCAAGATCAAACCTTAACTTTCTGTCAATCATCGTTAACTTTGATAAGCAACTCCAGTGCACTGCCTGACCAAGAAAAGCGTCAGGAGCGAATGTGAGCGACGACAGGACAGCTCTATAAAATACTGCATTTATTTATTTCTTTTTAAAATTGGATCACTGGACTTCATTATTTTAATGCTTCTTCTTTAGTCAAATTTGAAGTGTCAAGTAAAAACAATGTGCCGCCATCCATTGTTCAACAGTGGAATTACACCTAGAATAAATATTTGGCTCAACAAATAGAGCACAGGTGTCAAACTGGTGGCTCAGGGGCCAGGTTCCATCTTCTGTATCTTTTTGTGTGGCCCGCGAAAGTAAATCATGTGCATGTTTTCTTTCTCTTTTAATATAAATAATAAACAAACAAAAAAATCAACAATATTTGTCTCTTCCTCGTTATTTTTTATTCAGAAAAACAAAAATAAAATTAGAAGGAGAGTATGCAATTAAAAAAAAATGTAAGTAAATTTTTAATAAAAAATAAGTACATTAAAAATAAAAAGGCAAATATTTACTGTTTAGTGGCAGAAGTACTAACAGTTAATAAAAAACAAGCAAAAAAAGTATTTACGGTTTCCCCCATTTTTTTGATAAAAATTTAAATAGAGAAAAGATCATACAATATTTGAGGCAATCATCAGACAATATTTGCAATTAAGAGGCTGAAAATAGAGGATTCGGACAATTTTTAGGTCAACGACGTCTCTAAAAAAATTAACCGACTATCCAAACAGTTGTCAATTTCTTTGATCCAAATCATTTTTCAATTAGTTGATTAATCGCAGCATCCCGCTCCGTGACAAAGATGAGTTTGACACCTCAGAACTAGGACAAAGCAAGTAGTACAGAAAAGATTCACGATATTAAACTTAATAGTATGTAATTTTTGCGTAACCATTTTTGAACTTGTAACCTTGAAACGTGTCTCCCCAGTTTTAATCTGAGTACCCCATGTTTTGGCGTTTATATCTTGCCTATTGGGTCAGTCATCCTCTTTAAGATGCCAAAGAGAGAAAATGGGAAAAGTGTTTCCTGCACCCTCATCATGCCCCCAGTCCCTGCTATGCTAGTGCTCTAAACCCACCCAAGCACTTCGTTTGTGTTTGTGTTTCTTGGTATTAATAGTGTGATGGTAATGTTTGGCATGTGTAATAATGTTGACCCTCGCCCCTCTTTTTTTGCCTCTCTTTACTTCCCAACCCCTTGCTTTCCCAATTACTGACCCTTAAACCTCAGAATGGCATCCATAACCAGGACCTGTTGGTGTGTGCGTGTGCTGTGGGAGTGGCCACTTGTTTCGCTGCTCCAGTGGGAGGCAAGACTTCAGACGTCAAATTAAATGACTTACATGCTACTACATATTTGGTTATTCGGTTCATATTTTCACTCTTTCTAAGCTTTTCGATTAGCGGACATGAGCATGTTCGCATTGCACTACTCTACCAGACCAACATTACATTCATTATTTTTAGTTTTTTTTTTTTTTACATTTTAGTCTTGCAGTAGTTGATTTATTTTGTAAATATTATTATGTTAAAATGTGTTTTAAAAATATTTTTAACATTTTATAACTGTTTAATGCATGTGGGATGTTTAAAACTGAACAAAAATTGGAGGTGTGAAATCCATTGATTGATTGCAGCCACAATGAGGGTCAGTTGCTTTCTGTATATGTGAAGCAAAAGTCTTGGGACACCCTTTTTAATCTACACTGTAAAAAAAAAAAAAAAAACTTTAAATTTATTCTGGAAACTACAACTGCCAGTATTTTACCATTTTACAAACAGGAAAACCGTAAATTACACATAAAAACCGTTTAAGTACCTCAGCAAATGTAATTTTAACGTGAGATTATTGTTTTAACTCAAAATTATAGTCGTTAAAATTTAATATTGTCATTTTTTTCTGTGATTGATACATACAGTGAAGAAAATATGTATTTGAACACCTTGCTATTTTGCAAGTTCTCCCACTTCGAAATCACGGAAGGGTCTGAAATTTTCATCGTAGGTGCATGTTGGTGCATGCTGTGAGAGAGATAATCTAAAAAGAAAAATCCAGAAATCACAATATACGATTTATTTGTGTGACACAGCTGCAAATAATTATTTGAACACCTGAGAAAACAAATGTTAATATTTGGTACAGTAGCCTTTGTTTGCAGTTACAGAGGTCAAACGTTTCCTGTAGTTTTTCACTAGGTTTGCACATGCTGCAGGAGGGATCTTGACCCATTCATCAGTCATGTTTCTGGGCTGTCACTAAGAAACACGGAGTTTGAGCTGCCTGCAAAGGTTTTCTATTGGGTTTAAGTCTAGGCTATGCCCAGAACCTTGTTATGCTTCTTACGGAGTCACCTCTTGGTTTTCCTGACTGTGTACTTCAGGTCATTGTCATGTTGGAAGACCCAGGCACGACTCATCTTCAATGCTCTGACTGAAGTAAGGAGGTTGCTTCTCAAAATCTCCTAATACAGGGCCCCGGTCATCCTCTCTTTAATACTGTGCAATCGTCCTGTCCCATGCGCAGAAAAACACCCCCAAAGCATGATGCTATCACCCCATGCTTCACAGTAGGGATGGTGTTCTTGAAATAGTAGTCATCATTCTTTTTCCTCCACACACGGTTAGTGGAATTATGACCAAAAAGTTCTATTTTACTCTCATCTGACCACAAAACTTGCTCGTATGACTTCTCTGCATCATCCAAATGGTCATAGGCAAACTTTGACATGTGCTGGTTTAAGCGGGGGAACCTTCCGTGCCATGCATGGTGTCCAACCATGACGTCTTGGAGTATTACCAACAGTAACCTTGGAAACTGTGGTCGCAGCTCTTTTCAGGTCACTGACCAACTCCTGTCGTGTATTTCGGGGCTGATTCCTCACCTTTCTTAGGATCATTGAGACCCCACGAGGTTATATCTTACATGGGGCTCCACTCAATTGAGATTGAGCCCGCTTTTTCTCGGTTAATGTGGAACCCCCCCAAGCTCCACTCCACAAAAATCGTAGAGAAGTAGAGGCGGAGCCTATTTACAGATATATGTATATTTTTATAAATGTTTTTCAAGAACTGCAAATCCAATTTAATTTAAATCTAATCTTACATTCGACTCCAGCGGCTCTATCCTTGACGGATAATGATGATGATAATGATTATAAAGTGATGAAAAAGCCAAGAGAGGTAAACGCGCACATCGTGTGATTCTTGGATGATGTGTCTCAGCTAATCAACCTACAGATTTGAGAAAACAATTATCATCCCGTGAGATCGCTCGGGGTAAAAGGTTTGCTGGGTCGTCTGCATTTCTCGGGTTGCTTATAGGAAGCTGCGAGTCATTTTTTATTATTATTATTTTTTTAAATATACCTAATAAATCTGCAAATAACTGAAACCGCAAATTTCGAAGTGCAAATTGGCGAGGGATCTCTGTATCGGGATATCGGCTATCAGTTAAAAAGTCCATATCGGACAATGCTACTTTTTAACTACTGTTCAGTATAAAAAATGTTTAAAATGTACTTCTTAATTCAGTAGTTTTATGTTAGTTTGACAGTGAACTTTTTACGGTTTTCCCATTTTTTTTACCGATACAATTCTGGCAACCACAGCTTCCAGTATGTTAACATAAATTTTACTTTTTAAATGATTACTTTAATCATTCATTTTTTTACAGTGTTTTTTTCAACCAGGGGTTAACTCCTCTGTCACTGACAGTGATAGACGTCCAATCCATTTTGACTGGTTGGGCAGGCAGCGATTATTCCAGTCAAAACGGATTGTATGTCTATCGCCGTGAAAGGGTAAAAAAGGGTCACTTTGAGTCTATAATAGAGAAATCTCCCAATACTTTTGTTCAAATCTTGTAACCTTTAATAAGCTGCCTCTAAGACGCATGTCTTCCCCCGCTTGATGATGTTCCCTCACCTCTTTATTAATACAACTTGTAAAAATCATGGAGCATTATTTATTCACTTTATCCAATTTTGCTTTCCCTCTGTCACATCACCCCTGTGTTCGCCCTTCCCACACCACCTTCATCCTACCTTTCTGTCCTCACCACTCCCATCAATGACCCCCACCTGACCCTTCTGTTGTCTGTGTCAGTAGAACCCTTACGGTTACACAGATATTCTGACGGTTGGCTGTGCCGTCGGGGTGGGATGCTGTTTCGGCACTCCACTAGGAGGTACTGTACACTTCTCACTCACTGTCCAAAGACATCGCTTTCAAAGCTTTATTACCGCTCCTTTTTATAATGGATCCAATTTTGGGAGATTCATTTTTGTGATGGCTTGCTTATCATCTTAATGACACTTTGCTGCTTCACTGGCAAGTGAATAATTAGTGGTGAGAAATGAAAAGGGTGGGAAATTGTAATCACTCTTGATTTTGATGCCGTTTCTCTGACTTGCACTGTGGTCCCCGGGGTTTGCGTAGGATAATCATGCTTGCAGGCAAATTACTGGCGGGTTCAGTCATTGAGATCGGATGGGAGAAACCGTATTAGTCAAATGCTAAAGCAGTTTTGGGCTACGTAAGACCTATGGGCCTATGGGTCTGGAATTTGGCCAACCAGGTAAAGTGGTACCTTGACATACGATCGCTTCGACACTCGATCTTTTCGACATTTGATGTAAGATTTGATTTGCCATTTCTTTCTACATCTGACGACATACTCGGCATGCAACGATTTATGAAGCGCCGCAATTTGTTTTCACGCAAGATGCAAGCACGGCTGATTTTCTTGTGAGAGACATCAACATAGGTCCCAAGAATGTTAGTGCAGGTGGTGAACAAAGGGAAAATGTGATGCTTACCATTGAAATGAAGATGTAAATGATAGAAAAATATGAGTGTGGTGTGCGTGTCCATAAACTGGCTCAACAACACGGCCGTAGAATGTCTACAATTTGACGGTCTTCCTCCGACCTCCATTCGCCATTCTTTGTAAGTTAAGGTGGCAATTATTATTATTGTAACATCGGCAAAGAAGTCGCCAGCTTTGTCAAGTTTTTAATCATTTATTTCATAACTTGTGCGACACAACATGCCTACTACTAGTAGGAAAAACTAAAAAACAAACAAACAAAAAAACACGAAAATTACCCATGCAATTACGTGTTAATTGTTTTGACGAACTCGTCTAGATTATATTCGTAAAATTACACCGAAATCCAAAAGCTCTTCAACTGCCCTTCAAGAGATGTCAACATTGCTGTCAAGTCCAGTCCAACAGAGACCCCTCGTGGCTATTCATAGTAACTTTACTGGGCTCGTGCGTAAAAGTGCCACTAAAACTCTTTAAATGCTTTCTCCTAAATGTGTGTTTTACCTAGATATTATTACTATCACAATGATTCTTGTCCAAGAGCCGACTGCCACCGTTGAGAAGGTTTTATTCATTTTCAATCAACGTAAACAAACATTCTGAGCTGCTCCAGCTTTTATTTTGTTACTTCCCGTCTCCAGTCATGTGAATTTGCATATTACGCTAAATATATAGTTGCAACCGTTTCCAGATATAACATTTAAATTTAGTATTTAAATGTATTATTTATATTTATATTTACGATTTAGCATATAAATGTAAAATTCAGATTTAAAATAAATATTTCGGATATAAATTTCAGATAAATATTTAGGATATACATATCAGATTTACATTTTGGAAATACATTTACCATTTACATTTACGATTTAAATAAATATTTAGTTCTGGGATTACACATTCAAGTCCAATACTTATTATTTAAAAATAAATATTTAGGTTGCTAAACCATGTTGTAAATGTGCATGAAAAAAAAAGTGACTGTGAAAATTTCACACCACGTTTTTAACACTATGTGGTGCTAAATGTGAGAAAATGTCATAATTTTCAGCATGTTCTGCTTTAAAAACGGCGCCCCATGGTCGCCTAGTAAATGTGAATTGAGTTTCACAGGCCAGGTTCATTCATGAGACTACTTAGAGAAATGGGGATTTTTCCTAAAAAGTCTATTAATGGGTCTATCGTATTCCTCCTCGAGTACTCTATAAGAAAAATATAACATATATGCATCTAAAATAATCCTAAACGATTTTATTAGCAATTTTAATACTCATTTCGGTCGGTAGTCCACCAATCAGTGTTTTTTTTCAGAATAATTTGAATTTGGTGTGTTGTAGGGCCAATCTTTATTCTACTCAGTATCAAAAGGCCTTTCAATAGAGTACCCCAACTATGTCTTGGAAATTAACAAATCCAAGTTAACGGAGGATTGTGCTAAAATTCCTGTTATATTGTATGAGATCAAACTGTCCTAATGTAATTACTCCAACCTAATTATAAACCTGTTCATATTTGGGACAACAAAAGAGATACTCTGCCCCTGCTGTCTGAACTAGCTGAACACTTTAGGGCAGGGGTGTCCAAACTTTTTGCAAAGGGGGCCAGATTTGGCGTGGTAAAAATGTGGTGGGCCGACCTTGGCTGACGTCCTATACGTAGAACAATATATTTAAGCAAAATTTAGCAAGCCATTCAGTGTGTCACATTTGCTTTATTATTTTTTTAATGAATAATTTCAACAATCTCGCAACTAGCCTTTGCGGCGTTCTCTTTCGACTCTCGAGCTCTTGCGAAATACTACTGCTGTGAAATTAAACTAGTTTAAAGTTGCTTCAATTTCTCTCTGCGTATCTTCCCTGTAATCTTGTCGTACATCTCAGCGTGTCTTGTTTGGTATTATAGCCTCACAGTGAACTTTTTAAAAACAGCTACTGTCTCTTTGCAAATGAGGCAAGACACAGTTGTTTCATATTTTAGTAAAGAGATAGTTCAATTTCCACCTATCCTTGAAGCGTCGGCCGTCACAGTCAACTTTTTTTTGTTGATTGTCGCCATTTTAGAAAATTGGAAGTAGAGAGTCACACGGAGTAATGTTGCTTAGCCCTTAAATACCTGCATCATGAAGCAATTATCAGAGAATCACAAAATTTGAAAAATAAGGTCCTAATGAAACCTTTTTTTCAAATTTGTGAAAAGAAAAGTCAAAATGAATATGTGTAATAAGCGCTGTAATATCAATAACCCATGCTAAATCATGTTTTTTTTCTCATGGAACCTGCAGATGCATGTGTCGACTTGCATCCATCCATCTTTTTTTTTTTTTTTTTTTCAAAAAGAAATGTCAAAATTCTAAATTAGTCTGAAAATCATAAATTTTAAGTGTATCAAATGTGATACATTTTGCAATGAAGGGTTAAAGTGCTGCTGCCTTTTAGTGGGTAAATGAGGAGCAGCATTTTGTGTGTAAGCTACTTCATTTGCTGGTTGCAGTACTGCTGACCAATTTATTAAGTCTGTGCCAGACATTATTGATTTTATGACAGAGGCTGGGGGCCGGATGAAATTTGACCACGGGCCGCATTTGGCCCCCGGGCCAGTCTTTGGACATGTCTGCTTTAGGGTGTTCTCCACTGCTGGAGACACCATAAGTCCAGAAGGATCATGTATCCTACCTTAAAAAGCAGACATGCTTATTTTTCTGCAAAAGAATTGTTAACTTTGCACATTTGAACGACGCACTGTTCTGTTGTATTTGACAGTATTTATGTTTTTTATTATTATTTTTGAGTGCTATCAGCTCATATGTCCTTTTAAAAAGGAGGATTTTTTATTTCTATTAGAAAAATGTTTCAGTAAAATTTTACACATTCTTGTCTATTTGCCACAGTTAAAATCGAGGCTTTGGGCCTCTTTTGACCTTGTCGTGAGTTTGTAAGGTTGTGACTTTTGACTAAACAAACTAGATGCCAGTCAAAATGGTTGTTCTTCTTTTCCCCCAAATTAGAATCGATAAGAGAATCGATAAAGAATCGAATCGTTAAGCAATATTGATATTGGAATCGGAATTGTAAAAATCCTATCACTTCACATCCCTAATGCCTACTGTCCGTTGCAGCTTTGCCAGGACTTGAAAAGTGAAAGTAAAAACTCTAACACACCTCTCTCTCACTCAGTCAGCCACACGGTGCGTTCAGGTACAGAACGTGAAACATGTCCGCAACATTACAACCCGATTCGTTACATTATTACAGGTATTATTATTACCATTATTATATGATTATTCCGATTTTTATTTATAATTTATTTGTTTTGCTCTGTGTAAATGCTATTTGCAATAGTACCAGCAGTATTTATTAAGGATTTAGTGTAGGTTTTCGGGCTGTGGAACGAATTAATGGAATTATAATATATTCTTCCATTTCGACTTACAAACAAGGTCCTGGAACGAATGAACTTTGTATGTCGAGGTACCACTGTGTTTGCATGATCAAGATTTAGGGAATATATATATATATATATATATATATATATATATATATATATATATATATATATATATATATATATATATATTTTTTTTTTTTTTTTTTTCTAAAGATGTATCTTTTTATGAAAGCTAATTCATTCTTTATGATTGAACATTCTTTTTTAATATGTTTTGAATCTATTTTTAAATGACAATATATCAATTTGTAGATAGACATTAATATTTTTTATTTATTTGATGAATGTGAATTATAAAACCCCAAAATACATGAACTAAACCATTTTAGATATGCATCTTGAATTTTGATAAATAATCCCCCAAAAAGTTTTAAATAATAAGCTACAAAAGTGAAAATATTACTCAAACACACTTGATCATTTTTTATTCAATTTATAGAATGTTTTGTTAATTTGTATGTTGTAAATAACGAAACAAAAAAATAATACATGAAATATTTTTAAATATACAGTATAGTACTGTTTTTTTTTTTTTTAGTAATTAAAAATAGTAGGCTGTATTTACTGTAAATGAAACTATAACTTTGACATAGTTGATTTTTTATTGAATTTATAGAATGTTTTGTTAATTTGTTAAGAATATAATTAATACATATTTTAGATATGTGTTTAAATTTTAATCTTCAATAATATGCATTTTAAATAATAGGCTAAAAAAGGAATTAAAAATACTGTACCATACTCGATTACTTTTTATCCAACTTATACTGTACAATATTTGACTAAACAGCAAAATAAACATTTTTCATTCGCGCAAATATTAAATTAACTTAAATAATGCTTTTCCACTATACATTCCCATTATTATATGCAAATTAGTTTTTTTTTTGTAAATAATTAAATAAAAATGTTATTTTAAAAAATCACATACTTTATCATACAAAACATTATAAATTACAAATGCCTTGATTGTGAATAAGTTTTTTTAATCATAAAATTTTTGATGAAACTACATTTTCATTTTACGTCTAGATGATTTTTTTTTTTTTCATTGAATGAATCAAATAACCGTTTAAATAATTGTTTATCCGTCAGTATGAAGTACAAATTTGGCTATTGCTGCTCTTGAGTGTTTTTCCATACAGGCTATGTCATCTTGATGATTTTACAACACATATATCTAATACAAAAAAATAGTAATAAAAAAGTCATTCAAGTTGTCGACAAATGAGTGTTACGGCAAATCCCATTCCTTCAGTGAATATTTCAAGAAAATGCACCTCACATCTGCATTTCATCTGTAACTCTGAATCAACAGTTAGTCATCATTATACATGAAATGAGTCACCATCTAGCAATTAGCTTTCAATCATCTAACCAAGGATGCAAGTCATTAGTGTGTTTGTGTATTTCCGAGTGGCCTCGCGATGATGACACCCTCATCTTTGGAGTGTTTTCCGTCTCCCTCAGCATATTTAAACTCACTCCTCTCCCCCTTGACCACTTCCTTCCTCGTGTTTCCTCTCTAATCCTCCTCTGTCCTCCCTCTTTCTCTCTCCTCCGCCACCACCAGGGGTGTTGTTCAGTATTGAGGTCACGTCTACCTACTTTGCAGTGAGGAATTACTGGCGGGGATATTTTGCCGCCACGTTCAGCGCCTTCATATTCAGGGTGCTCTCAGTATGGAACAAGGATGCCGGTGAGACGCAACACACATACGCACACCCAACATACTGCAGTGCTGGCATTTTATGGAAAGTAGAAGGTTGTGACAGCAAAGTCCTTCGTCTTGTTTTCCCCTTAAGTCGAAATAGATAAGCAGCGTGTTTTCATACTGGAGGATTAGGCCAATACTCTATATTAAGTAAACTACATACGTATACTCCACTGTATCGATTCATTGCCTAGAACACTTTATAATAACTATACGTTATAACGAGTGAATAGATAATTAGTAAACTGTTAATGAATGTTTTATTGTTGATTTGTTAAGTGTTTGTTTATAGTTTGTTAATAATTTTTAATGATGCCTTATAGATATTTCATATATCATAAATAAACTGATGGTTAATGAGTAATAAATGACTTGTAAGCTGTACATCAATGATTTATATCTACTTTTATAAATTAGTAACATCCCATAAACAACCTATTGGTAACTTACTAACTAATGACTTATTCAGTATCAGTTGATAGTTTATTTATGTTATTGAGAGGTTATTCTAATGTTGCAACTACTCCTCATTTCTTAAATGTTAGCAAATGAGAAATAAGTGCTACTCTAGAATAACGTCTCAATAACATACATAAGCTTATGACAAATTTTTTAATATATTACTGTTAAAGATCGATCGGTCCGATCACGTCATTTTCAAAATATTGGAATCGGCAAAAAAATATCGGACATGCCTTTTTAAAAAAAATATATATATATATTTTTTGATTAAATCGTTTTCTAATTGTATTTACCGTTACAGACAAAACGTCTTACACTCATCCATAGTCTTTAGTTTTGGCTTAAAGTTGGCTTAAAATTTATCACGTTAACGGCGGTAATTAATTATTTTTTAAAAATTAATCACGTTAAAATATTTAACGCAATTAATGCATGCGCTGCACGACCCACTCACGCAGTGTTGCGTTCAATCTATAATGGCGCCGTTTTACCTGTATATAGAGTTAAAAGGCAGCGTAAAATGAGTAGAGTGAATTTTAGCTGTCTTTGGAAGCTTTTTGTAATTGGCTAAAGCCTAACAATCCCTCTCTCCACAATTGGAAGTATTGTGGGAAGCAATGTGTGGAAGAAAGATAGTAGTTGATCTTTTTCGTTACACCCTATGTTATTTCTCAACGCAGAGAAGATATATTAATTGGTGCCACTACGCACAGTCATGGTTGCACTTCCCATCATGCATTTGGGCAGAACAGTTAAATGGCTACAGTATCATTTACTGAAAGCTCAACAAATACACTAGATGGCAATATTTAGTCACAATATACAAAGTCACATTTATCCTTTAAGAATTACAAGTCTTTCTATCCGTGGATCCCTCTCACAGAAAGAATGCTAATAATGTAAATGCCATCTTGAGGATTTATTGTCATAATAAACAAATACAGTACTTATGTACTGTATGTTGAATGTATATATTCGTCTGAGTTTTATTCATTTTTTTCTTAATGCATTACCAAAATGTATATGATCGGGAAAAATTGTCGGAAATGATTGGAATTGAATCGGGAGCAAAAAAAAAAAAAAAGCAATCGGATCAGGAAATACCGGGATCGGCAGATACTCAAACTAAAACGATCGGGATCGGATCGGGAGCAAAAAAACATGATCGGAACAACCCTAATTACAGTCACTCGCACTTTACAGATCAGTTGTTAATAGTGTGCTAACCATCTACTAAACTTTGAAAAACAGCAAATAGGTTGAACAAGTTCAAGGTACAGAAATTTGACATGATATTCATTCATTTTCTGATCTTATCCTCACGATGGTCGCATGGGTGCTGGAGCCAATCCCAGATAACTATGGGCAGGAGGCGGGGTACACCCTGAATCGGTTGCCAACCAATTGCAGGGCACAAGGAGACGAACAACCATTCACGCACACACTCATACCATAACAATTTAGAGTGTTCAATTAGCCTACCATGCATGTTTTGGGGATTTTGGAGGAAATCGGAGTACCCCGAGAAAACCCACCCAGGCACACAGGTCCGGAGCCCAGGACTGAACCCTTGATCTCAGAACTGTGAGGCGGATGTGCTAACCACTCTCCCACCGTGCTGCCTGACGTGATATTTAAAATATTAAAAGTTTTGTACCTTAAGATTGTTCCACCCGTAGGCCTTTCTGTGTGGTGTACTTTACCAAAGAAACACCAAAATGAAATGTTATACATTTCGTTTAATGCGTAGAAACACACATACTGAGACATGTCAGAAAAACAGCTTGGTTCAAACCCATGAGTTTAGGAAAGTTTTTGTGCTAAACACAGGATAAACTGAATTTATGAGGGGTATTTAACGTTCATACATTACAGCAAACTGTTAACAAAAACTCTTAACAAGTCAACAATATATCGTTTATTAACTGTTTAGTAATGCTGTATTAACTAGTTAAAACGGATAGTTATTATAAAATGCTACCACAACTAAGATTTGGCTACAGTCTATAGTTTCACCTTGGGGCCATGAGTAGAAATTACACATGCTGCTCCATTTTTTGTTGTTGTTTTATAATCAAAATTCTGTATGAAAGTTCTTAAAGCTGAAAGTCTACATTTCTGTAGAGTGACACTTGCGCGGATGTCATTACTGTCCAAATACTCTTGGACGTAATTGGAGTTATTTTCTAATAATAATTTTAAAAATTTAAAAAATGAATTAGGGCTCCCATCACACAAAAGTTGTATTTATTCATTTTGGACTCCTTTATTTCTTTAAATAATTTGGTCATTAAAGCAACACTAAGTAACTTTTCAACCTTTATAAAATATTTTCATAACATTTGTGATAATATGTCGATTGACAAATAGTTGAATAACACCTCTTTTATATCTTGAGGGGGTCTGTATTGCTTTCACCGGAACTAATTAATTTTGAGGAGGTAGGCAGGAACCCAGCCACACAAAAAAATCTACAGATGTGCTGACTGCTTTACGGCATATGTCACTTCCCCCTTTCCCCATTGAATACAAAGACGAGGAAGTCGATGTGAACACTTTTTGCGAATGCTTCAAAGATGGCAGAGCAACTAAAGAGACAAAAAGTTTGGTCTGAGAAGGGAAAAAAGAGAGGCTACCAGGACATACAGAATAAACATTGGCTCGGCTATCACTCGTTGGCATAGCCCCCCAGACACCCCGCCATCACCCAACCGAACTCAAGTTGGAAGTTCAGGTTTTAGCCACACTGTTGCTAACTGTCATATGCTATTGTTTAGCCACAACTGCAATCATAACCTTATGACTATTTGTCCTTCACACAGCCGCTGGAAACAAAACTGTTGGTTAATCCATGTACAGGCGACCGGGAGATTGATTTTTGATTCATTGGTTATTTTATGACAGTGTTCGGGTGTGCCCTGGTTGATATGAAAAGCAGCGATGGTATTCATGGGAAACGCAGTCTACCTTGAGGCAAAACGCTACCGCTTTGTCCACCGGCATCGCTAAAATCGACCAAACTGAAAAGTTACAAAGTTTTGCTTTAAGTGAAATTTTTATTAAATTGGTTATTCAAATTAAATTATTCATGTTGTACACATTATGATAAGATACTAAATTGTGAATTTATTACTACAAGTATTCAATGAAAACTAGAGTTGTCCGATATTATAGGGGAGGGTCGATAAAAGCATTTTAAAATGATATCGATAATATCGACATCGGTTTTTCATTATCGGTTTTGGGCCAATATGCATGTTGCTTTCAAAGTTAATGTTTGATGTTTGCACTATTTTGATCTCAACAATAAATATTGTGGTGCAATATAGGCACTTTTTCCATTACTTCAGTTGCAGATGTTCTCATTTTTCACAGAATGTTTTTTTTTGGGGGGGAAAAACTTGAATTTGTTATGTTTATCATTTTTAAAGCAGCCAGTGGGGCATCACAATACAATTAGCCATAATGACCGTATATATTGTTGTTGGTTTGATTTTTGGAGTAATGATTAATGTGTAAATTAAAGTTTGTACTGAATTAGAAATATAGGGTTCATAGAATATAGTTAGATGATAATTACAGTTGTCCGACATTATCGGGTAGCCGATAATTTCGGCCGATTAAAGCATTTTAAAATGTTATCGGATCATATCGACATCGGTTTTGGGCCAATATGCATGTTGCTTTCAAAGTTAATGTTTGATGTTTGCACTATTTTGATTTCAACAATAAATATCGTGGTGCAATATAGGCACTTTTTCCATAACTTCAGTTGCAGATGTTCTCATTTTTCACAGAATGTTTTTTTTTGAAAACCTTGAAGTTGTTACGTTTATCATTATTAAAGCATCCAGTGGGGCATCACAATACAATTAGCCATAATGACCTTATATATTGGTGTCGGTTTGATTTTTGGAGTAATGATTAATGTGTAAATTAAAGTTTGTATTGAATTAGAAATATAGGGTTCATAGAATATAGTTAGTTTATAATTAGAGTTGTCCGACATTATCGGGTAGCCGATAATTTCGGCTGATTAAAGCATTTTAAAATGTTATCGGATCATATCGACATCGGTTTTGGGCCAATATGCATGTTGCCTTCAAAGTGAATGTAGAAGTCTTCTGCCTTTGTACCAGGACTAGTCACAGCTTAGCACAGTTATGCTTGTTGACCATTAGATATCTACAATCTAAGATGTTTGGGATTTGTTTTGCAAGCCTAACATTTGCAAAAAAATATGAGTGGAATTGTTATTGCGGTGTACAGTTTTGATAAAATGCAAAACTGAATTATGAATTTATTATGTCTATTAAAAAAAAATTGGTACACTAATTTAGCATTTTTTTATAACAGTGGTAACTTAAATATTATTTAATTTCATATTTTTCTAATTCAATCATTTATTGACTGATTGTACATACTAAAATAGAATAAAATATGTAAATTAAACAAGACTGCATTCAATTCAAACATCTGTAAATTTTGAAATAATTGTTATTCGTTTAAATTAAATGATTCATACATAAAATTAAAGTAAGTCACAAAAAATCGGCCTCATTTTCATTTGAACTGGCCTGTCTTTCAGTTTAAAAATAAAAATGTGGCCCTTAAGGACAACATTTTACTGACCCTTAGTTGATCTTTATATGTTCATAATATCACCTTACAAGTTACAATTACACTGGCTTCCTGCGAGTCAAAGGATAGACTATAAAATCCTGCTGCTGGTCTACAAAACACTTAATGGCCTCGGACCAAAATACATGCTTGATTTGTTTGACCCCTATGAAGCATCTAGACCCATAAGGTTATCTGGAACCGGTCTGCTCTGTGTTCCAAGAAGAACAAGAACCAAGCAGGGTGAGGCCGCATTTAGTTACTACTAGCAGTGTGGCCCAGCATTGCTCGGGTTTGTTTAACGTGAATACAAATCAACCGAAAGGCAGTTAAAACACAATTTCCTTAGAGATTCAGCTATAATGTAGTACCATAATTTCCCGAATATAACGCGTACTTTTTTTCCCCAAAATCAACTTGTAAAATCATGGTGCGCATTATAAACGGGTACATGGATGGAGACAGAAATATATATATGATTTTTTTTTTATTTATTGACACGGCCACGTTGTGTTGAAGAAACGTATGCGGCGACCCGTTGGCGACCATTACGGTACGTGACGTCACCATTTTGTTTTGGTAATACTTCACTCTAATCGGCTAAATGACTTCGTCTGTGTTAAATTCTTCTTTTTTCACTCTTCGTTAAGCACAGAATTTAGTTTCTTGAACTCATTTGAGTCAACGTTTATTGCAGCTCCGCAACTCGGACCATAACAAACGTAAGCCTGTGTCCGTCAACTATATCTGTCCCTCGGGAAACTCAAACCCAAATAACAATAGTTCCTATTGTTACTGTCGTGTTGACATCGATGAGCTCCCACGGATTTCCGACTTACGTTCTCACTTTCATTTTACCGTATCAACCCATGGAAGAAACATTTATTCATCATGATGAAACGAGCAAGTTTTACAGCAGCCTTTAAAAGAAAAGTCACATCCGTTTTGTTTTCTCCTAGATTCCGGTATGTTGGAGAAGTTGTCAAATCATCTTATTACCGTAAATATTGTCAGTTTATGGTAATGTTTTGAACTACCAATGTGCTATGCTTGTGCTGTGTTTCACCAGTCAGTAAAATGACATTTCTGTATTTGTACACAAGCTGTTTTCTTGTATTCTTCTATTTATTGGTGCTAAAATTAGGGTGCGCGTTATAAACGGGTACAATAATTTCTCCTAGATTTTACAAGTAAATTTGGGATGCGCGTTATACACGGGTGCGCCTTATATTCGGGAAATTATGGTAATAGTGAAAGGACACCCTAAAGGGGTTAATACGCAATCGCTTTTCCATCACTGTGTACAGTATTATGGTGAGCGACGTGGAGAAGAAGGAGAGAGACAGTTTTTTTGTTTCACACTGTCTGCTCTTGTGCTGTCATTATTGAACAGAAAACACCAGAACAAGGGCAACCACCACTCCCAGTCATGGTTGTCACAACTATGCATGAACCGTTGTGGGCGTAACACATAATAAATAAGAGTCTCTGAAGTATGAATATCAAGCAGACATGAATCCCTTACTAATATTCCGGAAAACGGTAGCGTCTTGTGGAGTACTCGAAGCCACAACGTATCGTCACAACACATTTAAATTTTCACATGAACCTGAAAGTTTGAAAGCCAACTGCGACATTGCAATCGCAAGAGACGCGTCTCTTGATCAAAATCCTCCACAATCAGGGATTTTCTATGCTAATTTTTTTAGTAATTTTCTGCACTAAATGGAGGCCTACACAGATCAAATCCATCTATGAATACTTCCAGAAGCATAAAGCACAACTGTGTAAAATTTTGTCAAAATCCGCCCAGTCGTTTTGGAGTCAATAGGGACCAAACACTCACGGACACACACATACACAGACAAAGTTCCATTTATGTATATACTGCATAGCGTAGTATAGATATAGCTATTCCTTACATCTGGATTGAGTTACTTGAAGCTTTCAAACCGTTAGCTCCTTTAAATCGGGGCTAAAAACGCTACTACCCTAATTTTTGGACTATAAGCTGCAACTTTGTTCCTTCATTTTGAATCCTGCAGTTTATAGTCCAGTGGGGCTTATTTGTTTATTTATTTGGGTTAATAAGTCACACTTTAATTCAATTCAATTCAATTTTATTTGTATAGCCCTGGATCACAACAAGGTTGTCTCAAAGGGCTTTGCAGAGGCAATATGATACACAATCAGAAACAGCAAATGAAGCAACAAAGATGAATAAATAAAGTTCAAGTCCTGGGTATCCCCCATCCTTAGACCCTCCATGTCGGCAAGGAAAAACTCCAAAAACTCCAGTCTTTGGGAGAAAATGAGAAACCTTGGGGAGTACCACAGTCAGGAGAGATCCACCCCCAGGACGGACAGACAGGAAGCCCCAGGACTGCTAATGGGAATTAGCAGGCGAAGTTACAGTCCGTAAAGATGCAGTTGAGTAAAGGAACAAGAAGAGGTCCATCAAGCCAGATGAGACGGGGGTAGCAACGAGGATGTCCATCCAGCCAGGGGTCCGGACAGTCAGGAGGCTGCAGCTGAAAAATAGCCCCTCCCCAGAGGGGAGGGAGGAAAGGGGACACCGGATGACTAGTGATGAAGAGACTAGACCACTAGATATTAACATTGGAAAATAGAAATAAAGTAAGACAAGTGGTAGGTAGAGTGAGAAAAAGGAGCTAGAACTCAGTGGCTGTACTTCCCCCAGCATTATAGCTTCGAGTGCAGCTTAGACTAAACTGTGAGTCTACTCCGACTTCAACTAGCCTGACCATAAGCTTTGTCGAATAGGAACGTTTTTAATCTAATCTTAAATGTGCAGACTATCTCGGCTTCTTTAATATTAGCTGGAAGCTGATTCCATAAAACATGGGCTTGGTGGCTAAAGGCTCTAGCTCCGACAGTACTTTTGGAAACCCTGGGAACTACCAGTAGACCTGCATTCTGAGAGCGGAGTGTTCTGTTGGGGCGGTATGGAACCAGAGCATCGGTGAGATAAGATGGCCCCAACCCATTAATGGTCTTAAATGTAAGAAGGAGGATTTTAAATTTAATTCTAAACTCAACTGGAAGCCAGTGAAGGGCCTGGAGCAAAGGGGTGATGTGCTCTCTTCTATTGGTTCCTGTTAAAAGTCTTGCTGCTGCGTTTTGGACCAGCTGACCAGCTTTATTTGACAGTGGCGTCATAAGACTGTTATAAGACAGTCATAACTATGACATGACACCATCATGGGCTTTACTGAATGCTTATGACAGATGTCATTAAGTGTCATCTGACCAATTATGTCACTAACTCCATTTATGTTCAGCTTGGATCTTTTGCATCCATTCAAAAGTGAGATTATTTGCCAGATAACACAAAATGACATCTGTTAAAAGCATTCATTAATGCTCATGAAAGTGTCATGTCATAATTAGAGGTGGGAATCTTTGGGCACCTAACGATTCGATTACAATTACGATTCAGAGGCTCCGATTCGATTATAAATCGATTATTGATCCCCCCCCCCCCCCCTTTAAAAATTTTTTTTTTTTTTAATGTTTTGTACATTAGTTCCAAAATTGCTAAAAAACCTTCTCAGGCTAAACCAAACTACTATTTCAGTATCAAGTTAACAGTTAACAACAGTAAATAAAATTTTCTGTATCAGCAGCTTTAAACTACATTCAATTAATTTAATGTTGTGAATCAACCGTTCAAGTTGTTAAAATTGCTCCCGTTATTCCATAATTTCATATTTTAAAGCTAGAGTCAAGTCAAGATTTTTGCCGATTTAGGAGTATTTTAAGTGCCTTTAAGAGAAGTCTACTGCTTTAAGATGGCAGCTGTTTACTAATGCGGGCCGAGTCTGTCATTTCGCATCTAGTTCTCTAATAGATGTTCTCATGCTGCCGTCGTCTGTCATTTTGCATCTAGTTCTTCATACAGGTATATGATATCTATAGTAGCCGTATGTGGCCTTATGTTTGTAGCAACTAGCAACTGGGCGTTGTTTGTAGCGGCTGTCGGCCGCAGTCAGCTATTATAGATTTTTTTATCTAGCGGCATGAGTTGAACATGATATTTACTCCGGTCCGTTCCTCATTGCGTCTCGAAGACCGCGCTGACTGTGTTTTAGTTCCGCTGTTTTAGTGCGCCTTACAGTGCGAACATTACGGTATTTACCACAATGTATTCATAACTGCCCATATAATTCATATTTCAAGTTATATGACTTTTGCTTTTTAATGTGATTACTATGTATAATTTTATTTGTGCTTTTGGGGATTTTGTGTATTTAAGCACTTTGAATTACCTTGGGTGTAATTGTGCTATGCAAATAAATTTGCATTGCCTTGCCTTGCCTACAATAGGATTTTAATCCTTTTTGTTTTTATATTCTTGGAATTATGCATAATGTTAGTCAGATTTACTTTCTTACATTCTTTTTTTATACATGCAAGACATTCCTGGGATTTTTCACTTAATTTATCAGCGGATAAGAGCAGACATAAATGTCAAAGTCCATATTGCTAGGGAATACTAAATCCAGTATAAATTTAGGATCTGAAGACTTTAGTGTTAATTAAAACATCACATTACAGAAATCCCCAGATTACATGAAAATATGACTCCAATGGGTTGCGAGCAGATGAGAGAATGAAATCAAAGCCATCAGATTTGGTTTTGGTAACCAATTAATAGTCCAGACTGCATGTGATAGTATTTGAGTAACCCTTTGAGGAAAAACACTCCAATTGTCATTTCTCTCTCCGCCAGTCACAATCACTGCTCTCTTCAAAACAAACTTCCGCATGGATTTCCCTTTCGACCTGCAGGAGCTGCCAGCATTTGCAATCATCGGGTAAAGTGTGTGCGCGCACTTGTGTGTGTATTTAATTAAATGAAAATGTACCCTAGCGATTTGTGTCTTGGGTTTCAGGATATCATGCGGTTTCATGGGGGCGTTCTTCGTCTACTTGAACAGACAGGTGGTTCTGTTCATGAGGAGACCTACTGCGCTCACACGCTTCCTGACAAAACAGTAAGAGCACATGCACGAATAAGGAGCATTAACTAATTCACTCCCAGCCATTTTCACCGGAGCAAGGCTCTTTACTCCCGGCCGTTTTACTGGATTTTGACTGATTTTGCAAGGCCTACTGAAAATTCTGTTCTATTGCTATATAAACATGGAACCCACCAAAAGAAAGAATAGACTCTCTTCTTTCAGCAGATTTTTTTTTTAGTTCATATCTTTTTCCATTCTTTAGAAATCAGCATTAGAAAATAGCTTAGTTTGAGCAATTTTCCAATTTCTGTTGAAAAAAAACGGAGAAATTGAGCTTTTTGTGAAAGCATACATTTCAAACATAACTTTGACTTATACACAGCTATTTTTGCTTTAGTTACATCCCACACATCTGAATAATGTTTTCCTTTTACAAAATAAGATAAACAACAAGACAAATAGAGCTTTTGATCGCAAAGTAACAATTTATTTACACATAACTAAACTATTGAACTGTTGAACTATTTGCGCACATACAGTGGGGCAAATAAGTATTTAGTCAACCACTAATTGTGCAAGTTCTCCCACTTGAAAATATTAGAGAGGCCTGTAATTGTCAACATGGGTAAACCTCAACAATGAGAGACAGAATGTGAAAAAAAAAAAAGAAAATCACATTGTTTGATTTTTAAAGAATTGATTTGCAAATCATGGTGGAAAATAAGTATTTGGTCAATACCAAAAGTTCATCTCAATACTTTGTTATGTACCCTTTGTTGGCAATAACAGAGGCCAAACATTTTCTGTAACTCTTCACAAGCTTTTCTCACACTGTTGCTGGTATTTTGGCCCATTCCTCCATGCGGATCTCCTCTACAGCAGGGGTGTTTTAGGGCTGTCGTTGGGCAACACAGACTTTCAACTCCCTCCACAGATTTTCAATGGGGTTGAGATCTGGAGACTGGCTAGGCCACTCCAGGACCTTGAAATGCTTCTTACGAAGCCACTCCTTTGTTGCCCTGGCTGTGTGTTTGGGATCATTGTCATGCTGAAAGACCCAGCCACGTCTCATCCTTAATGCCCTTACTGATGGAAGGAGATTTTCACTCAAAATCTCTCGATACATGGCCCCATTCATTCTTTCCTTTACACGGATCGGTCGTCCTGGTCCCTTTGCAGAAAAACAGCCTCAAAGCATGATATTTCCACCCCCATGCTTCACATTGGGTATGGTGTTCTTCGGATGCAATTCAGTATTCTTTCTCCTCCAAACACGAGAACCTGTGTTTCTATCAAAAAGTTCTATTTTGGTTTCATCTGACCATAACACATTCTCCCAGTCCTCTTCTGGATCATCCAAATGCTCTCTAGCGAACCGCAGACGGGCCTGGACGTGTACTTTCTTCAGCAGGGGGACACGTCTGGCAGTGCAGGATTTGAGTCCCTGGCGGCGCATTGTGTTACTGATAGTACCCTTTGTTACTGTGGTCCCAGCTCTCTGTAGGTCATTCACTAGGTCCCCCGTGTGGTTCTGGGATTTTTGCTCACCGTTCTTGTTGTCATTTTGACGCCACGGGGTAAGATCTTGCATGGAACCCCAGATCGAGGGAGATTATCAGTGGTCCTGTATGTCTTCCATTTTCTAAGAATTGCTCCCACAGTTGATTTCTTTACACCAAGCGTTTTACCTATTGCAGATTCAGTCTTCCCAGCCTGGTGCAGGTCTACAATTTTGTCTCTGGTGTCCTTCGACAGCTCTTTGGTCTTGGCCATAGTGGAGTTTGACAGACTGAGATTGTGGACAGGTGTCTTTTATACCGATAATGAGTTAAAACAGATGCCATTAATACTGCTTACGAGCGGAGCCTCGTTAGACCTCGTTAGAATAAGTTAGACCTCTTTGACAACCAGAAATCTTGCTTGTTTGTAGGTGACCAAATACTTATTTTCCACTCTAATTTGGAAATAAGTTCTTTAAAAATCAGTTTTTTTTCCCACATTCTGTCTCTCATGGTTGAGGTTTACCCATGTTGACAATTACAGGCCTCTCTAATCTTTTCAAGTAGGAGAACTTGCATAATTGGTGGTTGACAAAATACTTATTTGCCCCACTGTAACAAGAGGGAAGGCTGTCGGCTGCTCCGGTGGCTAATTTGATGAGTCCGGATCAAGATCAGTCTAAATTTTTTCATCATCTTCATCGTTGGTTTTAACCTCGGGCTAAGGAGTAACGCAACGTGAGCTCCGCAGAACGTGTGCGGAACCTGACGCTGTTGTGGACGTCACCGTCTGTCTCGTCAAGATAGATTTTTTTGAATCCTTCTTTTAGGATGGTTTCGTTTTCTTTTCAAAACACTCCTCCAGTGTCGTTTGCCTTTTTTTTCCCGATCGTTCTCCACATTTTTTTCAAATTCTCACGTGTCTTCACAAGATCCCTCCGACTTTTCCTGACTATTTTTCTTCACTTCCTTTCTTGGCCTGAGATGAGTTCTTATCAAATGCGCTACTGACCTCCAGTGGCCAGTTTTATTGCTTTAAAATGGGTTTTGAGCTTTGTGCATTATATTTTAGATAGATCGGAACCTATAAATGCCTCTTGTCAAAAAAAAAAAAAAAAAAAAAAAAAACAACGCAAAAGACGTATAAATTTGTTTTTGGGAGACTGAAGCAATTACAAATAGAACATATTTATACGTTTTTGGGAGCAAATGAGCTAACAAGAATTCCTTATGAACTTGCCTATGCAGTACAATTCTAATCATTTCAACATTGATATCACGCAACACCGCCCTCTAGTGGTCGAGTTATAGCAAGTGTCACATCCATGCCGTGTGATGACCAACCCCGTCACAATAGCAGTGCTGATTAGCCAAAAAATGTACGAGATCGTAGCTCCGTTCACCAGTGATTCTCAAATTTCCAATCGCAGCCAAACTTCTGGCTGCCTCATGCGCCGACATCAATCTAGTTATTTCCTCCATGAGCTCATCAGTCTCCTGGTGGCGGAAAGCAGGAGAGCTTTAATAACCTTTTGGCAAAGTATTCACTCAATGTCTGCTCCTCTGGGGCCCGACAATCTGGAAGCACTCATCTCCACCGTTAAAGAGGCAGGCACAAAAGAGATGATCACTGTGTGTCTCTTTAAGTTAATCTGGCTGTTTTTTTAATATGAAATGGCAACTGTGTGTTTGTCTGTGTGTCCAGTCGATTGATCTATCCAGGCGCAGTCACGCTGATTATCGCCACCTTCACCTTTCCTCCTGGATTTGGACAGTTTATGGCTGGTGAGGTGAGGAAAAATCATGTTCATTATGTGTTTCTTTAAATTGAACACTAATAGCCTTGATTAACTCATATGCTGCCGTCATAGACTGTATAAAAAGAAGTGGACAAACTCTTTTTGATGTCACTAAGCCATTCAAACTACCATATTCAGTCGCGGCCCGAAAATTTTTGCACGTGCGTAGAGGACTAATAATAGACACCTACGTGCATAGATGTAGAAAATTACAAGAGAGAAGTGCTAATGTAATAAACATGGAGGTCTGTGTTGTCGCTGTCCATTGATTTACCATAATTTCCATATTATAAGGCGCACCTGACTATAAGCCGCCACCCACCAAATTTGACACAGAAACGGCATTTGTTCATAGATAAGCCGCGATGGACTGTAAGCCGCAGCCGTCCTCGCAGTATGATGGGATATTTCCACCAAAAGATATTAACCGTAACACTTTATTTGACGGTGGCATTGTAAGACTGTCATATGACCAAATGAACCCCCATGAATCAATTCATCAATAAATTCATTGCTACAAGAAGCTTCATTGGGCCATCAATGACTGACGCCCTTGAGGGAGTCAGTCAACCTCTGCTGCCACCTACTGTCAACACTGTTGTCGTCCAACATGCCTCTTAGCATGCATTGCAGTGCTACAGATGTAAATAACAATCAAAATTCATGTTTTGAGCTAATTATTTATTCAGTTACTGTTCCAGTTGTTTCATTAATTGCTAGTTATGGTATTTTGTAACTATTTATTTGATAGTGGTCCCATAAGACTCATAAGACTATCATAATGATGATAAGACACTGCCATGAGCATTAATCAATGCTTATGACAGAAAACATTTTGTGTCATCCGGCAAATGATCTCACTTCTGAATGGAAGTAAAAGACCCGAGCTGGACATAAATGGAGTGAACTCAAATGTGTACCGCCAAAGTTTAAAACATTTGTTGGCCCATGTATTGATGGCCTAATGAAGCTTCTTGAAGCAATGAAGCTTTGAACCAATTGGCGGCAAAGCTTCATTGCTTCAAGAAGCTTCCCAACAAGCTTCCCAATGAAGCTTCTTGAAGCAATGAAGCTTAGCCGCCAATTGGTTCAAACCTTCATTGCTACAAGAAGCTTCATTGATCCATCAATGCTCCCTTGAGGGAGACAGTCAACCTCTGCTGCCACCTACTGTCAACACTGTTGTCGTCCAACATGCCTCTTAGCATGTATTGCAGCGCTACAGATGTAAATAACAATCAAAATTCATGTTTTGAGCTAATTATTTATTCAGTTACTGTTCCAGTTGTTTCATTAATTGCTAGTTATGTTATTTTGTAACTCTTTATTTGATAGTGGTCCCATAAGACTCATAAGACTATCATAATGATGATAAGACACTGCCATGAGCATTAATCAATGCTTATGACAGAAAACATTTTGTGTCATCCGGCAAAAGATCTCACTTCTGAATGGAAGTAAAAGACCCACTTCTGAATGGAAGTAAAAGACCCGAGCTGGACATAAATGGAGTTAACTCAAATGTGTACCGCCAAAGTTTAAAACATTTGTTGGCCCATGTATTGATGGCCCAATGAAGCTTCTTGAAGCAATGAAGCTTTGAACCAATTGGCGGCAACGCTTCATTGCTTCAGGAAGCTTAATTGGGAAGCTTCTTGGGAAGCTTTGCCACCAATTGGTTCAAAGCTTCATTGCTTCAAGAAGCTTCATTGGGCTACAGTAGCATCAAATCAAAGACCATATTTACTTACGTAAACATGTAAGTCATGGCCGCATTCCGTTCATACTGCAAGTCATATATATATATATATATATATATATATATATATATATATATATATATATATATATATATATATATATATATATATATATATATATATATATATATATATATATATAATATGAACTGCTACACAATTAACAAAAAAGCTAAATTAGTCATGACATCCTGGGGTGTGAACGTGGCCTGAAATATACTTTTTGTGTTTACAGCGCTGTTACAGCCCAATGAAGCTTCTTAAAGCAATGAAGCTTTGAACCAAATAGCGGCAAAGCTTCATTGCTTCAAGAAGCTTCATTGGGAAGCTTCTTTGGAAGCGGCAAAGCTTCATTGCTTCAAGAAGCTTCATTGGGAAGCTTCTTGGGAAGCTTTGCCACCAATTGATTCAAAGCTTTTTCAAAGATTTTGGTCCCAAAAATATCACCTCCCTATACAATTGTCGTGAAGGAACTGTGTTGCGATATTGACCAAATATAAATTTGTACCAGGCTTTTTTTCAAGGTTATATCGTGAATTTTTTTAACCATTTTGAAACAAGCCTCCAGTGGAAATCTCTAATAATGCAATTTTTTAAAACACTCATTTTCCTGCAGTGGAGGTTCCCATTTTGCTGCTATTAAGGGCGATAGATGTCCAATTCATTTGGACTGGGAGGATTGGCAGTGATGCCTGCCCTCCCAGTCCAAATGAATTGGACGTCTAGCACCCTCAATGGCAGAGATATGTCTAACAAGCACACCCTTCACTCAAAATGCTTATAACTAGAGATGTCCCCGATCACGTCATTTTCAAAGTATAGGAATCGGCAAAAAATATCGGCCATGCCTTTTTTAATATATATATATTTTTTAATTAAATCGTTTTCTAATTGTATTTAAATGTATGTATGTATGTAGTTAGGCTTAAGGTAGGGTTATCAAATTTATCCCGATAACGGCGGTAATTAATTTTTAAAAAAATGTATCACGTTAAAATATCTAATGCAATTAATGCATGCGCTGCACGACCCACTCACGCATTGTCGCGCTCAATCTGTAATGGCGCCGTTTTACCTATATAGAGAGATAAGTGGCAGCGTAAAATGAGTAGAGTGAATTTTGGCAGCCTTTGGAGCCTTTTTTTAATTGGCTAAAGCCTTAGAATCCCTCTCCCTATGATTGGAAATATCATGAGAAGCAATGTGGGGAAGCAAGGTAGCAATTGATCTTTTTCTTAACACCTTATGTTATTTCCCAACGCAGAGAAGATATATCAATTGGTAGCACTACGCACAGTCATGGTTCCACTTCCCATCATGATTTTGGGCATGGCTACAGTATCATTTACTGAAAGCTCAACAAATTCACTAGATGGCAATATTTAGTCACAATATACAAAGTCACAAGTCTTTCTATCCGTGGATCCCTCTCACAGAAAGAATGGTAATAATGTAAATGCCATCTTGAGGATTTATTGTCATAATAAACAAATACAGTACTTATGTACTGTATGTTGAATGTATATATCCGTCCGAGTTTTATTCATTTTTTTCTTAATGCGTTGCCAAAATGTATATGATCGGGAAAAATTATCGGGATTGATTGGAATTGAATCGGGAGCAAAAAAAAAAGCAATCAGATCGGGAAATAACGGGATTGGCAGATACTCAAACTAAAACGATCGGGATCGGATCGGGAGCAAAAAAACATGATCGGAACAACCCTACTTATAACTCAAAATCATTTTTCATACTTAAAACAAATGGAAATGCATGCTATCAAACCATTCCAAGCTTTTACCATATATTTGCTGCGATTGGCTGGCAACCAATCCAGCACACCTGTAACCCTAATTAAGAAAAGTCCTATAGAAAATGAATGGTCGAATTCATTGTGAAGTTACTATAACATATTTTTTCTTTTGTCATTTCCTTTGCCAATTTGCACAATGATAAAGTGCAGCGCTCCTCTGCATTTTTATTAAATTTAACCTTTCTACGAGATGAGTTTTGGCCTTTTACATGCCCCCACTTGGACTGCTTTCTTCCTTCCTCCCTTCTGTGGCAGCTCATGCCCAGAGAGTGCATCAACTCGCTGTTCGACAACTTCACCTGGACCAAAATCTCAGCATCCTCCCCTCCGCCTGGCCTGGGTCGCTCGACCGTGTGGCTGCACCCGCAGGTCAGCGTTTTCGTCATCCTCATCCTCTTCCTCTTCATGAAGGTGAGCAATTCATCTGTGAAAACGATACACACTCACAGGTCAGAACATATGGTAAAATTTAAATGTGACATTTTTTCTAATATAAATAAGTAACTACAGTACAACATTTTTTTGCATATTCTGATCCTCATTCGGAGTGGAACTTAGGGGGTGCTGCGAAGCCGGCTCTACACAGGGGCAAGAAGGGGGCAGGGCTCCCTCAAATAAATGTCTTGCCCCCTCAAATCAAACTATTTGAAGTTGAGAAAGCACATTTTTAAAATACTCACAAAATTATTACATTATAAATTGACAGATTAATCTGCTGTAGTGGAAAAAAAATCAGCCGAAAAGGGTACACGAAGACAATATAGTATCAGTTCTGTCTGATCTATCTTTGCCTCTGCTGTGTGTGTATTGATCATAGGATGGTCAGCGCGCGGGCACAGTAAATCGCGCACGGCCCCCAGTAAACATTCAATCACTGTTAGTATTAGAGATGTCCCGATCGATCGGGTCCGATCACGTTATTTTCAAAGTATCGGCATCGGCAAAAAAATATCGGCCATGCCTTTTTTTAATATATATATATATATTTCAATTAAATCGTTTTCTAATTGTATTCAACGTTACAGACATAATATGTTACACTAATCCAGAGTCTTTAGTTTAGTCTTAAAGTAGGGTTATCAAAAATATCCCGATAACGTCGGCAATTAATTTATTAAAAAATGTGTCACGTTAAAATATTTAACACAATTAATGTATGCGCTGCACGACCCTCTCACTCATTGTTGCGCTCAATCTGTAATGACGCCGTTATACCTATATAGAGAGATAAAAGGCAGCGCGAAATGAGTAGAGGGAATTTTGGCAGCCTTTGGAGCCTTTTTTTAATTGGCTAAAGGCTTGCAATCCATCTCCCTATGAATAGAAATATCATGGGAAGCAATGTCGGGAAGCAAGGTGGCAATTGATGTTTGTCTTAACACCTTAAGTTATTTCCCAATGCATAGACGATATATCAATTGGTAACACGACGCACAGTCATGGTTCCACGTCCCATCATGCATTTGGGATGGCCACAGTATCATTTACTGAAAGCTCAACAAATACACTAGATGGCAAAATTTAGTCACAATATACAAAGTCACAAGTCTTTCTATCCGTGGATCCCTCTCACAGAAAGAATGTTAATAATGTAAATGCCATCTTGAGGATTTATTTTCATAATAAACAAATACAGTACTTATGTACTGTATGTTGAATGTATATATTCGTCCGAGTTTTATTCATTTTTTTCTTAATGCATTGCCAAAATGTATATGATCGGGAAAAATTATCGGGAATGATTGAAATTAAATCGGGAGCAAAAAAAAGCAATCGGATTGGGAAATATCGGGATCGGCAGATACTCAAACTAAAACGATCGGGATCGGATCGGTGCAAAAAAACATGATCGGAACTACCCTAGTTAGTATATTAATGAGCCTAGACGTCACCAGACAATGTGGTATCAGGTTTCAGTGTGGCCACGGCGTGGGTAGACTTTGAAGAAGCAGTTGCGTTTTCCCAGTCACAACAAGCACAGAAATAAGTCCATGTCCACTTCACGTGACAGGCCGGTGTTTGACAGATCCCTATATAAAGCTCCGCCCCAGACTGTACTTCTGCACTGCTTTGTTTCATTAAATCTCAGCAGTTTTTACAAAGCCATCTTAATTTTTATCCACTCCAGCTTGCTACAGCTCACAAAGAGAAATGTAAATTCGCCTCATTCGATTACGATTCATAAAGGTTCAAAAACGATGATTTTCCCTCATAACTTTATGATAGCCGCTCGTAGCGGAACGAAATTAAAGACACGTCTGCCGCCCGGACACCGTTAACGGACGCACGCACAACGTTATGATGGATGCTCCCGGTTACTGGTAGAGAGATGTACTCCTTTTTAAAAGACTGGAAAATAAATTTGTGTATGAGACAGGCATGCACGCCAGGTCGCGTTTTTGTGCGCAAGTTATTTTTTAGAGCGAGAGGGGAAGAGAGGTAGTTCATTGCTCCTTGTCTTTCAGATGTCCAGCAGTAGTTTTAAGGCATTTCAATCGAAAATTGTCCTAAGAACTGTGTGCGTCTATAAGAGGTGAGTACACGAACCCTCTTGTACTGTTTAGCCTTTATTGTTGTTGTTTTTGAGATGTTAATAGTTAGCGGCGAGCGCTAGGCTTATTAGCTAATTCGCTAACGTGTATTTCATTTGCAGAACGTGTAAAACAATGATTAAGTACAGCGGTAACACTATAAACATACGAAATAGTACAGACATCTGTTGTTGGAAGTGCTGCCTGGGAGCCGATAGGCGTGTGTGCGTGTGGGCAGGCAGGGAGAGAAGCAAGTGCACGCACTGTAATGAGTGTGTGTGTGTGTGTCGATGCTGGAGGCTGCCGGACTTTTTTATGTGCTCGGCAATAAACGCCACAAGTCAAAAGTGATCAAGAGCAGTTGTGATTTCCACCTGTCACTCCAAGGGTTACACAAGGGAGGTAACACTGTGGAAACAAAGTATATTGGTTAAAACAAGTCTTATTTCTAAAGACACTTTGTGTCCAGAAAATGTGGAATTCATTCCACTAGTGTAAATTGTATTATATTGCTGAGAGAAATAAGTACTCCCTTTAAAATGGTTAATGTTTTTGCGCTTTCTTGTAAAAACATAAATAAATAAATAAACAGCTTAAGGGCAGCTTTTTGTTGTATGGGCATGTTTCCATTGTTCCTGTTGAATCATAAGGATATTTTAAATAAATAATGGACATAAATTTGTTTGGTTACTTTATTAATCAGTAATGTACAATGCATCGATAATCGCGATAACCGTGGTCATTGTCAGTACCGGGATCATCGTTCAAAAATCGAATCCTAGCACCCTGAATCATAATCGAATCGAATCGTGAGGTGCCTAAGATGGCGCACCCCTATTAGAGGTCTATAACAAATAACTTGGACATGGATGAATTTGTGAGAGTTTTTCCAAAGGGAAGTGGGGGATTTGTTGTATAGTGGAGTGAAGTGAAGGGAGATTTTTTAACTGATTGGTTGCTAAAAAAAAAAAAAAAATGTCACTAATTCCATTTATCTCTAGCTCGGATCTTTTACATCCATTCAGAAGGGAAATCATTTGACGGATGACACAAAATGACATTCGTCATAAGCATTCATTAATGCTCATGGCAGTGTCATGTCTTAATTATAATGGTATTATGGCGCCACTGTCAAATAAAGATATACCAAATACCATAACTAGCAATTAATGAAACATTTGGAACAGTAAATGAAAAAATAATTAGCACAGAACATGAATTTTGATTGTTATTTAAATCTGTAGCGCTGCAATGCATGCTAGGCGGCATGTTGGACGACAACAGTGTTGACAGCAGGTGGCAGCGGATGTTTACTGTCTCCCTCTAAGGGAGCAGTAATGGCCAAATGAAGCTTCATGAAGCAATGAAGCCTTGCAGCCAATTGGTTCAAAGCGTCATAGTGGTTCACTTAATCTTATGATACCGCTGTTGAATAAAATGTTACCGGTTAATATCTTTTGATTTAAATGTCCCATAATACAGTGAGGACAGCTGCAGCTTATATACCCTACCCACCGACGTCACAAAACCACGTGCTTGCTGTGTGGTTCCGCCCACTTGTCCGTCATTTTGCCTCTGTATTAGCATTGTTTTCAATTGATCGAGGAATTTAAAATGCATTTCATGGAAGACCCGGTGCTTTCTGATGCCGTAAACTCACTGGATGTGTTGCATAAAAGGCGTTATGTGGAAAAGCTTCGTTCTATACAGTCGCCAGATCCATATTTGATGCCCAAATCGATGTTTTTCGACCCACTGTCTTCGCCCTGTCTGCCTGACATCTGCTACGCTGATATTTACAATTACCTTGTCCACACAAAATCAGCCTATTCTCACGAAAATTTGAAAAACTTCAAGAGCTTGGAGGCTTATAAATACTTCGTTGCTGGTTGGGTGAAACAGGTCCTCGTCCACGAAAATTCGGCAGGAATCTATCTTGTGCTTGGAAAGGTGAGTTACGAAATTTTCAATTCAAAATCTTTTGTTATTGCTAACATCCACTGTCAAGTCTAATGTATTTCATGTCGTTTGTCAATGGAGTTAAGGCTTTTAATGTTTATATGGTTTAGCGATAGCACTCTCACTACATACATACGTGTATGTTGTCGGCGATTAGCCTAGCAATGATCTTAATTGTGGTTATTTGTCAGCCCCGTAGACGAGGCCAGTTTCTTTCACTTGGTACCAGCTAAATATTATTCAAAAAATAACGATGGTGGAAGAAAGGGAAGTCACAAACATCTTGAATTTGAAACTATGTCGTACTACGTCGTATGTTGTCGGCGATTAGCCTCGCAATGATCTTAATTGTGGTTATTTGTCAGCCCAAAACCCTCTAAGTATATCTTAAATGCATCTTACCGGATATAAAATGACTACTACATAGTCTGTGGTGATTTTTTGGTGCCCAGTTTTCACGTCGAATTGCAGCCGTCCATTTCGCTCTCCTCTTTGGATCCCTCGGAATACGGTAAAACTTCAAGTCTCTCCTTCCAGCTTCTCTTTTAGTGCAACCAACAGCCACACACGCCTTCACCATTTTGATTATTAATGTTAAGGAGCAGAAAAACACGCCGTAAATAGGAGAAATGTACGTAGCCGTAACAGGTTAACACTATGTTTTGACGGACAAGTGGGCGGTACCATTCAGGAGAGCGGAGTTGTGACGTCACGTGGGTAGGGTCTATAGTCCAGTATATCTTATCTATGAACAATTGTCGTTTTGGCGGCTTATTGTCAGGTGCGCCTTATTGTCCAAAAATTACGGTAGTTGTCTGGAGGGGAAGCCTGCAAAAAACAATCCACTTGCACAAGGAGTGACCTGAAGATACCCCAAAATTAACAGGAAGTAGTGACCCATGGAAGAGCAAAGCATCCCCACACAATTTCTCTAGAAATGGCATCTTTTAAGTTGATTTTTTTTCTCTCTTGAAGAGCTGTAGGCAGATAAATTGAAATATACCTTACATGCACAACTAACATAATTACAGTTCTTATTGTACATTAAAACATGAAATGAATTATAAAATAAACATTAAAAATGATTAACACAATCGTTGCTCATATTTGAACAATGAGCACAAGTAAAAGCATAATTATGGATAATAATACAAAAAGCATGTAATGTTTATGTTAATATGCGTAATAAATGATCTCTGTGCTGTTTGAAATTTGGATCCAGCTCTGCCATTAGATTATGCAGGTGTAGCTATTGGAGCGTGTCTAAGTGAGTGTGTACACAATGATGAGGGAAAAACCTCTGGGATTGCTCTCCATCCTTCCCTGATCCCGTTTTTGTGTCTCAGTTCTGGATGTCAGCGGTTTCCACAACCATGCCCATCCCCTCAGGCGCCTTCATGCCAGTGTTCATATTAGGTAAGAGGATTTAGGATTTCTGTTTTGCTTTTTATTATTGCAAGTGTACTTTTTGCCTGCTGACCTTCAGCAGCTTCTTTGGTTTGTCTTCACCAGCGTGCCTTATCTCGCTCCTCTAGGAGCCGCTTTTGGTCGCCTCGTAGGGGAGATCATGGCCACTCTGTTCCCAAATGGAATCCTATTTGATGGAATTGTGTACCGCATCCTGCCGGGAGGGTACGCCGTCATTGGTCAGTCGCGGCCTTCCCTGTTGTCCTTTGTGCTTGACCTTGTGTTGGAAAATGAAATATGGCCTCCCACGGAGAACTGACAACCCCTTATAAAGTCAATTACCAAAATAGTATTGCTAAAAGAGTGTTACAGCATTAAATTCTGCACAATGATATACTGGTATTCAATGCATTTTTTTCCTCATGTAAAACAGGTTTATGAAATTATTTTTGTTTATTGGGGGGTGCTGGTCAAACAGATCAATTTAATTTCCCTCACTATCAGTTTACGAGATGGCTCTTACAGACATTGCGGCATGGCTTCCCGTAGGGGGCCAGGCCAGGCAGAGCGTTGTGGTAGCTTTTACTGCAATAAACTCAAACACACGCGGTGTTCTAACGCTGGATTTAGGTGGAAATAGGACAAAGGTTTTAGTGCATACAAGCAGGAGTGTCTCAAGAGTGATTTGGTTGAGGGTTCAAGTTAGTTATTACCGTATTGGCCCGACTATAAGACAGTGTTTTTTGCATTGAAATAAGACTGAAAAAGTGGGGGTCGTCTTATATTCTAGACACTATTCCCATTCACGATGCAAGATGGCGCCAGATATCATTGAAGCGATGTTCTGTCTTTACAGATCTCAGCTACTCTCAAGTTTAACCAGTTTGCATTATTTTATTGCACTGTTTTTCCTTATTCAGATTTGTTTCATGACTGCCGTTACAGTTAGACTTCACTTTGATGGTTAATGCAGTTATTGCAATTTTGTTGTTTTATCACAATAGATTGGTTTATTTACATTTCAAAAATAAGAAGCCATTCATTTACGAATGTGATTGCACTTTACATATTTGAATGTTCAGATATTAAGATTTGAATGAGGCAAAATAACATGCTTTTTCTCTCAAATATATTGTTATAATTATGTTTCAGATGTACTGTAATTATTTTCTGTATGAAAACTAATTTGGTGTTCAAAAAGTCTTTTTTACAACTTGAGTTTTGAAAAAGAGGGCGTCCTCTTATAATCAGGGCCGTCTTATATTCGGGCCAATACGATATATAAAATAGCACCATGCATGCACTTTAGGATGTTGTGAAAAAAAAATGGAATGGAAAAAATTAGCGTAACTTGAAATATTTACATAAAATGAAAATAACTTTTTTGGTTTGGTTTTTTTTCTTTTTTACGTTGATACTGTATGTATACAAAATCTGGGATTTACGCATTTATTTAGAAGAATTTTCAATTTAAAAAGCTCTTTGTTTCGTCATGGCCGCCATGTTGGTTTTTGTATCTATACACAATAGCGTAACTTTACATTCAAATAATCAGGTAATTTCCCGCCAACTTCCCGTTGTTTTGGGGAAAAAACTAGAAGTTGAGACATTTCTGCGTCCACACACAAAAAAAATCGGCTTTTACATCTTTCATTTTATGTTACATTTCAATCTAAAGACGACGAGGGCCAGATAGCCGGCAAAAAGTGCTGAGGCAATAGTGACATCGGAATTGAACTTAAATAAGTTTTGATTGTCTATTAAAAAATGCAAAAATTTGCTTTGAAATTAAGATGATTCTGCAGGCTTTCCCCAAGTATTAAGTTTCTGATGTGAAAATGTGAGATTTATTAGCTGTTCAAAACTTATTTAAAAATTGCACTAAATCGCTATTTTGGGCAAAAACTTAAATGATATGTTAAATATTGCTATTGATTATCATAGGGGATTATCTCTGCATTTGGTTGTTTTTGTACATCTGGTGTAAAATCTAAGAATTTTATAGCCATGTCATGTTATACTTAAAAAATAATCATTTGTATTTTATTAGGGAACGACTCTGAATTTTTTGATGCCGCTGCACATAAAGACTCATATATGCCTAAGGGAGGTGCCTGCTTTGGTTTTAGGTCTCCAGCGGCTTTGGTTTTGGAAATATTTGAATATTAAGTTTTTGAAAATAGGCCCCCTACGGAGTGGCTCCGCCCCCCCCCGTTTCCCATCAACTGATAGTGAAGTCTGATTAAGCACCCACAGTTTAAATCTAAATGCATGATACCACATCTATGTTCTCCACCAGGCGCGGCCGCCATGACAGGGGCTGTCACCCACACCGTTTCCACCGCGGTGATCTGCTTCGAGCTAACGGGTCAGATCTCCCACATCTTGCCCATGATGGTGGCGGTCATTCTAGCCAACATGGTGGCCCAAGGTCTGCAGCCTTCGCTCTATGACTCCATCATTCAGGTGAAGAAGCTGCCATACTTGCCTGAGCTGGCCCTCGGGCATATCAGGTAAAGCGGGTATCCAAATGTTAGGAGCTTTACAGGGATAGTAGTGTTTATTTTTGTCTGTTTTTTCAGCAAGTACAATATCTTTGTGGAGGACATCATGGTGCGCAAGGTGAAGTTCTTGTCGTCACACTCAACTTATCGGGAACTGAATCATCTGCTGGAGACTACTACACTGAAAACCATCCCTCTCGTTGACTCCAAAGGTTAGGGCAATTTGAAGATCATAATTGAGTCTTATCCATGTTTCACAGTAGGGACAGTGGGTTGTTCTCTTAGTCCCGCCCCCTAGGCCAAAGCGTTATGGCCACACACAAATAATGTTTAGAGCCTAAATGCTTGTTCATTAGATAACATTACTAGCGCTTTTCTCAGAAAAGCAGTGACACAATTTGTGTCGGGAAGGTTCACTTTTACCATGCAGAATACTGTGTAGCTACTGTATTTTTTTCCTAGGCTTCATATTTTTACCAATTTTGATTACCGTATTTTTCGGACTATAAGTTGCACCTGAGTATAAGTCCCGCCAGCCATAAAATGCACAATGAAGAGCAAAAAAAACATATATATCCCACTAGAATATTAGTCACATTTTGGGGGGGGGGGATTTACTTGATAAAGTCCAATACTAAGAACAGATATGTATGGAGATCCTCAAGGGACAACGGCAAAAAAATAAAATAAATTTAAACCATCTAGTGCGCACCAGATAGTATGTGATGCGCACTAGAAACAATCGGCGCGAAACGATATTTTAAAAAAATGAATAAATAAATGAGGATCTAAGTACAAAAAAGAACACTTGGCTAACTTGCATAGAGCTCGCTGAAATGTTATATAATGCTAATGTTTACCAGATTGTTACTGTACTGTACTGTAAATTTATTTGCTAAAATCCAACACCAAGAACAAACATGTACAGAGCCCCGAAAGGGACGACAGAAATAAAATAAATTTAAACCATCTAGTGCGCACCAGATAGTATTTGGTGCACACTATAAACAATCGAGTCCGCACCAGAAACAATTTAGTAAAAATTAACATTTTATAGCCGTCAAGCTAGCGGACTTTTGCTATACAAGTTAGCTAATTGTTAAGATCCTCATTTATTATTATTATTATTTTTTTAATATCGTTTGAGGAAAAGCTCAGGCGCGCATCGGACACCAGCAGTTTCTGCACGCTAAGAATGATAAAACAGAATTTATTTGAGCTTTACTTCAATCTTGGACTCAACTACCGCATGAGCTTAAGCCTCAAACGATATTTTTAAAAAATAAATAAATGAGGACGTTTAAGTACAAAAAAGAACAATTGGCTAACTTGCATAGAGCTAGCTTAAATGTTATATAATGCTAATGTTTAACAGATTGTTTTTGGTGCGCACTACAAAACAATCTGGTGCACACCAGTTACGGTAGTTTTTGGTTTAGTAAATATACGGAATCCCTAAAGGGACATTGACAGAAATAAAATAAATTTAAGCAACCTGGTGCGCACCAGAAACAATCTGGTGCACACCAGAAACTATATGGTAAAAATTAGCATTATATAGCATTTAAGCTAAGTTTAGCAAGTTAGCCAGTTGTTGCAATTGGCTAACTTGCATACCAAAAGTCCGCTAGCTTAGATGCTATATAGTGCTAACGTTTACAACACTTGGCTAACTTGCATAGCAAACGTCCGCTAGCTTAAATGCTATAAAATGCTAATGTTTACCAGCTTATATTAATTGATTTCTGTCTATGTCCCTTTAAAGGGTCCGTTGACATGTCATCTTGAAAGGCAATATAAAATAAAAAATAGAATAGGGAACAACAAGAATACACTGAATAAGTGTACGGTATGCTAACGTTATGTAACGGCAACCCACACGGTCCGCTACAGTTACATGATGTATAACCAACAAACTAAAAACATGTCTGATATGTTAATGTAACATAGCTGTTAAGTGTTTTTCGGATAACTATAGCATAAAGAACATGCTGACAAGTTCACCAAACCATAACTGTGTTTTGTCTGTTAATAAGTTGAAGCACACGCCTTGAGGCCCCTCTAGCGGTTTAGTGTGAAAATAGCATGTGAAATGATGTAATAATGTGTTAATAATTTCACACATATGTCGCTCCAGAATATGAGTCCTGGCCAAACTATGAAAAAAAAACCCTGAGTCCGAAAAATACGGTAATTTGACCCATTTCGTTCTGTTATAAAAATATAAAGTTGCTCTTTCAATCAATGGGGACCGGTTGGTTCTTGTGGCAATGGCGACACCTGGTGATCGGTATGGAAACAATAATTTTGTGTCCGATTTATATTATATTTTTATCATTTTTTTAAGGGCTTTCAAAATTATCGCGTATCGGCCGGTAATTAATTTTTAAAATTAATTACGTTAAAATATTTGACGCAATTAACGCACATGCCCCGCTCAAACAGATTAAAATGACAGCACAGTGCATTGCCAACTTGTTACTTGTGTTTTTTGGGGTTTTGTCGCCCTCTGCTGGCGCTTGGGTGCGACTAATTTTATGGGCTTAAGCACCCATGAGCATTGTGTAACTATTGACATCAACAATGGCGGGCTACTAGTTTATTTTTTGATTGAAAATTTTACAAATTTTATTAAAACGGAAACAGTAAGAGGGGTTTTAATATAAAATTTCTATAACTCGTACTAACATTTATCTTTTAAGAACTACAACTCTTTCTATCCATAGATCGCTTTGACAGAATGTTAATAATGTTAATGCCATCTTGTTGATTTATTGTTATAATAAACAAATACAGTACTTACGTACCGTATGTTGAATGTATATATCAATCTTGTGTCTTATCTTTCCATTCCAACAATATTTTACAGACAAATAGGGCATATTTTATAGATGGTTTGAATTGCGATTAATTATGATTAATTAATTTTTAAGCTGTAATTGACTCGATTAAAAATTTTAATCGTTTGACAGCCCTATTTTTTATAATTTGACCCATTTCGTTCTGTAGCAATCACTAATACAAAATATAAAATCATTCTTTCAATCAAAGTTGATCGGTTGGTTCCAGTGGCGATTGTGACGCCTTGTGGTTGACAGAAACAAATATTTTTGTTGGATTTATGTCACTTTTTTTTTTTTACCAATTTTGAGGTCATTTCTTGACCATTAAAAAAACATAACCCCGTTCTTCTTCTGGCTAAGATGCGCCCTCCCACCAAGTATGACGACCGTGTGATTAATAATCTCCAATTAAAAATGGAAATCAAACAAATGTGGGTGAATAATAGTATGCTGAGTCTACTCCATGTTTCATAGTAGGGACAGAGTTAATTTCGGTGACCACAGTTTTTTTTTTTCTTTTAATAACTGCCATTGACAGGCGATAGACATCCATTCCATTTGAACTGGGAGATGCTGGCAGTGAATCTCCTGCCAACCCTCCTAGTTCAAATGGATTGGACATCTATCGCTATCAGTGGTAGCCAATGACTAACTTAATTTCATCCTTGCGTAACCAAAAGAATCCATGATTCTTCTGGGCTCCATCGAAAGGATGGAGCTCCAAGCCGCTATCGACTGGTGGCTCTCGCCAGCCAGGCGTGTCTTTGAAAGAGGTCAGAGTTCACCGGGCCCATTGTCCAAAATCAGCTGGGAGTCTTTCACCTTCGTGGACGAGGAGGGTGGCGAGGAGACTGTCGACAAGGTGAGGACAAATATTGCTTATATGATTTGCATGGATATTATGGTGTGTGTTTTGTCTTTTTTTCAGAGCGTGCCAGTGCTAGATGAATGTAACGGGCCTATCCCGTCCCCCAAAGCTCAGGAGCCCTCAAGCAATCACACAAGCTCAGGTAAAGAAAAGTGCAATTTTGAACAGCTTTCCCCACAGGTGTCAAATTCAGTTTTTGTCATTTTTATCTTTCTGGCAATTTGCAACAAGGCATCCGAAACACCAGAAAATGTATAGAAGAACAAAAGCAGTTGTAGTGACATTTTTAAACTCAACCTTTATTTCAGGGGTGTCAAAGTCATCTTTGGTCCAGGCCACATTATAGTTACAGTTTCCTTCGGAGGGCTATCATATTTGCTAACTAGGTTTGCCCCAATGAAACAAGTAAATTGACTATTTTGATAGATTTTTTTTTTTTTTTTAATCTATTCGCATTTTATTTGAAGAAAAATATCATTTTAAAAAAATGCAGTAAATATAAGGCATCACTTGAAACAATCTGGTGCACACCAGAAACTATATGGTAAAAATTTGCATTATATAGCATTTAAGCTAAGCTTAGCAAGTCAGCCAGTTGTTGCATTGTTGCAATTGGCTAACTTGCATAGCATAAATCCGCTGGCTTAAAAGCTATATAGTGCTAACGTTTACAACAATTGGCTAACTTACATAGCAAACGTCCGCTAGCTTAAATGCTATAAAATGCTAATGTTTACCAGTTTATATTAATTAATTTCTGTCGATGTCCCTTTAGGGGCTCTGTGGTGAATATTTTCTTTTTATTTAATATTTTTTGTGAAGTAAATATTTATTTATTTATTTATTTATTTAAAATATTTATGTATAAATTTGTTTAAAATATATTTACAGTTTCTTAATTAAAAATAAAAATGAGCAAAACAGTAAATATTTTTTTGTTAATTCATTATTATGATTATTAATTCAAAAATATAACAAAAAATATATTTTTTAAAATTAAAATTGAAAAAAAAATGAGGAAAAAATTGTCAATATTCGTTGATTGATTGTAGTCCTAAGGAATCACTGACCACACACAGTTTAGCGAAAAAACAATAAGTCAATGCACATGATTTACTTTCATTGGCCACACAAAATGATGTGGTCCACGGGCCACCAGTTGGACACCTGTTTTCTATGTTCAAACATTTCCAGAAAAACGCAAAACGCCATCTGTCAGGAGGACACTTCAGAGACTCTTCTCTTCCTCCTCGTCATCCACCGGACAGACTGATGCACAGGTACTCTTTGTCTTCTTGACTAAGAATGTCCAAAATGGCGGCTCAACCGACATCTGTTCCTCTGTTTATCCCCCAGGACACAGCTCCCCCTACACTGGCTGACACAATGTCACCAGATGAGGTACTGTACCACCAAAGTTTAGCGTTGTCAGCTAATAAGTCGACTTATCGTACGATAAGTGCGGTCCTGTGATTGGCCGAAGCAGATCAAAGCCTGGGAGGAGTCCGAGATGGACAAGCCAATGGACATGGAGCAGATCCGCATTGACCCCTCTCCCTTTCAGTTGGTTGAAAGAACATCTTTGCACAAGGTGAGCAACCAAATGAATAAATATACTAGGGCTGTCAAAATTATCGCGTTAACGGGCAGTAATTAATTTTCTTAATTAATCACGTTAAAATATTTGACGCAATTAACGCACATGCCCTGCTCAAACAGATTAAAATGACAGCACAGTGCAATGCCAAACTTGTTACTTGTGTTTTTTGGAGTTTTGTCGCCCTCTGCTGGCGCTTGGGTGCAACTAATTTTATGGGTTTAAGCACCCATGAGCATTGTGTAATTATTGACATCAACAATGGCGGGCTACTAGTTTGTTTTTTGATTGAACACTTTACAAATTTTATTAAAACAAAAACATTAAGAGGGGTTTTAATATAAAATTTCTATAACTTGTACTAACATTTATCTTTTAAGAACTACGAGTCTTTCTATCCATGGATTGCTTTAACAGAATGTTAATAATGTTAATGCCATCTTGTTGATTTGTTATTATAATAAACAAATACAGTACTTATGTACCGTATGTTGAATGTATATATCCATCTTGTCTTATCTTTCCATTCCAACAATAATTTACAGAAAAATATGGCATATTTTATTGATGGTTTAAATTGCGATTAATTACGATAAATTAAGATTAATTAATTTTTAAGCTGTAATTAACTCGATTAAAAATTTTAATCATTTGACAGCCCTAAAATTTACATGTTAATAAAATATATTTTTCAGTTTTTTTTTGTTGTTGTTTTTTTTTTTGTTTTTGTTTTTTGCCCTAATAACTCTTTGGCTGCCACTTTCAATGTTACATATATTGTTTTTGACAAGTTTGATCAGTAACACTGAGGAACAATTTTGGGAAAAAAATCTGTCAAGTTAACCAAATTTATCGTGCTAATTCGTTGCAGTCAGTATTTATTCTATAGCATTCCAAGTTCAAACATATCTGATAATACATATTTTGACATACAGTATTTTTAAGGAAACAGAAATAGTTAAAAATTTGATGAGGTAGAAAAAAATTAGTTTCGCATGTCGCACCTAAAAAATAGCTGAGACCTAACTGAACAAAAACTTCAAACACAACGTGGGAACTTTTTGAAAACGTTTGTTTTGTTATGCAAAGCTGCAAACACTTTGTACTGTACACATACATTATGTATTATGTGCATTATGTATACAGCACATTATCGCAATACATTGTTAGCCCCTGCAGAGAAAGTGATTATGAGCAGCCACGCAAGCAGAATGCTGTTACATTCCAATACATTTAACAGTGACTGGAAGGTAACCTACTCGCCCCCACTCTTTTGCTGTTTTATTCCTCAGACCCACACTCTGTTCTCCCTGCTGGGTCTGAGTCATGCCTACGTCACCAGTATTGGCAAGCTGGTGGGTGTGGTGGCACTCAAAGAGGTAAAAAGTACTTTTTTGGTTCAAAACAATTATCATAAAGAGTCATTCCATATGAAACTCAACAAGCGGTCTGCAGGTGACCAACTCTGATTTGTGTCAAATTTATTTTAAAGACTAGCAGTATAGCTTGGCTGTAAGGCATACTACTTGTTCTGGGTTGTTGACCCAAGGCTCTTGTCCGCCAGACATCGCACGGCCCCAAGAGACAGTGCCTTTATTGAACAGAAAACACAATAATATAACAACGACAACCAGCACTCTCAGTCATGGTTGCCACAACTATCCATGAACCATTGCGGGCATATTACATAATAAATAACAGTTGCTACAGTATGAATATCCAGCTGAAATGAATCCCTTAGTAATAGTCCGGAAAATTGAACATTTTTTAAAATGCACCATCTTGTTGTGGAGTACTCGAAGCCACAACGTATCATCACAGCACATTTGAATTTCTACATGAACCCGTTAAGTTTCAAAGCCAACATTGCAATCGCAAGAGACGTGCCTTTGGCCCAAAAGTTTGCGTCCGTAATCAGGTCGCATTTTCTATGCTAATTTTTGGAGTTTTGAATTGATTTTCCGCACTAAATGGAGGTATACGGAGATCAAACCCATCTAGAAACACTCCCAGACACATAAAGTACAACTGTGTAAAATTTGATCAAAATCCGCCTTGCCGTTTCAGAGTCCATAGAGAACGAACACACACAGACAAAGTTCCATTTGTATATAAATATAGATTGTATGAATAATGAACACATGCCGAATTTATTATCTGAGTGGTTTTCAAGATAAGCACTGCAAAATTGCACTTCCCAACATTGACCAATTTCCAGTTTGCTAAATTAACTATCTAGAAGTGCTCTTCCCCCACAGCAGGGCCTTAAAAACTGACTTTTTGATTTCCTCCCCTACAATGATACGCATTTGCGAGGCAAATAACTTAAAGTGATCCTCTAACTTAAATGCATGTAGGCTCTAATAAACCACAATTGTTCTCTTGTACTAAAATATGTAGTTAGAAACACATAAAATGTTAAATCAATGGCAATATTTTATAATATTTAGTACATATTTTGACCATAATATATTATATTATATTACATATTTTGACGCCATGGTTTGCGGGCTCGCAGTGATGACGTCATTGGGATCTTTCCAAATGTGTAGCATGTTCAACAATTGCTTATTGCTGCCTAAACTCGCGAAGTAAAATGCCATGATGTGCTGCTTTTGGATGCAATTTCCAGTCAAATGGAAACAAGGGGAGTGAAGTGGGTGGTCAAGGTGGAATTATTATTTTTAGTGAATAAATGTGCATAAGTGGAAGCTCTCCCCCTTTTTGGTCCATGTATGCACATATCCTACCCACCACGCGTTACAACTGGCACCCGAGCATTTTTCCTGGATCCTCAGTCAAGTAAGGGATCCGTCTATTTTCTGGATCCAATGGTCCCACCGCGTCTGCAATGTTGGTTTCGGATCTGTCCATTTTTTTGATTTGTCGGTCCCACAGCGGCTTTTCGGATCAGTCTATTTTGTGGAATCGACGGCCTGATCGCGGCTGCAACATTGCCATGGGATCGGTCTAATCCCTGGATCTTCGAGTGAGTAAAAAACGCGGATTTGGATTACTATTGCTATCTTTTTTGTTGACTATTCTTCGTGGGAGTTTTCCCCAAATCATACAAAATAATTAAAGCACTATGGCACGCTACAGTGACGACAGTGACTCTGACGTGGACCTTACAACAATGTTGGAGTTCGTCAGGGAACGTGTGTTCGCGTACTGCTGAGCTCCCGAGTGAAGAGTGGTCAAGGTGGAAATATTATTTTTTGTGAATAAATGTGCATAAGTGGAAGCTTCTCCCCTTTTTAATACTTTTATACACGTATCATACCTACCACGCGTTACAATGTACAAGACATGTATTACACAAGGTGTGCTCTTTGGCCTGTACTGTATGTAAAGCACACATCAGCTCTGGATGCTAACAATCTACATAATTATATTGAGATAAGTTTGAAAACACAATATGCTTACCTTGAATATCTGCTAATGGAACCAAAGTTCCCAACAGCATACACTCTCACTCCCAACCGGAGTTTCCAACAACACTCTCTCGCTCTGTTGCCATTTAGACTCACTTGCAGCGAGTGCATCACCAGTTTTGCCCAACTTTTGTCTTATAAGGTATTTGCTGCACGCATTTTTCCCTGAAGCTCGTCTTGTGAACGACCGACAGTGCTGTCCTGCTCTTCACTTTTCAGATCTGGTTCAAATAGGAAGGGTAGAACTGACGACATGTTGGGAAAGCTAACGAGTGACACGCTGGAATTTTGGCAATGGGCCCGGTGACGTCACGCACGGCGATGTAACAAGAATGGCGACCTATCACTTAAAATAATTTTACAAACTTTATTAAAACAAAAACATTAAGAGGGGTTTTAATATCAAATTATTATAACTCATAATAACATTTATCTTTTAAGAATTACTTGTCTTAAAAATAGAGGAGCCCTTTAAAGGGCAAGACAACTAGCATAAATGATCATGTAAAAGATGGTTACTCAAAGTACGTAACTCATTCAACGCCAATGATTATGTCAACTGACCGCATTAAAATGCACACATTAATCTCATAATGAGATTAATCTGGAATGTATGTTTGGGTTCAACAGATTAATCTATCAAAACCATTGATAATTGAAAAAAAACTGTTACTGTTGTCAGGGCAAGGAGAGTTGAGGCCACGTGACTGCTGAGTGTCAGCTTCTCAGTCGAGTTCCTCTGTTATCAGATGTTCCTTGTGGGCGAAGAGGATGTCTTTTCATTGTTCTGGAATGTCCATTGTTGGTTACCAGAAGAGCTGATGGTGGGATTTGGTGGTCCAAACGTGAAGGAAAGTAGTGCACCATTAGCACTGTGTATAGAGAAGATGGGGCACTGCTGACCTCGTCTCGGGACGTCGTGAGTCGGTGGGGAGAATACTTCGAAGACCTCCTCAATTCCACCGACACGCCTTCCTTTGAGGAAACAGAGTCTGGGGACTCTGAGGTGGCCTCTCCGATCTCTGGGGTTGAAGTCACTGAGGTGGTTGGAAAGCTCTTCGGTGACAAGGCCCCGGGGGTCGATGATATCCGCCCAGAGTTCCTAAAGGCTCTGGATGTTGTGGGGTTGTTGTGGCTGACACGCCTCTACAACATCGCGTGGACATCGGGGACAGTGCCTCTGGATTGGCAGACCGGAGTGGTGGTCACCCTTTTTAAGAAGGGGGACCGGAGGGTGTGTTTCAATTATAGAGGGATCACACTCCTCAGCCTCTACGGTAAAGTCTATTCAGGGGTACTGGAGAGGAGGGTCCGTCGGGAAGTCGAATCTCTGATTCAGGATGAGCAGTGTGGTTTTCGTCCCGGCCGTGGAACAGTAGAACCGCTCTACACCCTCGGCAGGGTCCTCGAGGGTGCATGGGAGTTCGCCCAACCAGTCTACATGTGTTTTGTGAATCTGGAGAAGGCGTTCGACCGTGTGCCTCGGGGAGTCCTGTGGGGGTACCGAGCCCCTTGGTAAGGGTAAGACAAGTTTCCCCTTCTTAGGGGACAATAAGTCGAATTCGTTCCCAGTGAGGTTTGGACTCCACCAAGGCTGCCCTTTGTCACCGATTCTGTTCGTAATTTTTATGGACAGAATTTCTAGGCGCAGCCGAAGCGTTTAGGGGGTCCGGTTTGGTGACCTCAGCATTGCATCTCTGCTTTTTGCAGATGATGTGGTGCTTTTGGCTTCATCAGGCCATGACCTCCAACTTTCACTGGAGCGGTTCGCAGCTGAGTGTGAAGCGGTTGGGATGAAGATCAGAACCTCCAAATCCGAGACCATGGTCCTCAGTCAGAAAAGGGTGGAGTGCTGTCTCCGGGTTGGAGATGAGATCCTGACCCAAGTGGAGGAGTTCAAGTATCTTGCGGTCTTGTTCACGAGTGAGAGCAGGAAGAAGCAGGAGATCGACAGGCGGATCGGTGCAGCGTCTGCAGTAATGCGGACGCTGCACCGGTCTGTAGTGGTGGAGAAGGAGCTGAGCTGCTCTCGAAGCTCTCGATTTACCAGTCGATCTACGTTCCTACCCTCCCCTATGTTCACGAGCTGTGGATCGTAACTGAAAGAACAAGATCCCGGACACAAGCAGTCGAAATGAGTTTTCTCTGCAGGGTGTCCGGGCTCTCCCTTAGAGATAGGGTGAGAAGCTCGGTCATTCGGGAGGGACTCGGCGTCGAGCCGCTACTCCTCCGTGTTAAGAGGAGTCAGCTGAGGTGGCTCGGGCATCTGGTTAGGATGCCTCCTGGACACCTCCCCGGAGAAGTGTTCGGGGCATGTCCCACCGGTGGGAGGCCCCGGGGAAGACCCAGGACACGCTGGAGAGACTATGTCACTCGGCTGGCCTGGGAACGCCTTGGGATCCTGTCGGAGGAGCTGGTCGGCTGGGAAGAGCGAAGTCTGGGTTTCCCTGCTAAAACTGCTGCTCCCGCGACCCGACCTCGGAGCAAGCGGAAGATGATGGTATGGTATGGTATGGTATGGTATGGTATGGTATGGTATGGTATGGTATGGTATGGTATGGTATGGTATGGTATGGTATGGTATGGGATGGGATGGGATGGGATGGGATGGGATGGGATGGGATGGGATGGGATGGTATGGTATGGTATCGCGCAATCAGCGCACAGTCAGCGTCAATCTCAGTCAGCTACATGACGCGCACGTTGGGCTTCCGTACTCAGCAGGCATCTTGTATCTGTTATGCCCTTATCTGCCCATTGTCTTAGCGCTGCAAATTCCAATCACTCATTTAAATGCTATTTATTTTGTATTGGGTGTGTTAGAGTAATACAAACAGTCAAACAGTGAATATGGATTTTTTTCTTTTTATACTGAAGGGAATAGCATCCCTTCAGTACAAAAAGAAAAATGCAGATAGATACTACAGCTGGGTGTCGGCATCGGCAATCCGGAAACACAAAATGGTATCTGTGCAACTCTAGTTAAAATTTACAGTGCTTTATTTCCTGTAGTTTTTTGTTAATTAGACAGTAAATCTTTTATGGCTCAATTTTACTATAAATATTATGTTTTTTTTGTTTGTTTTTGTTTTTTTTTACACTGTAATTCTAGAATAAATTTGAGACAAATCAGAGTCTGTCACCTTCAAACATTTCTCAACTTTGGTTGAGTTCATAAGGAATTACACAAAATAGGGAACAATATTGCACTAATTACTTGGGGTGTGCACACAGTTACAGAAAGCTATAGAAGGCTCAACTCGCAGTGGCGTAAGGCTGCGTCCGCCGTTGGCCAGCTTCCGGGATGCCAACAGGAAAGCCAAGAAGCACCAGCCACCATCCTCTACCACTTCCTCCCCCACGTGGGACAGGGACCTATGGGGCGAGGGGAGCAGAAGGGATGGGGAGCCAGCGAGGAAGGATTCAAGAGGAATAACTGCCCAAGACGTCTTGTCTTCAGCCGGAGGCAACTCGGTCAATACTCACGAGTCGGCGTCGCCGTCCACTTCCTCGCCTGCCGACTCGCCGGGCTCGCCAGCCGACCCCGTCCTCACGCTGTCCTCCCTACGGGAAGAGCATGAGAGCGAGGAGTCGGATGAGCCCATCTAGAAAGGACGAGTCTGGTCAAAAACTTTGTGCTCTAAGAGCTATTTTTTTCTACTTTTTTTTCCACTCTTCAAATCTCAGGTGCCTCCTGTGTCTTTCACAAACTCTTCAGCCCTTTTGGACATTTTAGTCCTTCTTATAAATGGATTTATACGATGCACATCCACGTCAGTGACTGCTAATTTTTACTCAAATATTTGATGGAAGAATGGCAGCCTTTTATGACGACAATGAAGACATGTATTGATGTAGAATTAATTGCATTTACCTCGAGGAGGATTTAATGTTTACTGATTTAGGTTCATTTTAAATATGTGATTTGCTAATATATATTTGACCTGAAATCACCTAGAATGGTCTGTAATTTTTTAAAAATAAAAAACGGAGGGGAAAAAAAATCAATGAGCAACTCATTTGAATTTTTAAGAAAGAAAGCATAGACTTCAGAATGTATTGACGGGACACGGGGCGCACGGCCGATAAATCGGGGGCCTGCATTGTTGGCGAGGCTGTCAAAGCTGACCGAGTGGAATCACAGACAAAGAGCTTTTTTCGTTGAAAATTTTTGTGGATAAATGCTTAAATCCCCGAGTTCTTTATAGATATGGACGTAAAAAAGGCTCGATTCTTGGTTAAAAGCAAAAAAACGTGCAGTTCTCATTTATTTTACGTAAATATGTCGAATTATAATGCTAGTCTGTTTGTGAATGTAGCTAGCAGCCGCCTGATGTAAACAGAGCTTTTCCTGTGAAAATTCTTGTGAATAAATGCTTAAATCCCCGATTTCTTTATAGATATGGATGTAAAACAGTCTCGATTCTTGGTTACAAGCAAAAAAAAAAAAAATGCAGTTTGCGTTTATTTTACTGAAATATGTCGAAGTACAATGCTAGTCTGTTAGTGAATGTAGTTAGCAGCCGCTTGGTGTAAACAGAGCTTTTCCTGTGAAAATTCTTGTGAATAAATGCTTAAATCCCCGAATTCTTTATAGATATGGATGTAAAACAGTCTCGATTCTTGGTTACAAGCAAAAAAAAAAAAAAAAAAATGCAGTTTGCGTTTATTTTACTGAAATATGTCGAAGTACAATGCTAGTCTGTTAGTGAATGTAGTTAGCAGCCGCTTGATGTAAACAGCTTTTCCGGTGAAAATTCTTGTGAATTAATTTAATGCTTAAATCCCCGTGTTCTTTATAGATATGGACGTAAAACAGTCTCGATTGTTGGTAAAAAGCAAAAAAAAAAAAAAAACCCCAAAAAAAAGGTGCAGTTCCCATTCATTTCACGTAAATATGTCGAAGTACAATGCTAGTCTGTTAGTGAATGTAGCTAGCAGCCGCCTGATGTAAACAGAGCTTTTCCTATGAAAATTCTTGTGAATTAATGCTTAAATCCCCGAATTCTTTATAGATATGGACGTAAAACAGTCTCGATTCTTGGTTACAAGAAAAAAAAATGCAGTTAGCGTTTATTTTACGTAAATATGTCGAATTATAATGCTAGTCTGTTTGTGAATGTAGCTAGCAGCCACCTGATGTGAACAGAGCTTTTCCTATGAAAATTCTTGTGAATTAATGCTTAAATCCCCGAATTCTTTTTAGATATGGACGTAAAACAGTCTCGATTGTTGGTTACAAGAAAAAAAAAATGCAGTTAGCGTTTATTTTACGTAAATATGTCGAAGTACAATGCTAGTCTGTTAGTGAATGTAGCTAGCAGCCGCCTGATGTGAACCGAGCTTTTCCGGTGAAAATTCTTGTGAATTCATGCTTAAATCCCCGAATTTGTTATAGATATGGAAGTAAGACAGTCTCGATTCTTGGTGAAAAGCAAAAAAAACGTGCAGTTCCCATTTATTTTACGTAAATATGTTGAAGTACAATGCTAGTCTGTTAGTGAATGTAGCTAGCAGCCGCCTGAAGTAAACAGCCTTTCCGGTGGAAATTCTTGTGAATGAATGCTTAAATACCCGAATTCTTTATTGATATGGACGTAAAACAGTCTCGTTTCTTGGTTAAAAGCAAAAAACCAAACAAACAAACAAAAAAACAACGTGCAGTTAGCATTTATTTTACGTAAATACTGTATGTCGAAGTACAATGCTAGTCTGTTAGTGAATGTAGCTAGCTGCCGCCTGATGTAAACAGAGCTTTTCTGCTGAAAATTCTTGTGAATCAGTGCTTAATAAAAAGTGCAGTTAACATTTATTTCACGTAAATATTGCTAACTATGATGCCAATGCAGTAGTGGCGAATTTCTCCCATTGATTTTTTTCACGTTTGAAAATGGATGCATGGTACGAAAAATATAATAATTACCTTGAATCCTCGATCAAATCACTCCTGAGACAATCCTTCCTGTTTGTATATGGTACAGCTTTTGTAGTTTTTCAAGTGAAATCCGGCGTCAGAGCACTGCGTGTGTGTGTTTGTGAATAGCTCCTCTTGATGTGGGTGGTCCCCTTCTTGAATGCGAGGCGCAGTGCATGACCGATCTGAGACGTCAATGCATTATGAAGTCTACGAAGAAAGTTGAACTATTATTTCAATAACTTACTGTATGTATATTTTTTGTTTGAGATGAACACTTATTTTTTTGTAAAACAAATGGAAAACTCTCTTGCTGAATGTTGTGAACTCATGTTTCCACTTATCTCTATATTCTATGCCACTTTTCCTTACCAGATTTGCAGCAGGAGAGGCTATATGCCAGATGACTGACGAAAGGGCAGATATACCCAGGACTGTTCGCCGGCCAATCACGGGGCGTATATTGACAACCAACCATTCACAATTATCTACTATCAATGTAGTCATCAGTTTATCTAACATTTCTTTGTTTGGGTTTTGAGGTGGAATCTACAGCAGAACTTTTGGATGTTAACTGTTTGCAGTGCTGCACGTACACATTGAGCAGCGAATGCGGCGCATATGGGTGTGAGCCGACAGGGGGCACCGACACGAGGGATCCCTACATCACTCCTGATCACAGTCAAAAAACTCCCACACCTGTTTTTTTTTTTTTTTTTACTTACACCTTTAAATTGTTTATTAGGAAAGTCAATGGATTGTTTCCAACGAATTTGATAATCAATTTTTGCCGTTAGCTATGAGCAGTCCCGTTTGAGTCCTTGTTCGTGTGATGCAGCGCACACAACAGTGATTAGAGAAAGAGAGAGAGAGAGTTCACTGCTACATTCAGGTTGGGTTGCTGAATCAATAATTTTACAGTGTCGACAGTTAGATTGTCTTGTGTGTTGTTAGATTGTCTTGTGTGTTGTTAGATCGACAGTGTGCCTCTGTCAGAGGTGAGTAAATAATGCAATTGCATTGTTTGTATTCTTTGTTTATGAGACGTTACTACTTCACATGGAGTGCTAAGCTAGTTAGCGATTATGCTAATCAGTGTCTTAAAGCATCGCTAAGGAACTTTTCAAGCTTTATTAAATATTTTCATAACATTTGTGATGTGACCACATCACCCCCATCCTCCGTCAGCTTCAGTGGCTCCCAGTTAAACAAAGAATTAACTACAAGATCCTTCTCATTACCTACAAAGCACTTTATTGCCTGGCCCCACCTTCTTCTCAGAAAGGCTCTGTTGTAGTGAACCTTCCTAGTGAACCTAAGTAACCTCCTAAACCTACTGAAATGCAAAAAAAACTGTTTTGGCACAGTTATTTCTATAACGCATACTAAAACTGATTTTCATTCAAAATTGTATTTTTTTCAATGATTTGCAAAATAAAGGTTAACAAAAACAGCAATAACCCCAACCTCCAACTCCTAATTTTTATTTTCCCTAATTTGCTCACATATTAAATGCCAAATCTCAATTTTGACTACTTAAGAACATAGGATGTATATTAAAATTGAAGATAATGTAAACATTTACTTTTTTTTTCTTTTTTTTTAATGATAATGATATAAGTAACATACATTAAGAAAAATAAGTACAAATGACTTATGCAGAGTGAAATGGAATAGATTTTGAAGATCACGCAATCATTGACTTTTTTAAATCATAAGGAAATGAATAAGTAGCCTAACATAAATGAACAAATATAAGTCCGAAGTGCACATTGACAGCTAAGATGTTCTGAACCTCCCCATCAGAGCAAATAAAACTAAATATGATAAATAAGCCTCCTCAACTCTTTCCCTGCTCTTAAAGGTTTGATCCAGTTTCTGTTGCATTGCCCTTTTTTGTAACATCAAATCAACACTTTTTAAAAAAAAAAGTTTTTGCTGTTCCAGAAAACATGCACATTTGAACCAATCAGAGCTAACTTTCTCTGCTGATCACACGTCAGAATGTCAGCCAATTGAACGGATAAATGAGTCCAGGCGTTTTGCTTTGCTGCGTGCATTCGCACATTGACGTGACTCATCATCGTCACACTCAGATAACTGCAGCAGCTGGGGGAAACCTCCATGCCGTCCGTGGAATAAAATAAATATCGGTGGCAACGGATTACGCTAAACAAGCACTTTATTATGCTTGTTAATACTTGTGTATGTAAATCTGATGTTGGTAGATTGTTTTCTTCTTGGAGATGAAATGCAGTGTGGCAGCTTAGCATTTTTTTTTTTTTACATAGCGTTTTGACAGTTGCAATCAAATTTTTGGAATCAAACCACCGAGTACCAGAACAGCATTCTGGCCCTGAATCTTACACTGGAACTGTGTTCCGGCCCTGAATCTTATACCGGAACTGCGATCCTGACCGTTCTGGCCCACTTTCACCCCTGAACAAAAGTCACTAGCCACGTTTACATGCTGACTTTTATTCATACCGATTCAAATCATTCCGAATGGAAATTTCAGATCAGCTGTTTACATGTCACTTCATCTATTCCGATCCAGCGTTTACATGTGACTGCCTTTATTCCGAAAGGACGTTTGGCAACTGCCGTCTGACATGCGCAGATTAATCAAAACAAAGCGTCACGTTGCAAAACATGGAGATCGATCGTCGGAGTGCTGCTGTTTTAACTTTAACCCACTTGTTGTGTTTGTGGGGTCGTATCCGCTTCTGCTGTTTTGCTCTTTTGCCTTGTAGTAGCCGGTTTTCCACCGGTTTCTAATCTGGTCAACGCTCCGGTCTATTCCGGCTTCGTGTAACCTCTCGTGAACTTTTTAGAATAGTTCACTGTTCCTCGTTTTACGCCCGTCTAAGCGAGCAATTATATTCAATTCTTTTAAAGTTTGAATTAAATACAATCTTTTCGCCGGACTCCAATTAGGTGCGCTGTGCTTGGAAGCCATGTTGCAAGAGACGTTACTTACGTCACAAAGTGACGTCACCACGTCAGTACGGAGCATTCTCTTTTCAAATCACGATTTAAAACCTATGTTTAATCTCCCTTACCCCTCTTGATTTTTAGCTCTGCCTCGTCTTAACACTTTTATCCTGTTTTTATCTGTGTATGTGATTTTATCCGTCTCTTGTACAGTGTCCTTGAGTGCTCTGAAAGGCGCTTGAAATTAAATGCATAATCATTATTATTATATGTCGACTGACAACGAGTTGAATGCAAAGGCGTAGCAAGGGTTCCCGGGGGCCCCAAGCAACAAGCAACATGGGGCCTTTCTGAGTCATGTGACACACATACATTCTCGCGCAGTATAATTAACACAAAGGTGGTGGGGTGCGAGTGCGCGCTGCGTGCACGTGCGGTCATCTTGGCCATAAAAGTGGCGAAAACTGAGCACTTAACACTGACTCATATGGATGTACTTACATTCGTTCATGGACGCACACACAGGTGGCCGTCCTCTGCTCGAAATGCGCACCTTACGCCTATTCTCACTCCCAGAATACGCAGTGCTTGTGACGTAGGACAATAACAGGACTGGTTGCTATGGGAACGTAAGCATACCCAAGGAACCTTGCTAAAAGGAGTATTAAAAATGCTAATAAAATAGTTTAGGATAATTTTAGATGCATATACAGTTGTGGTCAAAAGTTTACATACACTTGTGAAGAACATAATGTCATGGCTCTCTTGAGTTTCCAATTATTTCTACAACTCAGATTTTTCTCTGATAGAGTGATTGGAACAGATACTTCTTTGTCACAAAAAACATTCATGAAGTTTGGTTCTTTTATGGCTTTATTATGGGTGAACAGAAAAAAGTGATCAAATCTGCTGGGTCAAAAATATACATAAAGCAGCGCTAATATTTGGTAACATGTCCCTTGGCCATTTTCACTTCAATTAGGCGCTTTTGGTAGCCATCCACAAGCTTCTGGTTGAATCTTTGACCACTCCTCTTGACAGAATTGGTGCAGTTCAGTTAAATTTGATGGCTTTCTGACATGGACTTGTTTCTTCAGCATTGCCCACAAGTTCTCAATGGGGTTTAAGTCAGGACTTTGGGAAGGCCATTCGAAAACCTTAATTCTAGCCTGATTTAGCCATTCCATTACTACTTTTGATGTGTGTTTGGGGTCCCAAATGCGCCCAAGACCCAATCTTCGGGCTGATGACGTTAGGTTATCTTGAAGAATTTGAAGGTAATCCTCCTTCTTCATTATCCCATTTACTCTCTGTAAAGCACCAGTTCCATTGGCAGCAAAACAGCCCCGCAGCATAATACTACCACCACCGTGCTTGACGGTAGGCATGGTGTACTTGGGGTTAAAGGCCTCACCTTTTCTCCTCCAAACATATTGCTGGGCATTGTGACCAAACAGCTAGATTTTTGTTTCGTCTGACCACAGAACTTTCCTCCAGAAGGTCTTATCTTTGTCCATGTGATCAGCAGCAAACTTCAGTCGAGCCTTAAGGTGCCGCTTTTGGAGCAAGGGCTTCCTTCTTGCACGGCAGCCTCTCAGTCCATGGAGATGCAAAACATGCTTGACTGTGAACACTGACACCTGTGTTCCAGCAGCTTCTAATTCTTGGCAGATCTGCTTTTTGGTGATTCTCGGTTGAATCTTCACCCTCCTGACCAATTTTCTCTCAGCAGCAGGTGATAGCTTGCGTTTTCTTCCTGATCGTGGCAGTGACAAAACTGCCATGCACTTTATACTTACAAACAATTGTTTGCACTGTTGCTCTTGGGACCTGCAGCTGCTTTGAAATGGCTCCAAGTGACTTTCCTGACTTGTTCAAGTCAATGATTCGCTTTTTCAGATCCATGTATGTATATTTTTGACCCAGCAGATTTGATCACTTTTTCTGTTAACCCATAATAAAGTAATAAAAGAACCAAACTTCATGAATGTTTTTTTGACAAAGAAGTATCTGTTCCAATCACTCTATCGGAGAAAAATCTGAGTTGTAGAAATAACTGGAAACTCAAGAGAGCCATGACATTATGTTCTTCACAAGTGTATGTAAACTTTTGACCACAACTGTATGTTATATTTTTCTTATACAGTATTTGACGAGGAATAAGATAGACCCATTAATAGACTTTTTGGGAAAAATCACCATTTCTTTAAGTCATCACATGAATAATGAGGTGGACAGTGAAAATCAACGTAAAACAACTCGGCAAGGACTTTCCAGAGAGTACTTGGTGAGTCACTCTTTAAACAATCATGTGGTAGTAATAGCTGATTGGGCTTTCTTAAACATGTACAATCTACGTGACATGGTTAGTGCTGATTGGGATTGATAACAGAATCGTTAGATAATCTGCCAAATAATTCCATGGTATTGAAACACTCCCTACACTTGTCGGTGCGACAATGCAGTAAAGCTGCGTGTGCTAAATCTGTTGGCCCTCTGTGGGCCCCTGCTGGCTGGGGACCCAAGGCAATTGCCTGGTTTGCTAATGGGATGTGACGCCTTTGGTTGAATGGCACCACTGTTATGGCCTGAGGGGAGTTGTATCGCTTTCACTGGCACGAATTAACTTTGAAGAGGGTGGCAAGTCCTTGTCACACAAAAAAAACTACAAATGTGCTGACTACTTTACGGCATACGTCAATTCGCTTTAGTGACGTGCAGATTGATGTAGTTTTGCCCTATCCGCGGATGGTTACATTGAAAGGTGCCGCAGGTTGCGATGCAGTCCGTAAGTCCGTCTGAATACGCCCGCACAAGGATGAGTGAACAGACATCCATAGGTGTACTAAACTACAAATTGTAGATGTAACTAAGGTAATTTACATATATTTTACCGTTAAAATCTTTAAATTTAAAATATCGTACCAAAAACTAAACTATTATTTAGACAGCCGCTTGCTACAAACACTACTATTGCACACATTTGACGGACAACAAATACATACCTGTCAACCCGAGGCCGTTGGCAATCTTAAAAATAGTTACGTATGCCCTTACAAATTGGTGACTGAGCTTACAACATTGTATATAGCGTGCAATATGAAACAAAAATAACACTCTATTTTTATTAAAATAGTATTAATATATTGGTAATATTGTCACATATAACCTGGGGCAATCAATACCTTCAGCTACATCATGATTACTAAAGTTTAACCGTGACTTTTGTTATAATTGTATGTAACACTTATGTCTTTTTATGGCTGCATTTCATGGCACTTCAGCTCGCAATTCAGTTTGACTTGAAGGTAGTTCGTTAGTGTGTCCAGTTATAAATTAAAAAGGTCAATAGATAAAATTAACTTAACGATGCAATCTTTGAGTCAGAGAACATTACTTTTGCTAATTCTGAGAAGGGATCAGCAATAGTTGCAGGCAAATTGTGTTCGGCAACAAATTGGCAGAATAAAATCTCCGCTTTCGTCACTTTTCATTCTGCAGACTTCATCTTTATGACGAGTGTTGTTAATCTTACTTTTAAAAAATAATTAATTAGTTACAAATTGCTTCTCACAAAAAGTAATTGAGTTAGTAACTCATTTACTTGAATGTAAGGGTAATTAGTTACGTGGCAAAGTAACTGGTGTTACCTTTCATGTTTTTTTTTTTCATTTAAAAAAAATAAAATAATAATAACAAAAAAGCAAAGTAACCTTTGCTATGTTTGGAAGTCATTTAATGTTGTGAATTAACTGTTAAAGTTGTTCAAATTGCTCCCGTTTTTGCATTAGTTCCCTGCTGTCTACTTTCGACATGTGAAAGTTTGTTTAGTCATTTAAAGATAGATTCAAGTCAAGATTTTGCAGATTTAGGAGTATTTTAGATAAAAAGTTACTTAGGTTCGCTAGGAAGGTTCACTACAACAGAGCCTTTCTGAGAAGTCTACTGCTTGAAAATGGCGGCTGTTTACGAACGCCGCCGAGTCTGTCATTTCACATGTAGTTCTACATGCATGTGATATCTAGGCGTAGATTGTAGGCTGTCGGCTACAGTCAGGAAATATTGGAGTCACCTAGCCTAGCATCGTGTTTGCTACGGCATCACAACAAACATTCTTCTCTCTCCGTGTCTCTGACTTTTCTCACGTCATTCAACCAACGTAGTAACGCACATTGTCTCGTTGCCGAAACGGTGACAAAATCCGAACGGAGAAAAAAAACGTAATGCACGAAAAACGTACAGATTTTGAACGTACGGCGTACACATTTAAAAATCAGTGCTCACTTGTACAAATTAAGCCGAAACCGTACAACTTGACAGGTATGCAAATAAACACTAGCGGAATTTACCATTAGCAACATTTTAGACTAAAGTACTTTGTGTAAGTTTACTCATTTACTGCTATTGACAGTGCTAGACGTTCAAACCATTTTGACCGGGAAAGGTTTACATGCTTACAGTTTACATGCAGTGGACGTCTATCACCTTCAATGGGAGGCAATGAGTTAAGCAATGATTTTTGAATAATGTACACCCACAACTAGGGAAGTCCTGATCCCATATTTTTGCATGTATCCACGTCACCTGATTTCATTGCAAGCAGCATAAATGAAAATAATACCACCAAAGCATTTGTAATGGCGTACCGCACGCATGCTATTTTTAGACCGTGACGTCGCATCATAAAGCGGAAGTAAAGCAGAAGTGGGACATTATAGACCCGCCCTCGAATAGAAACCATGTTGATTCTGCCACTTTTCTCCGGTAATCTTTCAAAAACGAACATGCCGATCACACATTGCTTTTTTGGAACTTGTAGAAACGACTCTAGACATCACGACATATGAAGGATGTTTTCTTCATACGTTTTCCGAAACCAAAAACTCGGGAGGAAAAGATGTGAAGAATGAATCAACTTGCGCGGACTCTTAACACCACCTTGGTGAATCCATTCACATTTCATATGCAGTAAACATTTTGTTGTGTTAGCATGGTCTTTCAGAGGACAAAGAGGTAAGCCATTTTGATATTTTTAACTTATTTTTTAGCGTGATGTTGTGCAGCTTCTGTCTGACAATGAATGACATGAAAAGAATTACAATGGTAGGCTATCTGACTGCCACTGTTGCCTTTTCTTTTGTTTAAAAAAAAAACTAGTAAGGAGGAAGTGTAAATAAATTATAGAATTAAGATTTGTTATCAATGAAAAAAATTAAAAGTGTTCGTTGGCTGTCACTGAGTAGCATTTGCGATTGCTACACAAAGTATAAATTACCTCCAAGAACGGTCAGAGACGTAGGACTACCAGAGGATATAATATATAGGAAAGACAGGGCTGGTGGTGAAGGATAGCTTGTTGAAACAGGCGAATGTAATTGTCAGTTGCGTCAGAAAAAGGCGTCAATAAAAAAGCTAAGGCTATGCTAAGGTCGGCGATTTTTCGTCTTTTTCAGCCCTCGACACTCAAGCCATCTCTTTAACTGATCATTTTTATGTACTTCCACATCTTTGCAAGTGAATTTGGCACCAGGGACATCATTTTCGGAGAGAATTGGTAGGTTTAGCTTTGTAAACATCTCCTTCGTACATGATTTCAATTCATTTCCTACTGGGGACAAACGGTGGCGTATCCTCCCTTAGCAACAGTAGCTAACGTCATGAATATTAATGAGCGGAAGTGACGTGTTGCTTGTGGTACGCCATTGCAATCATTTGCTGGGAGAAATTGAGCATTATCTGACAGAATTGTAGGGGTGCCAATACTTTTGGCCAGCAGTGTAAAATAAGGCGAGTAATATAAGATACAGTGGGGCAAATAAGTATTTAGTCAACCACTAATTGTGCAAGTTCTCCCACTTGAAAATATTAGGCCTGTAATTGTCAACATGTGTAAACCTCAACCATGAGAGACAGAATGTGGGGAAAAAGCCAGAAAATCCCATTATTTGATTTTTAAAGAATTTATTTGCAAATCATGGTGGAAAATAAGTATTTGGTCAATACCAAAAGTTCATCTCAATACTTTGTTATGTACCTTTTGGAACTCTTCACAAGCTTTTCACACACTGTTGCTGGTATTTTGGCCCATTCCTCCATGCAGATCTCCTCTAGAGCAGTGATGTTTTGGGGCTGTCGTTGGGCAACGCGGACTTTCAACTCCCTCCTTAACCCGTAGCGTCAAAATGATAACAAGAACGGGGAGCAAAAATCCCAAAACCACAGGGGGGGACCTAGTGAATGACCTACAGAGAGCTGGGACCACAGTAACAAAGGCTACTATCAGTAACACAATGCGCTGCCAGGGACTCAAATCCTGCACTGCCAGACGTGTCCCCCTGCTGAAGAAAGTACACGTCCAGGCCCGTAGCGAACCACAGGCCCGTCTGCGGTTCGCTACAGAGCATTTGGATGATCCAGAAGAGGACTGGGAGAATGTGTTATGGTCAGATGAAACCAAAATAGAACTTTTTGGTAGAAACACAGGTTTCTCTTGTTTGGAGGAAAAAGAATACTGAATTGCAAGATACCCACTGTGAAGCATGGGGGTGGAAACATCATGCTTTGGGGCTATTTTTCTGCAAAGGGACCAGGACGACTGATCTGTGTAAGGAAAGAATGAATGGGGCCATGTATCGAGAGATTTTGAGTGAAAATCTCCTTCCATCAGCAAGGGCATTGAAGATGAGACGTGGCTGGGTCTTTCAGCATGACAATGATCCCAAACACACAGCCAGGGCAACAAAGGAGTGGCTTAGTAAGAAGCATTTCAAGGTCCTGGAGTGGCCTAGCCAGTCTCCAGGTCTCAACCCCATAAAAAATCTGTGGAGGGAGTTGAAAGTCCGTGTTGCCCAATGACAGCCCCAAAACATCACTATTCTAGAGGAGATCTGCATGGAGGAATGGGCCAGAATACCAGCAACATTGTGTGAAAAGCTTTTGAAGAGTTACAGAAAACGTTCTGCCTCCGTTATTGCCAATAAAGGGTACATAACAAAGTATTGAGATGAACTTTTGGTATTGGCCAAATACTTATTTTTCACCATGATTTGCAAATAAATTATTTAAAAATCAAACAATGTGATTTTCTGTTGTTGTTTTTTCACATTCTGTCTCTCATGGTTGAGGTTTAACAATGGCGGTAGCACGCAGGCTATTTTTAGAATGTGACATCGCATCGTAAAGCAGAAGTAAAGCCGAAGTGGGACATTATAGACACGCCCTCGCATAGAAACAACGCAATTAGTGCTACTTTTCGCCGGTAATCTTTCAAAAACGAACATGCCGATCACGCATTGCTTTTTTGGAACTTGTAGAAACGACTCTAGACATTACAACCATGAAGGATGTTTTCTTCATACGTTTCCGGAAACCAAAAACTCGGGAGGAAAAAATGTGAAGACCGAATCAACTTGCGCGGACTTTAACACTAGCTCGGCGAATCCATTCACGTTTCATATGCAGTAAACATTATGTTGGGTTGGCATGGTCTTTCAGAGGACAAAGAGGTAAGCCATTTTTATATTTTTAAACTTTTTTTTTTTTAGCGTAACGTTGTGCCGTACTGCTTCTGTGTGACAATGAATGACCTGAAAAGAATTACAATGGTATCTGACTGCCACTGTTACCGTTTCTGTTTTATATATATATGTGTATATATATATATATATATATATAAATAAATAAACAACTTTAGTAAGGGGGAAGTGTAGATAAATTCTAGAATTAAGATGTGTTATCAATGAAAAAATTAAAAGTGTTCGTTGGCTGTCACTGAGTAGCATTTGCGATCGCTACACAAAGCTAACTAAATTACACCCAAGAACGGTAAGAGACGTACGACAACCAGAGGATATATAAGAAAGACAGGGCTGACGGTAAAAGGTAGCATGTTGAAACAGGAGAATGTCATTGTCAGTCGCGTCGATAAAAAAGCTAAAGCTATGCTTAGTTCGGCTCGTTTTTTTCGTCTTTTTCAGCCTTCGACACTAAAGCCATTTCTTTAGCTGAACATTTTTATGATCTTCCACATCTTTGCCAGTCAATGTGGCACCATGCACATCATTTTCGGAGAGAATTGGTAGGTTTGGCTCTATAAACATCTCCTTCGTACACGATTTCCATTCATTTCCTATTAGGGACAAACGGTGGCTTGTCCTTACTTAGCAACAGTAGCTAATGTCATGAATATTAATGAGGGGAAGTGACGTGTTGCTTGCGGTACGCCATTACAGGTCTCTCTAATATTTTCAAGTGGGAGAACTTGCACAATTAGCGGTTGACTAAATACTTATTTGCCCCACTGTAAACATGTTTTTTGGTGTCACAGGCACTTTAAACTATTGAAGAAAAAGTACACATAAACACATGCAAGACACTTTTGGTATCTCTGTTTATTTGCTCCATAGGAGGAGACGAGAAAAGGAGTCGGAGTGGCGGGAAGAGGTCCGGTCGTGCGGGAGAGAGGAGAAGAGTAGGAGAATGAGAAACAAAGAAATGAAGACAAGAAAGAAGGGGGGAAAAAAGGTCCATCAAGCATGCGTAAGTGCCAATTTCTATACACACTGTTACACAGAAGCAGATTTTTGCGATTCCTCCAAATAATCCACGTTGACCATTGCCTCATTATCCTTTGGTTCAAAGTATTTCCGAGTTTTTTTTCTATTGTTTTAACCAGGCAGTGATTCTTCCAACATGACAACACATACACACAGAGAAATACACACGACACATACAGAGGAAGCGAATCGAGCGGGTTCGGACTCATACAAAAGGACAGAAAGCGACAGATGTGGTCCTTAAAGCCTTTTACATCCACTGAAAGAAATGTGGCTTCTTATTTATTCATTCATTGAGATTTGGATTAACAAAATAAAAGCAAGAAATTCAGGAATTAAGCTTCTCCCTCTCATCCATGTGCCTGTATTGAACTAAAGCAGCATCTAATAAACAAGGCGACCCTTACGGAAACATAGAAGGATCGCATAAAACCAATAGTTCTGTACAAGCTATATCCCTAATTGCTCAATAAATAAATGAATAAGTGCCATTGTGTAAAGACATTCTGTTCTTTCTTGCTGAAAAAGGCTCAAATTTTGCCAAAACTTTGAATCCCCTCGCCACGTTGTTTCCTTCCCCCACTGCTTTACAACGGTGACACCTATTCTAGCTTCAGGGATTTCAAGTAGAAAAATAAACATTGTCCCAACATTGCATAAAGAAGCCATCAATACATCAATTCATTCAAGTCAGTAAATTGCTGTTTTGTATTTATATATATGTATATGTACAGTATACATACTGTGTCTTAAAAGTTTCTCACACAAAAAAAAACAAAAACACACTTTTAACTTTCCATTTGCTCCTTTGCTAGCAGGAAATGACTGGAATTGACTGCCGTGGACGTCCAATCCATTTGAACTGTGAGGGTGGCAGCGAATGAACGTTCGTTCATTCGCTGCCACCCTCCCACTTCAAATGAACTGGACGCCTATCTCCGTCAATGGCGCTAAAAATAATCATTCAATTAGTGATTGAAAGCAAACAAATAAATGCAAATACCGTATTGGCCCGAATATAAGGCAGCCCTGATTATGAGACGTTTGAAAGAAGATTTTTATAAAGAAAATAATTACAGTACATCAGAAACAAATGATTATAACAATATATTTGAGAGAAAAGCATGTTATTTTGCCTCATTCAAATCTGAATATCTGAACATTTAAATATGTAAACTAAAGTGCAATCACATTCGTAAATGAATAGCTTCTGGTTTTTGAAATGTAAATAAACCAATCAATTGTGATAAAACAACAAAATTGTAATAACTCCCATTAACCCTCAAAGTGAAGTCTTAACTGTAACTGTATTCTTGAAACAAATCTGAATAAGGAGAAAAAACAAATGCAATAAAATAATGCAAACGGGTTAAACTTGAGAGTAGATGAGATCTGTCATGACAGAACATTGTGAGCCTAGCCTAGCATCGTGTTTGCTACAGCGTCACAACAAAAATTCTTCTCTCTCCGTGTCTCTGACTTTTCTCACGTCATTCAACCAACTTAGTAACGCATAGTAACGCACATTGTCTCGTTGCCGAAACGGTGACAAAATCCGAACGGAGAAAAAAAATGTAATGCACGAAAACGTACAGATTTTGAATGTACGGCCTACACATTTAAACATCAGTTCTCACTTGTACAAATTACGCCGAAACCGTACAACTTGACAGCTATGCAAATAAACACTAGTGGAATTTACCATTAGCAATATTTTCGACTAAAGTATTCGACTTATTTTTTAGCGTGACGTTGTGCCGCGCTGCTTCTGTCTGACAATGAATGACCTGGAAAGATTTAAAATGGTAGGCTATCTGACTGCCACTGTTGCCTTTTCTGTTGTAAAAAAAAAAAAAAAAAAAACTTTAGTATGGAGGAAGTGTAAATAAATTATAGAATTAAGATTTGTTATCAATGAAAAAATTAAAAGTTTTCGTTGGCTGTCACTGAGTAGCATTTGCGACCGCTACACAAAATATAAATTACCCCAAAGAATAGTCAAAGACGTAGGACAACCAGGGGATATATAATACTGTATATAGGAAAGACAGTTTAAACAGTTTAAACGTTGAACATTTAAATATGTAAACTAAAGTGCCATCACATTCGTAAATGAATGGCTTCTGGTTTTTGAAATGTAAATAAACCAATCTATTGTGATAAAACAACAAAATTGCAATAACTCCCATTAACCATCAAAGTGAAGTCTAACTGTAGCTAGTCTTGAAACAAATCTGAATAAGGAAAAAAAATTGCAATAAAATAATGCAAACTGGTTAAACTTGAGAGTAGCTGAGATATGTCATGACAGAACATTGCTTCAATGAAATCTGGTGCCATCTAGCGTCGTGAATGGGTATAATGTCTAGACTGCGAATACAACACGACCCCCTCTTTTTCAGCCTTATTTCAATGCAAAAAACACCGTCTTATATTCGAGCCAATACGGTATGTCAACACACGAGCAAGCACCTCACATTAATCATACACGAGCAAGGAAGACGCCTTTAGCTCCGCCTCTTCTGTTCCCTGATTGGCTGTTGAGCAGCACGCATTCGTCTAATGCAACTCAATTAATAATGCAGCTAATGTGAACTAAAAAAAAAAATGATACTGAACGAGAAATTTGTGAGTCTAAAGTATTTTTTTTTTTTCTTTTCTGTATTATTTACATCTATATAACATGAGCTGACACTGGCAAGCCAGCCTTGTGCCTGCCTATTGCTGGTTACAATTTGGATATTCATGTGTTTTTTAGGTCCAGAAGCATTTTTATGATGTTTGGCTTTATACACCACCACAGTAAAAATAAATATATACCGTAATTTTTGCACTATAAGGCGCATGGACTATAAGCCACCAAATTTGACACGAAAACTGCATTTGTTCGTAGATACAGAGGGGCAAATGAATATTTAGCCAACAATTGTGCAAGTTCTCCTACTTGAACAGATTAGAGAGGCCTGTAATTGTGAACATGGGTAAACCTCAACTATGAGAGACAGAATGTGGAAAAAAACAGAAAATCACATTGTTTGATTCTTAAAGAATTTATTTCCAAATTAGAGTGGAAAATAAGTATTTGGTCACCAACAAACAAGCACGATTTCTGGCTGTTAGAGAGGTCTAACTTCTTCTAACGAGGCTCCACTCGTTGCCTGTATTAATGGCACCTGTCTTAACTCATTTTCGGCATAAAAGACACCTGTCCACAATCAGTCACACTCCAAACTCCACTATAGCCAAGACAAAAGAGCTGTCGAAGGACACCAGAGACAAAATTGTAGACCTGTGCCAGGCTGGGAAAATGCTTGGTGTAAAGAAATCAACTGTGGGAGCAATTATTAGAAAAATCCCAGAACCAAACGAGGGGACCTAGTGAATGACCTACAGAGAGCTGGGACCACAGTAACAAAGGCTACCATCAGTAACACAATGCGCCGCTAGGGACTCAAATCCTGCACTGCCAGACATGTCCCCCTGCTGAAGAAAGTACACGTTCAGGCCCATCTAGAGAGCATTTGGAGGATCCAGAATAGGACTGGGTGAATGTGTTATGGTCAGATGAAACCAAAATAGAACTTTTTGGTAGAAACACAGGTTCTCGTGTTTGGAGGAGAAAGAATACCAAATTGCATCCGGAGAGCACCATACCCACTGTGAAAAATGGGGGTGGAAACATCATGCTTTGGGGCTGTTTTTCTGCAAAGGGACCAGGACAACTGATCTGTGTAAAGGAAAGAATTAATGGGGCCATGTATCAAGCGATTTTGAGTGAAAATCTCCTTCCATCAGCAAGGGCATTGATGATGAGACGTGACTGGGTCTTTCAGCATGACAATGATCCCAAACACACAACCAGGGCAGCAAAGGAGTGGCTTCGTAAGAAGCATTTCAAGGTCCTGGAGTGGCCTAGCCAGTCTCCAGATCTCAACCCCATAGAAAATCTGTGGAGGGAGTTGAAAGTCCGTGTTGCCCAACGACAGCCTGAAAACATCACTACTCTATAGGAGATCTGCATGGAGGAATGCGCCAAAATACCAGCAACAGTGGGTGAAAAGCTTGTGAAGAGTTACAGAAAACGTTTGGCCTCCGTTATTGCCAACAAAGGGTACATAACAAAGTATTGAGATGAACTTGGTATTAACCAAATACTTATTTTCCACCATGATTTGCAAATAAATTCTTTAAAAATCAAACGATGTGATTTTCTGTTTTTGTTTTCCACATTCTGTCTGTCATCGGTGAGGTTTACCCATGTTGACAATTACAGGCCTCTCTAATATTTTCAAGTGGGAGAACTTGCACAGTTAGTGGTTGACTAAATACTTATTTGCCCCACTGTACGCTGCACTGGACTATAAGCCGCAGCTGTCATCACTGTATTATGGAATATTTACACCAAAAGATATCAACGGACAACACTTTATTTGACAGTGGCATCATATGACTGTCATAAAAAAAAAAAAAGATCAACCATTAAGCTTTGAACCAATTGGCTGCAAAGCATCATTGCTTCAAGAGGCTTCATTTGGCCACTGATCTTGGGGAGGCAGTCTCTGCTGCCACCTGCTGTCAACACCGTTGTCGTCAAACATGTACTAAATTAACCATTTTTTCCAGATTTTTTTTTTTTTTTTTAAATGTAATTAAACTTTTATATTCATTCCTCTTCTGAACCGCTTGCCTCCTAGTATGCATTGCAGCGTTACAGATGTGAATAAGAAATAAAAAATCATGCTCTTTGCTAATTATTTCTTCAGTTACTGTTCTAGTTGTTTCATTAATTGCTAGTTATGGAATTTGGTAACACTTTATTTAACGGTGGCACCATAAGACTGTCACAAGACCATCATAATTATGACATGGCACTGCCATGAGCATTAATTAATGCTTATTACAGATTTGTTTTTGTGTCATCCGGCAAATGAGCTCCCTTTTGAATGGATGTAAAAGATCCGAGCTGGACATAAATCGAGTTGCTGAAATATTTTGCCGGATAACACTTAATGACAAATGTCTAAGCATTCATTAATGACCATGATAATGTCAGGTCATAATAATGGCGGTTTTATAATGCCGCTGTCAAATAAAGTGTTACCTATTAACCCAAATAAATCAACAAAGTAGCCGCACTGGACTATTAGCCGCAGGATTCAAAATGAGGGGGAAAAAGTTGCGGCTTATAGTCCGAAACGACATGCTCACACTTATTAAAAAACTTGTTGAACACAATTTTGTACAAACTTTTCGGCTCACACACACAGAAAGACCACAAATGGCAAAGATTTATGAATGGTTGAAGTCCACTGAAAATGGAGGAGGGTTTTTTTTCTCCCCCAAACAAGTCTGAAAATTAGTGAAAACAGGGCAACAGAGAAAGCAAGCCTTTTTTTTAACTGGTCGGTTCCCCAAAAAAGACTTTTAACTAACATTAACGATCGAAAAACAATTAAAAGTCAAACGTCAAAGTCACTCATACATGTCAGAAGTAGCGGCGAAGTTGTGTCAAAATGATTCAATCGAAAAAAATTGCCTTCAAAACTTTTTCCACTTCAAAAAAAGTGCGTTCTAAACTTTTTCCACTTTAAAAAAATGAGTTTAAAATTTTTTGTTTTTCCAAAAAAGTGACACTTCAATAAAAAATATATATATTTCAAAAAAAAAAAAAAAAATTCAAAAAATATTTTCGCTAATGATTTTTTTTCTTTGATTAAAAATATTTTTTTGATTGAAGCAACTTTTATTGGGATTGAATGATTTAGACACAAATGTCCTGCCCATAATATGGCCCAAACATAAAAAGGATTGCTTCAATCAAAGAAAACAGTTTCAATGAAAAATTAAGTGTTCCAATGCAAATTTCGGAGTCTCAAATATTTTTTTCGCATTCAAAAACTTTTTTTCTATGATTGACTTTTTAAACATTTTTGATCGAAGGGATTTTTCTTTTGAAATATATATATTTTTTGTTTGAAGCAACCTATTTTTTGATTGAATAATAAAGATACAAATGTCCTAGCCAAAATGTGGTCCAAATGCAAAACTACACAACTTCAATAAAAAAAAAGTTGTTTCAATTAAAAAAAAAAAAAAAAAGAAAACGAGTTAAATCAATAAACAAAAAAATTCCCAATCAAAGAAAAAGTTTTCAAATACATTTTTTTGAGTTTTTCTAATTTATTTTTGCATTCAAACACATTTTTTTGGATTGACTTTTTCTTTGATAGAAAATATATACTGTATTTTGATTGAAGCAACTTTTTTTTTTTAATTGAATAATAAAAACACAAATCTACCTCCATACAAGGTCCTGGAACGTATTAACTTTGTATGTAGAGGTACCACTAAAACACATTTTACATGACTGAATCCATCTGCTCCCTGTTAAGACCAACATAAGCTTAGTTTTTGTCTGAGTTTATGTTTCTATAATGCATTCGTAATTTAGTTTATAGGTATATTTAGCCGTTTTTTGTGGGGATATGTGTTTGAAATATTTGTTAATAGATTTGTAAAAAATAAAAATTAAAAAGTTTTCATTTTATAGCATTTAAGCTAGCCCACTTTTGCTGTATAGTTAGCCAATTGTTCTTTTGTTGTACTTAGATCCTCATTTATTTATTTATTTATTTTTATACTGTTTGAGGCTCAGCGCAGGTATTTGAATTTTTTATGTCCCTTATCCTATTACTCGAATTAACCAGTTCATCGATTAATCAACTACTAAAATAATCGATAGATGCAGCCCTAATCAAAATTAATATTGACATGTAAAAATTCCAAAAATGTTTTAGAATGAACATCAGGCTTTTTCTATGGGTTACTCTCCCGTCCAAAAAGGGGTTTTTAATTAAATTAAATAGTTAAAAAATATAGGCGAAAAAATGAACTATTTGCCCCCCCTAAATTATCTGAGATTTTCATTGCAGTTTTTTTCTCGCACGTCGTTTTTTCCCATGCTCATTTTAACGTCCATCTAGTCAAATTTAATGGCTGACTATTAAAGAAACTTCATACACGATAGTCCTCAAGCTGATCACTCCAAAAAAACCTATAATTATCGATTTTTATCATAAAGAGAAAACAACAGCTTTATCATGTGCATCCTAGCGGAAGGAATCTTGTGTAATGAATTGAAAAATACACAGAATTTCATTTTTCTTAAGTGTAATAGTGGAGAAAAACGCCAGTAATTCCAGAGAGTGGCCGTTGTACGTGGTGGCAGCTATTTTATCAACACTGATACTGTTTTAGCCAATCAAATGTGAGTATCCCAAATTGCCGGCCCTTCTTCGTGACGCCATTAATATATCAGTACGTGTTGTCTTCCTTTTTAACTCAATTAAAATTACGTACCCCGGTGTAACACGACTTGCGTGTTTTGACATAGTGAACGTACAAACAATGAACTGCCATGTAACGAGGGAGCACTGTATTAACTAGGGATGTCCTGATCCAATCATGTGATCAGATATCGGGCTATTTTCCAGAGGACCAGAATTGGGTGAAAAGGATCAGATATCTATTTCTTCTTCATGCTTGTACAGTGTCGCAACCTCCTTCGTGCTAAGCAGTGTGGCCAAACTCTTCAGTGCAGCTTGCGTTTAGTACTTAAAGTTAACAATGATTGACAGGTTTGTAGCTTTGATCTCGCCAGAGAAGCTTGGTAGCTCTACGATCAAAGCCATAAATGTGTCAATCATTGTTAAATTTGAAGCCCAGTTATAAGTATGCTTTGGCAACTCGTTGTGGCGGAAAACACAGACAAGACTGAAAAAGCAGTTTCTGCTCTTGCACTCCTCTTTAAAAGAATCTGCTGTATTTTAGCCAAAAGAACTATTGTGTTTGATACAACAATATGTCTATATGCTGCCATAGCAGATTCATGGCGCATTAAGCCCCCGAACTATTTTTAATTTGTCCGTTTTACCCTGGAAACCCCCGTTTCCAGACGTCGCGCAACCGCTTTTGTTTCAACCCAGCCATAAAACGTAGGTAATTAATTATATTTATTATTCAAAATGTCATTTTTAGCTTCGAATCATTAATTGATGTCTCATATTTTGTTTAAAAAAAAAAAAAAAATTTTTTTAATTATTCACTCGCATATTTGTAATTTGTTAACAAATGACGTCACTATGAAAAAAATGGCGTCTGTAAAAAAGATATCTACCTCATAACTTTCACTTAATTGTATTTTTTTGTTACAGTCGCATCTTCTCCTATATGTTAGATGATAAATAATCGATCCAAACAAAGAAAAATTTAGAAAAAATGGTAAATATATGAAAAAGAAAATCTCGACCACTCCTTGATGTCTGCGATTTCTGCATCCCGATCCTTGTTAAATTACCATGTTTCACCCATAAAATCCCCCCCAAAATCCAGCTGTGACCATTCGAGCTGTGTCTTGACACTCGGTGATACATGCTACATGTTTTTTTGGATCGAAACAAGGTAAGTACGCGATGATATCTCGTTAAAGTCATGGTGTCTGTAATTCTGCTCTTTCATGCTCTCTTCTCCAGATAAGGTTTTGCTGTTTAATTAAAAAAAAAAAAAAAAATTGTAAATCCCCCCCTGTTCAAATGTTTTCCTCCCCCGGAAAATTGAGATTTCAAGCTTTCCAATGATGTATCAGACATGCATATCGGACAATTTTGAAATTTGGCCAAATTGGGGGTCTTAGAGCGGAACTTCAAGTCACCTGAGTGTTTTCCGCCATGTGTAAGTGAGAGGCTATTCTCAGCGACGTGAGCATCAAAGCTCGAGTGGACTCACTCAATGAAGCATTTATTATCGGAAGATTCTCAACATCAGGTGACTAGGAGTCGGGTGCAAAAATGAGCGATCAGGACATCCCTAGTATTAACATTTGACAATGTGAAAATACTTTTCAGCTTCTATAGAGACATTCTGCAATAAATGCCTCATTATTGTAAAGCCACCTAATGAAAGCCTTCACCAAAAACAATGTGGTGGTGTAAAAAGGCAAAATCATTAAAAACAAACAAACTCATTGACCACATACTTCTGGACCTGACTGTATGTATTAGTGTAGTAGTGATGCAGATGAGCCAACAGTGAATTCCACCACAGCACACAAATCCCTCAAAAAGTCTTCTGTTTCAAGCCAGTACATTCAAATAGTAATCATCATCATCATTATTATTATGTGAGGGTTGGCGTTGTCAAGTGGCTGCGTTTTGGTTGCTGAAAGCTTTCAAGAGCGGGACTCGGCCAACATCAACAGTCCAGAAGGCAACCTCCAATAGGTTGGATTGCATCAGTGCAAAAAAAGACGGCTCTGTCATTTTTTTTTCAATTTTTTTGTTTTTTTTTAACCCTTCACAATTCCCTACCGCTACAAGCCCACTTAAAATCCTCCACCCCCGACTATGGTTCAGTGCAAAGTCTATACAGTGCTGTATAGTACAGGAACTCCATAGGAACATGCATACAGTGAGACAGAGTAGGAAGCACACTTATCTTTACAGTACAATCCTTATCTGTGCAGTGTTATTGTGTATTTGTCAGCAAAAGTTTTTGTCATGGGGCGGTTTCTTTAATTCATGAGGATGTACGAAGGGGAACATGTAAACAAAGTCGCTCCCCTCCTCCTCTTCTCTCCTCCTCCAAAGAAGGAAATTGTTTATATCATACATTTAAATGTTTTTTTTTTCGCTCTCTTCCCACTTTATTACAAAATTATTCCTATTATATTGTTTGAATATGTTAGATTTTCATTATAGAATGATGGGGTCGCATGCATGTATCCGCCACCGCACTGCCTCCCCCTCCCTCCTGATCCCTGATGGTATTGTCCGTGTAGCTCATCCTCTCGTCACGTGTTTACCTTTGGGATGTAAGGCTTACAAAGTTTGTTGCATCAGGTCTCCTCGATTTTCCAAAGAATCCATCATCACGCCCGCAAAAAAAAGTTTTTTTTCTGATACCTGAAAAGCAACAGAATAATAGATAGATATTGTATTACTACGGCTGACTCCTGGTCAGTTTGTATAGAGGAGTCACGTGACAGCCGGGGAGTCAGTTGGTTGCCATGGAAGCGGTCGGTCCCTCTTCCTGTTGGCCGGCGGGCTCTTCGTCATCCTCCTCTTCCTCCTCCTCCTCCTGTAGCGTGTGAGCGAGGCCGGCCGGCGCGGCGTCGCAGGGCCTCTGCTCGCCCATCGGCGAGGCCGGCGGTTGCCCAGGACTACTACCGCCCGAGGCATCCCCCGGGAGCGTGGGCGGAGTCAATGTGGACGACTCGGGCTCCATACACAGTGTCATCTCTCCTTCCTTGATGGAAAGGCAGACAGATGAGGGAATGAATGGTTGGATGAAGAGGGTGGTACAACTTGTTGCAAAAATGATTGAATCCCCGACTCACTCAGTTGTTTTATTGCAACTATGTCCAAACCCTTCTTCTTTATAAAATGTATTTTTACGTCTTAACTCATTAGCTGCCATTGACAGGCAAAATGGATTGGACATCTATCGCCATCAATGGCAGTGAAACCGAATGGCAGTCTTCCCATTTAAATACAGTGGTATGAAAAAGTATCCGAACCTTTTTGGAATTTCTCACATTTCTGCATAAAATCACCAACAAATGTGATCTAATCTTTGTCAAAATCACACAAATGAAAATACAGTGTCTGCTTTAACTAAACATCTCTGGGTTCTGATTCAATTTAGCTCCAAACCACAAAGCTGAAAATCCATTTTAAAGCGATAAAACTGGCCACTGGATGGCAGTAGCGCATTTGGTAAGACCCGCAACCTGATTCAACGGCAACGAATGGCCGAGCCACACGGCCGGGCGCCGGCGGAAGACGACCGAATGAAGAACAACCTAGAGGACGCCCGGGATGCAAGGCACTGGACGACCGAGCAGAACGACCAGGACCACCAGTGCAGCGGACGATGCCGTTGAGTCTGTGCTGCTCGCCGAGCAGACCCCGCAGAGACTCAAAAAACTTTTTATGAGACAGGCGGCGATGAGGGAAAAGTTTACCTGGCTGTCGCGGCGACAACAGCGTCATTTCTCAGTTAGTTATGTGTAAATAAATTGTTACGTTGCTATCAAAACCTCTATTTGTCTTGTTGTTTATGTTATTTTGTAAAAGGAAAACATTCAGATGTTTGGGATGTAACTAAAGGGAAAAAAAAAATAGCTGTGATAAAGTCAGTTATGTTTGAAATGTATGCTTTCACAAAAAGTTCAATTTCTCTGTTTTTTCATCAGAAATTGGAAAATTGCTCAAACTAAGCTATTTTCTAATGCTCATTTCTAAAGAATTGAAAAAGATATGAACTTACTTTTTTTCCTGCTGAAAGAAGAGAGTTTAATCTTTCTTTTGATGGGTTCTCTTTATATAGCAATAGAACAGAATTTTCAGTGGGCCTTGCAAAATCAGTCAAAATCTAGTAAAACGGCCGGGAGCGAAGGGCCTTGCTCCTGTGAAAATGGCTGGGAGTGAATGAGTTAACCAATGTGCGCATGTGTTGGATGTCTCGCCGCGTAGGAAGGAATTGCAGAACACCGGTACTGTTCATCTAGTGACCGTGACAAACTCAACACTCATCACCACGAGCGTCCATTGCGCGCATAAAACATGGCGACTTCCTAGGTCAAAACATGTACTAAATATAGATTTTTAACTCAATGGGAAAATTTTATGTGCTTCTAATAACATATTTTAGTAAAAGCGAACAATTGTGGCTTATCGGAGTCTACAAGTCTTTAAGGCCGAGGTTCCCTTGAAGTGACGAGCTCCATTTAGTGTTAAAGCTGAGAAGTGCAACAGAATATAGGCTGGAATTTAAAGCTTATGTGGACAAATAAAAATTGGGCAGTGGAACACTGTTGGCCCACGAGCCGTCGTTGGACACATCTATAATAGAAGAAATCTAGAAAAATTGATTTTTAAAAAAAATTTTTTTTTTGAGATCATGCAGAGGGGCGAAAAAGGGAATTGCCCAATTCTTGGGGGGAAAAAAATGGAAAAATGATTGAATAAACCTGTGAAATTTAATTCCCAAAACTAACACCTGCATCAGATTCATCATCTTGTTAGTCTGCAATTAACAAGGAGTAATCACACTTCGGTAAGCTGTTGGACCAAGTTGAGTAACCTGAATCATGGCTCATTCCATTGCTGCTTGCCATCCCAGTCAAAATGGATTGGACGTCTAACACCATCAGTAGTAACCAATGAGTTAACACACATGAAAAAAACAGACCTTGGAGAATAAAGTTTGGAAAACCTTGTTTTATCGTGTCCTAAAGCCTGAAAATTGGCAATTTAAATGACTTTAGTTTTGGGTCATATCAGGGATCTCTTAAACAACTGAGTGAACATCCCCCATTCCATAATTTCTTCCGGGGGTTGTATATAGGCAGATGTAAGCGCACCTTAACGTCGTCTTCTTCCTCCTGCTGCTCCAGCAGCGGTGAGTGTTCATTCCCCACCAGCTCGTCTCCGGCGGGAACGCAGAGGCCGGGTTCCGCTGCGGCCGTCGCGCCCACGTAGCCCCCCGCCTCTACTTGATAGGCCTCCATCTGGCCCGTGTTCCACAGATCCACCAGGGGCGGGTGCACTTGGTGGACTAAGCTGTGGATGGTGCTGTTGGGGGTCGCTTGTAAGGAGTGGTTGGCGCTGTGGAGCCTGTGTTCCAATGACTAGAAAGTAAAGAGATTGGGATCAGAATACAGCAGGGAAAGATGTGTTGTGGTGCGTGTAAAAAGGGATCTTACAGGGAAGTGGGTGGTGATGAAGATGCAACAAAGCCCATATTGTGTTGGCAGACAAGATAATGAAAGCCACACAGTACATAACAATGTAAAACCTGTGCAATCGAAGTAGAGCACAATGCTTTTGTTCAGCCCCAAGCCATTTTTAAAATATATGAAAGGAGTAAATGTATTACATTGTCAGAAATGAGTCAAGTAACTCATTGGCCACCATTGATTGTGGTGGGTGGATGGATGGATGGATGGATGGATGGATGGATTCGCTAGCCTGTCACCCTCGCAGTTCAAATGGAATGGACGGCGAATAGCGAGAAACTCATTTACATTCAGAACAGTATTGAAGTACAGTCCCTAACAAAAGTCTTGTCGCTTATCCATTTTGTAGAAACAATTGCTAATAACCTGACTTTTAATTATTCAATTGGTTTCAGAAATGGCTCATATGAAAGCTAAGACCCTCCCAAATAATGTGGAATGTACAAAAATATATTTGTTTCACTGAAAAAAGATTTATCATTTAATAAAGACATAAAGGTAAATTTTGGCAAGACAAAGGTTTTGTCACCTACAAAGAGTAGTGTGAAAATTGAAACAAAAATGTACTTCAAATACAAAAATATGTTACATAACATAAGTGAATTAAGTAGTGGTGCTGTGAAATCCAAATTTAATATTTTGTATAACTTCCATGGGCTTGAAGGACTGCATCCATGCGGTTCGGCAAGGATTCATACAATCCATTGATGAAGTCATCAGGAACATCAAAGAAAGCAGTCTTGCATGCCTCATCAACATTCTTGGGTTTCGTCTTCCATGCTTCCTCTTTCATCCTATCAATAATGTTCATGTCTGGTGACTGGGCTGGCCAGTCCTGGAGGATTTTGATCTTCTTTGCCTTGAGGAACTTTGAGGTAGAGATTGAAATATGCGATGGAGAACCATCCTGCCGCAGAATTTGTTCCTTTTTATGGTTAGGAATGTAAGAGGCAGCTAAGATTTGTTGATATTTCAGACTATTTATGTTGCCTTTCACCCTGCAGATCTCTCGCACACCCCACACCTAACCCCTAACCTCAGACCATGATTTTGCCACCACCAAACTTCACTGTTTTGCGGCAATAGGCAGTTTCTTCAGACGAATCTTCCATTGAATTACACCACAGTCGCTGCAAATATTGCAGGAGACCTACTGGAGCCCGCAAGGATCCGAGATTCACTCAGAAAACAGTCACATGAGCCATTTCTAAAACCAATTGAATAATTAAAAGTCAGGTTATTAGCAATTGTTTCTACAAAATGGATAAACGACAAGACTTTTGTCAGGGAGTGTATTTGTACTTGGTGTCTTCCCATTGTTGCTTCACAGTATACGATAGCATGCTGCACAGTGGTCATTGTTTTGATTTTAATGACAGAAAGCTGATTGCAACCAAATCATACAAAAGCCAAAGCAACCGTCCCATAGGAAATAATATAAATTCAAGTGCAGCAAATTTTTGACTATAAGCCGCAATTTTTTTTACTAAAAGCAGCTACCGTTTTCCCCTGCTTTGAACCTTGCAACTTATATGTTGATTTTTTTTTTTTAGGCTAATTAGCTGAATGTGTCTTTGTGTGAATATTCCTGCGTATTATACACCAGTGCTGCTTATATTTGAAAAAAAAAAAAAAATACTGTTTTCTTGTCAAATTTGGTGGGTACAACTTATGCCTTATAGTCTAACAATTAGGAACAGTGACCTAAAAGTTGAAAAATGAAAAGGAAAGTCAGAAGTCAATTGATTCTATCATTCTCGCAACATATGTTGGCAGTTGGCTTAATAATAAAATTACATTTACACCTCGAACAATATTATGAACAATTTAAGCATGAAACGATGACATAGAATTTAAAAAAAAACGCCTTCATCAATAAGTTTTAGTAAGACCTGTTGCTGCTGATACTGCAGGAGTTGCTGCTGCTGATAGTGCTGCATCTGCTGGATCTGCTGCAACTGCTGAAGTTGACTCTGCTGCTGAAGATTAAACTGCTGTTGCTGCTGCTGCTGCTGCTGTTGCTGCTGCTGTGACAAGAAGTGAGCGGCCGCCTGCCCGTCGTAGCCTTCGGTCCCCACGAGGTAGGAGCCGGCGGGAGGAGACGCCACGCCAGACGCGTCGTTGTTGATTGGCTCCCAAGCGTCCGAGGAGGAGAGGCAGTAGTGGCCCTGGGAGACGTAAGTATGTGGCCACACCTCGGCGGAGGAATGATGCAAGATCTGGTCTGCGGGAGAAGACATATGGGAGAAAGGAGTCAAGTTTGTCGCTTTAGTTTACCTAGTTCAATTTGAACTACGACCACCCGGCTTCTTAAGCGTCTCATCAGGCAGACTCATGAAAAGCATGCCCACTACTGGCTAAATCGGAACTTAAAGGCAACAATAAGTCTGGAATTGATGAATGTATTTAATTAGACAATTAGATAACTAGAATAATTAACAATCTGGCTCCGAGCATCGATTCCTGAAATATACCTACCAAATTTTATTCCGATCCGTTCATGAATATTGGAGGAGGATCAATTTTAGTGAGGAAGAACAAAGTGTGGTAGAACTTGAGTCTTCCTTCAGAGCGGTTTAATAAAGTTCTCAGATGAGACCAGATATTGGTAGCGTAGCTTAAAATTATACTCTAAAACTTGGGTCTTTCCCAACAATATTGCCTCCACTCAGATATTGTAACAATTTTTTATTTTTTTTTTTTAAGTTGGGGTATTTTGTTAAAACAAAAATAGATTTTTTAAAAATGCGCTGATATGTCTCTCAAAAGAACTATCCGTGAAATAAACAGGTTTTCGTCCTAACCACTCCTAGAGGGAGTAGAGCATGATGCTTGTTAAGCCAGTCAGCTCCCCTTACATCTTGTTTTGTTGTTCAGTATGTTTAATATTTTGCGTCACCGAGCTACACGAAATGACCTTCGTGGAAATGACTCATTTTACCTAGCTATAGGCAGATGTGGCCCTTTGTCTCCTGTTTAACTAGCTAAAAAAATGTTATTTCAGTTGCAAAAAATGTGACAATAATTATACAATAATTAATGTGTCCAGTGATCCCTCGCTACTTCGCGCTTCAAACTTCATACCCTCAGTCCATCGCAGATTTTTTTTTCAATTTAAAAAAAAAAAACAAGACGGAAGAGTTGTCCTGAGCCGATCGCGTAGTCTCGCTCTCCCTCCTTCTCCCTGCTCTTTGTTCGCCAGGCAAACCACTGGAGTTGCTGATTAACATTAAAGTGGAAGTTCAGGGTTTTTGACATTAGGTTTAATCTTCGATTTAGGGGGGTTTCATTTAGAGATGTTCCGATCCGATATTTGGATCGGATCGGAACATGCTGATATGGGCCAAAAAGTGCGCATCGGTATCGGATCGGCCAACACGGAAAAATTCCGATCCAGACTTCCGATCCAGCAAGTCCGGTCCGGGTTTTCCAGTGCACAGATTTACAAAGTCCATTCCAGTTTTTGCTTCAGTTTCTCTAAATTCCGGTCCGCGTTTTACGGCACACCTTCAACACACTATATTTACATTACCGTCTCCCAATTTACCGAGAGACTTTATCGGTAAAAATGTCAGCTGTGTGGGATCATTTCACCTTAAAGTACGACAAAGACGAGGAGGCAGAGTGCCACATATCCCACAATAAAGTCAAGCGTGGTGGTAAAGCTGTAAGAAGTTTTAATACAACCAACCTAATCAAGCATTTAGCGAAATACCACCACAAACAATATAAGAAGTATGTTAAGAAAACCGATGACAAAAAGAAAGGTCCTACGCAACAAACACTGGCAGAAACTTTTGCTATGCGTGACAAACTGGCACTCGACAGTCCCAAAGCCCAGGGAATAACAAGAGTCATTGCCGAAGAATTCATTCTGGATGACGAGCCATTATCTCTTGTGAGTAAAGACGCACCATCCAACACTTAGAACCATTGTACAACATGCCCAGCCGTCATTACATCCTGGAGCGATTCGGCCGTGGAAGATTCAAGAACGAGTCACAAACATCCAAATTCCGATTATTGAAATATGTTAAGTAAAGCGGAACAAATACACAGCGCGGTCTTCGGGATGCAATGAGAAACGGACCGCATTGCGTCCCGAGAGTAAACATCATGCTTGTTGTCATAGACCCGGGTAATGCCAATGCTCAACTCAAGGCTTTAGCTCAACTCATGCCTCTGGATAAAAAACACAAGAATACCTGACTGCTGCTGACAGCCGCTACAAACTACGTCAACATCGTTTTACTGTAGATAATAGATATCATATGTATATAGAACTAGATGCAAAATGACAGACTCGACGGCGTTAGCAACATTGAAGTATTGAAAACTAGTTGCTTTAGTAAACAGCCGCCATCTTAAAGCAGGAGACTTCCCTAGTAGGCTGTTGTGAACCTTCCAAGCGAACCTAATTAACTTTTTATCTAAAATACTCCCAAATCGGCAAAATCATGAATATATCTTTAAAACAGTTTTAAAACTTTCACATGTTGAAAGTAGACAGAAGGGAAATTATGGAATAACGGGAGCAATTTTAACAACTTTAACAGTTGATTCGCAAAATTAAATGAATTGAATGTAGTTTAAAGCTGCTGATACAGAATGGGGACTTGAGTATTTTATTTACTGTTTGAAAATGTTAACTTGATACTGAAATAGTTGTTTATTTAAACCTGAGAGGCCTTTTATACAATTTTTGTAACTAATGCACGAAACATTAAAAGCATCTAATAGCTTGGGGGGGTTTGTGGGATTTTCCACTGAGGTTGTTTGTGTGTTTTGCTTTTTTAAGACAGTTTACAATATTATTTGCACGTTTTACTGACTGACGATGCCATTTGTTATTTATAATGTTTTGTGTTTGTCACTGAATAAACAGGTCAGTTACTTGTTACCAACCGTTGTGTGTTATTCAAATCCACCTAATTCAGCTGGCTAGTTGTTATCAAGAGTACTAAAACATTTTTCAACATGAGTCTGACAACCAAGTAAGGAGGCTAAATAACTTTAAACTTTAACACATGCTCAGATAGCCCGGTATCGGCCAGTATCGGTATCGGATCGGAAGTACAAAACAATATCGGTATCGGAGCGGAAGTGCAAAAACCTGGATCGGGAAATCCCTAGTTTCATTAGTCTGTGGAGTTGAGTTAAAGAAATTCCGTATTAGTGTTTCATAAGGATGCCAAAAGTGGTATTAACAGATCTAACATAGTCAAATAAATTCAAAATGCAGCTCAATGTTCAAAAATCCCATGCAACCAAAACAATGTCGCACTCAACATATTAACGAAAAAAAAAAAAAAATCAGCGCTGAAAGGAACAATCTGATATCCCTCCGCTCTGTTTGCCCAGGCAGCCTGTTCTCTGCAAAGCAGCTGAATTACTAATGTTGCTGTTCATACTGCAGTTATTGATATGCAATGGTAAGTTTGAATAACTTTATCCTGAAAACATAGCCAACACTATTGATTGCATGCATCATTGGTGATCCTCCTGTGTGCATATGTTGTTTTATTGGCATGCTAGGAGGGGATTATTGACTTGCGTTGGCTTAGCCACTCTGGAGCTCTGAAAACAACAAAAAACTAACAAACTGCAAGTTTTTTTTTTTTTTTTTTTTAATCAAGAGTTGCCAGAGACACAAACTTCAAAGCGCCGCATGCATCAATCATCGTTTAACTTGTTAAACACTTGCTGTGGAAATTCGCTGTGTGTAAGTGAGCAGCTTGAGCGAATTTGAGTGGACTCACTCAATGAAACATTTAACAAAGCCAAGCATTTTTCTACTACTTTACTCTTGTTTAAAAATAATTGGGTGGGACAGTAACATGTTTAAAACTTATCATAATTAGTACATTTGAAGTGCTTAAAAACCATTTATTAAATATATATATAGGCTATACCTATTTTTTAACTATACCCAATGCTAAATCAATGCTAATAAATAAATACACTTAACACACATAATTTTTATTTTTTTGGGGGGTGAGCTACTTTGCAGTTTTTCACATATCGCGATGGGTTCTGGTCCCCATTAACAGCAAAAAATGAGGGATCGCTGTATATGAAAATAATTAAAATAAAAATGTCTATTTACAAACAGACTCAGTCTTCCCAAGCGCCTTATTTCTTTGTGTCAATTGGAAACCATCAGTCAGAACGAACCAAATTCACGTGTCGAGTCCCTCAAGGGTCAATCCTTGGACCACTCTTATTTAACATCTATATGCTTCCCCTAGCTCAGATTATGGAACAGTGTGACATCTCCTATCACACCTATGCAGATGACACACAACTCTACATTTCTGTGTCCCCACATGATTGTAGTCTCTTGGTTTCCCTGAGTAAATGCATTCATCAAATCAAAGAATGGATGTGCCAGAATTTTCTCCAGTTAATTGTGGAGAAGACGGAAGTTATCATTTTTGGGCCAAAAAAGGAAAGGTCAAAGATAACCAGGCACCTTAGCACAATGTCACTTACAGCTACAAATACAGTCAGAAATCTTGGCGTAAGTATTGACTCAGACCTAAAATTTGATAGCCATCTAAAGTCCGTCACTAAATCTGCTTATTACCACCTAAAAAAATATAGCCAGAATTAAGGGGCTTCTGACTCAACAAGACATGGAAAAACTTATGCATGCATTCATTTTCAGCAGGTTGGACTATTGCAACGGTATATTTACAGGTCTTGATAAAAAATCAGTCAGGAAGCTGCAGCTAGTACAGAATGCTTCAGCCAGAGTCCTCACAAATACAAGAAAACTGGACCACATTTTGAAATCGTTACACTGGCTTCCAGTCAGTCAAAGGATAGACTACAAAATACTACTGCTCGTCTACAAAACACTTAATGGCCTTGGACCAAAATTCATGCATGATTTGTTAGATTCCTATGAAACATCTAGACCCCTAAGGTCATCGGGAACCGGTCTCCTGTATGTTCCAAGAACAAGAACCAAGCAGGTTGAGGCAGCATTTAGTTATTATGCTCCTTACCTCTGGAACAAGTTACCTGAAGGTCTGACGTATGCTCAAGCTGTTAGCTCTTTTAAATCAGGGCTAAAATACTTTTGTTTAGCACAGCATATCCATAACTGTCTATATGTTACAATCTATTTGCTTTCTATTCCTCTTGTGCTTTAATTATCTCCATTGCTGATTTCAATTATTATTAGCAGTAGCTGTATTTTTTCTTTTGTGATTAAATATGATTTTTATGTATAATTTTATTTCCTGTTTCGATTGTCTTCGTTTTTACGTTCTATTGATTTAATGTGATTTTTATGATCTTCATGTGATGTAAAGCACTTTGAATTGCCTTGTGTTGAATTGTGCTATATAAACAAATTTGCCTTGCCTTATAGCGACTCAATGAGGTGCCTGACATCAGTTAGAGTATATGTAGTTCAGCACTGAAAACGCAGCAACTGTGGAGCAGTTGGTTGAGCAGGTCCATTGATCAAAGGATCAATCCCATGTGGGCACATTGACGTTGTGTCCTTAAGCAAGACACTTCACCCTACTTGCCTATGTGAAAGTACTACGAAAGCGAGTTATTAAGGATGGTTAGAAGGACCGATGGTGCAAATTTGCTGCCTCGCTTCTGTCAGCCTGCCCCAGGACAGGGGTGGCTACTGTTGTAGATTGCAGCCATTTAATGTGGAGTGAAAGAATAATACATTTTAAAGTGCTACATAAATCCAATGCATTAATACTACTATTAACAGTCGTTGCTTCTTTTCCCCCACCAGCTGTTCTTAAGAACAAAATTAAAATGGTTCAGAATCACTCAAGGGACATAAAATGCATTGCCTACCTAACTGTATCTGTCTGAGATACGACTATTCTGTTGTTGCAATGCAGAATTCAAGCTGCGACAAAACCTACATACTGCAGCTCTAAATAACATAGCAAATTCAGCCACAACAATCACAAAAATCTTATCCAACCCCCTTTGTTTCCAACTAATGCCACAAGTCTCCACTGGTTTGAGTGCAGTGAAGTTCAAATTTTCTAGGCTTTCCTGGGTGTTTACAAAACTACAACACACTGAAGAGTGTACAAAAGTCTAATGGACACCTCTCATTTTATTGGTAACCATCTCTCAATTTATGCAGAAATCCACAGTTGTGTCAAAGGATTCATTTTGATTAGTTTTGAGCTTTTTGTTTTTCGACACCTCCATTTCCAAAGAAGCCTAAAAATGTATTTATAGGAGAAGGACATAATAATAGAATCACTGGAGGCTGTTGGTCACCATTGTTTTTTTTTTTTTGCCATTCTTTAGTTCTTGTTTTTTTATTATTATTTTGCAAGACATCCCCTAAAAACAATAAATTATCCATTATATTGATTCATGAGTGGTCACATCATAGGAGGATGACTCAGAAAGACTGTTTTTCTTTGCTCAAGAGGCAGACAAAATTGCACCCCAGAGTAAGTGCAACCCATTTTTTTTTTACTTGGAGCTTGATTTATTTAAATTTGATTTTTTTTAAGAGTATTTGATTTAAGAATCATGGAATCATTCCATGCAAATGTAACATCACAGCCTTAACAAAGCGTAATGTGAGACTCATTAAGGCTGACTGCAACACCCACGAGGTCTAAAATAACAATTTGTGCCGTTGTGGTTGACTGCCTATGTGAAAATTAGCTTTACCTCGACTGGTGATGCTCTCCTGGTTGACCTCGCTCAGATGTGCCACGCTGCCCTGGTTTGATCCCGAACGAGGGCTCTCACCATCCATTGATGACCATGCCAGCAGGGTAGCTTCGGAGATGGCAAACTGTTGCAGAATACCTGAGTGTGGACAGCAAAAGTAAAAGGGCTGAGAGATTTTAGACATAAAAAAACAAATCTAAATTTTTCTGGCCGATTTTCAGAGATTTCGATTCGATTCGCAATGTTCTTCAAATCAAGCTTCAGTCCAAAATTTACTGTCAGAGACTTGTATCAAGTGTTAAACCTGTGTGCTTTTTCCTTGGGAGTTGTAGTTTCCGCTTTGCTACAAATTTTAAATAAAATAATAAATAAAAATAAATAAATAAATAAATAAATAATAAAATACAATTTTATGTTTTGAAATATAATCCCCACAGCATACAGTGAAGAAAATAAGTATTTGAACAACGTGCAGTTTTGCAATTTCTCCCATTTAGATATGATGGGTGGGATTTCATGGTAGGTGTTTGTCCACTGTGACAGACAATCTAAAGAAAAAAATATCCAAAAAATAAATTGTTAAAAAACATCAATGTATGATGTTTTTTAACAATTTATTTGCATTATACTGCTGCAAATAGGTATTTGAACACCTGTCTATTAGCTATAATTGTCAGCCTCAAAGACCTGTTATTCGCCTTTAAAAAGTCCAACGAGTAAGTGGAGTGGAGGTGGACTTTTTGAGTCTGACTTTTTGAGGTGGTTAGCTACATAAAAACACCTGTCTACTTGCCTGGCACAGCCAGACTATTCTCCCTGTATTTTTCAAACACTGTAAGAAACAGTCTGGGACCCAGCCCATTAATGGCCTCTCGAGCAAGATACAAAATCAACCGTCCAATCAGATTCGTTTATTTGCGTGACGTGTTCATAATGAGTAACGTCACTCTTGCGCGCCGAAAGTCGTCTCTACAACAACACAGATGGCGAACGGGAGAGCCGAGAATATGTTCCAATCCGCGTTTTAAATTACCAAAATACACCGAAACAAGTCATTGATAACAGTCAATGGCTCGCGCTAGCCATGTTGAATAAACTTTTCCATTCCCTGCTCACGCTAATAACTTGTCGATTTAACAACGTCACGTCTGCCCATCGTTGATTGGTCCACTCCGCTGTCTGTTTGCTGTGGCTTGCTCTGCCCTCGGAATTTGATTCGCCGGACGGTCGCCAGACTCAGTCGCTGGAACAGCGGTGAGTCTGGTATACCAGGCAACCTGTCCACCCCATACAATAAGGCAGCCTCTAATTCCTAACATGGTCAAGACCAATTAGCTGTCAAAAAACACCAGAGACAGAATTGTAGACCTCTACAAGGTTGGACAAAGTTACAGGGCAATTGGAAAGCAGCTTGGTGAGATAAGATCCACCGTTGGAGCAATTATTAGAAAATGGAAGAAGCTAAACATGACTGTCAATCTCCCTCGGAATGGGGCTCCATGCAAGAGCTAACTCGTAGGGTCTCAATGATCCTAAGAATGGTGAGGAATCAGCCAAGAACTACACAGGAGGAGTTGGTCGATGACCTGAAAGGAGCTGGGACCACCATTTCCAAGGTTACTGTTGATAATACACTAAGACGTCATGGTTTAAAATCATGCATGGCACGGAACGTTCCCCTGCTTAAACCAGCACATGTCCAGGCCCGTTTGCCAACGAACATTTGGATGATCCAGAGGAGTCATGAGAGAAAGTTATGTGGTGACATGAAATCAAAATGGAACTTTTCAGTCTTGATTCCACTCATAGTGTATGGAGGAAGAAGAATGATGAGTACCATCCCAAGAACACCATCCCTACTGTGAAGCATGGGTTTGGTAGCATCATGTTTTGAGGGGTGTTTTTCTGCATAAGGGACTAAACAACTGCACTTTATTAACTCATTTGCTCCCAAAAACGTATAAATACGTTCTATTTTTAATTGTTTCAGTGTCCCATAGACGTATCTATACGTCTTTTATGTTTTTTTTTCATGAGAGACATCTCTGGGTTCTGATTCAACTGAGCTCCAAAGCACAAAGCTGAAAATCCATTTTAAAGCAATAAAACTGGCCACTGAAGGGCAGTAGCGCCTTTGGTAAGACCCGAACCCGATTCAACGGCAACAAAGAGCCGGGCAGCACGGCTGGGGCGCTGGCGGAAGGATGCCAGGCCGTGGACGACCAAGCAGAACAACCGCGAGGACGCCCGGGATGCCAGGCGCTGGACGGCCCAGCAGAACGTCTGGGACCACCAGTGCAGCGGACATTGTTGCTGAGTCCGTGCTGCTCGCCGAGCAGACCCCACAGAGAGTAAAAAAAATCCATCTTCATGAGACAGGCGGTGATGAGGGAAAAGTTAACCCTGCTGTCGCAGCCACAACAGCATCATCTCAGTTAGTTATGTGTAAATAAATTATTACTTTGCTATCAAAAAGCTCTATTAGTCTTGTTGTTTATGTTATTTTGTAGAAGAAAAACATTATTCAGATGTTTGGGATGTAACTACAGCAAAAAATAGCTGTATTAAAGTCAAAGTTATGTTTGAAATGTATGCTTTCACAAAAAGCTCAATTTCTGTTTTTTTCATCAGAAATTGGTAAATTGCTCAAACTAAGCTATTTTCTAATGCTGATTTCTAAAGAATGGAAAAAGATATGAACTTACTTTTTACTTACTAACCTTTTTCCTGCTGAAAGAAGAGAGTCTGATCTTTCTTTTGGTGGGTTTCTATGTTTATATAGCAATAGAACAGAATTTTCTGTGGGCCTTGCAAAATCGGTCAAAATCCAGTAAAACGGTCGGGAGCGAAGGGCCTTGCTCCGGCGAAAATGGCTGGGAGTGAATGACTTAAGGAGAGGATGACCAGGGCCATGAATTGTGAGATTTTGGGGAATTACATCCTTCCCTCAGTTAGAGCATTGAAAATGGGTCGTGACTTGGTCTTCCAACATGACAATTGGCCCGAAGCAGACAGCCAGAATGACCAAGGAATGGCTTCGTAAAAAGCATATCAAGGTTTCGGAGGGGCCTAGCCAGTCTCCAGACCTAAACCCAATAGAAAATCTTTGGAGGAAGCTCAAACTCTGTGTTTGTCAGTGACCTGATTGATCTAGAGAAGATCCATGTGGAGCAGTGGTGCAGAATCCTTACTGCAGTCTCAGTCTCAAACCTGGTGAAAAGTTTGACCTCGGTAATTGTAATCAAAGGCTACTGTACCAAATATTAACGTTGATTTTCTAAGGCAGGGGTCCCCAACCGCCGGGCCGCGGACCGGTACTGCTCTGTGGCGAATTTGTTACTGGGCCGCACAGGGATAATAACTTATTGATGACTGCATTCTGGCCAAATTAACTTTGGCATGAGCCTCTTAACACACCAATATCCTTGTCTACTCGAGATATAATACTACAGGATAGAATGTCGTCATAGATATCCATTGATTGGACTGCTAGCGGTGCATCTTGTTTTGTATATCTATGTGCGCTTGTCCTCGATAATGATGTATGACGTAGGGCGGGTGCATCACATTTGTTCCCGGAAATTAGCCCCCACACTAGAATGAATGAAAAACAGACGTCTTTGGACAGATTTTTACAGGGAAAAGGGCACCTGACAAGCCGTAAGATGAGCCTACAACCTCGAAGTAAAACAAAATCCACGCTACTTCCCAATCACTTAAGACCCACGAACTGCAAAGGAGTGGATTCGTGACCCGTATGTAAATAAACCGAGTGATTCGAGCATGTCTGTGCAACCGGAATATCAGCTTGTAGAGATCGCAAATCACGGTGACCTTAACGGTACGTTTGAGACAACAACTCTACAGAGGTTCTGGATTAAAGTCATTTCGGAATATCCTGACATCGCTAGGAGAGCACTGAAAACTGTGCTACAATTTCCAACATCGCATCTTTGTGAAGCGGGCTTCTCTCACTCTCCCATCTCAGGACCATCTCGTTTCAACGAAACAAGCTCAGGCCTCCCACTGATTCAGCGGGTGAGTTGTATTTTCCCTGCACTTAACACGACGGAGCTAAAAACAAATGTTATTTTATATTTGCTGTATTTTTCTGTTGCACATTGCCGGTGTTCTGACAAATTTGGCATGTGCGTAACGTTAAAAATGACCACAAATGCAGCGATTCCAAAGTACACACTACAAACTTACGTTTGCCATGTTAGCTGCACACAACAACTGCACGCAGCTCTCTCACTTAACAACTTCACCGTGTCGTTAAGCATGAATGTATGCCATTTTCGTGTTGCATATGTATGTTTACGATGTAAATAGTTTTTTAGCACCGTTGGATAACATTGAGAGTCCAAATGAATATAAAAGAGGGCTTTTTTCACTGCCACAAAAGCTATGGGAGCAAAATTTTATAAGGGTGCAAAATTTGACAGAACACCGGTCTGTGAAAAAAAGACCAGAATCATACCGGTCCATGGTGCAAAAAAGGTTGGGGACCCCTGTTCTAAGGTGTTCAAATTCTTATTTGCAGCAGTATGATACAAATACATTGTTTAAAAAAATCATACACTGTGATTTCAGTTTTTTTTTTTTTTTGGATCGTCTCTCACAGTGGACAAGCATCTACCATGAAAAATTTCCTAACTGTATTGGAAACCCTTTTGCCTCGATCTGGCGGACACTGCAATTGTATTGCTTCAAATTTATCACTAATGTGGTATACGTCTCACTGCCACGGCTTGTGCCGTCGGAGTCACAAAGCTTGACAAGCTAGCAACAGTAACCGGGGGGCAGAGATTTTACTAAAGGTCAATTTTAAAAACGAGTGTTTGACTTTGCCCTGTTCATTGAACTTATCTCCCCCACCTGCGGCGAACCGGGCCTCCTTCTCTCCGTCGCTCAGGTCGCTGTACGCGTCATTCTCCAACCGCCGTTCCTTTTCCCGCTCCTGGGTCGAAATACGGGACTGGGGGATACCCCCCACGCCCACTGTGGCCATGCCCCAATTTTGCCACTCGATCATGTGGGCGACGCGGCCCTGGGCCATGGCCGTTGGTTTGGTCACTCTTTCCTTCATGGTGCGGGTCACACCTGTGGTGATAATTTTGGGAGATGACGGATGAGAGGAGTTGAGGGAGACGTAATTTAGGGGGGGAATGGAGAAAAATAATGTGGACAGATAGAAAAAGAGGGGGAAGGGCAGACAAAGGATAGAAGTATTATTTCCAAGCGTGTGTGACGGTCCAGTCGCGGATGTTCTGATGGTCTGTCAAAATATGGGAAGCCTGTAGGGTTAGACTGATATATTGCTTTTCCATTTAATGTTATTGAGCAGCAAGTTAGGTTTTTGAGTATGATTGATATGCTGTTACTACGTGCTCGCACCAGATACTTCATTATGTACACCTCCACAATTTAACAAAGATTCAATACAAAATGATGCTGTTTTGATTGACACAGGCCAGAGAGACATTCATTTAACAGTATGTTTACTATTATTTGTTACATTTTGGCTACCTTATTTATCTCAATGACAGGGGCAACATTGTGAAGACATTTAATCATAGTAGAGTTGCTTGTCATATTTCTCCGCGAGTTTCTGCAAACTACAATTATAGAAATTTGAAGTCTTATTAGATGGCAACGGTGGAAAGTAAAACCTTAATTTAACGGACATGAAAATAATGGATTTGCAATTTAACGGACAACCTTTAGTAGTAGTAGTAGTGTCAGTCTCGACTAGGGTTGTCCGCGATCCAATCACGTTATTAGATATCAGGCCGATCAGGCCATTTTTCAGAAGATCGGAAACGGGTAAAAAAGAACAGGTCTTTAAATAAAAATAATATATATATATATATATATATATATATATATATATATATATACATATATATATATATATATATATATATATATATACAGCGATCCCAAATTTTTGCGGTTAATGGGGACCCGAACCTGCCGCGATAAGTGAAAAACTGAAGTAGCGCCCCTCACCCAAAAAGTTTTTTTTTTTTTTTTTTTTGGTGTTTAATGTTTTCAGATTTAGCATCGAATATATACATGACATTTTTTCACTTTTTTCTCAAAGTATAATTAAAAAAAACTTTTTTAAAGCACTTCAAATCTAAGTTTTTAACATGTTACTGTCCCACTGAATTAATTTTAAACAAGAATAAAGTAGAAAAATGCTTGTCTTTACTAAATGCTTGATTGAGTGAGTCCACTCAAATCCGCTCAAGGTGCTCACTTACAATGAGTTGCCATTTCGTACCATGCAAGTATTTTGAAACGTTGTGAAAAAAACAATGGGAGAAATTAGCCGCTACCGCTATAGCATTGGCATCATAATTTGCAGTATTTACGTAAAATAAATGCTAGCTGCCCGGTTCTTTGCTCTTTTAACAAAGAATCGAGACTGTTTTATGTCCATATCTATAAAGAATTCAGGGATTGAAGCATTTATTCACAAGAATCTTCAATGGAAAAATCTTTTTTTGTGGTGATAAGGTGGCGCCACAGTGGCCTAAAGACTAGCAGCACATTCGACATATTTACGTAAAATAAATGCTAACTGTCCTGTTTTTTTTTTTTTTTTTTTTTGCTTTTTATCAAGAATCGAGACTGTTTTACGTCCATATCTACAAAGAATTCAGGGATTTAAGCATTTATCCACAAGAATTTTCAACGTAAAAAGCTCTTTGTGGTCATAAGGTGGCGCCACAGTGGCTTAAAGACTAGCAGCACATTCGACATATTTACGTAAAATAAATGCTAACTGCCTGTTTTTTTTTGCTTTTAACCAAGAATCGAGACTGCTTTACATTCATATTTATAATGAATTCAGGGATTTAAGCATTTATCCACAAGAATTTTCTACGTAAAAAGCTCTTTGTGATTATAAGGCTGCGCCACAGTGGCTTAAAGACTAGCAGCACATTCGACATATTTACGTAAAATAAATGCTAACTGCCAGGTTTTTTGCTCTTTTAAAAAAGAATTGAGACTGTTTTACGCCCATATCTATAAAGAATTCAGGGATTTACGCATTTATTCACAAGAGTTTTCAACGGAAAAAGCTTTTTGTGGTGATAAGGTGGCGCCACAGTGGCTTAAAGACTAGCAGCACATTCGACTTATTTACGTAAAATAAATGCTAACTGCCCGGTCCTTTGCTCTTTGAACAAAGAATCGAGACTGTTTTACGTTCATATCTATAAAGAATTCAGGGATTTATGCATTTATTCCAAAGAATTTTCAACGTAAAAAGCTCTTTGTGGTGATAAGGAGGTGCCACAGTGGCTTAAAGACTAGCAGCACATTCGACATATTTACGTAAAATAAATTCTAACTGCCCGTTTTTTGGGTTTTTTTTTTTTGCTTGTAACCAAGAATCGAGACTGTTTTATGTTCATATCTATAAAGAATTCAGGGATTTAAGCATTTATCCACAAGAATTTTCAATGTAAAAAGCTTTTTGTGGTGATAAGGTAGCGCCACATTTGCCTAAAGACTAGCAGCACATCTGACATATTTAAGTAAAATAAATGCTAACTGCCTTTTTTTTGGGTTTTTTTTTGTTTGCTTTTAACCAAGAATCAAGACTGTTTTACGTTCATATCTATAAAAAAAATCAGGGATTTACACATTTATTCACAAGAATTTTCAACGTAAAAAGCTCTTTGTGGTCATAAGGCCGCGCCACAGTGGTTTAAAGACTAGCAGCACATTCGACATATTCACGTAAAATAAAGGCTAACTCCCCGTTCTTTGCTTTTAACCAAGAATCGAGACTGTTTTACATCCACATCTATGAAGAATTCAGGGATTTAAGCATTTATTCATAATCATTTTCAACGTGAAAAGCTCTGTCTGTGTTTCCACTCGATCAGCTTTGACAGAGATAGTCAAAATAATATGAAGTCTATGGTCAAGATTACTTTCATTTGATCATATCAAATTACTTTCATCTGATCATATCAAAATCTTCAGAACAATCATATGGTGAAGTCTTTTTTTTTTAATTTATTTTTTAATCACAAAAATCTAGCATTATAAAAGGGGTGTATAGACATGTTACATCCACTATAACAGTGCAAGCTATTTAATTTGGTTCTCCAAAATTCAATTTTCCACTGTAACTTTTAAATAATACGTTCATATTAAATATTCAGTTCCCTTCAACAGTATTTAAGCATACTATTCAGTCCAAGCCTACTATTCAAGCAGCTACGACTAAATGAGGGTGTTCATGAACATGGATTATGAGAATAGCTGAATGACAAAGGTGACGGAGATGACATTCATGTGCTTAAATGAGACTGCGGGAAAGAAGGAAGGAAGGGATGGATGAGCGCTGTCTGTCAAAGGTGCATCACGGGCTCCAATGGGTTAATTGGGGTGACGTGACAGCTTCGGCATGAGTAATGAGAAGCGGGCCTGCTGACACGCCAGCGCCTGAGCTAAGTCGGAACGTGCTTCGATTCCTCACTGTCAATCAGCCTTTCCCCGGAGAACTTTCTTCTTCACGGGAGGAATTCATATCCCGCTGACTTCCATGTGACCGGCATATTGTACGGCAGTGACATATAATACTGTACACGCGTTGTATGCTCTCTGATGGAAGTGAGTGAATGAGATGAATAAATGATGTGAAGGTTTGTGAATGTCCACACAGTAGAAGAGCTGCACTGCACTCAAATCAACTGCACTGCAGGAAACAACTAGATCAAGCCAGTGGCGACTAGTGGCATTAGGAGCAGGTGGGTGCACCGCAGCCAACTGACAAGGCTGTTTTGCATTCCTTACCACATGTTAACTGATTCCGTTGTGAGTTTAATTTGTACAGTGGAACCTCTACAATTAAATACCCTTAATTCATGGAACATTTATCTCATTGGCTGTCATTGATGGGGCAAGACGTTCAATCAATTTTGACGAATGTTCGTTGGCCCCTCCTAGTCAAAATAGATTGGACGTCTGGCAACGTCAATGGCATTGAAACAGGAGCATTCATAGCCAGTGCTCCCAGTTTAAATGAATTAGACATTTATTCAGGTTGTCGCTCATAATACAAGCAAAGCCTAGTGGCCCGACAGGGTTATAAAGCACTGAGGGGAAGCCTTGTCTATTGTTGTCAATGGCAGGAAATGAGTTAAATACTATGAAATTAAACACAAAAAATATATATTTTGTATGACTTCCATGGGCTTGAAGGACTGCATCCATGTGGTTCGGCAAGGATTCATACAATTTATTGATGAAGTCATCGGGAACATCAAAGAAAGCAGTCTTGCATGCCTCCCAGAGTTCATCAACATTCTTGGGTTTCGTCTTCCATGCTTCCTCTTTCATCCTGTTCATGTTTGGTGACTGGGCTGGCCAGTCCTGGAGGATCTTGATCTTCTTTGCCTTGAGGAACTTTGAGGTAGAGATTGAAGTATGCGATGGAGCACCGTCCTGCTGCAGAATTTGTCCCTTTTTATGGTTAGGAATGTAAGAGGCTGCTAAGATTTGTTGATATTTCAGACTATTTATGTTGCCTTCCACCCTGCAGATCTCTTGCACACCCCCATACTGGATGTAACCCATTTTGCCACCACCAAACTTCACTGTTTTCTGGGTGAATCTCGGATCCATGGAGGCTCCAGTAGGTCTCCTGCAATATTTGCGGCTACTGTGGTGTAATTCAGTGGAAGATTCATCTGAAAAATCCACCTTTTGCCACTTTTCCAGTGTCCATCCTTTTGACAGGCTGTGGGCCTTGGCAAATGCCACACGGTTTTTTAATTGTCTGCACCCTGAGAGATAAATCGTCTCAAATATCAACAAATTTTAGCTGCAAATTCTGCAGCAGGACGGTGCTCCATTGCATACTTCAATCTCTATCTCAAAGTTCCTCAAGGCAAAGAAGATCAAGATCCTCCAGGACTGGCCAGCCCAGTCACCAGACATGAAGAGGATGAAAGAGGAAGCATGGAAGACGAAACCCAAGAATGCTGATGAACTCCGGGAAGCATGCAAGACTGCTTTCTTTGATGTTCCTGATGACCTCATCAACAAATTTTATGAATCCTTGCCAAACCGCATGGATGCAGTCCTTCAAGCCCATGGAAGTCATACAAAATATTAAATTTGGATCTCACAGCACCACAGCTTAATTCACTGTCCTCACTGTATTATGGGATATTTGCACCAAAAGTATTAACCGTTAACACTTTATATGACAGCGCCATCATAATACTGTCTTTGAACCAATTGGCTGCAAAGCTTCATTGCTTCAAGAAGCTTCATTTGGCCATCACTGCTCCCTTTGGAGAGACGGTCACCCTACATGCCTCCTAGCATGCATTGCAGTGCTACAGATGTAAATAATAATTAAAATTCATGTTCTGTGATAATTATATCTTCAGTTACTGTTCCAGTTGTTTCATTAATTGCTAGTTATGGTATTTGGTAACACTTTATTTAACAGTCTAATGAGCATTTATGAATTTTTATAACAAATTAGTTATTGGTTAGTGTCATCCGATAAATTATCTCAGTTTTTAATGAAAATTCGAGCTGGACATAAATGTAGTTAGTGATATAATTTGCCAAATGTCATTTAATGACATCTGTCATAAGCATTCAGTAATGCCCTTGATAATGTCATGTCATAATTATGACGGTCTTATGACAGTCTTATGACGCCGCTGTCAGATAAAGTGTTACCTATTAACCCAAATAAATCAACAAATAAGATGCACTAGATTATAAACCATGGCAAAAGTAGCGGTTTATAGTCTGAAAATTCCAGTCTTTGGTTTTCACGTTTTACTGTTAACTGCAGTCTTTTTTTTTTTTTTTCCAATCAATTAAACGGCAGTTAACTTGTTGGTTAATATTGCCGGTGATAGAAAAAACAGATATGCGCTAAAAATTGACTTTTATTATTTTTTTTACATTGAACAAACAGTAACTTTGTCATATTACTACTTGGTACACTCAAAATAAAGAAACATCAACAACCAGCCTACCGTTCTGATGGCTTGAATTTTAGTTCATAAAGTAAGAACATTAATAATGCTACTAAAAAGTAGCTTTAATTTCAATTATGTGTCACAAATAGTAAATAGGCATCCCTGAATTGATTATGTTTGAATTTAGAGGTTCCACTGTATCAAAAAACATTGTGATTTACGCATTTGGGCCTATGACAGTTTTGTCACAATTGATCAGTTTTGCCTTGGCAAACGTGGTGAAACGAAGAAAACAAGACATTATTCCAGAAATGGTGATTTTACACCCCACCCTACAAATTTGATCTGTATATGAAGCTAATCAAGCCTTTGACTGTTTATTACCTGTTATTGATGAAAATGGAGCAGAAAAAGCACAAAAGCAAAGAATTATTTCACCGTTTCATGCATTAATTATGATTTTATTATTTGTTTTGAATAAACCCATAAATAAATCTCATTTGGCTGCCATTGACGGTGCTAAATGTCTAATTCAATGTTCATTAGCCCCTCCCAATCAAAATGGATTGGACATCTAGCACAGTCAATGGCACTGAAAGATGAGCATTCATAACCAGTTCTTCCAGTTTAATTGAATTAGATGTCTATCACCATCAATGGCATGCAATCGGTTAATTCCTATGGAAATTAAGAGTTACTGGGGGTCGTAACAAGTGTGTATTTCTAATTCTGTTCATTTTAATTTCATTAATTTAGTTTTTATTAACATTATTTATACATATAGAAATATAAATATAAAAAATGTAATGATAAATAATTTAATGCATAAAATATACTGTATATATCATAATGATTGCTAATACAGTGGTACCTCTACATACGAAGTTAATCCATTCCAGGACCTTGTTTGTAAGAATGGTCGTACGTCGAGCAGGATTTTCCCATAAGAATACATTATCATTCCATTAATTCGTTCCACGACCAAAAACCTATACTAAGTCCTTAATAAATACTGCTGGTACTATTACAAATGGCAATTACACATAGCACAACAAATAAATTATAAATAATAATAACAACAATAATAATAATTCCTGTAATAATGTAATGAATCGTGTTCTAATGTGGCGGATGTGTTTTGCGTGATGTACCTGTACGCACCGCGTGGCTACGTCACAGAGATTGGTGTGGCAAAAATTTTACTTTCTCTTTTAATGTTCTGTTGTTGGTGTCAGCTGCGGCGGACAGTAGGCGCATTGTGTTGCATCAGTTTTTAAATAAATGATTAAAAACCTGACGAAGCTGGAGATGTCTTTGGTGATGTTACATCAATAATAATTGTCACCTTAACTTATGAAGACTGGCGAACAGAAGTCAGAGGACAACCGTTGAGACCAAGGAGACATTCTACGGCCGTATTGTCGAGCCAGTCCGCGGATGCGCACACCACGCTCATATTTATCTGTCGTTTCTATTTTCATTTTAATGGTAAGCGTCACCTTTTTCCTTTTCTCACCAGCTGCACTAACCTTGGAACCCTTGCTGATTTCTCTCACAAGAAAATCTGCCGACCAACCGTCTTGCGGCAAACCAAAACAAAAATTGTCATAGCTATCATAAATCGTCGTATTTTGAGCATGTCGTCAGACGTAGAAACAAATGGCGAATCAAATTTTATGTTGGATGTCGAAAAGATAGTGTGTCGAAGCGTATGTCGAGGTACCATTGTCAGTGGTACCTCTACATACAAAGTTAATTCGTTCAAGGACCTTGTTTGTAAGTCAAAATGGTCGTACGTCTAGTAGGATTTTCCCATTAGAATACATTATAATTCCATTAATTCGTTCCACAGCCCGAAAACCTATACCATATCCTTAATATATACTGCTGGCACTATTGCAAATAGCAATTACACAGAGCAAAACAAATAATGATTAAAAATCTAATAAATTAAATAATTAAAAATAATAATAATAATAATAATTCCCATATTAATAGTAATAATACCTGTAATGATGTAACGAATCGGGTTCTGATGTAGCGAATGTGTTTTGCATGGTGTACCTGAGCGCACCGCGTGGCTGACTTGGCAGAGTGAGAAAGAACTTTTTACTTTCACTTTTTATGTTACGCTGCAGCGGACAGTAGGTGTGTTGTGTTGTGTTGCAGAAGTCGATGGAATAAAAGATTAGAAACATGACAAAGCTGGCGATCTCTTTGGCGATGTTATCACAATAATTTTCACTTTATAAAGACTAGCGAACGGAGGTTGGAGGAGGACCGTCGAGAGTAGACATTCTACGGCCGTATTGTGGAGCCAGTTCACGGATGCAAACATACCACGTTCATATGTTTCTATCATTTCTATTTTCCTTTTAATGGAAAGCATCACATTTTTTCTAGGGCTGTCAAATTTATCGCGTTAATGGGCGGTAATTAAATTTTTTAATTAATCACGTTAAAATATTTAACGCATTTAACGCATGCGCAGAACGACCTGCGCACGCATGACCGCATACAGAGTATAATGGCGCTGTTTCACGTATATAAACAGCAGAGTCAGCATCAACTGGATGGAGTAGATACAAGCTTTCAATCGGAGCGTGTTTATAACTGGCAAAAGCTTTGACATCTCTTCCACAACAATTATTTCTATTGTGGGAAGCGACGTAAGAATTACAGGAGTTGGATCTTTTTCTTAACACTATATATTGTGCCCAACGCAGAGAAGATATACCATTTGCAACCACCACACACAGTCATGGTTGGCCCACTTCCCATCGTGCATTTGCGCAGAACAGTTAGGTCGCTACAGTATCATTTACTGAAAGCTCAACAAATACACTAGATGGCAATATTTAGTCACAATATACAAACTCACGTTTATCCTTTAAGAATTACAAGTCTTTCTATCCGTGGATCCCTTTCACAGACAGAATGTTAATAACGTTAATGCCATCTTGTGGATTTATTGTTATAATAAACAAATACATGACTTATGTACCGTATGTTGAATGTATATATCCGTCTTATCTTTCCATTCCAACAATAATTTACAGAAAAATATGGCATATTTTAGAGATGGTTTGAATTGAGATTAATTACGATTAATTAATTTTTAAGCTGTGATTAACGCGATTAAAAATTTTACTCGTTTGACAGCCCTACTTTTTTTCCTTTTTTTCACCACCTGCACTAACATTCTTGGAACCCATGTTGATTTCTCTCACAAGAAAATCCACTGTGTCTTAAGGGAAAACAGAAACTGCGGCGCTGTCATAAATCGTCATATTTCCATCATTTCGTCGGATTTAGAAAAAAATGGTGAGTCAAATTTTACGTCGGATGTCGAAAAGAACGTGTGACTAAGCAATCATATGTCGAGGTACCAATGTGTTTGTTTGTTTTTTAAATGAACAAAAACAGTCACTTGCCCCACAAAAGGGTAATGGTGTTCAATTTCGCAAAAAAAAAAATATTTTTTAATGACCATAGCTCTATAAAAGGTTGAAGGTCTTAAACAGGGGTGTCCAAACTTTTTGCAAAGGGGGCCAGATTTGGTGTGGTAAAAATGTGGGGAGCAGACCTTGGCTGACGTCCTTCACGTAGAACAATATATTTAATCAAATTTTAGCAAGCCATTCTGTGTGTCACATTTGCTTTATTATTTTTTTAAATTGATAATTTCAGCAATCTCGCAAGTAGCCTTTGTGGTGTTCTCATTCAACTCTCAGGCTCTTGCGAAATACCGCTGCTGTGAAATTAAACTAGCTTCAAGTTGCTTCAATTTCTCACCGCGTTTCTTCCCTGTAATCTTGTCATACATGTCAGCGTGTCTTTTTTTGGTAATATCGCCTTACATTGAACTATTTAAAAACAGCTACTGTCTCTTTGCAAATGAGGCAGACACAGTTGTTGCGTATTTTAGTGAAGAAATAGTCCAATTTCCACCTAACCTTGAGGCCGTCGCAGTCAACTTTTTTGTTGTTGTCGCCATTTTAGAAAATTTAAGGTCACAAGGGGTAATGTTGCTTAGAGTGCTGCTGCCTTTTAGTAGGTAAATGAGGAGCAGCATTTAGTGTGTAAGCTACTTCATATGCTGGTAGCAGTACTGCTGACCAATTTATTAAGTCTGTGTGCGGGCCGGAGGTTATTGATTTAATGACAGAGGCTGGGGGCCGGATGAAATTTGACCACGAGCCGCATTTGGCCCCCGGGCCGGACTTTGGACATGTCTGGTCTTAAACGACAACTTTTAAATGGCCATCCGCTGTCGTGACCACTGTACCCGAGAGGGTTAGAAAAAAAAAAAGCCAAAATATCCTCCATTTCTGGAATAACCCTTACATTGATTGCTAGCTAGCACTGCCCCATTGAGAGACAACATTTGAAGGAAGAAAAGCAACAGTGGGTAAAAAGGTTTTCCCGGAATGTAACCTAGCTAAATGGTCGGTGCCCCGCCCCTCCGGTTTCTTTCCCTCTCAAAACAGCACTGGACGAAACCAAAAAAACACCGCACTGAAAGAAAACACTTGACTGCACTTGATTCACCTCCACTGAACACAACACTTTACACAAGTCAAAACATCCAAACTGATTAGAATTCACCACAACACACAGACACCAAATTACACTATAATTTACTTCGCCACTCACCTGTTCTCAGAGCAACAAGCGGCACAGTGATGTGTCTATTGTCTTTTGGGGCTGATTTCATTCCGCCAATGACTCACGCTGAGTCATTGACTATCACAGTGTGGGGGGAAGCGGGACTGGGGGAAGGAGGGAGGGAGGGTGATAAAAGGGGAACCCGTTTCGGGTACCATGCTGACTCCCGTGTCCGCGGGGGGACGGAGCCAACATGGGGTCGCTTTACCGGTCACAGCACAGACACACACCTGACACACCTGACAGAGAAGACTTAGCCAGAGCTCCGATGCCGTAGGCATTTGAATTCCTCTTGAGGCGCGGCAGGATGGACGTGGTGTCCTCCATAGACAGCTGGAGAGAGGAGGAGAGAGGGATGGAGGAGGAAGGAGAAAAGAATAGTATGGACGGTGTGACGGGGCACACAAAGACACCGAGACAGTGTTAGAGAGAGGTGAGTGGAGGGGGGAGGTGATGGAGATGCTGGATTAATACAAATCTACATTGCCCAAACCTGTATAGCAAAGTTAATGTGCGCTTAGTCCTACTGTGTACACTTAAAACAACCAACAAGACTGGAAAGCCAAGGTGAGGTGGGTGGAGGGAATCGACCTCTAAATGGTGTCTCCTCCATCAAAACATGGCGACAAAGAGGGGATGTCAAAACACTTACATTGATCCCCTCCCATGAAAATTCTGAACGGCCATGCTGAGGAGGAAAAAGGAATGGAGTGAGAGAGAACATTGACATGCGTGGAGGGTAGAGAGCAGGGAGCAAATAGGCAGATAGCAAAAGATAAGGGGGTTTGCACACGTGGGACATGCGGAGGAAGGAGACGAGGAGAGATACGAGACACGGGTTTTTCCAGAAACGACAGAGGCGAGGGCCAGAATGACAGGGAGAAGGGAGGGAATTGAACAGCCATCAGTTTGGATTTGTTCACTTATGAGGAGCAGACTGAATACGTAAGGGGTGAATGAGACGCCTCCGGTTACGTGTATTCGCTCCCCGGCTGTAAAATTAGGTACATCTGCACAGTTCGACGCAAAGAGCTAAATCTAAAAAGATAAGGATAATCAGATATTAAATTAAAATGGTGAATTTTGAATACACAGTATAGGATGAATGTATAGGTATCATATTCAGTAAGACGGAAAACACTCAGTTGACTTGAAGTTCTGCTCTGAGACCCCCAGTCTGGCCATATTTCAAAATTTTCTGATATGCATGTGTGATACATCATTGGAAAGCTTAAATCTCCATTTTCTGGGGGAAGAAAATTTTTGAACAGGAGGGCATTTTGTAAAAAAAAAAAAAGTTTTTAAAACAGCAAAACCCTATCTGGAGGCGAGAGCACGCGAGAGCAGAATTACAGACGCCATGACTTTAACGAGATATTATCGCGTACTAACCTTGTTTAGATCCAAAAACTATGTAGCATGTATCACTGAATGTCAAGACACAGCTGTGAATGCCCACAGCTGGATTTTGGGGGGATTTTATGGGTGAAACATGGCCATATAACAAGGGTTGTGATGCAGAAATCGCAGACATCAAGGAGTGGTAGAGATTTTCTTTTTCATACATTTACCCCTTTAAACATTTTTTCTCAATTTTTCTATGTTTGTATCGATTTTTTATCATCTAGCATCGGAGAAAATGCGACAGTAACAAAACAAAACAAACAAAAAAAAAATTACAATTAAGCGATAGTTATGAGGTAGATATCCGTGACTTTTTTTACAGACGCCATTTTTTTTCTTTGTGACTTTGTTTGTTTAAAAGTTTAAAATATGCCAGTGAAAAGTCGTTTTTCTTTTTTTAAATGAAATATTAGACATCAATTAATGATTCTAAACTATAAATGACAGACATTTTGAATAATAAATATAATGAATTCCCTTAGTTCTATGGCAGGGTTAAAACAAAAGCGGTCGTGCGATGTCTGTAAACGGGGGTTTTCAGGGTAAAACGGACAAATTAAAAATAGTTCGGGGCCTTAATGCGCCATGAATCTGCTATGGCAGAATATAGACATATTTTTCTATCAAACACAACAGTTCTTTTGGCTTAAAATACAGCAGTTTCTTTTTAAGAGGAGTGCAAGAGCAGAAACCGCTTTTTCAGTCTTGTCTGTGTTTTCCGCCATAAACATTTTGATTTGCCACATGCAAACATCCATGCACAGGAATTTGACTTCAAAGAATGACATTTCGACATTTTAACTTTAAGTAGCTCTAAATATTCTATTGACAAGTTCATAAATAATTTGAGGGATAAATAATCATAAATGTCGAGTTGAACATTTGCTGAAACCACCCAGTTAAAACAAGGATGTCAAACTCAGGCCCGTGGGCCAGATCCAACCCATTTCATCATTTTATGTGGTCTGTGATAGTAAATCGTAGCATTGACTTAAAAATGAACTTTTTTATGTAAAAAAATACGTATATATATGTTTGTATTAGGGCTGTCAAAATTATCACATTAACGAGCGGTAATTAATTTTTTTTATTAATCCCGTTAAAATATTTGACGCAATTAACGCACAAATGCCCTGCTCAAACAGATTAAAATGACAGCACAGTGAAAGGTGTACTTGTTGTGTTTTTCGGAGTTTTGCCGCCCTCTGCTGGCGCTTGGGTGCGACTGATTTTATAGGCTTCAGCACCCATGAGCATTGTGTAAGTAATTATTGACATCAACAATGGCGGGCTACTAGTTTGTTTTTTGAATGAAAATTTTACAAATTTTATTAAAACGAAAACATGAAGAGGGGTTTTAATATAAAATTTCTATAACTAGTACTAACATTTATCTTTTAAGAACTACAAGTCTTTCTATCAGTGGATCGCTTTAACAGAATGTTAATAATGGTAATGCGCTCTTGTTGATTTATTGTTATAATAAAGAAATACAGTACTTATGTACCGTATGTTGAATGTATATATCCATCTTGTGTCTTATCTTTCCATTCCAACAATAATTTACAGAAAAATATGGCATATTTTCTAAATGGTTTGAATTGTGATTAATTACGATTAATTAATTTTTAAGCTGTAATTAACTCGATTAAAAATTTTAATCGTTTGACACCCCTAGTTTGTATATATGTATATGGCAGAAAACACTGACAATGCTGAAAAAGCTCTTGCACCCCTCTTTAAAATAAACTGCTGTATTTTAAGCCAAAAGAACTGTTGTGTTTGATAGACCAATATGTCTATATGCTGCCGTAGCAGTTTCATGGCGCATTAAGCCCCCGAACAATTTTTTTTATCTGTCCGTTTTACCCTGGAGAGCCCTGTTTAATGAAACCGCGCAACCACTTTTGTTTCCACCCAGTCATAAAAAGAAGGTAAGTTATTATATTTATTATTATGATTTATTATAATTTTTGGCTTAGAATCAATAATTGATGTCTAATATTTAGTTTGAAAAAAAAAACTATTAAATTATTCTCTCGCATATTTTAAACTTTTAAACAAATTACGTCACAATGAAAAAAAAAATAATGTTTGTAAATAGGTCACGAATATCTACCTCATAACTATCGCTTAATTGTATTTTTTTTTTTTCGTTACTGTCACTTTTTCCTGATATTTTAGATGATGAATATTCAATCCAAACAAAGAACATTTTTTAAAAAAAAGAAACATTTAAAAGGGCAAATATTTGAAAAGAAAATCTCGACCACTCCTTGATGTCCGCGATTTCTGCATTGCGACCCTTGTCATATTACCGCGTTTCACCCATGAAATCCCCAAAAAGTCCGGCTGTGGCCATTCACAGCCGTGTCTTGACACTCAGCGATACATGCTACACTAAGTTTTTGGATCGAAACAAGGTAAGTACGCGATAATATCTCGTTAAAATCATGGTGTCTTTATTTATGCTCTCTCGTGCTCTCACCTGGAGTTAGCGTTTAAGACAATTTTGAAATTTGTGGTCTCAGAGCGGAACTTCAAGTCTCCTGAGTGTTTTCCGCCATATATGTTTTGGTCCCATTTTGTTTTTACATAGACTTCACTATCACCTAAAGAGACGGCTCCTACAGAGATTGTGCCACGGCTTCCCGTAGGGGGCCGGGCCAGGCAGAGCGTCGCGGAAGCTTTCACTGCGATAAACTCAAACACGCTAAGTTCTAACGCCTAATTTAGGTGGAAACACGATGAATGTTTCAGTGCATACAAGCAGGCAGGAGTGTATCAAGAGTGATTTGGTCAAGGATTCAAGGTAGTTATTATTTAAAACAGCACCATGCATGCACTTTGAAACGTTGTGAATCAAATGAATGGAAAAAAAATAACTAGCTTGAAATATTTGCGTCAAATGAATGATAACTGCCCGTTTTTTTGCTTTTAACCAATAACTTAGACTGTTTCACGTTCACATCTATATAAATTCTGGGAGTTACGCATTTATTTACAAGAATTTTCAATTTAAAAAGCTTTGTTTTGTGATGGCTGCCATGTTGGATTTCGTATCCACACAATAGCGTAACTTTATATTCAAATAATCAGGTAATTTTTGGCCAACTGCCTGTTTTTTGGCAAAAAAAATTAGTAATCTAGACGTTTCTGCCATCCATACAAAAAATTTGCTTTTACGTGTTTTATTTCATGAAACATTTCAATCTAAAAATGACGAGGGCTAGACAGCCAGCAAGACGTGCTGAGGCAATAGTGAGATCGGAATTCAACCTCAATAAATTGTGATTATATATAGAAAATACAAAATTTGCTTTTGTTGAGTAAAATTAAGATGATTCTGCATGCTTTCCTCAAGTATTAATTTTCTGATGTGAAAATTGAGTGATTAATTAGCTGTTGAAAACATGTCAAAATTGCACTAATTAAAAAATCTAAGTTGCTATTTTGGGCAAAAACTTAGACGATATGTTAAACATTGCTATTGATGCGGAAAATATAGGCAACTATCTCTGCATTTGGTGATTTTTGTGCATCTAGTGTAAAATCTGAGAATTTTATAGCCATTTTGTGATACTTATTTAAAAAATAATTAATTGGGATTTTATTAGGGAACAACTTTAAATTTTTTGATGCCGCTGCTCATGGAGATTCATATATGCCCTAAGGGAGGTGCCTGTTTAAGGTCGCTGGCGGCTTTGGATTTCAAAATATCTGAACTTTAAAGTTTTTGAATGCAAGCCCCCTATGGAGCGGCGCCACGCCCCGTTTCCCGTCAGATGAGAGTGAAGTCTATGGTTTTTATTTAAAAAAATATTAGGTAAATAACAATATTAAACATTTTCCCATTTTGTTGTTTTTATTTGAAAATAAATCAATTTAAAATATATATAAAAATGTAAAAAATAAATGAAAAATATGCTGTATTCCACTTTAAAACATTAAATGAAAATGTAAATAGATCAAAGAAATATAAATGAAAAATATATCAGAATATTTGCAGTTAAGAGTCTGAAAAAAGAACATTTGGACAAACTTGGGTCAATAATGTCCCTAGAAAAATTAGTTGACAATCAAATTTATCAATTCTTTTGATAACAAATGAGTTGTTGATAAGTCAATTAATCGTGGTACCTCTAGTTGGCAGAAATAACAGCCTGCCAAAGGAAACCATAACTACTATGTGGCACACGACAAACATGAGTTTGACTGCCATGTAGGCACCTTCCGCCCAAAATACAAATAAAATTCCTCTCAAAACGTCCCATTCAACATGCAAATACATTTTTAAAAGGAGTTTTGCCTTATCCCTTCAAGCCACGGTCTCTTCATTTTCAACTGGATTTACATGGAATTGTAGTTTTGTCAAGATTATGTTAGATGTAATCATGAAAAGCGCTGAAAGACGAAGCTCTCCAATAAGCCACAAGATCACTCAGATGAGGATGCTCAGGCATCTATTTAGGATCCCTCTTTGATACTTTCCTGGTGAGAATTTCTGGGCGTGTCACACCAGGAAGACACTGGAGACGGTCTCTCGACTGGCAGGGAAACGTCTAGGGATTCCCCTGGAAGTGCCTTGGGAGGAAAACCCTTGCAACTCGACCCCAGATAAGTGGCAGAAAATGTGTGCCCGGATAGAGTTTCAATTTGCCGGAATTGGCCTGCCTGATTTTTTTTTTTTTTTTTTTTTTTAAATCGACGCACAAAAAGCGTTATTTATTTCGGTATTGAATCGCATCTATTGATGTGCAGTTGTACCTAATGTTTTCTGACTGTGCGCATAGAGCCAGTATGACTGTCAGTGTGTAATAGAAAGACAGAAAAAGATGTCAGTGGTATCTGATGCAGCAGTCAGACAAAAGGCTTCTGTGTTTGTGCATGTGTGTATGGAGGCTGCTGCTGAGGACAAAAAAGATAAGGCGGGATTTCTCTTTATCAGCTGGACACTAACTAGACCAGGACACTGGGATGGCTACTGGCGGGGCTGAAAAGTCGATATATAGTCAGTTAAAGTGGAACACCAATAAAGTAAAAGTGGAAACATTTTCATGCATGATTAGAATTTGGTTGTGACAAGGTCAAGGTCACCGTTAGAATACTTCAGAAAAGCTCATTTCGGCTATCATTGGAGACTTTTTTTTACATGAAAGGAAGTCATGGGCAAGTACAAATCGCTCTATTCAAATCACCTCTTCAGCTCGCTAATAACACTACAAATATATTTTTTGTCAAAATGTTGTCACTGTATTTAGTAAGAAAGATCTAATTGGATACCAGTAAAAAATACAGTGAAGGAAATAAGTATTTGAACACCCTGCTACTTTGCAAATTCTCCCACTTAGAAATCACGGAGGAGTCTGAAATTTGCAATGTAGCTGCATGTTCACTGTGAGAGAGATAATCTAAAAAGAAAAATCCAGGAAGCACAATGCATTATTCTTTAACAATTTATTTGTGTGTTACACCTGCAAATAAGCATTTGAACACCAGTCTACCAGCTAAAATTCTGACCCTGAAAGACCTGTTAGTCCGCCAATTAAAAGTCCACCCCCACTCCATGTGTTATCCTGAATCAAATGCACTTGTTTTTGGTCGATGGCAGCATAAAGACACCTGTCCACCCCATACAATCAGTAAGACTCAAACTTGTAACGTGGTCAAGACTAAAGAGCTGTCCAAAGACACCAGAGACAAAATTGTACACCTCCACAAGGGTGGAAAGGGCTACAAAGCAATTGCCAAGCAATTTGGTGAAAAAAGGTCCACTGTTGGAGCAATCATTAGAAAATGGAAGAAGCTAAACATGACTGTCAATCTCAATCAGAGTGGAGCCCCATGTAAGACATCACCTCGTGGGGTCTCAGTGATCCTAGGAAAGTTGAGGAATCAGCCCAGAACTACAGGAGTTGGTCAATGACTTGAAAAGTTACTGGTTATTGTTGGTAATACACTGTCATGCATGGCTCAGAAGGTTCCCCTGCTTAAACCAGCACATGTCGAGGCCCGTCTTAAGTTTGCCTATGACTATTTGGATGATGCAGAAGAGTCATTGGACCAAGTTTTGTGGTCAGATGAGAGTAAAATAGAACATTTGGTCATAATTCCACTAACCGTTTTTAGAGGAAGAAGAATGATGAGTATTATCTCAAGAACACCATCCCTACTGTGAAGCATGGGTGTGGTAGCATCATGCTTTGAGGGTGTTTTTTCTGTGCATGGGACAGGACGAGTGCACTGTATTAAAGAGAGGATGACCGGGGCCCTGTATTGTGAGATTTTTGGGAACAATCTCCTTCTTTCAGTCAGTGCATTAAAGATGGGTCATGCCTGGGTCTTCCAACATGACAATGACCCAAAGCACACAGCCAGGAAAACTAAGGAGTGGCTCCGTAAGGTTCTAGCATGGTCTCCAGACCTAAACCCAATAGAAAACATTTAGAGGGAGCTCAAGCTCAGTGTTTCTCAGCAACAGCCCGGAAACCTGACTGATAGGTGGGTTGGATTTTTCAAATATCCCTCCTGCAGTGTTTGCAAACCTGGTGGAAAACTACAGGAAACGTTTGACTTCTGTAACTGCAAACAAAGGCTACAGTACCAAATATTAGCATTCGTTTTCTCAGGCGTTCAAATTCTTATTTGCAGCTATATCACACAAACAAATCGTTAGAAAATCATCCATTGTGATTTCTGGATTTTTTTTTTTTTTAGATTATCTCTCTCACAGTGGACATTTGCCTACAATGAAAATTTCAGACCCCTCCATGATTTCTAAGAGGAAGAACTTGCAAAATAGCAGGGTGTTCAAATACTTATTTTCTTCGCTGTATATTAGTAAAATAGAGTATATAGAAAATATTGAGTTTATAATGTCTGGTTCAATACTTTAAACGTACTGATGCCATAAAAGGGGTCTCAAACTCAATTTATCTACTGTATCTATCAAGTATTCGACAAAAGGGTCTCAAGAATTAAATAAGTACAAGTGATCCTATCTCTTAAATCTTTATGAGTAACATTTGAGAACATGAATGGTTTGTCAGAACATAAAGAAGATGGTTGACCTGCTTCTGTCTCACATCTCTCAGCTATTTTATATTCCTCAAAGTGTGTAGTTGAGTTATTACAGATTATGGGGTACTTGTTGTGCATTGCAAATTTCTCTTCGTATAATACACGTCAGGATCGGAATGTACTTGTACAAAACTAAAGAATATTCTGTCTCCCTGAAACTTTCCTGAAACTCATGGCATGATTTATTTTCCATCCACATGGTGTCCCTTTGGAATGACGTTTCATTCAAGCAACTTTCGCGAATTCCCTTTGGCTAACTTCTTTAGCCCTTTCATGCAGGAATTATGATTTTTATTTCTTAAATGTTTTTATTACATTCATAAAAGACAGGGATTTCAAACTTGCGGCTGAGGGGCCAATTGCGGCACAGGACATTATTTTATGGCCCCCATTTGGCATTCAATTAGTATTACGTATGTTGCGATGGGCAATAAAAAAAAAAAACATAAATAACTTTAAATGAATTGAATTATCCATTTTGAGGAAAAAAACAATTGTTTATTTCATTTATTTTATGAGATTGTTTAATAAGAATGAAAAATACAAAATATTTTAAAAAGCCACGAGTAATAAAAAACAAAATTTCTAAAGAAAATTAAAACAAACTAATAAATTTAAAAGAAAAAAAAATTGTATAAGTGTGGCCAGTGTGTATTTTGCTCTGGGAATTAAATCTTTTTGTTGTGGTTTGTTTTGTTTTACAAAACTCTTGTGACCTTACATAGTTTAACTCTTTGGCTGCCATTGATGGCAATAGACGCCCAATGCATTTTTAATTGAGAAAGGCTGGAAGTGAAACTATCATGAGCCTGACCCATGCTAGCTTCCAAGGTAAGTGATTATTATATATATATATATTTTTTTTTAAGCAGAATTTCAGGCGGGCCGCACAAACACTAAACTTAGGCTAGGTTCATACCGCAGCATAAAAGTGAATCATTTCAAATCCGATCTAGGTCACTTTAGTGTGTGGTTAAAATCCGATCTGGGCCACATTTTTGCAAAACGTGGCTGCGGTCTCAACTGTCAAGTCTCCCAAATCGGAATTTATGCAGCAATTACGTCACCAAAGAGAGGCGAGACGCGAGAGGCACGGAGGACGGTAGCGATGGAGCTGTACATTAGCATGAGTGCCTAATGTTGGGCATTGTTTGAATTTAAACGATTCCGATTCCACGTTTCGATTCCGGTTTCAAACGATTCTCGATTCAGATTCTATTAATAGGCAGGGTTAAAAAAAAAATGGCATAGTTTATCTTAATTCTTAACTTCTCGATTATTATTTTTTTTAATTATATGAACTTTCAATTAACTTTGCTATGAATTTCTCACAGGGCTATTTTTAACTTGTATATAAATATAAGTCTTTGAACTTGAATATGATGAAGTATCTTTCCACAGGAGTGCACTTTCATCAAGATGTTTATTTTTCAAAAGCTCACGGAGAAAACACACATATTCTTTTGCCTATGTTTATGAGTGTCTTATGCTGCAGGCATTTATTGTATTGCGTTTGTTTTAGGTGGTATTTCTACAAATTAGTTAGGGCTGACAGATGTCAGGCGGGGAGTGTTCTGTCCATTGATCTTAAGTTGACTAAGTTTGATTTCTTTCTGAACTGATATATTGTTCATCCGTCCACAAGATGTCACTATTGTAACTCTGGACTCTACAGTTTTTCTTTGGTTTTGCTATATGCGCTTGGCTTCCCCTAGTGGTGACTTGCTGGAAGCAGCAGGCAAAAAGAACATTACTTAAGTTGGAAAAGAATCCTTGAGGTGTACAGACGCTACACATCTCCTCTGCACTACACATCGTTGGGAGGTCTTGATAAAACCAAATCTGTAAGTTTGCACGTTTTCACAGAGGGTCTGATATAATTTCGGTGTGTTTATTCAGTTACTTTTTTGTCATTTATGCGAAGCGAAGCAACGCGTTTTGTGCTAAGCTAAATTAGCCACTTCATATGATTTGTTCATAACATAGCTAGTAGGGTTGTTCCGATCATGTTTTTTTGCTCCCGATCCCATCCCGATCGTTTTAGTTTGAGTATCTGCCGATCGCGATATTTCCCGATCCGAATGCTTTTTTTTTTTGCTCCCGATTCAATTCCAATCATTCCCGATAATTTTTCCCGATCATATACATTTTGGCAATGCATTAAGAATAAAATGAATAAAACTCGGACCAATATATACATTCAACATACAGTACATAAGTACTGTATTTGTTTATTATGACAATTAATCCTCAAGATGGCATTTACATTATTAACATTCTTTCTGTGAGAGGGATCCACAGATAGAAAGACTTGTGACTTTGTATATTGTGACTAAATATTGCCATCTAGTGTATTTGTTGAGCTTTCAGTAAATGATACTGTAGCCATGCCCAAATGCATGATGGGAAGTGGAACCATGACTGTGCGTAGTGCTACCAATTGATATATCTTCTCTGCGCTGGGAAATAACATAAGGTGTTAAGAAAAAGATCAATTGCCACCTTGCTTCCCCACATTGCTTCCCATGATATTTCTAATCGTAGGGAGAGGGATTGTAAGGCTTTAGCCAATTAAAAAAAGCCCCCAAAGGCTGCCAAAATTCACTCTACTCATTTCTCTATATAGGTAAAACGGTGTGATTACAGATTGAGCGCGACAATGCGTGAGTGGGTCGTGCAGCGCATGCATTAATTGCGTTAAATATTTTAACGTGATACATTTTTTAAAAAAATAATTACCGCCGTTATCGGGATAAATTTGATAACCCTACCTTAAGCGTAAACTAAAGACTCTGGATGAGTGTAACATATTATGTCTGTAACGTTAAATACAATTAGAAAACGATTTAATTAAAAAATAAATATATATTAAAAATGGCATGGCCGATATTTATTTGCCGATTCCGATACTTTGAAAATGACGTGATCGGACCCGAACGATCGGGACATCTCTAATAGCTAGTTTTCATGTGGCTTATTCTCTGTGGTGTTTTTCCAGTCGGTGGTCAGGGCATCGAAACTTGTAATCAAAATTCGAACGGTTCTGGAAGAACCGGAGTGTTAGTCCCAGATCCCATCGATACTTGATGCCCAACCCTAGTTAGCGCCTAGCTTGAACTTGGCTTTTAGGGAAGAGGCAGGCTTGACATCAGTCATGAAAAAATTTAATTGGGCGGGGGATGTTGGGTGAATAAGCCCGAGAATACTCAGTTTTCTTTCTGTGCAGTGAGCAGTACTGTATTTCAATACTGCTTACATGGCCGAGAGTCAGGGCAAACTGACAGTATGTGTGTGCGTCATGCATGCGTTCTATAAATCCATATAAACTTTGAATGAGACTAAACGGGGCTTTTTAGAAATTGAAAATATGATCACCCTAGAACAGGGGTGGGAAAATCGGTCCTCGAGGGCCGCAGTGGGTCCTGGTCTTTATTCCAACTGATCCACCACAGAGCTTTTAACCAATTAGGTTTCAATGGAAATAAGAAGCATCTGACTGCAATCAACTGATTGCACTCATAACACACTAGATTGGTGAAAAGGTGTCCTCTTGATGGGTTGCAGCAACAACCCGCACCCACAGCGGCCCTTTGTGGAATAGTTTGCCCACCCCTGCCCTAGAATGACATAAAACCAGCATGTGTAGTCATTTGCTTTGATGCTTCTGCGCAAGAAGGTCAGTTTTCTCAGCGCATGTCAGACCGTGACTTAGGGCCCAAATACACCAGATGCATGATCGTTGCGGTTCCGGTCCGACTCCAGTAAAAAATAGCGCCGGAGCCAATCCGTTCCCATTATATCCTATTGTTCAACGTATACCGGCCGCATCAGTGCTCCGGATTGCCTGCGGACTATTTCCGGCGTGCCGCAGACCGCCGGATGGTATAGGCTATTTTCTATTTTTGCTGGACACGCATCCGACAAAATGGGCGGAGCTGGGCCTGGACATAACAGCCCAGTTGCTTATTCATGGTTTAAACACCAGCAAACATGGACGAAGAATGTTTCATCATGGAGGTGGGAAGTCACAAAATGATATACGATGCAGCAGATCGTTATCATAAGGACAGCATTAAAAGTGAAGCTGCAAGGTGTCCTATTATGTGTGTTTTTCTGGCAATGATATCAAACACACGACGTGCTGACAACTTTGAGCGGAAAAAAAAAGCAGCGTATCTGAAAGTGGCTCCACTGCAGAAATTCTCGTGCCCGGCGCACACACAATGCCGGTATGTATACAGAGTCGAGGGGGGAAAGTACGAAAGAGAATAAAGAGACACCCACAAGTTTCGACCTGGTGGTACATTTTACTTGACTTTTCAGAGAAAACCCAACAGTTTGCGCTGGGCACAGGAATCTGCAGTGATGAGACACCAATTCCAAGTACGCTGTTTTTTAGTTCAGGTAGTATATAATTCGCTATCCATTTTATAAATATTACAGATTATTTAACAGTTGTTTATAATAGCTCTTGCAGATGTTATGTGCCATAAATTCTAAATGTGCACAAAGATATAAACCCACCGACACAACCAAGGGCAAAATAGGGCTCCGCCCCCCTACCCCCCACACACGGAGCCCTGATCTCAACATGATGCAGTCAATCTGGAATTAAGAGACAGACAAAACTAAAATATCAATATGCAAATTAAGAAAAAATGTGCTCTCTCTCTCTCTCTGCTTCTCTGATGAGTATAGACTCCGCGTGTTTTTCATTGTTTTAAATGGCACATTATAGCGCGCGATCACGCGAGTGCTCACGAGGGAACGGAGTTGGCAGACCGCAGCCGTGCGCAGCCGGTATGATTTGCCTGTTTTTGACGTACTGCATGGCACGCAGTCAACACTGAGCCGGACCGGAACCGGAACGATCATGCATCTGATGTATTTGGGCCCTTAGTGCGCATGTGTACTACATTTACGGGCTCAATGGAAAAAGGCACTCCGAACGGGCACGCCCAAAAAACAGATATGGAGAAAATCGGATTTGCTCAATCAGACCTGCGGTATGAACCTAGGCTTAGATCTCAAGATAGGAGGGAACAAAATACTGTTGCACAGGCCAACATTTTGCATTACCATCTAATAGCAAGTACTGTACTGTAGCAAAGTTGTACTAAGTTATGTTATTATTAGGGTTCACTGAACTGTTTTGATAAGCACCATCACAGTTTTGAAGACTTGCATATAATTTTTGTTGAGTTAGTGTCATCTTCAACGTGAAATTTTGAAGCTAATACAACTTGAATTATTTCGAGTGGGTCTCTAGAAACACTGGCTGATTGTGTCATACTTTTGCATTAGCTTCATGTTGAATTGAACTTGAATATATTCTGTCAATTTGCATATTCAGCAGCTGCTCACGATTGCTCGCATTGATCGATGTAGCCAGATACTTCCTGTTCTTTTCCTCATTTTTCCTTTTTCATTTGTGGTTACTTCCTCTCTCATTGGATGTTTCTTACTCTCCTCACACAGGAGTGTGTGTGAAGAAGAGATTTAACACTTGAGTGGTAGAGTGCACCCAGTGAAGAGTCTACATCTATCTTCCTTCTAAAAAAAAGTCTCACAAAATTGATCATGGGGGCGGGTGTTTTTCTCTCTACAAAGGCACGGTGCATAAATAAATGATGGAATCGCGCTGCAGCACATTTGGTTTGAAAACTGAAGCTGCGTTTTAGCGGAAAATGGCTTCCCTTCCTGTGCCTTGTCCCAGAGGACGAGGAAAGGCTGTAATGGGAATGGTCACTGACTTATCAGACATCCTGCTACTGCAATGAGCCTACTGAGGCAGACCTTGTTCAGTCTTCCATTGCTATGGCACCCCATCGCACGCGGGGGAACTGAAGTGACCGACACTGACGCAGACTGCGTTACAGTCCTCATCTACTAGAGCGAGCGGCGGCACTTGACGGAGAGCGCCAGTCAAGGGGTGAGCTGCCTTCCAATGCCGCAGCAGTGTTGTAAAACTGAATACATCAAGTCAGCCATGTTGGTTCCCCCAGCTTGTCCATCTTTGGGAAAAGTTATGCCAAAAGTTGAAAAAAAAAGGCTTACCTGCTCCCCATCCTTCTGGACTGGCACGCCATCTGCTGCTGAGAACAGGAAAGAAAAAAAGAGAGATCATATTAATATTTATTTTCTTTCATTTAAATCAGTAAATGCCGAAATGAAACAAGAAGCAACTTTGTGATGCGAAAGCACCATAGGTAACTTAGAGCCTGATGTCCAACTGACGGGCCAGGGGCCAGATCCAGCCCACCACATCAATTTTTGTGGCCCACTATAGGAAATCATGTGCATTGATTTTAGGGCTGCAGCTATCGATTATTTTGCTAATCGATTAATCTATTGATTAGTTAGTTGGAATAATCGAGTAATCATCTTATGAACATTCAATGCGTTGCAGAATACATTTTAGGAAATGTAAAACAAGAAAACCAAGTGTTTATACCTGCAATAACAATTCTTTTGCTTGCTAGGATCGCACTTTCAAAAGAGCATTGCAAATACAAAATAATATACCTGGGTGTTTCTCCAAACGAAGAAGGATTGCACTTTCATTTCACAAGAACAATAAACTCATTTTAAAATGAATGAAAATATTTTAAATGTTTTTTTTACAATGCTCTTTACAAATCGTTCAAACACATTTTCCCACTAATTTACTTCTAAACTAAATTACAACTACATAAACAAACATATTAGCAAAAAACGATCATGTTTTTTTGCTCCCGATCCGATCCCGATCGTTTTAGTTTGAGTATCTGCCGATCCCGATATTTCCCGATCCGATTGCTTTTTTTTTTGCTCCCGATTCAATTCCAATCAATCCCGATAATGTTACCCGATCATATACATTTTGGCAATGCATTAAGAAAAAAATGAATAAAACTCGGACGAATATATACATTCAACATACAGTACATAAGTACTGTATTTGTTTATTATGACAATAAATCCTCAAGATGGCATTTACATTATTAACATTCTGTGAGAGGGATCCACAGATAGAAAGACTTGTGACTTTGTATATTGTGACTAAATATTGTATATAATATAATATATACAATATCTAGTGCAGGGGTCCCCAAACTACGGCCCGCGGGCCGGATACGGCCCGCAGCCACATTTGGTCCGGCCCCCTGAACAAAAAAAAAAAAATTTTTTTTTTTTTTTTTTTTTTTCTCAATAGAGTTATTTATGTCCTGGCTTTTTTCTGTGAAGAACTGAGCAATGGTTATTTGGTTATTATCTATTTAATTAATACAGTATTATTATATTATATTATATTACATGATATTATATTATATTATATTATATTATATTATATTATATTATATTATATTATATTATATTATATTATATTATATTATATTATATTATATTATATTATATTATATTATATTATATTATATTATATTATATTATATTCAGGGGTGCACATAAGTGGTCCGCACATGCGTACTGGACGTAGACAAACGCGCTGGCCCTCAACGGCTTCCATACGCTTTTGCGTACCGATGGCTGACCACTCTATTTGCGGCGGACACGAGAAAATAACTTCTCAAAATGTCGATGAGGCAGGCCACACTGAGTAATTACTTCCGTGTTCCCCCACCCCCGTCAAAAGACAGACAGACGACAGAGACGTCACCGGAGCTACCGAAAAAAAGGACTTTTGCTGAAAAGTGGCTACAGGAGGTACCATGGCTAGAAGCGAATGATGCTCGCACGGAAATGCGGTACAAAATGTGCCGTGAGAATCCCAATGTCGCCGATTAGAGCAACGCATTTTATGTAGGGTCAAAGAATTTCAGCCATCCAAACTTTGAAAAGCACGAAAAAAACAGAGAGCATGTGGCAATTAAGCAAACTATCGATGTCAAACAGGACCCCATTCGCCCTATGGACATGTGGCGGAATAGGGCGGAATAAAGGTAATGAACAGCGACATGCACTGACAAACGTGTTTTTGCTCGCATTTTACAAAGCTAAACATGCACGTTCAATGAGGTCTTATGAGGAGGACATCCCACTTTTAAAAAGGCTTGGAGTTAATGTGGGAGCCGCATAATGCCCTTTATTTTGAATTGGTGCTTTTATGTTTATTTCTTTACATTTCACTTCAAAGTAATGGCAATTTTGTTGTGCCAGTTGATGTTAATCAAGCATTAACTGTTAATATAATTAATCAAAGTTAATTGGCTCTAAGTAAAACTTGTCATAAATTTATCGCATCAGGTGGGTCGGCTCTCAAGCTCAATGAGGACCAAGTCACATCTCCAGGTCCTCCTCTGAGAACCTGGGCAAAAAAATTATGTGCACCCCTGATTATATTATATTATATTATATTATATTATATTATATTATATTATATTATATTATATTATATTATATTATATTATATTATATTATATTATATTATATTATATTAAGGGCTGTCAAAGTTATCGCGTTAACGGGCGGTAATTAATTTTTTTCATTAATCACGTTAAAATATTTGACGCAATTAACGCATATGCCCCGCTCAAACAGATTAAAATGACAGCAGTGTCATGTCCACTTGTTACTTGTGTTTTTTGTCTCCCTCTGCTGGCGCTTGGGTGCGACTGATTTTATGCACCATGAGCATTGTGTAATTCTTGACATCAACAATGGTGAGCTACTAGTTAATTTTTTTGATTGAAAATTTTACCAATTTTATTAAAACGAAAACATTAACAGGGGTTTTAACATAAAATTTCTATAATTTGTACTAAAATCTATCTTTTAAGAACTACAAGTCTTTCTATCCAGGGATTGCTTTGACAGAATATTAATGTTAATGCCATCTTGTTGATTTATTGTTATAATAAACAAATACAGTACTTATGTACAGTATGTTGAATGTATATATCCGTCTTGTGTCTTATCTTTCCATTCCAACAATAATTTACAGAAAAATAAGGCATATTTTAGAGATGTTTGAATTGCGATTAATTACGATTAATTTTTAAGCTGTGATTAACTCGCTTAAAAATTTTAATCGTTTGACAGCCCTAATTATATTATATTATATTATACTATATTATATTATATCATTTTTATTTTATTTACTTTGGTTCCGTGAAGAATCCAGAAAGGGTTATTTGATTGTGGCTTTCTGAAAAACAATACATTTTTACATTTAGGCACTCCTGCAATCGTCACACTTTTTCTGTTACAAACTGACCCCGGCCCCTCATCAGAGAAGAGAAGGGTTATGTGGCCCTCACAGGAAAAAGTTTGGGGACCCCTGATCTAGTGTATTTGTTGAGCTTTCAGTAAATGATACTGTAGCCATGCCCAAATGCATGATGGGAAGTGGAACCATGACTGTGCGTAGTGCTACCAATTGATATATCTTCTCTGCGTTGGGAAATAACATAAGGTGTTAAGAAAAAGATCAATTGCTACCTTGCTTCCCCACATTGCTTCTCATGATATTTCTAATCGTAGGGAGAGGGATTGTAAGGCTTTAGCCAATTAAAATAAGGCTCCAAAGGCTGCCAAAATTCACTCTACTCATTTTACGCTGCCTTTTATCTCTCTATATAGGTAAAACGGTTCCATTACAGATTGAGCGCATCAATGCGTGAGTGGATCGTGCAGTGCACGCATTAATTGCGTTAAATATCTTAACGTGATACTTTTTTTTTTTTTAATTAATTACCACCGTTATCGGGATAAATTTGATAACCCTACCTTAAGCCTAAACTAAAAACTCTGGATGAGTGTAACATATTATGTCTGTAACGTTAAATACAGTTAGAAAACGATTTAATTAAAAAATATATATATATTAAAAAAAGGCATGGCCGATATTTTTTTGCCGATTCCGATACTTTGAAAATGACGTGATCGGACTTCCCGATCGATCGGGACATCTCTACTTACAACCTTATGTTGACCTTAACAGGGAGCAGTTGGTTTCACCCATGTTAGACAAGTTTTGTCATATTCACTTTTGTCACTAGAGGGCAGTGTATCCACCCAAATCAATAAAACTAAATGCAAACACTTTCAAAACAAACCATTACAACGCCACTCTAATTCAACGAATCCTCGAAGCAGAAAATTTTGATGCGAAGCTTTTTTCTAATCGAATTACTCGAGTAAATCAATTAAACGTTGCAGCACTAATTGATTAAATTTATGATGATGATGAATTTAATGTTTTTAAATGTAAAATAGAAAATGAAATATTTGGATGAAAAAGAATTTTTGCCTTTTTCCCTTCTTTTAATTTTAATAAATAAAAGAATAGTTACTGCTTTGCCCTGTTTTTTTTTTTTGTTTTTTTTTTTTTTCATGTAAATCAATCAATTGAGTGGAATGGAATGGAATCAATGGAAAATTAAAATATGAGAGAATATTTACATTTTTTTGTCTTTTTTTGTTGTCTTTTTTTATATTATATTTTTTATATTTTTTTTATATTAAAATTTTTAAAATACAAAAAAAAAAAAAGATTTCCTGTTTTACCCCTTTTTTGATTAAAAAAATGCAACGAGAGAAAAATCATCAAATATTAAGGGAAAAAGTGTGAAAACGGGGTTGGGGGATTGGGACAATTTTAAGTCAACAATCTCTCTAAACAATTCATTGACTATCAAAGTAGTTGTCAATTCATTGCTAATCTGTTCGCTGCGATTCGTCTATAAATTGTGGCAACCCTAGTTGGCAGACATATTGGCCTGCTGAAGGAAACCATAACTATGATGTGGCCCTTGAAAAAGATGAGTCTTGTGGCCCTTGAAAAAGATGAGTTTGACACCTCTAATCTACCCCATCAAAGTTCCCAAAGTTCTTTACAGAGGCTCATATTCAAGCACATGTTCATACTAGGTCTGCACAATATTTCGTTAAAAAATCACCATCGCATTCCTGGATCCCTTTTATATACAGTACATCAATCTTCATCATTCACAGATAAACCCCCTTAGCCTTGAGCGGATATTTTTGCACGCAAGTCACCTGATTTTGACTCCCGTTCCGATACCCCAAAAAGTTTTTTTTTTTTTCTTTTGATTTGACATTGCCGCTGCTGAGAACAGCCTCTCACTTAGACAATGAATGAGTTGCCACTGTACTTCAGACTGTGTACCAAGCTTAACGGTGAATTAACACATTTGTGCCTTTGATCATAGAGCTACCGAGGCGTCTCTGGCCATATTAAAACTTCAAACCTGTCAATCATCTCTAAATGTAAGTAGCAAACGCCAGCTGCACTGGTGACCAAGAAAGTCGCACTGCTTATCAGGGGGGAGAGTTAGAGGCTAACATATTCATAAATATATATTTTTTTAATTAAAAATCCGACCCTTTTCACCCAATCACGATCCTTTGAAAAATGGCGTGTTCATCCCGATATCCGATCACGTGATCTGATCGGGACATCACTAATGAAGACAATGTGGTCATAGTAAGTCAACTAAAGTCTTCCCAAACAGAGTAATTCAAGTCATCTGGTGAAAATTGTTCTAGTTTTTATATCGCAAACCCCCAAAAAGTCGCAACGTCAGTTGTTTCCCATGTCGTTCAGCCCTGGTTCGTACAGTCATGGAAGGCAGCTTTTGCAGTGCAACTCAAGGCTTTATTTTACGGTCAATTAAAGAAACATAGAATAATTGCTCATTTCAAAAAGCTGCTCGTGACACGTCACTTGAATCCCAATGCAGGATTTATTTCGTGACATTAAACAGTGAAGAGTAGCTAGTACGGATGTAAGATAGGACATCATTTTTTATTTTTTTGCCTGTCCAAACAATATGGAATGGGTTAGATAGTGTCCATTTTCCAGGTCATTTTAGATGTGTGATATATTTTCTCCGAGATACTGAACAGGGCTGTCTAACAGTGGGAAACCTCTGAATGCCATTTTTTGCCTTTATACAGAGCTTTACAGTATAGTGAATCTCCTGTTTCAATTCCTCAGTGTCACATTGTGTGTCAAAGTTTTTCCATATCAAGAGATTTTGCCTCTTAGACTCGATACTTTGTATTCCTAAGATGCTTGAGCAGCTGTCTGTCAGAGTTTCTTTGTATGTGTTGAAATGCGGAGAAATTTCACAGGAACCGCCATGAACCAGAGTAACAAATGCAATTTTGCTGGGTCCAAATAGCTCATGAAAAGCCCCTACCATAGCAAGTTCTAATCTAATACGAGCATTAACCCTTTATGGGTCTTAAAACAAAAAAATAAAACTAGCCTCATCGAGACCTGGCATCTACATACGCGGACATCACATTTTGGGTCATGTGACTACACTTCTACTACACCAAATGTTAACGACTTCAAATAAAGATATATTTACAAATAAATAAAATCACAAATTAGTAATAATAATAATGTTGGAATTTGACCTTTTAGCCAGATTGCTGGAATCACACCAGCCGAACCGCCGGAACCGCGCTAGCGCAATTCCAACGGCCCGGCCAAAAGCCCGAACTTCACCTTAGGGGCAGTTTACATGGCGACTCTGCGACACAAAGACGCAATGACTGAGTTGCGGACTCACCTCGCGTGCATTTGGTGTCGGCGAAGACGGAGAAAAATTCTGAATCCTACCTCCAAAGTGGAAGAATCCGATTGCGGGGGGTTAAGGGGGGCTTCCTCGGCATGCATATCAAAGGCTCCTGCGGTGCGAGACCGCGTCTTTAACGTCAGCATTCGTACACGTCACATTGGGCGTGCGCAGCGGTGCTACTAAACATTAAAAACAGCAAATATGGCGGAATGTCGGCTTTAATTTACTGTTTTAATAATATTTTTAAATTAAATATGTTGAACGTTTCAATTTTTGTGCCTTTTTGAGCAAAAGAAAAATGACATTGCTTCGAGTGGGAGGGCATATTTTTTTTCCGGGCTGAGGGAGCTTGGTGGGGTCAAAGTGCATCCTTCTCTGTCGCCCAGTAAATCTGCACTGCCCCCTAGGGCCTGGCATGAATACTACATCGTTTTCATGCGGTATCGCGACATTGTTCAAATGTGTCTCGCAAATGCAAATGCAAATTTGACATTTTTCGTATTCTCGGAGAATCACCATGTAAACGGCCCCTTAGTTTTAAGCCCTTGAACTGACTCCATTTTAAAAGCTCGAAGAAGGCTTTGAAACAAGTTGACAATTTATTCAAAGTCAACAGCAATCAGACATCAAGGCAAAAACAGCAAACAGATCCAGACAATTCCAGGAAGGCTGGATCCAGAGTCACCATATAACAGGTCAACAAAAGATTAGCACTAGCTAAAGAATTCAGGCTTCTGAAGGCCTTTGTGGGGCGGGCTGTGGTGTGGAAGAAGGGTGTGTTTGGGCGTTGTTTAGGGTTATTGTCTGTTGCGGATTGGGCAGGAGGGTTCGGGCGTTAGTGTTGTCAGGACAACGAGAGTTGAGCATTTTGCCAGTCTCCGCTATGTGAGTGCTGAGTGTCAACTTCTCAGTCGCAGGTTCCACTGTTATCAGATGTAGAGCAGATGAAGGAGAGGATGTCCTTTCATTGTTCTGGACTGTCCGTTGTTGGTTACCAGAACAGCTGATGTTGGGATTTGACGGTCTGGATGTGGGTTTGTAGATGTGTTTGGCCATCACTTGCTTGTCTCGCCCCGTCAGAGTCGATCTCGCTCAGTGAGCTTCATGATGCTCGCGTTGGGCTTCCATAGTCAGCAGGCATCCTGTAGTTGTAATCGCCCTTATTTGCCCGTTGTCTTGGCGCTGCAAATTCCAATCACTCCAAGTTCAACTACTCATACTTCAAATATATTCTTCATATTCTCTTAAACTATGATTTAAATGCTATTTATTTTATATTGTGTGTGTTAGAGTAATGCAAACAGTCAAACAGTAAATATGGGAAAGGATACTATTTCCTTCAATTTTATTAAAAATAAATAGTATACACTCTGGTTTTGGTACCCAACAAAATTTTAACTCTCAAACATTAATAACATAACATTTTTTCAATTCCTTTTTGAGAATATTTGGAGTTGTATCTTTTTTTTTTGTATTGAATCAATTTAAATAATAAAAAATTGAGAGAATATTTACTGTAATCTTTTTTCCTTAGCTCTGAAAATGATTTCTGTCTAAGCAGCCAAATGCAAAACATCGCTTTAATTTGTAGAGTAAGCACTCTACCTTTGCCCTCATGTCCCAAAATGTCAACACTGTTTCTCGAGTTATCATGTCAGGCACCCTGCAAATCTGAGTTTTTAAAAAAATCATTTGTCGTTATCGCAAAATTCCTTTTCTGACCTCTGTGACCTTTGACCTCAATACCCTACAATTTAATCACCTCCACTGTTGCATACTCCAAACATAGGATATGCGAGTTTGATAATAATTCATTTCTTCATTCTTGAGTTATCTTAAACACAAACAGACAAATAAATAACCCCGCCTGCAGCAAGCTTCACCTACTGGCGTAGGTAAAAATGAATAAATAAGAAAATATTTAGTATCATCTCATTACCTGCCAATGACAACGATGGATGTCCAATTCATTTAAACTGGAAGAGCTGGATGGTTTATTGCTTCGTCTTTTAATGCCATTGACAGCAGTTAGTGCCATTGACAATGCCATTAACTCATTTGTGTTTACTTTGTAGCATGTTTGAACATCCAGAACCACTCATAACTCATCTACCGCCACCATACCAACACACAACACAGCAGATTCAGGTCAATCATTTTTTTGGTCATTTTCGTTGTAACAGGTCCAAAAATAAACTACCGTGCCACTTTTCATAGTAATGCGATAAACAACCTCCATGTGGAATGGAAGCATTCAGAAAATTCAGTGGTTTAAAACAAAAACAAGACTTTCAGCAGTTTGTGTTTATTTACAGCTAATGTAAACAAGCAGCATGTGTTGCATTCATCTTGTATTCATCGGCGTGTTACGAATTGAGCGTCGCTATAATCTCAGGCTATTTACATAGCTGACACGGCTATCGCCGTCCCGCAGACATAAACACAAGCCTGATCAGGGTTTATTGGTCTGAACTGTACCGTGGCAAATAGGGATGAACTGTGGGCGACCTATGATTCCCCGGTTGAAGATAACCCTCTGCCTCAGGTCGAGCTTTCATAGTTCATTGTCGCTTCCTTTCCCTAACCATGTACTCCTACATTTAAGAACTAAATACATGCGTGTGGTGTTTTTCAGGAGGCACTGGAACGAAATCAATTCAATGAGGAAAGAGTGTATGGGAATAAACATGGTCGTTTTTATACAATTGCATCTACTGTTGTATATTTGCATTAAGTTAATGAGTGTTCAAAAATAAACTCTTTCAAAATAAGAAAAAATAGTTCCATAAGGCGGTGACAAATTCGGCCATACATATCTGAATGTTGTTACAGTGAAGAAAATAAAAAGTAATTGAACACCCTGCTATTTTGCAAGTTCCGCCACTTAGAAATCATGGAGGAGTCTGAAATTTTCATCGTAGGTGCATGTCCACTGTGAGAGAGATAATCTAAAAAGAAAAACTCCAGGAATTGCAATGCATAATTTTTTAACAATTTATTTGTGTGATACAGCTGCAAATAAGTATTTGATTATCAGTCTACCAGCTACAATTCTGACCATGAAAGACCTGTTAGTCCGCCTGTTAAAAGTCTACCTCCACTCCATGTATTATCCTGAATCAGATGCACTTGTTTGAGGTCGATAGAGTAAAATGTAAAATGGCCAAAACCAAAGAGCTGTCCAAAGACACCAGAGACAAATTTGTACACATCCACAAGGCTGGAAAGGGCTATGGAGCAATTACCAAGCAGCTTGGTGAAAAAAGGTCCACTGTTGGAGCAATCATTACAAAATGGACGAAGCTAAACATGACGTTCAATCTCAATCGGAGTGGAGCCCCATGTAAGATAACACCTCGTGGGGTCTCAGTGATCCTAGGAAAGTTGAGAAATCAGCCCAGAACTACAGGAGTTGGTCAATGACTTGAAAAGTTACTGGTTATTGTTGGTAATACACTGTCATGCATGGCTCAGAAGGTTCCCCTGCTTAAACCAGCACATGTCGAGGCCCGTCTTAAGTTTGCCTATGACTATTTGGATGATGCAGAGGAGTCATTGGACCAAGTTTTGTGGTCAGATGAGAGAAAAATAGAACTTTTGGGTCGTAATTCCAATAACTGTGCTTTGAGGAAGAAGATGAGTATTATCCCAAGAACACCATCCCTACTGTGACGCATGGGGGTGGTAGCATCATGCTTTAGGGTTGTTTTTCTGTGCATTGGACAGGACGAGTGCACTGTATTAAAGAGAGGATGACTGGGGCCCTGTATTGTGAGATTTTGGGGAACAACCTCTTTCCCTCAGTCAGAATATTGAAGATGAAGAAGTCGTGGCTTGGTCTTCCAAAATGACAATGGCTCAAAGCACACAGCCAGAAACCAGGAGTGGCTCTGTAAGAAGCATAACAAGGTTCTAGCATGGCCTAGCCAGTCTCCAGACCTAAACCCAATAGAAAACCTTTGGAGGGAGCTCAAATTCAAACCTGACTGATCTAGAGAAGACCTGTGTGGAGGAGTGGGCCAGATCCCTCCTGCAGTGTGAGTAAACTTGGTGAAAAGCTACGGGAAAGGTTTGACCTCTGTAATTGCAAACAAAGGCTACTTTACCAAATATTAACATTCATTTCTTTCAGGTATTCAAATACTTATTTGAAGCTGCATCAGACAAATAACATTGTTAAAAAATCATACATAGTGATTTCTGGGTTTTCCTTTTTATATAATGTCTCTCGCAGTGGACATACACCTAAGATGAAAATTTCAGACCACTCCATGATTTCTAAGTGGGGGAACTTGCAAAATAGCAGGGTCTTCAAATATTTATTTTCTTCACTTTATACTGTATGTAAAAATCCAATTTTAACCAAGAACGTTTTAACTTTTGTCTGAATGTAGCTGTTTTTTTGTACATTTATTGTATGGGAATTTTTTGTGTATTGATTAATTGCATCAAACAAAGATTGAGAGCTGATTGATTATGGCATAAAATGAATGTCATGGATTCTCAGTAGCGTTATATCTAATTTGATCACTTTAATTTTTCTGATTGTGCTCTCAAAATGTGAAATGCAAAAATTCACTGTTAAACGAGGCAGAAGTGAGCAGATTTATTACATAGCACAATGGATCCTGGGTAAGTCATACACACTTGAAATTAATCATGCCCTTTGCCATTTTGAAATCGTGAAGTCTAAATTCACGATTTAGATGTAAAATCTATAAATCTTTCAGCTCTAATATCCATATCACAGTCATTGCACACGGAATATTCTAAATCTCTACACTTTATATCACGATCTATCCCAGTCAGATAGTAATAACTGCAGTCTTAGGTTCTTCCATCTTGGAGTGTAGCTATTGTATACTCACTTTTATGTCCCAAACACAATTCTCTGTCGAGCTATTCAACCTCACTCTTTAGGTACTAACATCAGTCCATTAGAACTTTCCACTTAATGGTCAATGAAAAGAATGGTACATCAACAATAACTCATTTACGAGACCCTCTCGGTTGGACAAATTAATGTTATTATCCCTCCCCCCCAAACTTGCTTTCCTGACTGCTCAAATCCTAATTAAAACATTGGTTTAATTCGATAGAGTGTACTGGTAATTGGGTTTAAACACAGCTACAGTCTCAAGGTGCCTGCTCTCTGTATCAGCTGTGTGTGTGCAACTCTCAGAGGGGTGCACTCCTGTATCAGCACTATGTGTGTTGCGGAGTCAATGGTGTAGTCACCGTAGCATTTGCCAATGATGAGCTTTTCCTCAGTTGCGCCAGGGAGAGTGGTTTGGCTCTCTCGATGTCCAGTGATGTCGGTGACCCACTGACCCAGTGATTCAAAAACATCAACTCCGCTCTGTCTCTGCTGGCCTCTGTGATATCAGCCTTCCTTCTGAACTCCATCCAATCCACAATCAGATAACTACAAGCCCACTAGACTGCAGTCCAGAAAGCGACCCCCTGTAGACGCCACGCCACTTCCCTAACTGTGCGTTTGTCCATTATGTATTTGATTACAGGGCTTGCCTAATGCGAGTCTTCAAATCGGCAAATGAATCATTCCGAGCGGTTACTTTGAGCGTTAATGAAGTTTTATTTCCACTCAATTTGACCCACTTTCATCTCAGCTCACTTTGTTTGATTATTCTTCTTGTCAGTGAGCAACTTTAAACAGCTTATAGATGTCAGAACGAATTCTGTTCCACTTTTTTCATGCGTACAGCCACAGAAAGCAAACACTTAAATAAGACCTACCGGTGGTTTACAGAGGAGCGTTTTCAACTAAAAATGAATAAGGAAAAAAACCTTAATGTCGCTCAAGATAATGAGCGCGATAACTGTTCTCCAGATAAGCTTATGCACTGTGACCGGCTGAAAAAAATACTGTAGCGCTTAAATTTTTAGAACAAAATACCTAACGCAGTGTGTTCAGTAAATTCTAAGATGTCGGTGAAAATTGACTTTACAAAAGTGTCATTAAATATGTGAATCGTTTCATAAATTAAGGGATACAAACTAAGCTATGTGTACTAAGGGAAAAGAATGAACCATGTGATTAATAGTGCTTTCAGACAAATGTGAAGCCATCAAGATTTAATAGCGAACAAGAATTAGCTTAAAGAGCTTTTGTAAGCATGTCATTCCTGTTCGTGACTTGTCTAATTGCAAAATTGCTACCTGACAACAAGATTTCTGTCACGGACTGCAGCTCAGCACCAGTTTGTGAAAGCTAAATAGCCATTGCACTACTCTAACAGTTATTAATATTCAGGTTATCCATGGGAGGTTTCTGAAAGCTGTTCTTGACAAACCACACAGTGGAAATCCTGCTACTTCCAGAATTGATAAAATCACCAAACTCCAAAGACAGTCATTCATGCAAAGCTAAGGAAAATCTATCCTGATGACTGCAATCGAATTGAACGTGAACGTTGGCTTCAGTGACTGCTTTGTCGAGTGATAAAAGCTTTACCCATACCGAGTTCAGGCACAGTGGGGCAAATAAGTATTAGTCAACCGCCAATTGTGCAAGTTCTCCTACTTGAAAAGATTAGATAGGCATGTAATTGTCAACATGGGTAAACCTCAACCATGAGAGACAGAATGTGGGGAAAAAAAACAGAAAATCGCATTGTTTGATTTTTAAAGAATTTATTTCCAAATTAGAGTGGAAAATAAGTATTTGGTCACCTACAAACAAGCAAGATTTCTGGCTGTCAAAGAGGTCTAACTTCTTCTAACGAGGTCTAACGAGGCTCCACTCGTTACCTGTATTAATGGTACCTGTTTTAACTCATTATCGGTATAAAAGACACCTGTCCACAACCTCAGCCAGTCACACTCCAAACTCCACCATGACCAAGACCAAAGAGCTGTCGAAGGACACCATAGACAAAATTGGTAAAACGCTTGGTGTAAAGAAATCAACTGTGGGAGCAATTATTAGTAAATGGAAGGCATACAAGACCACTGATAATCTCCCTTCATCTGGGGCTCCATGCAAGATCTGACCCTGTGGCGTCAAAATGATAACAAGAACGGTGAGCAAAAATCCAAGAACCACACGGGGGGACCTAGTGAATGACCTACAGAGAGCTGGTACCACAGTAACAAAGGCTACTATCAGTAACACAATGCGCCGCCAGGGACTCAAATCCTGCACAGCCAGACGTGTCCCCCTGCTGAAGCCAGTACACGTCCAGGCCCGTCTGTGGTTCACTAGAAAGCATTGGATGATCCAGAAGAGGATTGGAAGAATGCGTTATGGTCAGATGAAACATAAATAGAACTTTTGGTAGAAACACAGGTTCTTGTGTTTGGAGGAGAAAGAATACTGAATTGCATCCGAAGACCACCATACCCACTGGGAAGCATGGGGGTGGGAACATCATGCTTTGGGGCTGTTTTTCTGCAAAGGGACCAGGACGACTGATCTGTGTAAAGGAAAGAATGAATGGGGCGTAATTCCACTAACCGTGCTTGGAGGAAGAAGATGCTGAGTGCTATCCCAAGAACACAATCCCTACTGTGAAGCATGGGGGTGGTAGCATCATGCTTTAGGGTTGTTTTTCTGTGCATTGGACAGGACGAGTGCATTGTATTAAAGAGAGGATGACTGGGGCCCTGTATTGTGAGATTTTGGGGAACAACCTCTTTCCCTCTGTCAGAATATTTAAGATGAAGAACTCGTGGCCTAGCCAGTCTCCAGATCTCAACCCCGTAGAAAATCTGTGGAGGGAGTTGAAAGTCCGTATCGCCCAACGACAGCCCCAAAACATCACTGCTCTAGAGGAGATTTGCATGGAGGAATGGGCCAAAATACCAGCAACAGTGTGTGAAAAGCTTGTGAAGAGTTACAGAAAACGTTTGGCCTCCGTTATTGCCAACAAAGGGTACATAACAAAGTATTGAGATGAACTTTTGGTATTGACCAAATACTTATTTTCCACCATGATTTGCAAATAAACTCTTTAAAAATCAAACAATGTGATTTTCTGTTTTTTTTTTTTTTCACATTCTGTCTCTCATGGTTGATGTCTACCCATGCTGACAATTACAGGCCTCTCTAATATTTTCAAGTGGGAGAACTATGAACACAATTAGTGGTTGACTAAATACTTATTTGCCCCACTGTAGTTGACGTCATAATCTTACGCTTGAAGCCTTGAAACAACCTGTCATCGCTTAGGTGTTTGCGCCCGCTCTACGTCAGACATTATTATCGAGGACAAGCCCACGTAGATATACAAAACAATGTACTGCTGGCAGTCCAATCAATGGATTTCTATGACGACATTCCATCCTGTAGTATTATAGACAGGGATACTGGTGTCAGTGGCGCCTCCAGAAATTTTTCAAAGGGTTGGCCAGATGGGGCCACTTAAAATCTTGGGGTGGCCAAAACTAAAAGCCATAATTTTCAGGTTTTCATTATATTATTGCAGTAAAAAGGTCAGGGGAAAACTATCAACACGGCTACTGATATACTTTGGTTTATTGTGTAATATTTGATGTTACTAATGATTTAATGTGCATCGTCCATAACTGTCCAGTCAACATTTTGAGTTCCACAACAATTCTGTTTTATTGTGTTGTGTATATATTAGGCATAAGGTGTACATTTAACAAAACAAAATAATTACTGGGGAAAAGCAGGTGCTGGCAGATTTGCATTTGGGATGAAATGCATAACTGATGCTACAACATTCTAACGATATACTGGCAAGCGGGGTGGCCAGTGGGGTGGCCAACCCCCTGGGGGCGCCACTGACTGGTGTGTTAAGGGGCACAGGCCAAAGTTAATTTAATTTAGCCATTATGAATTGTTAATAAATTATTATTTCTTTTGCGGCCCGGTACCAAATGCGCCACGGACCGCTGCCGGTCCGCGGCCTGGTGGTTGGAGACCCCTGCATTATAGAGACGGAAGTCGATGCTAACACTTTCGAGCGAATGCTACAAAGATGGCAGAGCAACAAAAAGTTTTGTTAGAGGAAGGAAACAAGAGAGGCTCCTGGGATATATAGAATACACATTGGCCCGGCGTTCACTCACTGGCGTGGGGGGGGTTTAGCCACACAAAAGCCCCTTTCACATATTCCTGAACACCGTTAAAATCCCGGAATTTAAACAGGTAGCCCTTGTGTTTGAAAGCAATTTCCCGGGTTGACTGACACAGAGATTACGCAGGCATTTAACGGGTCGTATGGTTAGTATTATGTCCGGGACTTTCCCGGGAAGAGGCGTGTGTGAAAGCACGTGTTTGATTCCCAGTTCACAGCACGATGGCTGATGAAATATCATGGTGGGCCGATCGTCACTTCCTCGTCCTTCGCAGTACGACGAAAAGCGGTAAACAAACATCACATTTATCAACATAGCAAGCTGGAAATAGCTAAATTAAACTGAAAACATAACCAAATTACATTGCTACTGGATCGTAGACCTGAGGAAGAGAGTCCATCGTCCAGCTTTGGAAATGTGTGGTTTATTTTGTTGCCGATATAGGGTCCGCTACTGCGGAAACAAGGTTGTACCTCAAAGCGGGAAAAAAATGAAGGGAGCTCAACTGGGATCAATAATACTAATCTAAGCGCTAGGCAGAGAGTCGATGGAATGTGACACTCGATGCCGACCAAAATATGTAATGTCCGTGTTATAAAATCGCGACAGCAGCCCTCACAGCACAGAGACCGCCGAGTTTGCAGCCCGGGACAAGTCTGTGAAAGTGCCCAACCCGCGTCATTCCCGGGATATCTCTCCATGCGTGAAAGCAATAGTGCAAGTAAATCCTGCATCACTTTACATGGGAATTTACGGGGATATGTGTGTGAAAGGGCCTTAAGACACACCGTTGCTAACCGACATATGCTATTGTTAAGCAACAACTGTATTCATTACCTTAGTACTAGTCATCCTTCACACAGCCGCTGGAAACAAAAATGTTGTTTCATTCATCTTCAGGCGACCGGGAGATTGATTTTCGATTCATTGATGATTTTACGACACTGTAAGAGTGTGCGCTAGTCCTCATGGGAAACGCAGCGCTGGTCCTCATGGGAAACGCATTCTTCCTTAAGGCAAAACACTACCGCTTTTGTCCACCATTGTTTCTAAAATTGACCAAAACTGAAAAGTTAAGGAACATGGCGATGAGGAGAGTTGGATTTAGATGCTTAGGTGGGGGTCTGCTCTCTAGTTATAATATTTTTATACTATTTTTTTGTATTTATACTTATTGTTTATTAAATATGAACTCCATTCATTTGCTCCACCGAGTCAAAATGGATTGAACGCTTAATACCATCAATGGCATTCAATGAGTTGAATGTGTACCCTACAGCAGGGGTCCCCAACGAGCGGGCCGCGGACCGGTCCGTGGCGCATTTGGTAACGGGCCGCGCAGACATAATAAATAATTTTTTAACGACTGCATTCTGGCCGTTGACTTTGGCCTGTGCCGCTTAACACACCAATATCCCTGTCTACTCTAGATATGCAACTACAGGATAGGAGGTCGTCTTAGAAATGCATTGATTGGACTGTTAGCAGTACATCTTGTTTTGTATATCTATGTACGCTTGGCCTCGATAATAACGTATGACGTAGGTCGTCGCTCATCACATTTGTTCCCGGAAATAATTAGCCCCCACACTAGAATGACTGAAAAACAGACGGGGAAAATGGAACCTGTAGAGCCAGAAGATGAGCCTACAACCTCGAAGAAAACAAAATCTATGCTACTTCCCAATCACTAAAGACCCACAAACTGCGAAGGATTGGATTCGTGACCCGTATGTGAATGGTGTTAATGGTAAATGGTGTTATACTTATATAGCACTTTTCTACCTTTCAAGGCGCTCAAAGCGCTTCACACTATGTTGCCATCCACCTACTTGTGACGCACCAGGAGCAATAAACCGAGTGATTCGCACACGTCTGTGCAACAGGAATATCAGCTTGTAGAGATCGCAAATCATGGCGACATTAAACGTACATTTGAGACAACAACTCTATCGAGGTTCTGGATTAAAGTCATTTCGGAATATCCTGACATTGTTTGGAGAGCACTAAAAACTATGCTACAATTTCCAACATCGTATCTTTGTGAAGCGGGCTTCTCTCACTCGTCTCAACGAAACAAGCTCAGGCCTCCCAATGATTCAGCGGGTGAGTTGTATTTTCCCTGCACTTAACACGACAGAGCTAAAAACAAATGTTATTTCATATTTGCTGTAGTTTTCTGCCGCACATTGCCGGTGTTCTGAAAAATTTGGCATGCCTGTAACGTTAAAAATGACCTTGAATGCAGCGATTCCAAAGTACACACTACAAAATTTCTTTAAAGAAAGGTATATTAACGTACATTTGCCATGTTAGCTGCACACATAAGTGCACGCAGCTCTCTCACTTAACGATTTCGCCATGTCGTTAAGCATTAATTTACGCCATTTTGGTGTTGCACATGTATGTTTATGATGTAAATAGTTTTTTAGGACCGCTGGATAATATTGAGAGTCCATCTGAATATAAAAGAGGGCTTTTTTCACCGCCACAAAAGCGTTGGGAGCAAAATTTTATAAGGGTGCAAAATTTGACAGAACACCGGTCCGTAAAAAAAGACCCAAATTACACCGGTCCATGGTGCAAAAAAGGTTGGGGACCCCTGCCCTACAGGGTTAAACAAGATTCTTTCCGTTGGGACGCACATGATAAATGTGTTGTCTGTCCCTTCGGATGACAAATGTGTGTCAGGTGGCCCTCATCTCCGAATGAAACTGCATAGAACAAAATAAAAGCAAAAGAAAATCAAGCGTATCTTGACTTTTGGATCACCCTGTATAAGCACAAATAGCCAGTGAGAATTACACCCAGTCTCTCTTCGCCCCAAGGATGTTTGATGGGGTTGAGGTCAGGGCTCTGAAGTAGTTCCACATCAAACTCATCCAACCATGCAATTATTGACCTTGCATTAAGCACCGAGACCCAAATCCAACAGGGATATTCCCTAGCTTCTCCATGACCCTGAACTGGATAGGCGGTATGAAAAAATGAATGGACGGGAGATTTACGATGCACTTCTACTCGCGTCAGGTGGTGTAAAATACAATCCACCGCCGTGCTTTTCCAGTTATTTTGTCAAGGTGTCCTTATTAAGGAAAGTATTACTCTCAGCAAAAACGACAAAAGAACCTGCTGATGATCTTTCCCAAAGTGGTGCTAAAGACTGTCTGAGACGTTTGCAAATTTTACTATTAGAGCTGAACTGCTTGTGACCCCAGTTGGATTAGTCAGGCGCGTCTCATTTTTGTCGCGCCGGAGTACCGTATGAGATGGTTCCTTATGTCAGTAAAACCTTTTTGGACTGGGAAAGAGAGAAGGGTGTCCCAGATTCCATAAACATGCCCTACAAACATAACATATGCACACCCACATACTATATCGGGACCACAGTATAATGTACACAATTTATCTAGCGCTGTTTGCCTAGCTGATTTTTTTTTATCCTGCAGCCTTGTTTGTCCAATTAGTGGATTAGCAGTCACTCTCTTTCCCCACATAAATCACAATGTGGCTCAAGACTTCTAAAGCCTGCAGTGGTCCAGCCTATGGACAGCAGCATTACAGTACAATGCACGAACCCTCAGGTTTAGATCTATTATCCGATGTGGGCGTCATATACGATGACATCAATGCCATTTGTGAAGTGATCCACAATGGTTTGGACGTTTGTGTTTGTGCTTACTCTGACTTGTTTGGGCTACAGGCTCCGAACGTCTCCTCACATGACGGGTCAGTAGTCATTAGCCGGCGTTTCTGTGGTTTCTAAGGCTATGGCACGCTCGTGTGTGTCTCTGCAGTCCGTTAGCTGATTCTCAGCTGTAGAGCTGCCACGATTAATCGACTATTCGAGTGTCAAATTAACTGATGACTTTTGATTAAAAGTTTTGAGAAAACATTGGATCTAAAACAGAATTAGGCTTTTAACTATTGGCTGCCTATAACAGTTTTAGACGTAAATGGCAGCTAAACAGTTCCTTGTAAATATTGTCCTATTTATTTATATTTATTAAAATCTTTCTGACCGTAATTTTCGGACCATAAGCCACTACTTTTTTCCCTTCATTTTGAATCCTGCGGTTTATAGTTCAGGACGGCTTATTCGTTGATTTATTTGGGTTAATAGGTAACGCTTTAATTGACAGTGGCATCATAAAACTGTCATAAGACCGTTATAATTATGACATGACGTTATCATGGTCATTACTGAATGCTTATGACAGCTGTCATTAAGTGTCATCCAGCAAATTACCATTTTGGCCCGAATATAAGACGGTGTTTTTTGCATTGAAATAACAGAGGGGGTCGTCTTATATTTGCGGTCTAGACATTATACCCATTCACGACGCTAGATGGCGCCAGATATCATTGAAGCAATGTTCTGTCATGACAGATCTCAGCTACTCCCCCATTCACGACGCTAGATGGCGCCAGATATCATTGAAGCAAGCGATGTTCTGTCATGATAGATCTCAGCTACTCTTTTTAGTTTAACCAGTTTGCATTATTTTATTGCAATGCAATGTTTTTCCTTATTCAGATTTGTTTCAAGACTACAGTTCAGTTAGACTTCACTTTGATGGTTAATGCAATTATTGCAATTTTGTTGTTTTATCACAATAGATTGGTTTATTTACATTTCAAAACCCAGAAGCCATTCATTTACGAATTTGATTGCACTTTAGTTTACATATTTAAATGTTCAGATTTTCAGATTTGAATGAGGCAAAATAACATGTTTTCTCTCAAATATATTGTTATAATCATTTGTTTCGGATGTACTGTAATTATTTTCTGTGTAAAAATTAATTTGGCTTTTTTCAAACTTGAGTCTTGAAAAAGAGGGGGTCATCCTATAATCAGGGCCGTCTTATATTCGGGCCAATACGGTATGTCACTAACTCCATTTATGTCCAACTCGGATCTTTTACACCCATTCTAAAATGAGGTAATTTGCCGGATGACACCAAATGACATCTGTTATAAAAATGCATTCATGCTCGTGACAGAGTCATGTAATTATTATGATTGTCTTATGACAGTCTTATGGCACCACTGTCAAAAAAAGTGTTATCAAACACCATAACTAACAATTATTGAAACTGTTTAAATGAAACAACTGGAACAGTAACTGAAGAAATAATTAGCATAGAACATGAATTTTGATTGTTATTTACATCTGTAGCGCTGCAATGCATGCTAGGAGGCATGTTGGATGACAACAGCATTGGCAGCAGAGGTTGACTGTCTACCCCAAGAAAGCAGTGATGGCCAAATAAAACTTCTTGAAGCAATGAAGCTTTGCATCTAATTGCGTCAAAGCTTCATGGTGTTTCATTTGGTCTTCTGACAGTCTTATGTTGCCGCTGTCAAATACATTGTTACATTGTAATATCTTTTGGTGTAAATATCCCATAATCCAGTGAGGACAGCTGCGATTTATAGTCCAGTGCAGTTTATCTATGAACAAATGTCGTTTTCGTGTCAAATTTGGTGTGTGGCGACTTATAGTCAGGTGCGCCTTGTAGTCTGAAAATTACAGTAATTCCAAAAAGGGTAAAATCAGTAAATGTGATCCCTTGTGCTTATTATTGTACGTATATGTTATATAAGGGAGAAAAAAACAAACTATAAAAGACTGAATCTTCTATTTCTTAATTTTAAAATTGTTTATTTTAATTTAAAATAATAATTAAAAAACAATTTTTTACAGTTTTTTCCATATTTAAGTTTTTTTTTTTGTTTCATGTTTAGATATTATTAATGTAAGAAAAAGGTAAACAGTAAATATAATCATTTTTCGATGTAGTATAAAAGGGGAAAAAAATATTTTTATTTTTTAAATGAAAAACTGTATTGAGTCTCATTTATTTTTAAAACATTTTTTTGAAATGGTAAATCTTTTACTTTTTGAATTAAAAAAGGAGGAAAAAAACAGTAAACACGTTTTTTGCTTATTGTCATTTTTTATGTTATAAATTTAAACATAAAGAGGAAAAATAGTAAATACTCCAATTTGAATTTATTATTATTATTATTTAATGTATTAATTTAAAAGAAAAAAGGGGGAAACCTGTGAATATCGTGTTTTCCTCTACTAATTTTTCCAATTAAAAAAATTCTTATTTAAAATTTTAAAAAAGGGGAATCTTTTTTTTTTTCCAGAAAAACATACATGAAATATTCCCTGCCTTCTGAAATATAATAAAATGATCTAAATATGAACTGAATATTACATTTCACAAAAATAAACGGCTATCAAAACAACGGTATGTGACCATAGCCTAGTAAGCCAATGCGTAATTCTGCCCCTGCAAAAAAAAAAAAACAACGGAGCACATGACCATTGCACAGAGCCAGCTTTTTCCTCCCTTGGCGTTCTTTTACTCTCCTCCCCTTGTTCGTACAATGGCGCAGCGCTGGATACCCCCCCAGCCCCCCTGCAGTCATGGGGAGAGCCTGCTTTAGCACAGCTGAAGAGAAGCAGGGTGGGGAGATGGAGGAGCACCGGGAGGAAAAGAGGGAGCGGCTCAGCCGTGCGTAATGAATGACCGAAGATCTGCAGCGCTTGCGCTGTCAACTCCCGCTTCGGCCGGAGCGGCTTGACGGCTCCCGCTCAAGTGAGAAGCACTTGACTGTCATCTGTCTTTTCTTGACTCCCGCTACCCTGCGGCCATACCGGTGAAGAACCCGGGAGGGCTCGCTGCTTGTTTATCAAGACAGCTGCGGCGAAGCTGGTTGCCACGGAGGGGGTAATGGCTCGGATAGAAGCCCTCTCGTAGTGATATGTGCAGATGCCGGGTTAGTGAGCTGTGGTGTGCGATGGGAACCCAGCTGAGGACTAGCTGAAGTTTGGCGCAGGGAAAACTAAAATGTGCCTTTGGAAAGACACAAAATTGCAGGGGAGGGACGTGAAATGTAAAAACACAACACGAGTCATTAACTTGGGGGGAAAGGATGCTAAAACTACACGAGGGGCATGAATACGGCCTCTGGGATGCACTGATAGCCATGGCAGTTGAAAGGTAAATATATCATTGACTTATAGCCATCGCACCGCTCTTAGTGCGGTAACCAAAAACCTGTGCAAAGTACCGTCTTGGCACAGACCGATTCAGCCAGGCTTCATAAAGCCGATAACTCTCATAAACATCCTAATGGCCTGCTAAATTTATAATGACCATTCAGACCTGAGAGGGAAATGTCATCCAGTTCTGTTAAAAAGCTGCAGAGACGGACAAAATCAGCCCGTTCCGCGAGAGGCTGATATCACGTAATGTGCGTGCAGTATTTATTTTCTCGCGAGCTGAACAGCTGCAGATAACAAAGACGCAATTAGCACTGGTCACACACTAATGCTGAATGCGTGTGCAATCGCACACAAATTCATAAACACACTCTAGCACAACATTACAACAGCCCTCCGCCCCTCGCATCACTCCGCGGATACTCGCGCGGATCAGATTCTAGCAATGAAACTCTCTCTTTCACAGCATTGTGTTTCATTTTCATAACTCATTCTGTGGTTGAGTCACATTGTTTATAAAAACGCTTGTCATTGTGTGCCCACACACGGGCCTCTTCACTTCAATTTGCCACTTAGAATAATAGAAAAAGCCAATGATAAGTAGGACAAACCCGCATGTTAACCCATTTACGTTTAACATTAACTCTTGTGACCTGGCATCCACGAAAATCACCAACGTTTTATATATCATCGTTGAATCTTGGACGTATGAGCGTGCGTACGTGCATTTTTTTACTGGGAGAACTTACTGTGAATGCTCATCTTTCAGTGCCATTGACAATACTCCAGACTACAAAAGTCCAATCCATTTTGACTGGGAGGGGGCGAATGGATGTTCTTTCAATCACACATATTATTCTACAGTTTGTATTTGAAAGTCAAGAATGTCAAAACAGCATAAAGGTTATTTACAAAGCGTAAAAAGTGACAACCCATCAATCACATTTTTGTAGGGTTGATATCAGAGACAATTGCTTCCCCCCAAATGTCAAAAAATAAGTAATCATCAAATGGACAGTGGTATGAAAATGTATCTGAACCTTTTGGAATTTCTCACATTTCTGCATAAAATTCCCATCAAATGTGAGCTGATCTTTGTCAAAATTACACAGATGAAAAAACAATGTCTTCACCAAAACCAGCCAAACATTTATAGGTTTTCATATTTTGGGAAAAATAAGTGAACCATCACAATTAATATTTTGTGCCCCCCCCCCTCCCCCCCTTTGGCAGCAATAACTTCAACCACACGCTTCCTGTAGCTGCAGATCAGTCTAGCACAGACATGTCCAAAGTCCGACCCGGGGGCCAAATGTGGCCCGTGGTCAAATTTTATCCGGCCCCCAGCCTCTGTCATAAAATCAATAACGTCTGGCCTGCACACAGACTTAATAAATTGGTCAGCAGTACTGCTACCAGCATATGAAGTAGCTTACACAAATGCTGCTCCTCATTTACCCACTAAAAGGCAGCAGCACTGTAAGCAACATTAAGCTGTGTGACCCTTTACTTCCAATTTTGCAAAATGGCGACAATCAACAAAAAAAGGGGAAGTTGACTGCGACGGCCGACGATTCAAGGATAGGTGGAATTTGGACTACTTCTTCACTAAAATACGCAACAACTGTGTCTGCCTCATTTGCAGAGACAGTCGCTGTTTTTAAAGAGTTCAATGTGAGGCGATATTAGCAAACAAGACACGCTGACATGTACGACAAGATTACAGAGAAGATTCGCGGCGATAAATTGAAGCAACTTGAAGCTAGTTTAATTTCACAGTAGCAGTATTTCGCAGGAGCCCGAGAGTCGAAAGATAACTCTGGAAAGGCTAGTTGCGAGATTGTTGAAATTATTAATTAAAAACAAATAATAAAGCGAATGTGACACAGAATGGCTTGCTAAAATTTGGTTAAATATATTGTTCTACGTAAAGGACGGCAGCCAAGGTCGGCCCCCCACATTTTTACTTCACCAAATCTAGCCCCCTTTGCAAAAAGTTTGGACACCCCTGGTCTAGCACATCAATCAGGACTAATCTTGGCCCATTCTTCTCTACAAAACTGCTGTAGTTCAGTTAGATTCCTGGGATGTCTGGCATGAATCGTTTCCTTAGGTCATGCCACAGCATCTCAATTGGGTTCAAGTCTGGACTTTGACTTGGCCACTCCAGGATATAGATTTTGTTCTTCTGAAACCATTCTGAAGTTGATTTACTTCTGTGTTTTGGATCATTGTCTTGTTGCAGAATCCATCATCTTTTTACTTTCAACTGTCTGACAGACGGTCTCAGGTTTGCCTGCGAAACATCCTGATAAACTTTTGAATTCATTCTTCCATTAATGATGTCAAGTTGTCCAGGCCTTGAGGCAGCAAAACAGCCCCAAATCATGATGCACCCTCCACCGTGCTTCATGGTTGGGATGAGATCTTGATATTGGTGAGTTGTTCCATTTTTCCTCCACACATCACAGTGTGTGTTACACCCAAACAATTCAACTTTGGTTTCATCAATCCACAAAATATTTTGCCATAACTTCTGTGGAGTGTCCAAGTGCCTTTTTGCGAACATAAACGAGCAACAATGTTTTTTTTTTTTAGACAGCAGTGGCTTCCTTTGTGGAGTCCCCCCATGAACACCATTCTTGGCCATAGTTTTACATATACTGGACTGTCTCAGAAAATTAGAATACACAATATTCTAATTTTCTGAGACAGTCCTGTATATTGTTCTATGTAAAAGACGTCAGCCAAGGTCGGCCCCCCACATTTTTACCACGCCAAATCTGGTCCCCTTTGCAAAAAGTTTGGACACCCCTGCTTTAAATGGTGGATTAATGTACAGGACTGTCTCAGAAAATTAGAATATTGTGTATTCTAATTTTCTGAGACAGTCCAGTAGTTGATGTGTGCTCAGAGATATTGGACTGTGCCAGTGATTTCTGTA